>NC_141687.1:741162423-742362423 GCF_964263255.1 Lissotriton vulgaris | reverse complement strand
CAGTTAAGCACGGTCCAGATATCCCCATTCTACATTTATGTAGGTCTAGGAGGCTGTCATGTTTGGCAGTGTCGAAGGCTGATGAGAGGTCAAGAAGCATAAGGCAGGATTCATACTGGTCCAACATTTTTAGCTCATCAACAACAATGCGCGTGAGAAGCAATTCAGTGCTGGGCCATGGCAGAAGCCAGATTGGAATTGATCTCAGAGACTGAATTGGTCAATGTAGATGCACAGTTGAACATGAACACATTTCTCAAGGAGCTTTGCTATTGTCAGAATCATAGAAATTGAGTGGCAGTTGTTTAGGTCTGAGAGGTCCACAGTAGTTTTTTTTTTAATGAGGGTAACCTGCCCTGCTTTACGGCACTCAGGGATTGATCATTTAAGTAATGAGGCATTGACTATTTTAGTCCAGAGAGGGAGTAAGGATATTTTGATCTCACTAAAGTTGTTTGTTGGTAGAGGGTTGCTAAAGTGGTGTATGGGTTTTAGTTTTGTAAAGATTTTGAGGATGGCACTTTTATTAAATGTTTTGAATATGCTTCATGTAGCATTCTTTTCGGAGGTGTGAGCTAGGATACCCAGTGCCTCAGCAATCAAGGGTTTTCATTTTTGATCATTCTTATCTTTACCATAAAGAAGGAAGCAAAATCCTCACAATTTAGCTGTGGTTTGAAACCTATGGGGGAACAGTTCAGTTGCTTATTGGATTGTTACTTGACCAGTCCAAACTGTTTTAATTATTTCTAGCTTTGTCTAATTGGCTTCTAAAGAAGATCGCTTTCGAGCTTCTAATTCATTCGTTGTAGCTGCTCCTCAAGGATATCAGGAGTTTAGGGTTTTAGAGGGACAGCGATGATCTCCATGCTTGTTTAGCTAGTCTAAGCTTACACCTTTCTGTTTTAAGGCTGCCAAGGTTTTTGGTAGACATTCTTTTTAGCTGATTTGTGAGGTCATGGACATCTACCATATCCAAAGGGGGTGTCAGGATGTTTTTGCTGAGGGATTTCAGGACATTCGTGATTATAAGCTGCATACTCCTTTTCCATTGTTTGGATGTTTTGGTTGACTCTTTCTTGTTTTAACTGATTCCATGATGAGGAAGGTGATGTGGTGATGATCAGTCCAGTCTCAAGGAATGATATATTCCTGTTGTATGGTATTATTTTTGGCAATGATAAGGTCCAGGGTTGCAACCAAGTTATGGGTAGGGCTGTCACAGAACCTTAGTTTAGGTTGAGGTCAGATAGAAAGGTATTTAGGCTCTTGGTCATTAGGGGCATTCCAGTGGAGGATAAAATCTCCAAGGAAGATGTGGATGTCATGTTGTCCTGACCTGGTTGAGATGGTTTCCATCATTTGTTCTATAAATGCGATGTTGTAACCTTATGAGTGATAGATTGTGTGCAGTTTGTACACTGAACTGTTGTTTGCTCAAAATACCAATGCATAGGTATTCTCATGAGGTTATGTGTATTTTACATTTATTTATTTTTAGCAATTTTTAAAGCGCAAACAAATACCCATAAGGGTGTCTCGGCGCTAATTCACAGAACTCACTAGAGGGTGTCAGGGGAGTCTAGACAGGGGAGTAGGAGGAAGAGAATAGCCATGTCTTGAGGCTTTTACGAAATTTTAGAAGCGTGGGAGCAGTTTTGATGTGGAGAGGTAAAGTGTTCCACAGTTTGGCCGTGGCAATGGTGAAGCGTCTATCTCCCCAGTTGGCCCTTTTAGTTCGATGGACTTTAAACAGAAAGGCTGAAGAAGACCGTAGAATCCTATGTTGTTCAACTGGACGGAGAGCTTCTTTTAAAAACTGTGGTCCAGTATTGTTCAGGGTCTTATAGGCTATACACATAGCTTTAAATTTAATTCGGCTCCTGATGGGGAGCCAGTAGAGTTTTCTAATGTACGGGGAAACGGATGAGAATTTAGGGATGGACAGTAGCGTTCTAGCTGCAGCATTTTGTACTGTTTGTAATTTATTGAAAACTCCTTCCTGCGCATTCAGAAAGAGTGAATTGCAGTAATCGGTTCTCGAGAACACTAATGTGCTGATGAGAGTCTTTCCTGCTGATTGTGGAAGGTAAGGAAGCAGTTTTTTTATTTTTTTGAGGGTGTAGAAAGCCGATGAAACAACGGCGTTGGCATGGTGGTGAAACGTCAGCTTGTTGTCAAAGATGACTCCCAAGTTGCGAACCTTTTCCACCGGCTGGGGTGGAGGTCCCAACTGAGGTGGCCACCACTGAGGAGACCATGCTGGGCGCAAGCTCCCGAATGTCATCACCTCCGTTTTATCGGAGTTAAGCTTGAGACAATTTGATGACATCCAGGAGCTTATCGCCTTCATTCCCTCCTGGAAGTTGGCTGCAACAGATGTTCCATTATTGTACACCGATAACACTAGTTGGGTGTCGTCGGCGTAAGTAGTGAGGGCAATTCCATAAGATTTTATCACCCTCGCTAAGTCCGACGCATAGATATTAAACAGCGTCGGGCTTAGCGAGGAGCCCTGGGGAACACCGCAAGGGAGGGAGAAGGTGTGGGAGGTGAAATTGCCCATCTTGATGGTCTGAGGGCGGTTAGCTAGGAATGAGGCAATCAGATCTTTAGCTTTGCCTTTTATTCCTAAAGTTGAGACACGGTCGATCAGAGTGACATGATCGACCGTGTCAAAAGCAGCCGACAGGTCCAGAAGTATTAGGACTGCTGCTCCTCCCATGTCCATGGTTGTTCTGATTTCATCTGCGGCCTTTAGAAGTGCCGTCTCCGTCCCATGACCCTGTCTAAAACCAAACTGGGTCTCATCAAGAAGATTGTTATCATTGATGAATTTGGAAAGCTGGATGTTAATAGACTTTTCGAAAATTTTGGCTGGGAAGGGGAGACAGGCAATGGGTCTGTAACTAGCTGGAAGCTGAGGGTCCAGTGTAGGCTTTTTTAGGAGGGGCTTGATAATGGCTTCCTTCCAGACTGAAGGATATACACCAGTTGCAAACATGGCGTTGCAGATAGTGGTCAAAGCAGGAGAGATTGCATCAGGGATGCGGTTTAAGATAGCTGGCGGGCAAGGGTCAAGAGGAGAGCCAGATTTGATGCTGGATACCAAGCGATGAATATGATTCTGATCAACAGCATCAAAAGATGATAGGGAGGGCAGGGTATTAGTAGGGGGTGCCTCGGAGAGAGGAGGGGGGGCGGAATTCGTAAAGGTGATGAAGATGGATCTGACTTTTTCCTCAAAGTAGGTGGCCAGGGCATCCACTAATGACTGAGAGCCTTCTAAGCGAGGTGCCGGGGGGTTGGACAAAGTGTTGAACACCCTATAAAGTTCTCCCGCTGAGTTTTTTGCTTGCTCGATTTGAGAGGTGTAATAGCGGCTTTTTTCAGCAACTATAAGTCCTTTATAGATGGCCAGGGCGTTTTTGTAAGTCATTTTATCTGCAGGATTATAGTTGTGTCGCCAGTGCCTTTCAAGATTCCTGCAATGTTGTTTCTGCATCCGAAGGGTTTCATTAAACCATGGTGCTGATGGTGTTTTCTTATTTCGATAGGAGGATTTGATTGGTGCTAGCTTATTACAGGCCATATTTAGGTTCCTCAAGTAGGTAGAGGACGCTATAATGGGGTCATGCTCTTCAGGAGTAAAGTTTTCTTGCATCATCTCCGCTAAATGCGGTAGATTGATGTTTTTCCAGTCTCTATATGAAGATTGGGAGGAGGCTGTGACTCTGGGTTTTGGTGGATTAGTTTCTACAGTGAAGAAAATCGCTGCATGGTCTGTCCAAACGAGAGGAATAGTTCGGGTGATCTTTACTAAGGGGCTGTTGGTAAACAGACCGTCTAGAGTATGGCCTGCTTGGTGCGTGGGGGAAGTTATCATTTGAGTCATGCCAACTGCTGCAAGGTCTGTTAATAACTGTGAGGTATCATGGTTATCAAGTGCTTCAAGGTGAAAATTAAAATCACCTAATAGCGTAAAGTGTGTGGAATCTGCAAATGCTTCAGTTAAGTTGCCTAAATTTGCTAAAAACTTGGCTCTTGAGCCGGGTGGGCGATAAATTAATATGCCCTTGAAGGAAGATTTGGTGGAGAGGCATAACGAAAAAAGAAGGGATTCATATTCTGGACAAGTTGAATGTTTCGTTGTGATTTTGAAGTGATCTTTATAAATTATCGCAATACCGCCACCCTTCTTTATTGGCCTGTCCAATCTGCTTACGTTGTAATTGGCAGGAGTGGCTGCTCTAAAGTCGGGTCCAGAGGCTTCATCGCCCCAGGTCTCCGTGATAAACAGGAGATCCAGCTTGTATGCATCGATCAAGTCGGCGATTTCTAGTTTATGTTTGGGGAGGGATCTGGCATTTATTAATGCTGCTTGAACCACTGAAGGGACAGCTATATCAGATGTCAAGGATCTTTTAGTGCATGTTGGACATAGGATTGGACCTAGAATGGGATTGGAGTATTCTAGGTAAGGAGGAGCATGGGGTATTGCGGCAATATGCTTGAGTTCTAATAACTCAGATGATGAATATTGTAATCTCACCGTGTTCGAAGGTGGTCCTGGTACTGGTATTGCAAGGGGGGTGGCCCCTGGCCCGTCCTCGGCGCGGACGAGCGCAGATGAGCTTGCCTTATGCACGCCTTCGGCGCGCAATCGGCGCGCCCGCTGCGCTCGTCCGCTGCGCTTCCGATCGTAGCACATGCTTTATTGGCCAGCGTGTGCCATGAGAGGGGGGTGTGGTGAGCGCGTGTGGGCGTGTCCGCCGAAAGAAAGGCGGCGTCGCCCTGGCAACAGTGTTCAGCGTCAGCCCTGAATCGGCTGGTCGGTCTGGTGTTGCTCGAATGAGTCAGGGGAGTATTAGCAGCTAAAATCAAGTACACAAAGTAAAATACAATGCTAACTCCCGGCTTCCGCCTCAGGAGTGGATTCTATGAACGTGCGCTCGTGGTCAGCGCTCGCTTTTGTAGTCTGAGGGGGCATGGTGAGCGCGTGTGGGCGTGTCCGCCAAAAGAAAGGCGGCGTCGCCCTGGCAACAGTGTTCAGCGTCAGCCCTGAATCGGCTGGTCGGTCTGGTGTTGCTCGAATGAGTCAGGGGAGTATTAGCAGCTAAAATCAAGTACACAAAGTAAAATACAATGCTAACTCCCGGCTTCCGCCTCAGGAGTGGATTCTATGAACGTGCGCTCGTGGTCAGCGCTCGCTCTTGTAGTCTGAGGGGGCGTGGTGAGCGCGTGTGGGCGTGTCCGCCGAAAGAAAGGCGGCGTCGCCCTGGCAACAGTGTTCAGCGTCAGCCCTGAATCGGCTGGTCGGTCTGGTGTTGCTCGAATGAGTCAGGGGAGTATTAGCAGCTAAAATCAAGTACACAAAGTAAAATACAATGCTAACTCTCGGCTTCCGCCTCAGGAGTGGATTCTATGAACGTGCGCTCGTGGGCACCGCTCGCTCTTGTAGTCTGACGGGGCGTGGTGAGCGCGTGTGGGCGTGTCCGCCGAAAGAAAGGCGGCGTCGCCCTGGCAACAGTGTTCAGCGTCAGCCCTGAATCGGCTGGTCGGTCTGGTGTTGCTCGAATGAGTCAGGGGAGTATTAGCAGCTAAAATCAAGTACACAAAGTAAAATACAATGCTAACTCCCGGCTTCCGCCTCAGGAGTGGATTCTATGAACGTGCGCTCGTGGTCAGCGCTCGCTCTTGTAGTCTGAGGGGGCGTGGTGAGCGCGTGTGGGCGTGTCCGCCGAAAGAAAGGCGGCGTCGCCCTGGCAACAGTGTTCAGCGTCAGCCCTGAATCGGCTGGTCGGACTGGTGTTGCTCGAATGAGTCAGGGGAGTATTAGCAGCTAAAATCAAGTACACAAAGTAAAATACAATGCTAACTCCCGGCTTCCGCCTCAGGAGTGGATTCTATGAACAATAGCAATACATTGCAATATTGTTTCTGTGTATGCAGGTGAAACCTCCACCACATCTTGTTGATCTATCTAATCTAAAGATGTCATGATTAGGTGGCACTAGTAGGTCAAAGGAAGGCGAGGAGGCATCATTTAGCAATGTATCAGTCAGGATTAGAATGCCTAGGTCAATGTGTAAGGATGTGTAAGGATGAGGTCAGTCATGTACGCCGTATGTTTCACTGACAACCTGCAATTGAGTAGAATGCATTTCAGGTGTGGTTTGGTGTCAGCAGAGAATCGCTTAGAGATGGGCACTGGTTTTAGTTTTGATTTGTTTATGGCTCTGGGATTGTGCCTTGCATCTGTGTCTGGGTGTGTAGGGATTTTTTGGATTAGTGCCCCACCAACTATGTTTACACAGTAGATAGAATTGTATGAGAGGTGGAGGAGAGAATATCCCAATCGGGAAGGGGATCCTTCAATATGAGGGGCCGTAAATAAGCATTGGAGTCGTGTATCATTTGACATTTCAGGTGGGGGAATGCCAAGACTGGTCAGACCCCAATGTCTGAGAGGTGTGATTTATGTCTACTGCTGTAATTTATACCTTGAGTCTATTCCTCTCAGATATCGCTTGTAGTGTTAGTGTGCACCTGGCCGAGCCAGCGGAGCGGAGGTTGGGTAGTGGATGGATTGGGGCTTAAGGCATTGGGGCAGAGAGCAGGTGAGCTGGTTGGGTGGAAGCGCTTGGGTCTTTTGATGTAAGATATTGTTCATATCAGGGTTTACAGGCCACGTATAGTGCCTTGGGTGCATTTGCAGCATCCCCCGGGATGTGTTCAGCCACCAGTGGGATATTTGTTGTGAAAAAATTGTTTTGGTGGGTGCATATGTCTGCCATCGTTCCTATATGGTGTAGTGAGTGTTTGATCTAGATTGTTGATACAGGGGTAGGGTCTCAGTTACCTATGTGTGGGTTGAGGGATGATGTTATGTTTGTTGTAAACCATGGAGTAGCCGTGTGGAGCAATGGCAGGAGTGTTAGAAATGGCTAGAGCATGAGGGGACAGTATTGAGTTTTCTTGGGGGACATCAAAAGAGACAAAGGAGCCTTGGGCGGTGACCTGATCATTACTAATTATGCTATTTTTAATGCTAGAGAAGGTTTCATAAAATATTTCTAGGTTGTGTTCTGAGGATTGAATGAGGATAATCCTGTTATTATATATGGTGATGGTTGCATCAATTCCAAACGTTGGTTAGGAGGCTATGTGGAATTTTTCTAGATGCCGAGACCAAGACATGAGAGAGCAGGGCTTTCCTCTATTGTGCTCTTCTTTTTTGTGTAGTGTTAGATCAGGCATCCTTGGTGTGGGTTTCCCCTGCATTTTTGCCTATGCCTCCTGTGTTTTTACTGTGTGTTGAACTTCGCTTTTGCTTGTCTAGATGATTTGGGCACTTAGCAACTGCAATTCTGTGCAAAAGTGCAAGTGCTCCCTCTGTAAATTAATGTTATGGATTAGTGTCTCCACAATTGGATTATTTGATTTACTGCTAAGTCCCAAGTACAGTGCACCATGTGTGCCAAGGGCCTGTAAACCAAAAGTTTCTAGTGGGCTTGCAGCACAGATTGTTCCACCCACACAAGCAGCCTTGAAAAACGGTCTCAGGCCTGCCATTGTAGTGCCTGTGTGCAGTTCGTACTGCCATGTCGACCTGGCAAGTGCACCCACTTGCCAGGCCAAAACCTTTCCTTTTTTTACATGTGAGTCACCCCTAAGGTAGGCCCAATGTACCCCTGTGGGCAGGATGCAGTGTATGTGAAAGGTAGGAAATGCCCTGATTGGTGTGGCATGTCCTGATAGTGAAATACTGTCAATTACATTTTTCACTATTGAATGGCTATCTGTCCCATAAAATAGAATGGGGAGTTTAATTATAACATCTTATAAGAATAACTGCCCCTGGTAACAAGATGGGAAACAGAGACAGGTTTGTGGTGCGAGGGCTGTTCCCACTGCAGAGTCCCACAGGTGGTCCGCCTGTGGACATCATGGTCTCTCCTACTGTTTGTCGCATGCCTCAGTTGCTCACTGTATCAGTCATCTGCACTAGCCATGGCCTGTGCAGGTAAGAGCAGTGGGGCTGGGTTGGGGGGGGGGGGGGTTTGGAAGACGACGAGGGAAAATAAAGTATATATTTAATTTCCACTCCTCATTGTCCTTCAAAATCCCCCCTTACCCCTACCCCACTGCTTTTACCTGCACGGGCTTTGGCTGATCTGGACTAACTGGGGTGGGGAACTCGAGGATATCAGGGCGGGAAATGTCCAATGAACTGCAGAGATGACCCATCAAAACGCTCATCGCAGCTAAGCGATTGTCTGGACATTAACAACGAGGGCATCCGGGGGGGGGGCTGCGTTCTGGGAAATGCTAAAAACTATAGCAGCGTTGCTGTGGGTAAGCCCACCATTGTGGGTTTTAAAAGTCATATAATAAATGACCCAAGTGGGCAGTAGTCAGATGAATGCAGATGAATCCCCTGTCACACTCAGTCCTTCCTGTGTGGTGGTCGTCTAGAGGGAATACACAAAGTGTAGCTGTCCCCCAGCCCTGATGTGTATTGGAGACAGGCAGGCACACAGAGCAAAGTTTAGAGCAGAGAAAAGTCCACCTTCTAAAAGTGGCATTTCTAATATTACATATCCAGCTTTGCCATTAAAGAGGATTTATCACCATGATTCCAAATAGATTAAACATGAAGAGCTACTCCTTTCCTAAATATGGCAATCGGGTATGCACCAATATCATTATGTTTAGGAGAGAAGAGCATGCACTTTAGTGCTGACTAGCAGGGGTAAAGTGATCAGAGTCCAAAGGTCAACAAAAAGATGCAGCAAAACATGGAGGAAAGCCGGCAAAAAGGTGGGGCAAGACCACCCTAAGGATGACAGGTCCGAATTGGAACTATCAGGTTTAGATGATAGGACCCTTCAGGGTGATAAATGTGCTCGATAAATTCAAGTAGTGCATCCCACTGAACAAAAAAGTGAGTTTTGCTATCATGTTCTAACCTGAGCTTGGCCAGTAACAACATAGGGTATTTGACTGGTTTTTCTCTGACAGTTTACTTAATCACAGCAAAGGATCTACAGGCCTCCTTCACTGCTGGGGTGAAATCCAGGTAGAAAGATATATGAGAATCATTGTATTGCAGATGCAGAGTCCCCCTGTAGAGTAGAAGTAATTAGTCCCTTTTCCTATAGTTGAGTAGCCTCTTTATGATCATCTTGGGATTTTGTTCGAGGCTTAGCCTTGGGGGCCAGGGATCATTGAGTTCTAGCCACAATAAAAACTTCTAAACATGCTTTCCAGCCAACAAATTTCTGTAGAAGCTCCTCCATAAAAATTTCTATATTGTTGCCTGCCAACTGCAGTCTCTGGAACATTTGAAATATTGATATTGTTTCATCTGGAAATGCTATCTCGATCTTCATTGTTAGCTCGTATGTCTTTCAGTTCCGGTATGCTCAAGGAAAGGGTGGCCTCCGAGCAGTGTTCAGTATCTTCTATATCTGAAACCTTTATCTCCGCCTGCGCGAGCCTGGTGTCACGTTTATCAATCCTGATCCTAAAATCAATCGTTTATGAATGCAAGGGTGTTTATCTTTACTATTTATGTACAGTAAACTCTCTTTAGTTCCTGAGTGTAGTGATGTCAGCCTTCCTGCGAGTTAGAGGGTGCGGTATCTATTCCTTCTTTGTGCGCCGTGGATTATCTTTTGTCTAAGTGGAGCTTTGCCTGTTTGTGTCAGCTTTCCCTTTGTTTCAAGTCACTAAAATGTAGCTCAGACATTATGGAGGGAGTGGTGGTTCAATAGCGCTGCATCAGATGAGTGTGTGCATGTTGAAACAGAGGCCAAGGTGCAGACTAAGCAATGTGACCTTGCGTCACCAGCGTGATATAACGGGACACAGCATTTACAACGCTGTCTCCACAACGCGGTACAATTACAACGTGGATGTTACAACAACAGTGTTATTCCCACGCATACCATTACATCGCAAGTCATTACTTTGACTTGCTGTAGGGGGCACACTGGTGTTGGATTTAGAATCCAACACCTTCATTGCTGTTGCACAAACTGTAATAGAAATAGTAAATAATATTATTCCTAAGTCCAGCGAGCCCTCTACAGCAAGTCGTAGGAATGACTTGTGATCTAATGGAATGCGTTCTAACGAAGTGGTTGTTCTAATGACCACGTTGTAATAGCATGTGATGTATTTGCGTGCGTTGTAAGGGAATATATTCAATATAATGGAGGGTGCACACAAGGTCAGCAAATGTACAGTTAAGTTTGAGCTGCGACTAGTGCATCACATCAGGAGCGGACAAAGATTGCTGATCCAGTGCAGTGAGTGATAAAAATGGTAGCTACCTAGTTAACCATCCAGAGGAATCTGACACACAGAGGTCTCCATGACAGTACCCCAGCACACACCCTAGCGGTCCAAGATGGAGGGCAGAAGCCAGCTGGCAGCCCCATCGCACAAACCTTGGGTCTTGATGGAAGATTGCTTGTGTCTATTACCTCTGAAGCGCCTTGCCCGCTCGCAAGGCGGCATGGACCTTTCTGAGTATGCACATCCACAGCGGCCAGACCAATGCAGCATTATTTCTAAGCTCCAGCAGGCCCACCCAGTTCTGGGGAGGAAGCCGGAAGACTGCCAAGGGCTGGACACAGCCCATGCCCCAGTCTATACCAGGAGGCTCATGAGTAGTCACAGCCTGATTCACAGGGTAGACCATGAATGCCCAATGGCAGTAGCAGGCCACAACGGGCCAAGATTGGCCGCCCCATGACCAGGACACAGAGTCAGGTCAATGCCTCCCCCACACCTCAGCTTCCTGGATAACCTCTTATCTCACAGCAACCCAGCAGCGGCAACTGATTCAGATCTACTGGCTGTTGCAGGAATGAGCAAAACTCTAGGCGGCAGTAGGCCTCATGGAGCCCCACCCCCAGCCCTGTGGCATAAGCAATGAATCAGCTGTAATCCAAGCAATGTTTACCTCCCAAGTTCAGTATTTGCAGGTAGTCGTGTTCGGAAAAGTATGGGCAAGAGGTGGGCAGCAATTCTTTTTGTCTGTCAAGTTGATGGTGCAGATTTATTAGATGTGGGGTGACAAAGCTCGCTGCCTATGCAGCAGCTTTGTTATAGGCTCCCTGGCATGTGAGTGGCTGTATGGGTGTATACATGGATGTGTGAGTAGCTGTGTGAATGTGTGAGTGGCTATGAGAGTGGTTGTATGGGTGTGTCAGTGGCTGTGTAAGTGGCTGTATCAGCGGCTATATGGGTGAATGAGTAGCTGTGTGGGTGGCTGTATGGGTGGCTGTATGGGTGGATGGGTGGGTGTGTGAGTGATTGAATAGGTGAGTGAGTTGGTGTTTGAATGGCTGCATGAGTGAGTGACTGGGTGTGTAAGTTGATGTATGGGTACCTGAATGACTATTTGAGTGGGTGTTTGATTAAGTGAGTTGGTGTGTGACTGGCTGTGTTGAAGACTGTGTGTCTGTTTGAATGTGTGTATCAGTATGTAAGTGGTTGTGTGGATGTGTAAATGCTTGTATGGTTGAGTGAGTGGCTGTGTTGAGAGGCTGTATGGGTGAGTGAGTGGGTGTGTGAGTGGGTGTTTGGGTGAATAAGTCCATATGTGAGAGGCTGTATGGGTGGGTGACTTGTTGTATGAGTGCTACATGGGTGAATTAATAATTGTGTGAGTGGCTGTATTAGTGGGTCTGTGTATGTGTGAGTGGTTGTATGGAGGAGTGAGTGGTTACATGAGTACTTGTATGGGTCTGTGAATGGGTATGTGAGTGGTTGTGTAGGTGTGTGAGTGGGTCTATGAGAGGTTGTATAGTGGTGTGAGTGGGTGAGTGAGTGAGTGAGTGGTTCTATGGTGGATGATGTAATCAGTGATGTCATTTGAGATGTCATCAGTTATGTCATTAGTTATGTCACTGACCATGTCATGAGTGATGTAATATGTGAGGTTTAAGCAGTGCACTGGGAGTGTGTAAGTGGGTTTGTGAGTAGATGCATTAGTGTGTGAATGGGTCTGTGAGAGGGTGTTTGAGTCTCTGAATGGGCCTGTAAGTGGGTGTCTGACTGTCAGAGTGTCTGTGTGGGTCTGTGAGTAGGAACATAAGTCTGAGAGTGAGAGCATGGGTCTCTGAGTGAGACTGTCAGTGGGTGTGTGAGTTTCTAAATGCATCTGTGAGTGAATGAATGAGTCTTTGAGTGCATCTGTATCTCAGTGGATCTATGAGTGGGTGCATGAGTCTCTCTGTGGGTCGGTGCGGGGGTGTGTGAGTGTCTGAGTGGGTCTGTGAGTGGATGTGTGAATCTCTCAGTGGGCCTGTGAGTGGGTAAGTGAGTGTCTTAATTGGTCTATCAGTGGGTACATCAGTGTACGAGTGGGTGCATAACTCTCAGAGTAGGTCTGTGACTGGGTAGAGGAAGGGGGCCACGCTGGCAGTCAAAGCAAATTTGTGAATATGAAGCATGAGAACAACTTGTTTAGTGACATATTGTATACATGTGAAGTTCCTGAAAGATGCTTATATGCCTCCCTGGGGGTCAGGACACATCCAACCTGACCCCTTATATCATGTTCTGCCATTTAATTTCAGCCCCAGGGATGGTTCCGATGAGGTAAAATGGTGATGGTGGCAGCAACTCTCCACTCAGGTTGTAGCCAGCCAATCACGGCATTCCTGTTGGCTTGCACATTCACAATTAATCCAGAAATCGTCGCAAATTAGTCACAATCCCAGATAAAGAAATTTGAATTTTCTGGCATTTCTCCACAACTACTGATATATAGTATATATATATATATATATATATACAACGAGTGTTGGTTCAGGTCTCCGTCCGTGTTTGGCGCTTCTTGCAGGTGCGTGGCTTCATGCGGTGGAACCAAACCACTTAATATAACAACTGAGTCTCCCAAAGAACATAATATCCCCCGGGAAACAAATGAAGCCGCCACTCCAGCCACTCGAAAATCGTGTGAGACAGCTTAATTTATTCTTAAATCCATTTCAGCATTGTTCACAGCACAAAAAACCAACGCGTTTCGTTAGCTCCCCACTAACTTGATCACGGTTGTTTCAAACACTGTTTGCTGGTTGTATTTTAAAATGGGAGTTCCCACCCACCTCAGTCACATGATAACATCAATCTGTTTTATTTCACAGTTGGATTCTGGGATATGTAGTTTATGACTTAAATAAATGCGAATTATAACAAAATTCAAACCCTTTCCTTGCATTTTGGCTCCCTCATGCCCTGCTGCTCTTGATTATTCCACAATTATATGCTTATCAAAGTATATTTGATTGTGTATTTTTATACCAACATACAATTTTTAACATATTTAAGAAAACTGAATAATTTTGGAATGCAGGGTCATTGTTCATAAGTCTTGTTACTTTAAGCATTTTAAGCCCTCCAGTGGGCTGACATTACTGAGGGATTATGTAATTTTTGGATTGCTTATGGGTATCTATGGTTGTTGTGTTAAAGGGTCCCAGAATCCTTTTCACGTTCATCTTTAAAATGACCTGTTATGTGGGCTTATGGGACGAAGAAAAATTGTGGAGATTATGTCGAGAAGTAATCTTTGTTTTTTCATATATGTACATAAAGTTCTTCCGACTGATTCAGTCCGAAAGGGGTCATCGTTCGAAAGTTCAAAATGTGACGTGACTCTTTTTGGCGTAGTAGTTTTTCACGGTGTCCACCTCTGTCCCACAGCGACATCGTTTCCAATCCCAGGAATTTTAGTCGCCGCCAATTCCCGTTATGGTGTGTCTCCATGTGTTTGGCCACTGCATTTCCTCTATCCTTGTTTACCGTGGCCCTTACATGTTCCAAAATTCGCTTTTTCAGCTCACAGATTGTACTTCCTATGTAACGTAACTGACAAGGACATTCAATCATATAGATGGTGTACTGGTGTTTGCAGGTGATCAATTCTCTCATTTTCCAGATCTTTTGGTTTGCCATAGTTATTTATTTGGTGGGTTTGGCTATCTCGCAAACTTTTCAGTTAGAGCATTTGGTAAATCCAATGGTTTTTAACCATGTTGTTTTTTTCTTTTTGCTGACAAAATGGCTGTGTATCAGTTGATCTTTTAAGTTTTTTACTCTTCTGTATGCCACTACCGGATGATCTCCCATCTTTTGACTTATAGTCGGATCAAGTTTTAAAATTCGCCAATTCTTTTTGAGGATTTGGATTACTTGTCTCGATTCTTTATTGTAATCCCATATTAGCCTGATTGGTTCCTCTGTTGTTTTCTCTTTTGTTTGAGGCTTCAAACAGTCTGTCCTCAATTTTTCATTTGCTCTCTCCCAACATTTTTTGGTCAGGTTTTTTCCATATTTTTTTTTTGGGAATCTTTTCGTTGTTCTCGCGCTATATTTTTCCCATTCTGTGTTTTCACTGCAGATGCGTTTAATTCGAAGAAATTCTCCATAGGGTATACTCGAGATCAGAGCAGGTTGAGGAAAGCTCGTGGCTTCAAGGGTGGCATTTGTAGCCGTCACTTTTCTGTGCAGTGTTGTCTCCACTTGGTTGTTATTTATATATACTTCTGTGTCCAGGAAGGATATTCGTTCCCTGCTTTTTGTGCAAGTAAATTTCAATCCTGGTATACTGTTATTCAGAAGTTCAAAGCATTGATCAAATTCATTCTCACTTCCGTCCCACACTATAAACAAGTCATCAATGAATCTTTTCCATTGTATAATGTGTCGGGTGAATCTCTAGTTTTGAGAGTTCCAGGCTATCTCCTCCTCCCAACATCCCATGGCTATGCAAGCGTAGCTTGGGCTGAATGAGAAACCCATCGCAGCACCGTTACGCTGACGATAAAGCTGTTCGCCAAAGAGAAAAATGTTGTTTGTTAGCATCAGAGAGATCATTTCACACAACATTTCGTTATGTTCCTTGTAGTGTATGTTTCGTTGTTTCAGGTAATGTTAATGTTAATGTTAATGTTAATGTTAATGTTATGGTGATTTGTATAGCGCGCGGCTGCCCCAGCCAAGGGGCGTCCCTGCGCTGCAAGCAGACAGAAAGCAAATAGAAAGAGATGCAGAGAGAGGAAAAAAAAAGAAAAAAATTATTGGAAGAGATGGGTTTTGACAGCCTTTCTGAAGGCAAAAAGGTCCTGCATACCGCGGATAGCTTCGGGAAGGCTGTTCCATAGCTTGGCAGCCAGGAGGCTAAAAGATCGGCCGCCTACTCTGGCCAGTCTGGTGCGGGGGATGTTCGCGAGGTGTTGTCCCTCTGAGCGGAGCGACCTCCTCGGAATGTATTCTGATAGGAGGGGGCACAGCATGGGGGGGACGCAGTTTTAAGGATTTTAAAGGCTAGGCACAGCGCCTTAAACTGGATCCTTTTTCCCACCGGAAGCCAATGCAATTTTTTCAAGGTTCCGGATACCGAGGAATGGCGGGGGAGACCTACCAGGGCCCTGGCTGCCGCATTCTGGACCCTTTGTAGTCTGGTGGTTTCGGCGAGATTTGCCCCTAGTAAGAGAGAGCTGGCATAATCCAGTCTAGAAAGAATGGTCGCCTGAACAATTAGCTGACGAGTGCGGCAGTCAAAGAACTTCAAAATAGGTCTGATGTTACGTAAAATGCCGAAGCAAGTGGCAGCTACTTTTTTAGTATGATGAGTGAACTTCAGAGCCGAGTCCACCCACACTCCCAGATTTTTGACGCATTCTTTTGGCTCGGGAGGTTGGCCTAATACTTCAGGCCACCAGTTGTCTCCCCTAATATTTGCACGCCTGCAAGCCCAGGTCATTGTCAATGTTCGTGTACAAGGCGATGACGTCCATCGATATCAGAAGATAATTTTCTTGCCATTTTAGGTTCGACAATGTGCATAAAAAAGTCTGTTGTGTCCTTGAGGTATGATTTTAGATCCTCCACAAAGGGTCTCAGGAAATAATCAATGAAATTTGCCATGGGTTCCATCAATGAGCCGTTTGCCGATACAATCGGTCTGCCAGGTGGTCTAGTGGGATCTTTATGTATCTTTGGCAAGAAGTACATTGTGGCTCTACGTGGGAAATCTACTGTCAGATATTTCTTTTCTTCATAATCAATGAGATTCTTGCTTTCCCAGATTGTAAGTTTTTGGTCAATGTCTCTTTTTATTTCATTCATCGGATTTTTTAATAACTGTTCATAATACACGGGGTTTGTTAGTTGGCTCATCGCTTCTGCCGTGTATAGCTCCTTGTCCCAGATAACCACGTTGCCCCCTTTATCTGCCATTTTTATTTCCAAATCTTGGTCATTGATCAAAGTCGCCAGTGCTTTTCGTTCTTGTTGGGTTAAATTGTCTTTTAAATGAGTTTTGGAGATATTGTAGAGTTTGTGTATTACTACCTCCTGGAAGATGTCAATTTTATTGCCCGGGATGAGCTGTGGGTAGAATTTTGACTTGGCCTTCATTTTGCTGATTCCTGCTCCCAGTTGTGGTATTGCTGTTTCCAGAGTTATTTCATTTTCTTCTTCCACATCTAAATTCAGGAGTGCTAAATAGCCATCAGCATCTTTTACACTTAAATTGGAGGATGGATTTTGTGGGGTTCTGCCAATTTGAGGTTTGTTCTTTCTCTCTAGGAAGTGTTTTGCCAGCTTGATTTTCCGAATGTATAAATAAAAGTCTATCCTTGTTTGTGCCAAGTCCATCTTTCTTGTAGGACAAAAATTGATGCCTCTCTTTAATAAAGCTGTTTCCGCTGGTGATATCTCCCTTTTTGATAAATTGACTACTTGTAGTTCTTCATTCATTTGCCCTTCTGTTTCATGCCCCTCGTTTCTATCCCAATCTGTTGATTTGATGTGCTTTCTCCTCCAGCCTCTTCTGTTTTTTTTTGTTGGTTTCTTTGTCTGGGTTGCCATGATCTTGCTCGCCCTCTTCCTCTTCCTTGCATTTGTCTTGGCGCCCCCTGATCCTGCTCCCACTGTCGTTGTTGGAGCACGAGGTGCATATCCCCTAAAAAACGCCTCTGTACATCATATATATATCCATTAGTTACCGTCTTTACGTCGGATACTATCAAAGATCAGCAATGGACTTCAAAGTAAGTGCTAAATTAATTTATTGTTCTTGTGCAGATTGGCATAACGCGTTTCAACTCCTACGGGAGCCTTGATCACATGCCCAGTGCTTGTGCAATTGAATTCACATGTGCAGCGCCTACAGGTGGTACAGAACTCTGCCGCCCGGGCTATCTTTGGCTTGCGTAGACGAGCCCGAGCTTCCGGGCTGCTACAGGCACTACACTGGCTGCCTATCCGGAAGCGGATCCAGTTTAAGTCCCTGACTCTGATGCATAAAGCCCTGTTTGGATCAGGGGCCGGATACCTGCGGCGGAGACTGGCCTTCTATCGACCAGTCCGCTCCTTGCGCTCGGAATCCCTTTACAAAGCGGTGGTCCCTCGGGTGAGGAAGGCCCGTATGGGAGGACGCTCTTTCAGCTGCAAAGCTCCACAGCTGTGGAACTCGCTTCCTCTTTCGCTGCGCAGCACTGCCAATTTGTTCCAGTTCAGAAAAAGCCTGAAGACTTGGCTTTTTAATCTTTAGGCTGTTCTTATTGTTTCAGTTTCAGTTCTTTTTCTTTTTCTTATTTTTCTACTGTGTTGTGTTATTTTTATTCTGAGCTGCAGGAGGAAAGCGCCGGGACACTCTTTTTGAGTAGCCGTGCGCTATACAAGAGCGCTATAACATAACATAACATAACATACCAAATCACGCCATAGACATAAAAGAGTGACATTTGTAGTTCATTACAGTCCGAGCAGTTGGTAATCTGTTCAGTATTTCATTTAATTTCACAGGCTGTGCAGCGTGGTTTGTTTATGTCAACGTAATGGTGCACATCCCAAATAAAATTTCAATCGATGATTCATGTTCAAATTACATCTGAATAACATCCATTTTTGACATTTTTAGCTGAAGACTTTTATGTAAACATAATGAAAACGCTTAGTTGCAATCCCAAATGTCTGGCATGAAAAAAGTGGTTTTTTTAGTGCTACAGTTCAAAAAATTGCTTGTCACCTATATAATATGTACGCCCACTGTGCAATTAGAATTTCTTTATCTTTATTAATTATTTAATTCGTTTTTTAAAGAAAATGTATTTTGATTTATTTTTAATATTTTAGTGTTTATTGTTAATCATTCTGCTTGCGCTTTAAGATATTGAAGCCCCAATATATGGTGGTTACATTAAAGTTATTTTTACCAGGGTACTATGTTTTCTTTTAGGTGCTTGCTTTATTGGCTATTTTTTGACATGCCATTAGTAGTGGAACATTGTGTGCACCTTATTCTGATGTTCTGTGCCAATGTTTATTGGTATGAATACCATATCTTTGCAAGCTTGCAACCTAATGATAATAAATAACCATATAAATATATAAATTACTAGCAGTCCACCCCGGCGTTGCCCGGGGCAGAAGGGGGCTGGGGGCAGCATCGCAGCAGGAGAGGCGCAGCAGAGCGTACTTACAGTGTTTCCTTGCTCCGGTTTTGTTGCTCCTTGCCGCTTCTGCCCACGCTCGTGTCCGCTGTTTCCCCCGAAGTCCCGACATTGAGGAAAAGGCTTCCGAGCACTTATGGCCCCCACCCGTCGATCCGACCGTCCCTCAGTGCACACCCGCGGCTCTTGTCCGCTGTTTCCCCCGACGTCCCGACTTTGAATAAAAGGCCTGTGAGCACTCATGGCCCCCGCCCGTCCCTCGGTGCGTACCCGCGGCTGCTTCACTTACCTCAGCCGCCACTCCTCCCCGCGCTACTGAGTTTACCGCTCCACTGCTCCTCTGCTTCTCGCTGCTCCTCACCGCTTGTCCGCCGCTCGCCGCTCCTCCCCGCCTGTCCGCAGCTCCTCCCCGTGCTCATGTCCGCCGCTCTTCCTCTTGCTCCTGAACGCCGCTCCTCCCCGCGCTCCCTATGTCATCACGCACGGCGCGGCCGGCGCTACTTGCAATGGACTACTTTTTTTTATATTCCTACATTTTTTAAAGAACGTATATTTTTTATTTTTATATAGCCTATGTCCTTCTGCTTGCCCTGAGGTTTTCAAAGATGTCTTGGGTGTTTGGATTGGTGGTGTACTTTTCGAATTTACCTGGCTCAAAGGACACAGTTCTCTCTTTATAATAGTAGTATAGATACATTATTAATTTTGTCAGTTCATATGCGTAGTTTGGTGCAAATACACAATGTACAAAAGTCTCTCATGGAATCATCAAAAGTTCTTTACAAAGTTGGTCCTCAATAAATTAATACATTATGATATTATTCATAAGATCAATAGTGAGTAAATAATGAATAAATATGACAATATAAAAGATCATAGTAAAATACTAATCTTAAAATATCAATTGCCATTGCTTATATATTTACATAGAGGTAAAATTGAGCTCAATTTAAAAAGCTTTGCATACCACTCAATAAATAGATGAATCTAAAATACCAATATTACCCTTAATAAAAAGCCAGTTCATAAACTGGTGTACAAATCCTCTGTGATGTTCAATCCTGTTGGATGTTTAGAGTTCAGTTCCAAAATGTATTTGGTTTCTAACTGGCACAGTCGTTGTTCCCTATTACCTCCTCATCTACTGGGAGGAATCGTGTCTATCACAAAGTACCTAAGGTCCTGGCTTCGAGAGTTATGTTTGTTCTTAAAATGGCGCGCTACTAAGTATGTGTTGTCCTGGTTAGAAATCGCCCTAAGGTGTTGCAAAATTCTTTTATGCACCTGTAATTTGTAATATATACATATATCTATTTACACATACACAAATTTAAAATTGTTCGCTGACTTTCAAAAATTAGGGGGCTACAAGATTAATGTTAACAAAACGGAAATTATTTTGACTAACTACACTATAGACACTATAGTACCGGAGTTTAGGCAGGTATACAACACATGCCCAAAGAGATCCCTGGGAATATTCATATCGGACAATCTGGAAGACCTGCATTCGCTGAATTTTTTACCTCTGTTAAAAAAGGTTGGGTCTCTTTTAGATCATTGGAATTTACTACCCTTGTCTTCAATTGGACGGGCAGCGCTAGTACGCATGTCAATTTTATCTCTTTTCAATTTTCTTTTCAGCGCAGTACCTTGCGCAATCCAGGCCTCCTTCTTTTAAAAAGTAGATGCTTTGATCTCTTCTTTTCTCTGGGAAAGAAAATCTTCTAGGCTTGCACACAGCACTTTATAGCTTCCATTTGCACAAGGAGGGCTGTCCCTCCCAAATATTAGAGAATATTACTTTGCATCTTTCGCACACCATAGTTGTAGGTTTTGTTTTTCAGAAACACATGAGGTAGAAAATTTCTTTATGAAGAAGATGCCGTCAGAATCAAAAATCACCGACCAGTTAGAATCACAAAAGATACAAAAAAAAAGGGGGTTATAAGTCCCTACAGTGGATTTTTAAACAGAAAACCCAGTGTTTGAATTTTTACTCTATCCCCAAAATAGGTAACACAACGGATTTAATTAACCTCAGCTTAGGAGAAGAGGGCTGTATGGACAATAATATAATACATCTTTGGAAAGAGAATGGCTTTGAGAAAATTGAAGACTTCCTTATGGGTAACAGGTGGAAGTCCTGGGATGAAATTTCTAGACAGTTATGCCACGCCCACACAACTCTGAACTGGTCATTTCTTATGCTCAATCCAAAACTCAGAGAGCTCAATATAGGAAATTTATTCCATAAAGTAAATATCTCTACAGCTCTGAATAATCAAATACAAAAGAAGATGAGTATTTGGATTAAAATATTAAAAGAAAATAAAGGGCAGGAAGTCTCCAGTAAGGTCATTGAGAGGTGGAAAAAGAGGGAAGACATTGAAATCAGCCAGCAGTTATGGGATAAGATAAATAAATTCAATAAAACCATTTTTCGCGGTGCAAAATTTAAACGTATGCAATTTTATAATAAATGGTTAATTTACAGAACCCCCTCTTTTCTCCACAGCATCTTCCTCACTTCGCCGACAAATGTTTTCGATGTGAAGAAAAAGGCACCTGGAAACATATTGTCTGGGAGTGCCCAAAAATGCAGTTATTCTGCAAGGAAATAGAAAAATACCTCTCTATTGAGCTAAAAGCCACTATAATATTCGATGATTTAATCCTTATTCTAGCCTGTTCCTCGAGTTATACTCCATACGATGAGTGCCTTTTTATTGCCTCTCTAATAGCGAAATCCTTAATTTTGCAGTCCTGGAAAACAGATCTTGTGCCAACCTTTCAGGCATGGAAGGTAAAATTATTACGAATTCAGGGCAGGGAAAGAAAATGTGCACTGAAATCAGGGGCCCTTAAGAAATATGAAAAGTTCTGGAGTATATTTGAATCCTAGTTTGTTTTCTGTCGATATCTAACTGTAACCATATCTTTTAAATATCAGTCTGCCAGATTGTTTGTATTCATTCACATTGCACTTTATAAGTAAGGTTCAGTGGCTCAATGCAGAGGTGAGGAGGAAGCGGAACACTGAGGCGAGGAAGAGAACAGACAGACAGGCAGCCACGACCGAGCCCTGCCGCTGAGATGGGAGACTGGAAAGACTGTAGTCAAGGGGAGACCCCTGAATGATTTGACACATCGCGGAAAACCTTCCTGGCCACAGCGTCATTTTGACAGCAGATCCGACCCTCTTTCCCTTCACTTTTTTGACAGCGTCGTCTAGGAGGCTTCCCTGAAGTAACTTCGCTGCAGAAGGGGTCTGTGAACAGCTAACTTGCAGGGCTGCGAGCAGACGGAAGCGCAGGACTACCTGTCCCAGGAGCCCCGCCCGCCCTGATTTAATCCACCTGGGCAGCTCTCCCTGCAGGCTCCGCCCCACTGGAGCAAAGAAAAGGCTTCTGAGCCGGATTACCGGCGGGACACATCGCGGAAAACCTTCCTGGCCACAGCGTCATTTTGGCAGCAGATCCAACCCTCTTTCCCTTCATTTTTTTGACAGCGTCGTCTAGGAGGCTTCCCTGAAGTAACTTCGCTGCAGAAGGGGTCTGTGAACAGCTAACTTGCAGGGCTGCGAGCAGGCGGAGGCGCAGGACTACCTGTCCCAGGAGCGCCCATCCGCCCTGATTGAATCCACCTGGGCAGCTCTCCCTGCAGGCTCCGCCCCACTGGAGCAAAGAAAAGGCTTCTGAGCCGGATTACCGGCGGGACACATCGCGGAAAACCTTCCTGGCCACAGCGTCATTTTGGCAGCAGATCCGACCCTCTTTCCCTTCACTTTTTTGACAGCGTCGTCTAGGAGGCTTCCCTGAAGTAACTTCGCTGCAGAAGGGGTCTGTGAACAGCTAACTTGCAGGGCTGCGAGCAGGCGGAGGCGCAGGACTACCTGTCCCAGGAGCGCCCGCCCGCCCTGATTGAATCCACCTGGGCAGCTCTCCCTGCAGGCTCCGCCCCTCCACACTCTGACACTATAAACTCTCCAGTCTAGCCCTGCTGCGCGGGAGCGACCGGGAGAAGCCCGGGACAAGGGCGGGCCCTCGGTGGCCCTCAGAGGCCTGAGGAGGCTAGGCTGGGCCAGAACCCCTGCCCGAACATTGTACTGCCCTGGACTATTGGTGTAAGTGTTCGGGGGCTATTTTATTGTTGCACATTATGTCTGCTGAAACCCTAACCCCGGAGCCTGTTGGCCCCGAGAAACCTGTGAGTTTGATTAACGGGAAATTAGATAATTATTTTAAGAAATCGGTTATGGATACCCCCACTACTCCTACCCTTGCAGAACGCCGGGCTGAGCGTCGACGCTCGGTAGAGAGTCTAAAAACAGAGTATTATCCGATTCACCTGTTCTGATTAGTTCTACTTTGGAGGGTGGTTTAATTGAGAATGTTTGCACTCTCACCCAGGACAGCGTTCCATTAATATTTAGAGAGGGTACACCCACAATTGATATAGAACCCCAGGACATTACCAATACCACACTTAATCCAACTAACTCCAGCATAAACAAAAACATAATTACAACCAAGGCACTAATAACCCCCACCCCTAGGCAAATTAAATCAACAAGAAATAGGGTAAAGAAAGTTACACCTACTAAATTGTATGGCCCCCCACCTAATAAAAAGAGGCGGAAAAAGTCCGACCTACCAAAAAGGAAAATTAATCATGCTGATTTTGGTGTTAAAAACGATGCCAGTATAGGGGGAGAGCGGGTATCAACTATGGATAAAGGAAAGATAGTTACATCACCTATACATTCTTGCCCTACCCCCAAATCAGTACAGCTCAGCTCTATACCTGATAACTCTCATGCCGTCGTGACACCACAGGAATCCTCAAATGGTGTCCTAATTGATAGTATAGAGTCCATAATACGGACCTATACTCTGGCCATTGTAGAAAGACTTAACAAAATGGACGACAGGCTGGGGAAGATAGAGCGTGAACTGGGTAGCAAGTTAGCAATTACCAAGGTACCGTCTAATCCTGCCCTACAAACTCCCACTATACCAACCCCTTCAAGTACACCAGTCTTAATCCCCACACCTGCCCCTGTTCATTCTGCAGGCATGCCACAATTATCACAAATTGTAAAAAAAATTATACCTAAAGCTAATCCTGCTTTACCAACTAGTTTACCCGCATTGCTCCCCGCTACAACGGTTACCGGTTCGGCAAAGAGCATAGGTCAAGCTCCTGGGAATCAGAGGAGGGACAGAGGGAATGGGCGACCCACACGGGGCAATTATAACAAGGGCCCCCTCCCAGAACTTCCACCAGAAGCAGTGCCTTTTGTGGTGGTACTTACTGGGGTGCCAGAGCTAGAGGCAAACAAACGCGAAGGTTTTGCCCAGTTGAAGAACAAAATAATGCATTGGTTGAGTATGTATAGACCCATTGCAAAAAACATCAATGGCGAAATCGTCCATGTTCGTCGTCTTTCCTGGCTGGGGGGAAGACCCAAAGACATCGAGGGAGATATAGTGGTCATCAATTTTAGAGACCAGAATGCTGTCCATTTTATACTTTCCTGGCCTTCCGAACATGACAGTAATCATATCATCCCTCGCCCTCTTACTTATTTTTACCCCCGCTCAGTGGTGTTTCCACACCATCACCAATTCCTGTCAGCCCCTCCTCCCCCTCTACTGAGGCAAGTGTACCCAAACCCATACTGTCCACCTGTATATAATAATGGTTTTATAACTAATGGTCATCATAACATAACAGTAGCTGACCCGCATGGGTGGAATATTGCGGCTCCAAGGCATAATTCTGCCACACACAGGAGAATGGACCATCTCAAACCCTTCACACCCCTAGAGACCACCAACAGGTTTGACCTGTTTAGCGGCCTGGAGGACTGTGATTGAAGCCAACTAGTCACGGGGGAGGTGGGTGAAGGAACATGTGGAGATGTAGGGGAGGATGGGGGTCTGTGTATGGTGGCGAGAGGCTCTATTATGGACAATCTGCCTAAGGGGTTTAATGCTTCCCTCTCATCTTAGCTGTAACAAACCGACTATTGGGCAGACTCAATGTAACACGGATTCCTTTACTACGGGAGATGGTATCATAGCACCTGTAGACTTACCAATGCGGGGTAGTATTCCCCGGGTATCGGTTGAACACACGATCAGGAATGTAGCCCCTCCCCATATGAGCCCGATGCCCAATGAGGCTGTAAGTTCAATGGAGAAAGGCTATAAGTTAGGGAGCTGGAATATTGCTGGGTGGAACAATAAGACGGATTGTTTAGGGTGGTTAGAATTCCTAACCCAATTCGACATCCTATGTCTCCAGGAGACCTGGGCAGTCGAAGATGTCTACCTTGATGGGTTTGCTTCCTATAATTGTCAAGCACAGCCATCCAACAAGGGAAGAGCTAGCGGTGGGTTGGTGATATTGCTTTCTGTGAGGCTGCCGGTACAAGTAAAAACCCATGTGACTGTTGGTTTGCATTCGCAGCTGCTATGTCTGCAACACAGGGATGGGCGGAATGTTCTAATAATAAATCATTACCATAATGTTTTTATCCACTCAAACACTGTTATGGTTGAAGAACTTGATGCAGAGGTGGAGAGACTGTGTGGTCGTAGCAGAGTGCCTTTCGAAATTCTGTGGGGAGGCGATTTCAACATTCATATGTGCCCCTTTGCTGGCACGAGGGTGTGTGGGTACGGCGGGGAGGCTGGAGATGATCAGGCCCACTTTTTACATTCAGCCTATGGAGAATCTTTAAACACTCTCATGCTCAAATTGGATTTATGTATCATGTTACCTGGGGTAGACAGTGAGCGTAAATCGGTACCAACCTTTATTGGTAGGAACTGTGCGACGGTTATCGATTACCTCATCGTCTCTTCCAGTATTATGACTCTTTGTACCCCCCCTGTAATAGTTGACCCAGCCCTTAGTGACCACAATTGTCTAACAATGCACCTCTCCTTGTGGGGGGATAAGTCAAAGGTGTCGCATGGTACCGTGACAGATGTTGTTCCACACAGATTAAATGGCCCTAGAATTAAATGGGGTAGGCATAATGAGGAACGCCTACTAAGCACCATAGTGTCAGCCTGTCTAGAGGAGGTAGAAAGCTGTCTTGAACCCAATAGATGTAGTGCCGATATATTAGTTAGTTTTGACATCATTAATAAATATATCGTAAAAATTCTAACTGGTACAAAACCTAAAGGCACTAGGACCACTTGTGGTTGGTTCAACAAGGAATGCACTAAATCCCTACAAAAACTAAAAGCCGCCCTTAATTGCAAACCCAGGGATAAGGAAGCAGTTAGGGCTCTGAGGAGGGAATACACCACTCACCTGAAGGCTAGGAAACAGGAATTAAGAGAGGAGGCCTGGGATAAGTTGACCATGGCCGTGGATCTTAGGGATGCCAAGCTCTTTTGGTCCACGGTCAACAGTCCTTTTCTTCAAAAGGACGAAGCCCCGGTCCTGTCTGCCCAAGTGAGCGAAGAACAATGGGTTGCCCATTTTTCCAGCATTTTTAACCCCGATAGATTAGAGGCAGGGGGTGATAGGGATGCTGTGGTTGCCACCCCCCTACCTCTTAACATTACAGTCACCGAGGTGGATACTGCCATCCGGTGTAGTAAGGGGGAAAAGGCACCGGGTCCCGACGAGGTACCTGTTGATCTCTATAAAGCTGAGGTATCCCTTTGGAGTCCACTGCTGACCAAGGTGTTTAATGCAGCAGCAATGACCCAAGCCCCTCAGGCATGGGGGGAATCTATCATCATTCCTATTTATAAAAAAGGTGCGAGAGAAGAGGCAAAAAATTACCGCCCTATCTCGCTCCTTACTGCTTACCTAAAAATCATGAGTAGGGTACTATTGAGCCGCTTGGAGGATTGGGTCGAAGAAAAGGGGATCCTTGCGGACTCCCAGTTTGGTTTCCGAAAGGGGCTAGGCACTATAGAACAGTGCATAAACCTGGACCTCATCATAGGCAAATATACACGTGCTAAGCAAGGCTCGTTGTTTCTTTGCTTTGCCGACCTCTCCAGTGCATTCGACCTGGTAGACCATGGTCTTCTGTGGTCAACCCTACTGGATATGGGGGCCCCACGGGAAATCATCCACTTTTTAGCCCAATTGTATAGGAACCTGTCGGCCAAGATCCGTTATGGGCAATCAGGAGAGTGTTCCCCTAATATTCTGATTGGTTCTGGTATTAGGAAGGGATGTGTCCTTGCCCCTCTTCTTTTCTCCCTTTTTATTAAGGCAATTGAGTCTGAACTACGTGCTGTCAATGCTGACGCACCGGCCGCCGACGGCATACCCATTCCGGTATTGCTTTACGCCGATGACGCGGTCTTACTCTCGAGAACCCCTCTTGGGTTGCAGAAACTCATGAACAAATTTGTGGATTTTATCAACGGGAGAAAATTAAAAATTAACAATTCAAAAACTTTTATTATGGCCTGTGGCAAGAAAGTCAAAAATTTAAGACCTTTTACAGTTATGGACCAAATAATAAAAGTGGTTGACAAATTTTGCTATTTAGGCATCACTTATAATAGTGGGGGGATGTAGGCGTCAGAAATAACCAATGTAAGAGCTAAAATGGCCAAGTGTTCCTTTGGCATATTCAAGTTTGCAACTAAGTTAGGCTCTAGGCGGATACCCGACATGCTGTACTTATATCGTCATAAATGTGTTGCCCTGGCACTCTATGGTTCAGGTGTATGGGGCCATTGTAACTATTATATGCTCCAGGTGGAGGAAAACAATTTTGTTAAAAAACTTTTATGCTTACCATCCTCTGCTTCAACCAAACTGATCCATCAGGAGGTGGGTCTGGAACATCTTTCTGATTTGATCAACTTAAGACCACTCCTAGTATGGAGATCTATTTGGATTAAGGAGCAGACGGGGTTTACAAGAAAGATCATTCTTGACTGTCTCCACTTGGATAAATGTTCCCGTATTCCCTGGCTCAACTATATTATCCAGGTATTTAAGGATGTCTTCAATCTTTCTGTGTGTGATAACCCATCGTGTGTTATAAACATCCCTAAGAAAGAGCTTAAACATGTATTCCTGAGAGCTGGTACTGTAAAGCGTAATGCTGCTACTTCTCAGTATTCTACACATGTTTTCTACGATAGGTACAATATGGAAGAACCGGGACTCGCAGGATACCTTAGAACGGTCACCATTTGTTCCCATCAATATGTATTGACAAGACTGCGGATGGGGACTTGCTTGTTGCGTACCCACATATCAAGTCCCACACTGTTGCCCCCTGTCCATGTGACAGGATTACAAAGCAAAGCCCGGAGCACTTTTTATTGTTATGCCCTTTTTATCTTCATCCCCGTAAACTATATCTGAAACCACTCTTTAAAAAATACAATGTTCCCACAATTGAATCTGCTATGAGGCTCCTATTTGGACTTCATTCGCAGGACATTTGCTTTTTTACCGCTGTATTCATTTTAAAGTCTGTTCACTTGAGGAATAATATGTCCCTTGATACATGATTATTTTAAACCAGTTGTACTTATATGTATTTTATCGATTTTTGTATGCATGTACTTTTATGATTATTATCAACAAATGATCGAATAAAGTTTTTGAATTGAATTGAAGTAAGTTTCTGAATAGATGAAATCTGAACATGTTTTTGTATTTATGTATCCTGTACTGCTTTAATTCTATCTCCAATTGTGTCTTGTAATGTATATTCTATTTTTATGAACTCTCAATAAAAAATAATAATAAAAAAATATATTTAATATAAATATACATTATCATAAAAATAAAAGTAATGTTTTCTTCTCGGTTGAAGCAGTAAAAGTGTTTCATTCGATAAAGAACGTACTACTCATGCGCAAAAGAAGAGCACATTCATGAAAGCGAATATATGATCTTCATTTTGAACTATTGGAATGTGTGAAGATTTATATGCATGAACTACAGTAGGTCTGTAAATTATTATAGCCACAAAAATCACTGGGGTTTGTACAGAAATAGAAAGAGCTAATCAGTATCTGTGTGGTTTGGCAGCAATTAGCACAGCTGTATGCCCCAAGAAGGTCTGTCAAGGATGCTTTTCTTGTTTGTATTTATATGTATAGATATTCTACTTTTCATCTGTCAAATGTCGACATCTTTATTGCTGATGGGGCTTTCTTTTTTTATTTAAATAAGTGTAATAACTTTTGCGGCGTTATTAATTCCAACTGCATTAGAACTGCTTCCTCTCCAATTTCAATGGGGAGATCTCGTTTACAATGCTATGAAATGTAACACGTTATAACACTGTTCTTTAATTTTTTAGTGAAAAAAATATTTGCATGTCTACTGGCTAGTAATGTATAAAGGGCAAACGTGGTTTATTCATTGCTTTGTAGACCATTTGGCAATGGGTTAATTGGTAATTCTGGTAGTTTTTTAACAATGTTTGCCTGGGTATGGTTCTTTAAGTCGGTAGAAATAAGGCAGTAATAGACTTAGAGAGACATGTGGAGGTATTTTTTACATCTTTAAATATCTGTAGTCTTTTGAAGCTTTCTGGAATATCCATAGGAAAAGGACAGCATTAGCGCCCCCTTGTGGAAGTAGAAACTTTTTTCGCTGCCTTTCAGAGCCTTGATGTACTGACGACACTCGGCAGTTGCTCCCTTATAAGAAATCGACATCTAACACGTTCCCATTCAGAGCTAGAACCCAACCCTGTTCCCTCATATCACCTCCTGCTGCAAGAGCCCCGTTAATCCTCCCATTGTGAACGTCTTCCGACATGGTCCCTGCCTAGAGATGGAGAAGCCCCAAATGCATCATCATCACTTCCATGAGGAGAGTGTCCTTCCCTTGAATGACGCAACATCCCGCAGCGGGAAGTTAGCTAAAATAGAGCGAGTGGCATTATATTCTCTTCTCGATACATTAAATGAGAGGAATTTCATTCTAGCGCTTATTATGACGCAATGGAAAATTAGAGCCGCTCTGTTTTACTTAATTTTGTACTCCAATCTCCCGAAGCGGAGTTTCCATCTGTAGAAATATCATAATATCAGCGTCTGGTCGTCGTCAGCGTGGGGCGCTGCTCTCCACTCTCCTACTTCATCCCCAGCTCTGACACCAGCCCTACATGCACTTGATGCTCTCTGCACCACTCCTTTGCATTCTGTCAACACCTTTGCTCTGACTCTAGAAACATATCCCCTTTTTGAAAAAAAATCAGGAAAATATATTTTTTCTGTCTGAATGTGTGTGGGAAAATCAGGAAAAAGACAAGCATTGGAAATGCAATAGGTCTCGCATTAGAAAAGTTGGAGCTATTGGTCTTGTAAATTACAAATATTTTATTTCTTGGTTTTTAAAATTGCTAAATTGATAGCTTTGTCATTTACAATGTCAATAGTTATAACTTTCGCGAATGTGACACCTATAGCATTTGGAATGCAACATGTTTTGTATTTACGTGACTTAGATGGCAGCTCTGGTCGTTAGGCCACATCTCTAGAGAGCAGGGTTGGATTTTTTTTAAAAGTGTCCATTTGCTGCAAACAGTGGCGATGAAGTGATACCTTTGCTCGAGTGCGCACCCCCTTTCAGCAGGTGTTGGCAGATGCCATCTTCAGTCATTGGTGCGTTTGGCCTCCGCTCCTATGGTGGAGGACCCGTGTGCCTTCAGTGGTACCACTGAAGGCACAGATGATTGCTGAGCAACAGTCATGTTTGATGCATGAACTCAAAAAATTATGTTTTCAAGAAACAAGCTCCCAAAGTATGAGTTTGTTTCTTGAAATTAAAAAAAAACCCAATGCATTCAGTCCTCACTTGATTACTCTGCCCTGGACGGCCATTCCTTCAATGTACAACAAGACATGGAAATGTAGAGCTGGTAGGAAGTAGGGAGAGGTGACCACAGTGGCATGGCGGCTCAGTGGCTGATAGGCCACCAGGTATGATGTTTATGCAGGCAGAGCCAGCAGAGGCTCAAACAATGCAAGCCTGGTGTTTCCTTCACTCCTAACGAGGTTCCAGCTCGGTTAAATCTAAATGATGCCTATAGTTTCAGTAACAATATTTTTCAAGCGGTAAGAATAATTGCAGGGTCGCTGAGTGTTGTACTATTCCGCCTTTGCAGGTTGCAACCCCGAAATCACCTCACACAATGGACGACTAATGGCTTTCAGTTTCTCCCATAGCCCCAGATAAAAGTACCTGATAAAATACACACTGCATTAGACACAGCAAATTGCACAAAATCAACTCCGGTCAACACAATATGCAAAAGCATTGGAGAGATGGACAGTCAAGACAGACCACAAATTCAGATGCATGCTACTATATAAATATAGGCGAGATAACATTATTGAACAGATAAATCGTCGTCTATGCTACACACAGGCATGATACACACACAAAACAAAAGATACATTAAAATGAAAAACACCCAACTCCGTCTTTGAATGCAGATAACACCACCGCAAAAAGATCATCATCATACACAAAAACACATACAGATGGATTCTTGAATGCATACACCAACATCGGTTAACACACACTTACACATTACATAGAATATACACACACGACGATCTTTGAATGCATACACACCAGACACACACACACACTTCCAATGCACACATGCAGGGATGGGTTTTCAACACTATTCAGATATACTCGCATACAACCACGTCGTCACATACAAACACGTCCTCGCATGCCAGTGTACACTGAGATAAACTGTTTCAGACACGCACGCACGCACACACACACACCCACACTGCAGAGACACGCGTGATGGGGGTAATAGCAAGGTGGTGAAAAGGGGGGCAAAAGGTAGGAACAATGTCAATGGAATGAGTGAGGGGGAGAGTGGTTAGAGTGGTGGGAGGTAGAAAAGGAAAAAAGTCATCGGCGGGATTGGAAAAGAGGAATAAAGGGATTGAAAGATGTCAGTAGCAAGGGAAGTAGTAGGCGTGGGAAAGAGAAATCCCACCCAGTTTGAAATTGTGTCCCTTGCAATCAGTGCCAGTGAGGAGAGGTAATATTGCGGGCAAAGGAAGGCATCGGGATTATAAGGGAAGGGTGAGCGGTGGAGAAAAGACACGCTTAAATAGGAATAAGCAGAAGGCAGTAACAGAAGAGGGTTGTGGGAGATGGGAAAAATGTAGGTAAACAATGATTATGGAGTAGTTCGGAATTGAGGTTTGGGAAACAGTGGGTGAGTCTGGGAAAGCGGACAGGATCGGGAAACAAAGGTGAGGGGAGGGACTGTTAGTGAGGAGTAAAAGCCCCAATGGGGAGCATTAGCAAATGTATAGCGAGTGATTGGTGAAGAATGAGGGGGTTCATAATAAGGAGGGGGAGCGACTAACAGACAAGTAAAGTGGGGGATGAAGAGATGGACTAATTGAGATGGTAGGACAATGATGTCGAGTCACTAAAAATAGCTTGGTGTTTGTTTTCCTGATGCATTAAATTTTAATCCTTTTAGTTCCAACGCACTGGTTGTAATTATGATTTTTGTACCGCGCTGACTCTGTTTGAGGGATGAGTGCTCAAGATAAGTGGAAACGGCAGTGTTGGGGGGCGCCGCGGCTTATGCTTTATGAATCCGCGCGTCTTTGTTTGGGCCTCGGCTAGCTCCTGTAATCAGGGCTAGGCGCTAATTAGCGGCGCGTGAATTATCTGCGCTCATGCTTTAAATCCAGGCCCTGTTCATTAGGCCTGCAGTTAATGAGAGCGCGTGGCTGCTGGTTTGGGGGGGGGGAGATGGGGGAGGGGGAGAGTGGGGGGGGTGAGGGGCTCGTTGGTGAACTGTTTACCATTCGTCGCAGAAACTGTTTTTTTTTTGTTATTCCGTCTCCGTCGCACGTCCGTAGAATATATAGTAGCTTACAATAAAACAAAAATTTAAACAATATATTTAACCACTGCACAGCTTTGCCAGTGCTTGCTCAGTGCTATCTGCTTTGGTATATAAGAAATGCGAGGCAGTAGGAGATAAAGCAATTTCGTTACAATTTTTTCTACAAAGGACCTCAGTTATATGAATTTAGCTGCCAAGCTTTCAATACTAGCAGTTGAACTATTTAAATGCTCACTCTGTAATGGTCTGTAAGAGGAAAGTCTTCAAATATGGGGCATAATTGACACAAAGCCTGCCACCAATTGCAACATCTATATAGCGCTTACTGTCCCTAAGTGGGGCGCTGACGCACTTGCCAAAGCTGGTGGCACACTGCACCGTGCATGGTGTTTGGAATGGTTGGAGGCCCGCGCCCATCTGAGCTTGACTGAGCTTGGATCCCGCTCCAACCAGGGTCCGTGTGTGTCACGAGTTTGCTGCATACAGGAAGAAATAAACAGTGTGTGGTAGGGAGAGAGATATGACGGGTACAGGCCACAAGCTCAGGTAGCACTCACACATGAGGGAGATCGTCAATGGAGAGGAAAGGGGGAAGCGAGAGGGTGAAAGATGGGACGACAGGTTTAGAGGCAGGGTCTACAGCAGAGCATCAAAGGGCTGGGCGAGAAGGGAGGGGGGAATGCGAGGAGATAAGGACCCAGAAGGGGGAGGAGGGAAATGCGAGCAAGTTAAAAGGAGACTAAACTGAAAGTACGGCCGGCAGGCCGTGAATAATTAGGGGATGACAAATGCGCTGGGAGGGCTGCCTTTGATGTGGGAATGCGAGGCAGGCAGGCAGGCGGCTGGTGGCATTGTGCACGCGCTTCATGCACTGCAAGGAATCGCCAGCCAGTGGTGGTGTGGTTAAAGACTGGATAAGCCCCTATAGAGCTTGCCAGCTGTGCTGCGCACAACAGGCGAGCCCTAAAAAACGGGGACTTCTAATTGTACCTCACACTATGTAACAGTGACCCTGTATTTTGGCGGATAAAACTATCACAGGAAAAAAAGATTTCATTTCTGGAAATATTGATACAACTCTGCCTATTAAGGACATCCCATGTCCAACAGGATAATCCTGGAGGAAGAAGGGATTCTGTATTGAGACAAACGGAGACATTTGACATACTACCTCATAAGCAAATACAGACCAGTCCATTGCTCTTCCATTCATCGATCCTGAAGGACGTGACCATTGTCATTTGTCAACGATAGTGGAATGATGAGGTAGGATAAGGAAGTTTTATGTGCGGCCTGGCTTCATTTTTAATATTCTGATTTTCCTCCACTACTCAAGATCACTCACAGATGTTGATGCTGAGAAGAGACTTAAACAAGAGAGATTTAGTGCAGAATTTTAGAAAAAGCTTTACATGCACGCTATCATTAACGTGGACAGTCTTTTGGGGCACATGCTACACTGAGCATGTAGTACTGGTTCTTGTTACCACATAAGATTGGTAAATCTTATTTCCTGCTTGACACATAATGACACATAATGATAGTCATTTTTTTGCAAATAATTTGATAATTAGTGTGATGATTATCTATTGATGACAATGTATCTTTTTACTGAGATTCTAACTTGACAAAGAACAATACTCCACGTCCCTTCCCAACAATGCCAGCAACCCCACAGACATTTCCATTGCATCTGGTTCCACAGGAAAAAAAAAAAATTCTTAGGATCACTATGACCATTAGGACATGCACCCTAGCATGATATGTGGGGCAAAAAATGCTTGGCTAAGAAAGTTTGCTCCTTCAATCTTTTCAGTACCCCTTCTCCCTCCTCCTTGATATCGCCATGGGCGTGCACCTACTTACAGATATCACTCTGACTTGAAGGAGACCCCCCTGCCTCACACATATGCCTACTAAAGGCTCGGCGAGTCCCATCTCCAGGGACCACAGAGAGACACACTATTGTGGCTCGGAAGATCCTCTGTTCCACACATCACTAACCTCCTTATAGGATTCTTACGAAATTCTCTACAACTTTGAGTAGCATAGACAGTATTCCTCTCATGGCAACTTCCATAATTCTGCCCTGGTGACACTGCCAATAAAACACAGCACAAGAGGTGGTACTGACTGAGACATCTTCCTTCAGCAGACAGAGCACACCATAGAAATGGCAATGTCCCAATGAACTGTAATTGTACTAAGCAGGAAAACACATATTCAATGTGTTACATAAATGATCTTTCGCATTCATCTTTGACTTTGCATGCGACACTTGAGCTGGCAGTATATTAAGGATCTTCTCTGAGAATGCTCTGCATTAGGAAAGGCAGGGAGCAAAGAACTGACATCTGGGCATATGGCGCAAACACTTTTTGTGTCCAGGCTTTGTTATTCCACTTACTGCAAAGAAACTGTCTAACGAATCCCATTCGCGCCTTTCAGATTTGTCATTGAAAGCCATGCCAAATGTTTGAAGACTACTGTCTGGGGCCCAAAACTAATCATCAGTAAGGAAATGGTGTCTCTTTAAGTGTTAGTAAATTAAGTGACAAACACGCTTGCTGGCAGTAACTTGGATAGAAAGAACCGTGCTCCATACTGGGGAATAGATTGATACTCCCTGCAAACTGAATAATGTATGGATCGAAGCCATGTCAACAAAAGCATTACCCATATCAGGCAGGGCCATTAATCCTTGAACAAGGACCGTGAGTTGCTGCTGCGCCTAACCACACTGACCGCAACATGCACGCTGATGGGACTCTCTGAACAGTCTAGTTTTAGTGTGGCAGCCATTTTGAAGGAAGACAGTTACAAAATAATAATGAAAAAAGTTAATTTAGTACGTTAAAATAAATCCAATACTAAAAAAGATAAGACATTTATATGTTCAAGGACCTAAACCATTAACTTGGCTCAGTCGTACATATTGCAGCCACCATCAATATAAAGAGTAACAATAGACATATCCGGCATTATGGCAGGTGTATACCGTCACCTGAAGCCACGTTTCTCATTATACTGAACACTTCCCATATATTTTTTAAGCAAATATTGCAAAACATTTTGGGGCATATTATCAAGAAATCTTTTGCCAATTTAGAGGCATATATTGCCGAAAAAGGGCAATTTTTTAATCGCACTATCAACAAGAACACGCTAACATGCTTAAGAGCTTGTTTTCTTGAGATAGCTGCCGTTTTTTTTTTGCTTTGCATGTCAGCGATATTTATCGCTAATCAGATGCAAAGTAGGCATTCCTTACCAATACTACATGAAAGCAGTTGCAAACACAACTTCGCACTATTTATAATGCAGCACCGGACCCGCAAAGCGATTTAAAAAGCTGAGCTAACCATGGTTACCGCAGGAATTTAACACCTGTTTAAAAGTTGACTTAACCATCTTTTGTATTGAAGGTGGATTCTGTGGTTAAGTTCACACTTGCCTATTAACAAGCTTTTCATTAGGGCTTACTAATTATCGCTTGATTTCCCACGCTATTGGTGCTTATCGCCGTCTATCTCTGGATTTGACATCGCCTCTGATCAAAGCGTTGCTAATTCGCCGCTAACACAGTGATGTCAACCAGCATTAGACGGCAAAAAAAAAAACCCGCTATGTGCGATTTGCGATTATTATCGCATTCTGTAGATAATATGCCCTTTATTTTCTGTCATGATCAGCAAGTTAATGTCAATACAGAAAATATCAAACGCATTGTTGAAAAAGACATGCTTTCCAAATCTATTACTTCTGAAGGAACAAAGATTCTTCCCTCTAATCCAAGGAGATCAGTTTTCTAGATTTCGTCCTCGATCAGCCAAAGTGACAAACCATGATCTGATTTTAGTCCACCAAAAAGTAGGTCCTCGTCATAGCGATTTCGGGGTTAATCGCTGTTTCAACCGGATTACAAATCATTATAGTGACTTAGGAGCATATGCATCAACCAAAATACCGGTCGCAAACTGGCCGATTCGCAGATCTCAAATCTGTCCTGCTGGGTCTGCAGTAAAAGAAGCTAGTAATACAGTTGTGCTTTGTTTACTTACATTCCTTCTCCCTAAATATGCATCTGACTACTGTGGATGTACAGACTTCATTGTGACAGAATCAATTCAGACATGGTCAATCTCTGGTCTGGCAGGGATTTATCTGGCCTCCGGGTCCTCAATGGGTCTTTGGGCCTCTGCTACGTTCGACTGGCTTACATGTATGTTGAGCCTTCTGCAATTCTCAACTCTTTGGATATACAGTTCTTGCATTTGAACTGGGGCAGATTGTGGCACTGTACAGAGGGAGGATCTCCTTGGTTATGGGATCATATCTCTTGCCTGGAAGGTGGGGCTTCTCAAAAGGCCGGCATACTGGAATGTTCTGTCTCCAGATGATGCTGTACTTCTGTCCGGTGTCCATCTATACTGCAGCTGTTCTTTCTTGAACCAGTAATCTTCAGGTCTTCAGTCTTCAATCAACATTTACTGACATGTGTTAGACCTGGCATCCTTGGCATGGTTTCCCCCATCTTTTTGCCTCTCCCTCCTGTATTTGTGATGCTGTGCTGGATTTCGTTTTTGCTAGTTTAGATGCTTTGGGCACTTTGCCATTGCTGATCAGTGTCAACGTGCAAGTGCTCCCTGTATAAACTGTTATTGTGATTTGTTATCATGATTGGCATATTTGTATTACCAAGAAGTCCCTTGTAAAGTGCACTGAGAATGCCCGGGTTGGTGATTCAAATGCTACCAGTGGGCCTGCAGCACTGATTGTGCCACCCACAAGAGCAGCCCTAAAATGGTGTGTCGGGCCTGCCACTGCAGTGCCTGTGTGCAGTGTGTGAACTGCCATGTCCTCCTGGTCAGTGTCCCTACTGACCAGGTATAACCCTTCCCTTGCACATTGGTCACCCCTATGGAATGCCCAAGATACCCCCTTGGGCAGGGTGCAGTGTATGTGAAAGGTAGAGCATGTACTAGTGCAGGTGACATGCTCTGGTAGTGAATTACTTAAAACAGTGGACCCTAGTAGTTTGGGGGATCAGGGTAAGAATAGACACAAACTGGAATAGTATTTATGTCCTTTGTTCAGCCGGACTGGAATTTATTTGGCAATGCACACAATCAGAAAGTAATGTCAAGGGGGCACAGCCCGTGATCTTAAGTGAACAAGACAAAACAACAAGTATAGGCAAGAGCGAGCATAAATACTATTCCAGATTGTGTCTATTCTTACCCTGATCCCCCAAACTACTAGAGTCCACTGTTTTTTGTAATAAGTTAAACGCCCACGGTCCCTAGTGTACTGCCTTTGGGTTCCCTTGTTTCCTAACTCTGCTGGTAGTGAATTACAGCCATTTTCGTTTTTCACTATTGTAAGGCTGTCTTGCCCTATAGGCTATCATGGGGAATGCTGGCTACAGTGGCTACCAGCATATCTTCCCATAGGAGCAAGTTAGGACATAAAAGTCTCTGTATCCCTGAACTCAGATTTTAAAAACACATCTTTTAGGAAAGGCTGTTTTTAAATCCTGTGCTTGAGAACAGCACTTTTAGAAAGTGTCTGTTCTCCTGTCTAACCTTTCTGATTGCCTTGGACCGTTTGTGAATTGACTGTCTGTTTTTTTTTTTTTTAATTTTATTATTTTATTGCAAGGAAATACAGCGATACATGACTAATGTAATAAACAAGTAAAAAAAGAGAAATACAAATTCTTCATAAAGTACATAACATCTTATAACAAAGAAATGAATAAAAATCAAACAGCATAATAGCTTAAATCCATTCGGCAATTGGTGCCCAAATTTTCTCCCCCAGAGTTCTTTTTTTTACCCCCTTCAACTTATATATGGCGGATTCAATATTACACATAAACAATAATTTTTCATGCCACATAAAGAAAGACAGCGGAGCTAAGCTAATCCATTCCTTAGTAATGCAAGACCTAGCTGCAGCCATGTATATAAATAAAAAATATGAAATTGATCTTGACCTGATAACAGTATGATCAATACCTAGTAACAGTAACTCCACTGTTATCTTAACCTCACATTTAAGAATAATAGACAACATTTTTTCCATATGTTGGAACAAATTAGAAAGTTTAGGACAAGAAATAAACATATGCAATTCATCAGCTGAAAATAAACCACATCGATTACAATTCGTGCCGGTTGTCGTACTCCACTTGACAACTTTACTAAGGGTATAGTACAGATTATGAATACACATAAAATGTTGTGATTTCATCATCCCTGTTATTAAACAATCTGATGCCATTTTGATCGAAAGCAAAATATCAACATCCGGTATACCTAAAATATTGGCCCATTTCTGCTGACATTGTCCTAAATCAGTACCATATTCCTGAATTAAACTTATGTAAATTGCTCCTATACGGGTTTTTTTTTTTGCAAAAGTTCTAGCAGTGGGGTTTTAGATGGGGGAATAAAAGGATGATTTTGTAAATAACTTCGTAACTGGAGAAATTTAAAGAAATCATTTCTTCCCACAGCGAATGTGTTCGTTAAATCCTGAAATGACAAGATTTGATCATTGCTAAACAAATCTCACAAATAGCATATTCCTTTCTGTTGCCATCTATACATAGTTAGATCACAAAAAATTTCTGGTAACAAGCCCTTTGATATAAGAGGGGTATAAAAATTCAGTTTACATAATTTCAGATGTTTTCGAACTTTTTGCCAGACTCCAAAGGCCGCTTTCAATATCTTATATTTTGTTTTTTTATGGTAGCTGGGCTCTACAATCCTCAGAAAGATGTTTCTCCACTTCTACTCTATCTCCCAAAATCAAAGGGCTTATATATTGCAATACGGCAGAAAAATAATACAGAAGAAAGTAAGGAACATTCCATCCACCACATTTATTACTCAGTATCATTTTCTTTGATGCTTTCCTATGACGTTTATAACCCCATAAAAACCGAAAAGTACTTCTTTCTAAATTTTTAAAACAAGGCGGTTGGAATTCTAATGGTATTGTGCGATACAAATACAGCACTTTTGGCAAGATCATCATTTTTAAAATGTTAAGTCTGCCATAAAGCGATAAATGTAAATGGTCTAGACGCTGTAATGAAGCATTAATTTGCCTAATTATGGGATTTATATTGCGTTCTGGTATCTTCTCTATGGGGAGGGAGATCTTACTTCCTAAGTATGTAACCTCTGAGGTAGTACAGATGTTTGAAGGTGGTTTATCTCCTGAACAAAGAATTTGAGTTTTCTCCAGATTAAGTTTGTAACAAAAGAAAGAGCCAAATTGCCTAGCAATATCATCAATCACCGGTAAGGCTGACTGAACATCGGTGGTGGTTATCACTATATCGTCAGCGTAAGCTAAAACTCGATAATTAACATTAGCTAAGGCAATAGGTTTAATTTTTTGTTCCAAAAGAAAACGATTAATTAAAGGATCGATATAAAAAGCAAAAAGTAAAGGGGAACAAGGACATCCTTGCCGGGTGCCTCTGGTAATTAAAAAAGAAGGGGAAGTCGTCCCATTAATTTGAATATGCGCTTTAGGAGCCACGTACAAAGTTTTTAAAGCTCTTATTATACCAGAGCCTAGTCCCTTCCTAGATAAAGCATCCCACAGATAGCCCCAAGCAACCCGGTCAAAGGCTTTTTCAGCGTCTAAAAATACTAATCCCACATTAGACCGAGTTGCTTGGGACCAATCCAAGAATGAAAACACTCTCCGAATATGATCAGCAGTTTCTCTAGCGGGAATAAAGCCGTGTTGGTAAATAGAGACTAGAGGGGAAATAATGTTGGACAGTCGTAAGGCAAGGATTTTAGAAAAAAATTTACTGTCTGCATTTATAAGAGATATGGGGCGAAAAGATGAGGGTAATAACGGGGGTTTGCCTTTTTTAAGAAACACAGTAATTATGGAATCGTGCCATGATTGAGGGGCATTTCCCTGTTGAGCTCCTAAACATAAGTCCATTAATTCTGTTTTTAGGACAGATCTAAACTGTTTAAAAAACTCTAGGGGGATAGCGTCTGGGCCCGCTGCTTTTCCAGATGTTAAAGACATTAGAGAGAGTTCAATTTCTTCCCAGGTAAATGGTAAGTCTAATTTCTCCTTTTCCTCACTAGATAACTTGATATCCAAAACTGAATCAGCAAACTGAGTAATCTGATCTGAACAGACTGACCTAACATCTTCTGTATACAATTTAGAATAAAAATCCTTAAATACTTCAAGAATGTCTTCTATTTTATTAACTGTCATTCCTGTCAGATTATTTATTTTGTCAATACTGGCAAATGTTGCTTTCTGTTTAGCCCTCTTACCAGCGTTTTCTCCCACTCCTAAAGGCAGAGATTTGTTGAGCAAATTTTGTAGCAAATCCCTGATGAATTTTGACTTTATGGGTCATTAGCTCCTTTATAATGGCTTCAGTAGCTGATCCTTTATTATACGCCAGCATAAGTTGGATCTCTAGCATTCTTAAATTTTTCATTTCTAATACTTCTCGCATTCTGGCCTCCTTTTGTTTTCTTATTGAGTAGCTTAGTGTTTCTCCCCGAACCCCACATTTAAAAGCATCCCACACTATTTCCGCAGACGCAGTGCCTCTATTATGTAAAAAAAATTCCGGAATCCAATTACTCATATGGTCAATATAGGATAAATCGTATAATAATTTGCGGTCAAAAGACCATGATCGGGGGGTGAAAAAAATAATCGGGTTATGGTCTGAAATAATTTTCGGTAACACCTCATATTACACTTGATTAAGCTCATTGTATAAACATTTAGATATAAAGAAATAATCTAATCTAAAAAATCTCTGATGCGGAGCAGAAAAAAAAGGATAACCACACATCGCACCCCTTTTCTCATACCCAACATCTAGCATTCTATAATCCTGAATTATCCCTTTAAGTGCCCCAAACACCTTCTTCTTCCTACCTTTATATGGAATACTACCATTGATATCATAAGTTTCATCTAAATGTAAATTAAAGTCTCCACATAATATGATATTAGATGATCATTGAGCTAACTCCACACTTAGAAGATTAAGAGTAGTAGGATCATCAAGTACAGATGCATAAATTGAGCAAATAGTAGTGATTAATCCTCCAATTTTAATTTCAGCAATAACCCATCGTCCTAATAAATCTTCTTTGACTTTTTTAATTTCCCCCAATCCAAATCGCTTTAATATTGCCACTCCTCTTATAGTAAAGCTTTGACGAGAACATCCTACCACTTCCAATCCGAGATCTCTTAACCACCTTCTATTAGGCCAAGCAATATGAGTCTCCTGTACGCAGACTATATCCAACCGCATGGTTTTAAGTATCTGAGCCATTATACCCCTTTTTATTTTATCATTTAAACCACACACATTAATGGAACATATGTTCAGTTGGTATTGCACCGTTACAATGCAACTTTTACAACGCACTACCATTACATCGCAACTTTTACAATGCAAATACCATTACAATGCATGCCATTACAACGCATGTCATTACATAGCAGATACTATTACAACGCATGCCATTACATCGTAAGTATAGGTAAGTATATCATTTTTATTTAATTTTATTTAACATTATTTTATTAATTTAATAATATTAAAATTAAAATAAAATATTAAAAAATTATTTTAAGTAATTTTGGGGTATTTTAGGTTTTAGTGTTGGGTTTGGTTTTTGGGGTATAGGGGTATTTTTAGGTTTTAGGGCTGGGTTTGGTTTTTGGGGTACAGGGGTATTTTTAGGTTTTAGGGCTGGGTTTTGTTTTTGGGGTACAGGGGTATTTTTAGGTTTTAGGGCTGGGTTTGCTTTTTGGGGTACAGGGGTATTTTTATGTTTTAGGGCTGGGTTTGGTTTTTGGGGTACAGGGGTATTTTTAGGTTTTAGGGCTGGGTTTGGTTTTTGGGGTACAGGGGTATTTTTAGGTTTTAGTGCTGGGTTTGTTTTTTGGGGTACAGGGGTATTTTTAGGTTTTAGGGCTAGGTTTGGTTTTTGGGGTACAGGGGTATTTTTAGGTTTTAGGGCTGGGTTTGGTTTTTGGGGTACAGGGGTATTTTGAGGTTTTAGGGCTGGGTTTGGGTTTTGGGGTACAGGGGTATTTTGAGGTTTTAGGGCTGGGTTTGGGTTTTGGGGTACAGGGGTATTTTTAGGTTTTAGGGTTGGGTTTGGGTTTTGGGGTACAGGGGTATTTTTAGCGTTTAGGGCTGGGTTTGCGTTTTGGGGTACAGGGGTATTACGACTTTAAATAAATTAAATTAATTAAATTAATTTAATTAAATGTAATTAAAATAATTACAATATTTACAATTATAAAATTAATTGAATTACATTACTTATATTAAATAAAATTAATTTCTTTTTTTAATAATTTAATTTATTATAATTAAATTATATTATTTACAATTTTTAAATTAATAAAATTTCTTTAATTATATTAAATTAAATTATATTAAGTATTATTTAAAAATGTATTAAATTATATGTATTGTAATAAATTACATAATATTATTTACTATTTATAAATTTATTATATTTCATTAATTATATTATTTTAAATATATTAAATTAATTATAATTTTAATATTAATTAAATTACTATAATTAAATTAATTACTGTTTTTAAAATTTTTAAATTATATTTATTTTTTTCAATTATTTAAATTAACTTTATTACATTTTTTTTAAAAATATATACTTACCTATACTTACGATGTAATGGCATGCGTTGTAATAGTATCTGCTATGTAATGTCATGCGTTGTAATGGCATGCATTGTAATGGTACCTGCGTTGTAAAAATTGCGTTGTAACGGTCTGCGTTGTAAAATAACGCGTTGTAACGACATAGATCCGTTCAGTTTAGCCATTATTTGCTTTTAGTGATTTGGTGCAATTCAACTCATAGTAACAAAAATAGGAAAATTTTCCAAATTTTGACACCTGCCTTAAATGGATCATAAGCTTCAATTGAAAACGTCTTTCAGCTGTATGTCCTTGCACCCCAAAACAAAAAATTTGTACCCACCCACAGCCCCCCAACTCACCCCCCCAAGCCCACCCTTCCCGCAAAACCCCCCCACCAGAAGCGTAAGGGCTATTGCCCTCATCGATGGAAAGTGAGTATGGGCTGTAGATTCCGCCTGAGCCAGCCCGACCTGAAAAATAACATACTTCTAGCACAAAAAGAAAAAGAAAAGAAAAAGGCATAAAGATAAAGCACAACTAGAAGGACCAGCCACTCAATCTACGTGTATTTCTAATCTTTAACCTTTATGCTATGAGTCATTACTGCATAGTTTCTAGAAATTGTTGTGCCTTGATTTCTGACACAAAGTAAATCGTTCTCCCCTTATACACAACCTTAAGCTTGGCTGGATTTAGAAGGATGGCTTGTCCCCCCTTAGATTATATTGGTGTCATTAGCTGATTAAGTCTCCAGCGTTGTTGCACTGTTGCGGAGCAAAAGTCTGGTCGAACTAAAAATTCATGCCCCAGACCCTTTCTAGTTTTAGATGGTCTTGCCAAATCATATAGAATCTCACGAAGTAAATAATTCATCAAGTTTATAAGAATAGCTCTTGGATTTTTTTTTCCTGGCTCCTGATTGTGTTTTTGATTGAAAGGAAAACGATGAGCTCTTATAACTTCTTTGTCCCAATCCCATCCAGTAAGATCCTGAAAGGCATCTGAGAACATCTCTACAACAAATCGTCGAGCATCTTTTCCCTCTGCCTTTTCTGCCACTCCCAATATGGGGAGGTTGTTACGCCGAGCGCAATTTTCCAAATCAGTTAGTTTCCAGTCAATATCTTTTCTAGTACTATCAAGATTTTTAATTGAGGTTTTTTGTGTAGCTAATTCATCCTCAACCGCGGATATACGGGTCTCAGTCTCCTGTACTCTCAAATTAATGTCCGTACTGGACTTAGCCAACCGGCAAACAGCATTCTGAAGTTTACGCACCGCTCTTTGAGTGCGAAGTCCCTCTGCCTTGGTTTCCTCTCTATGAGTCATAATCATTCTATACATGGAAGTCTGTAATTGGTATATTGATTCAGAGTAACCTCATCATCTCCCTCCAGTAGCTCTGGAGATTCAGAATTAGTTTCTACATTTGCGTCTGCTCCTTCCCATTGCGGTTGGCTTATGGAACCTAGATTTTCAGCTGTTTTGGCCTCTATGATCCTACGGACAGTGCTTCGAGCTCCTTCATTCGATAAAAAGTCTGGTCCAAGTAAATCTTCTTCTGAGACTTGATTACAATCATCGGCCCAGTTTTCCACAGGGGGTTGACCCTCGCTAAGCAACTCCTCTTCCGGGTCCCCTTCCGACATGATTGAAACATCAGTCATTGAAAAAAATTGACCCCCTGATTCAACAGAGTCTGCATCATGCTGCTCGTTCAGTCTAGGTGAGACTCTGACTCCCTCAACGGCTTGACATAATTCAGATAATGCATTGTCAGTCACTCCTGCTCCTGTCACAGCTCCTTCCCCTTCCTCATCTATTATCACTGCTGAGTTTACAGGAGATTTAGCTGGCTGATTTGCGACAGAGTTTTTAGAAATAGCACCAGATGTGGCCTTAGAAGGAGTCTGCTCATTGCTACTATTTTTAGAAAGATTAGCTGTATTTTTTTTTCTAAATAGTTCAGGTATTACAGGTTCTTTAGTGCTCTCATTTGCCATTACTGTCGCTGAAGCTGCCATTTTTTCCGTCGTAGAATTAGTTAGATTAGTAGTGTTTTTTTTAACTCCTCTGCCTTTAGGGGCCATGGCTGAGCCTTCAATTATTGTAAATTAACTAGTAAGAGCCTTTTATACAGCAGTTTGTATCCCTTAGGGACATTTCTATAGCAGTTTATACTAGCTTATCAATCCCAGGGAGCTTCAAAAATCCACAGCATTCATTCTCCTCTCAAATTGATCCCCCCCCCGCTTTTTTTTTCCTTTTATTGTTTTTTCAAAAGTCAAAAGTCAAAAGCTCAGTACATGCACTGCATCGAAGAATTCAGCTTGGACTCCAGGCGTTTGATTCAGTAATTAGGCAGACCTTACCGATACTGTTGCAGCTACTGATACAATGTTGCAGTGACTACAATGCAGGGATAAACGAAGGGAGCTCTCAGCTCTCGGCTCTTGGCTCAGCTCGGCTCCTCGAGACAAATCCTCAATCCTTTCCGAGGCCCTCCGCTTCTCCTCGATCCCCGCCGACGCCCTCCACCAACAAAGACGCCGCAATTTGCGTCTCCGCCTCAGCCGCCGGTGTCAATCAGCAATCAGCAATCCGCCATGCGGGAGCCGCAGACCCCCGTCACCTACTCGCTGCGCGGGTTACGCCCGGCCGTCAGAGACAGCCATAAACTGACAGCAGCAAAGATGAGCAAAGGAGCACCAGAAAAATGCAAAAAGAGCCGAGAGCGAACAATCCAAGAAGCGGCAAGAAACAAAACGCCGGTTAGAACCAGGTCGGCCGGATCATCAGATGGAAAATGCCACAGCTCCTCACACGTCTGCAGTAGCGGCCGCCATCTTGCTTCCGACTGTCTGCTTTGTGAGTGAAAGGGGCTGTGTGGCTCCCAAACGCTGAGTGGGCCATCCCTGGGCTGAATAGCTCAATCTGCATCTACAGTGGTGCGAGGGTATAGCACCTGGGCTGGAATAGGGCTGTGCCTGCCTTCCAAAATGCTGGCTCCACCTCCTGCTGGGCGGCTGAAGACCCTGCCCCTCACTCTGAAACGAAAGGAGAAACCAAGAAAATAAAGTTCAGACTGGGCTCAGAGCCCTCCTGCACAGAGGGAACAAGGATTTTAGGGGTATAAGTGCATGACCCTTGACCACAGAAAATTAGGTCATCCTGGAATCAAGAAGAAACCTCTGCTAAGGAGAAAGCTGGAAGACTGAAGAAGGAAGACTGTCCTGCTGTTGCTTTGCTGAACTGTCCTGCAGTTGCTTTGTCCCCTTGCTTGAAGAGATCTCCAAGAGCCTGTTATGAGCTGGCCTCCTGTTAAGAAGTCCCAGGAAGAAAAGGACTTCACCCCCCAGCTTTCCCTGAACTCTGCTGAGAGAGTTCTACCCTTCCTGAGTGCTGAATCCGACTGAGGGGCATCTGGAAGTTGTGGCCTGCTGTTTGGAAAGCTGGAGAACAAGAAACTAAGACTAACTGCAAATTTTCACGCATCGCTCGTTGCGTAGCACATCCCCGTCAGTGCGAGGAAATTCCTGACGCCGCGAAGATCGAGATCGTCGCAGTTCCTATTGCCGCTGCAAGAACCTACGCATCCTTCGCTTGCAGAACGTATCGCTCCGGTGCGGGAAAAGTACCATCGCTGCGAGTATCGTCGCAGAGCCTGTTGTTGCTGGGTGAGATCGCAGCACCGCTTGCTTGCAGACCGCATCACGCCGCTGCGAGCATCGTCGCAGAGCCATCTCATCAAGGGGCCGCGAGAGGAGAAGATCGATGCTGCCCCGCGCAGCACCTGAGATAATCACCATCCTGAAGATCGTCCCATCGTGCCTTTGCGAGACGCTCCCTGCGGAACCTACACACCAGAATCCATACAAGGTATCGCCTCCCTCCCCATAGAGACTGGATTCATCGCAACACGCTCGCTATGTCCAGCGGGGCTGTCGCATTGCATCCCCAGGCTCTTAGGAGTGACGCATCACTTGTTTTCCAGCGCACCAGTTTTGGAACTTTGTCGCAACTAAAGGTACTGTTGGCTAAACGTGACGCAACTGTGAACTATTCTAACGCAGCTGTGGATTATTTTGACACAACCCTTAGGAACTCTTTAAAAAACATATCTTGAACTGTGTCTGTTGGATTTTTGTCGTTTTGGTCTTGTTTAATTTAGATTAAATACCTTTATTTTTCTAAACTGTTGTGGGGTCCATTTGTGGTGTTTTCACTAGGTTACTGTGAGTGTTGGTACAAATACTTTACACATTGCCTTTGATAAGCCTATCTGCTCGTGCCAAGCTGCCAAGGGGGTGAGCAGGCATTATCTAAAGAGTGGTTCCTCCTTACCCTGACTAGCAGCAAGGGTCCCTATTTGGACAGTGGTACCTACCTCTGCCAACTAGAGACCCCCAGTTCTAACAATATGTTTTTATGCCATGCAGCGTTTTTCAACAACCATTCTTACCTGATGCTTCTACATTAAATTATAAAGATATACGATGGCTACTGGGGGGCATCATTCATAGATCAGATTCGCCAAAACAAGGATATCATAGATGGCTCAGTGAGAAGATCAGCAGTATAATAAATGTTTTTAGCTGTGCTTGTTAAAATCCAGTGGAGGTAAAAAAAACATTTAGAAAAGATCAGCAGCACAATTCACATATTAGGCCATGTTGATAGAAGGAAAGTAAAAACATCTAATATCAAATACATATCTTTAGAGAGTTTACTCTTTACAAATAAGTTATCAAAACCTTAGGAGCAAGAATATTAATAGTGTAAAATAATGGACAGTACAGATGAGTAATGAAGCAGTATGCATGTTGAACATTTTGTTCATTAGCCAACACTGAGAGATTTTAACAGTGGGGCCTTTGTTGTGAGCCATTAAACCTGTTTGGTTTATGTTTTTTATTGTATTTTGCTGCCATGTGCAGCTAATGGACAATGGATCACCTAATGGCTGTACTCGTAAGTTGGTGGCAGCACTTACGGGGTCCCGCTTGAGCATTTGGGGGCAGACTACGAGCCTTGGTGGAGGTGTGGAGCTCTTCTGCCACCCGCCATACTATTAATCCCTTTTACTCGTTTTTTTAACAATTTTAAAAGATTGTGCCCAATTTGGCTAATTTTAACTGGGAAGTATCTGGGGTGATTTACAACCTGTACCTGCGCCAAGGTGTGCTGCCCTGCCCCGTTCCACCGTGGCTGTCATGCCGATTGAGTGGAGGGCGGGCGCCATCTTGGGTGTGGACCCGGATCCCGGTGGGGCTGTTCGCTGCGGTCTAGCTGGGGGTGGGGCTAAGCTACTTATTGACCAACAGTGTGAGGCTCTCTGTGGTACTCGTAAGTTGGTGGCAGCACTTACGGGGTCCCGCTTGAGCATTTGGGGGCAGACTGCGAGCCTTGTTAATCCCGTTTAACAATTTTAAAAGCTTGTCCCCAATTTGGCTAATTTTAACTGGAAAGTAGCTGGGGTGATTTACAACCTGTACCTGCGCCGAGGTGTGCTGCCCTGCCCCGTTCCACCGCGGCTGTCATGCCGATTGAGTGGAGGGCGGGCGCAATCTTGGGTGAGAACCTGCATCCCCATGGGGCTGTTCGCTGCGGTCTAGCAGGGGGTGGGGCTAAGCTACTTATTGCAAATGGCTGGCCAGTTGCGCAGCGGGCGCGCTGCCGGCGCACCGAAGGCGTGCCAAAGGCAAGCCTGTCTGCGCCCGTCCGCACCCCGGCAGCGCCCAGTGCCAGGCATGCTGCCCAATTACTGCCATATATGGCCAATAGAAAGCTCGCCTACTCACGGGATGCTCTGCTCGCTGTCAGAGATCTCAGTGGCAAGACGAGTGGTCACGGGGTTGATTTGGCTAATCCCGCTATGAAATGTCCGATTTGTGACATTTGTTTGGTAGCCCCAGTGCCCCCCGACTAATACTAAGGGCGAGTTGAGAATTCAGGCAGCACTTATTAACGCACGCTCTATGGTCAAGCATTCGGCTGATATCTTTGAGCTACTAGCAGATGACATGCTGGATGTTCTGTCTATCATGGAGACTTGTCTTAGTGATTCTAGCGCCCCAGTTGTGGAACTCTCTATACCTGGAGGGTATAAAATCATATTGGCGGATAGGGGTGACGGCAGAGGCAGTGGGATTGCGGTGGTGCTTAGGGAATAGTGCGCTTGACTATTGAAGCTATTAGAGGTGGGGCGGAGGGAGAGGCACTCGATTTTGTGATGACCATCTCCCCCCATTTTACATTAGGGGGGACTCTGGTGTATCGCCCCCCAGGTCCTCCGGGAGCTTTCCTGAAAAAAATTTAGGACATCATTGTTCCACTTTCCCTTCTCTACCCTAAATACCTTCTATTAGGTGACTTTAATATTCACCTTGATACGCCGTCTACTCCGAAGGCCAGGGCCCTTTCGGATGCCCTGCTTCTCGCCCAGCTTACCCAACATGCGTCACTCCCGTCCCATTCGGGAGGCCACCTCATTGATCTGGTCTGCTCCAACTTTCCCATATCACTCATAGATCCCGAGCCCACAACTTGGACTGACCACTTCCTGATTAGGTTTTCATGGGAGGTCACTCAGGCTGACAGATATTTGACACTTCCCCCCGTCCTCCGGCCAAGAAGGTAAATCTCCTGGCATTCTCTGAGTTCCTGGGTCAGTCCCTCCCCACACCTGCTATAGATTTAGAGGGACCATTAAGAAAATGGGGTATCACCCAAAATAGTCAAAGGCCCTGGGTATCAAATGGTAAACATGAAAAATGATCCTAGACCTATATTTAGTATTGAAAATAAATAAATTATTTGGAAAGTACTAGTACATAGGAATTAATTAGATTTAGAGGGGGCTGTGGCCAGCTTTGATCACTGGATCAGCCAGGGAGTTAGTTCCTGTGCAAATGGTAAACGGAGCAGCAACCAGCGCTCTTTTCCTTCGCAACCATGGTACTCATCCACTCTTAGGGATTTGAAACAGGGCTGCAAGAGGTTGGAGCTCGGCTGGCGACAGAACTATTGTGCATCAGCCAAGGCGGCCTTACGATTAGCCCACAGAGAATATTACACAGCCATTAGAAAGGCTAGGAGCGATTATTTCGCTGGGAGGATTATGTTGGCCTGGAATAATAGCAAGGAAATCTTTGGGATTGTGCTGAGTTTTCTTTCCCCCTGCGCGGAACAAAGAACACTACCTATATCCAATGAGTGGTTTGAAGAGCTCTCGTCCTTTTTTATTGATAACATTGCCAAGATTCAAGTGATTGTGGGCCCTGCGGCTAGGCCCAATGAGATTCCTTCCTCAAATCCCTTTGCAAACCCTAGTGTAGGATCGGCTGTGTTTTTGTCATTTTTACCCACTACTGTGACGGATGTACTGGCCCTCTTGAAGGCCCTTAAGTCTGGTTCCCCAGCGGACCCCTGCTCTGCGCGGGTCCTAGCAGGGGTAGCTGAGGTAGACTGCCCAGCTGTAGTGGGTATGGTCAATCTTTCACTTCAGCTGGGATACGTTCCTGCTAAATGGAAAAGTGCTAAACTTCTTCCCCTCCTGAAGAAACCCACTCTTGACCCCCTGCAGCCGGCTAACTATCGACCCATTTCTCTGCTTCCAGCACTTGCTGAAGTTTGTGAAAAAGTGGTTTTCCGGCAGCTTGAGGCTTTTGTGGAATCCTCCGGGCCTCTCCACCCAGCACAGTCAGGCTTTAGATCTTCATACAGCACGGAGACTGCCCAGGTGGAGATGACGGAGGCTATCAGAGAGTGTCTGGACGGGGGTGGCAGAGCTGCCTTGATCCTCCTTGACCTCTCTGCCGCCTTCGGTACAGTGCCCCACCAGAGGCTTCTTGATAGACTCTCTGCTGTAGGAATTTCGGGTCTGGTCTGGCAATGGATTAAATCCTTTCTGGACTCCCGTTCTCAACAGGTTTGCATGGACTCATGCTCTTCCTCGGTCAGGAGTCCGGAGACGGGGGTGCCACAGGGGTTGACCCTCAGCCCCTCTCTCTTTAAAATCTACCTGACGCCGCTTGTCTACCTGGCTGAGGAGTTGAGAGCCAAGGTGATCGCGTACGCAGATGATACGCAGTTGCTCTTCACCTGGAATGATGCAAACTTTAACACCCATATGGCTCAATTATGCCTAGCCTTGGTTTTTCAATGGCTGGCCGAGGCTTCCCTCAAATGTAATGATGATAAATTGGAGGTTCTTCTCTACTGCCAGTTTCTGGAGGATTTTAGGACTCGTGTGTGGCCCCGGGGAGTCCCTTGCCAGTTCCCAAATCAGGGCCAGCAAATAATCTGTGCTTGAATAACTGATTTCCAGTACTATATACAGGGATTTACGAACCAAATTAAGGTCAATTCAAATAGACCATTCCTCCTCGCCTTGAGCGACCGTTGACACGTCCCTTGAGCGACAGGTTACACGTCCACTGTTTCACCAGACCAGGCACGATTCATATCGTTCCCCTGTTTTAAAACAACTCTACTAATTGATTCTCAACGGACACACCAGTCATAGGTGACCCGTCCAACTGATCTGGCCTGATACACCTCCACCTTGTTATTGTGGTGCTCCCTTCCCTCCCGTCCCCACCCCAATTTTTGTCCTGAAGAAGACCCGCAGCAGAGGTCGTGATTTCCCCGTATTGCGTCAGGGTCGAAACGTCGACGATTACACCCCCTTTTATTTTCTTAAAGCCTATACCAATTTCCCTGTCCCCTTGTATAACAGTGTATGTAAAAGTGTATGGGTAGGCTTTACTGAGTGCATTGTAAATTGTTCCCTTGTTGCACTGTATTATTCTAAACCTTATGCCTTCAGCTTTTTCCTTCTCTCATCACTTGAGCACCTCCTTTTCTATTTTTCCCATTGTTCATTTTATGAATATGTAAATAAACTGCAGTATAAATTCACTTGATACTGTTGTGTTGGGTACATTGCATTTATAGCATAACAAGCTAATATTATATCTCCTGTTGTTGTTCAGATTGTATCTGATTATCTGTTCGTTGTGAATAACCAATACTCACATTAATTGTTTCTCATAAATTGTGTCGAGGACCACCTTCCTATATACAGCAAATAATCTGGGCATCTGGTTTAGTAAGGACCTTAGCTTCTCCGACCACATAAAAAAGCTCACGGTATCTGTTTCGGGACCCTCAAAATGCTTAGGAAGTTTTTCCCCTGCTCCCGAGGGCAGCAAAAGAGTTTGTCACCCGTGCCCTGATCGTGTCCAGACTAGAGAACGCAAATGCCTTGTTCCTAGGGTTGCCAGCTTATCTGCCGCACAGGCTACAAATTATTCAAAACGCGGCAGCTAGGCTTCTTTTTGATGTCCCAACGGGATCTAGCGTGCGTCAGTACCTACGGTAGCTGCACTGGCTCCCGGTAGTTCAGAGGGTGCAGTTCAAAGCGATCACACTTGCCCACAGAGCGCTTCATGGTCTGGGCCCCATCTATCTTAGGAAGCATTTTGCTTTCTATGTGCCAAAACGCCATCTACGTTCAGCGGCACAACACCGGATGGTTGTCCCTCACTTCCGCAGAGTCCGAATGGGAGGCAAGTCTATTTCGGTCAAAGCGGCGGAATCCTGGAACTTACTCCCCACTGATCTCCAACACATCTTGGAGTTTCAGATTCTTAAGAAGCAGCTCAAAACGCACCCGTTCAGCATGATTTACTAACTCCCTGCTCCCTCATTTGCTCTCATCCGCGCCAGGACACTCAAGAGTAACAGAGCGCGCTACAAATACCATTATAACATAACATAACATAACATAACATAACATGTTTCTTGACTTAACCATTGAGTCTAGCCCTGCCTAACACCTCTCTTGCAATTTTTTGCACCGCTCTTACCTCTTTCTGCACCCCTTTTACATGTTTCTGCAACTGTCTTGTTTTTTTATGTACCTCTGTTGCTTATTTCTGAACTTCTCTTGCCTTTTTCTGAACACCTGTTTATTCATTCTGCACTTCCCATGCTTCTTTCTACATCTATGTTGCTTCTTTCAGCCATTCTATTGACTCTTTCTGCAATTCTCTTGCCTGTTTATGCACCTTTCTTGCTTCTTTCTGCACTTCTCTTGCCTGTTTCTGCACTTCTCTACCTTCTTTCTGCATCTCTCCTGCTTTTTTTCGCACCTCTGTTGGTTCTTTCCGCACTGCTCTTGCTTCTTTCAATACCTCACTTGTCTCTTTCTGCACTTCTCTTGCTTCTTTCTACTCCACTGTTGCTTCTTTCAGCAAATCTCTTGCCTCGTTCTGCACCCCTGTACCCTCTCTCTGCACTTTTCTTGCTAGTTTCTGTACCTCTCTTGCCTCTTTTCGCACCTCTGTTGGTTTTTTCTGCATTGCTCTTGCTTCTTTCTGCACCTCACTTGTCTCTTGCTTCTTTCTACTCCTCTGTTGCTTCTTTAAGCAGTTCTCTTGCCTCATTCTGTACTTCACTTCCTTCTTTTTGGCCCCTCTTGCCTCTTTTTGCACCTGTTGTTTCTTTCTGCACTGCTCTTGCTTCCTTCTGCACCTCACTTGTCTCTTTCCGCACTTCTCCTGCTTCTTTATACTTTTCTGTTGCTTCTTTCAGGAATTCGCTTGCCTCTTTCTGTACTTCTTTTCTTTATATTAGCACCTCTCTTGTCTCTTTTTACACCTCTTTTGGACCTTTCTGCACTGCTCTTGTTTCTTTCTGCACCTCACTTGCATCTTTCTGCACTTCTCATGCTTCTTTCAACACCTCTGTTGCTTCTTTCAGCAATTCCCTTGCCTCTTTCGGTACCCCTGTACCCTCTTTCTGCAACTTTCTCGCCTGTTTCTGCACCTCTCTTGCCTTTTTGTTACCTTTGTTGGATATTTCTGCACTGCTCTTGCTTCTTTCTGCACCTCACTTGTCACTTGTCTCTTCCTGCACTTCTCTTCCTTCTTGTTGAACCCCTCTTGCCTCTTTTTACACCTCTGTTGGTTCATTCTGCACTTCTCTTGCTTCTTTCTGCACATCACTTTCCTCTATCTGCACTTCACTTCCTTCTTTCTACACCTCTGTTGCTTCTTTCAGCAATTCTCTTGGCTCTTTCTGCACTTCTCTTGCTTATTTATGCACCTCTTTTGATAATTTCTGTATCCCTTGTGCCTCTTTCTGCACCCTCTTCCCTATTTTTCCACCTCTTTTTCTTCCTTCTACACCTCTGTTGCTTCTTTCAGCAATTCTCTAGCCTCTTTCTGCACCCCTGTACCCTGTTTCTACACGCTTCTTGCACAACTCTGCACCTCTATTGCCTCTTTTTGAACATGTGTTGGTTCTTTCTGCACTGCTCTTGTTTCTTTATGTACTTTACTTGTATCATTCTACACTTCTCTTGCTTTTTTCTACTCCTCTGTTGCTTCTTTCAGCAATTCTTTAGGCTCTTTCTGCAACCCTTTCCTGCATTTTTCTGCAACTCTCTTGCCTCTTTTTGCACATCCATTGGTGCTCTTGCTTCTTTCTACACCTCACTTGCTTCTGTCTGCACTGCTCTTTCTACTTTCTACACCTCTGTGGCTTCTTTCAGCAAATCGCTTGCCTCTTTCTGCACCCCTGTACTCTCTTTCTGCACCTTTCCTTCCTGTTTCTGCATGTCTCTTGCCTCTTTTTGCACCTTTTTTGGTTCTTTCTGCACTGCTCTTGCTTCTTTCTACCCTTCTCTTCCTTCTTTTTGCACCCCTCTTGCCTCTTTTTGCACCTCTGTTGGTTCATTCTGCACTACTCTTGCTTTTTTCTGTACTTCACATTCCTTTTTCTGCACTTCTCTTGCTTCTTTCTACACCTCTGTTGTTTCTTTCAGCAATGTTCTTGCCTCTTTCTGCACTTCTCTTTCTTGTTTCTGCTCCTCTTTTGCTAATTTCTGTATCCCTCACTGCTCTTGCTTCTTTCTACTCCACTGTTGCTTCTTTCAGCAATTCTCTTGCCTCTTTCTGCACTTCTGTACCCTCTTTCTGCACGCTTGTTGCAAGACTATGCACCTCTATTGCCTCTTTTTGAACATTTGTTGGTTCTTTCGGCACTGCTCTTGCTTCTTTCTGTACTTTACTTGTGTCTTTCTGCACTTTTCTTGCTTTTTTCTACTCCTCTTTTGCCTCTTTCAGCAATTCTTTAGGCTCTTTCGGCACCCCTGTACCCTCCTTCTGCACCTTTCTTGCATTTTCTGCACCTCTCTTACCTCTTTTTGGACATCCGTTGGTTCTTTCTGCACTGCTCTTGCTTCTTTCTATACTCCACTTGCTTCTGTCTGCACTTCTCTTTCTTCTTTCTACACCTCTGTTGCTTCTTTCAGCAAATCGCTTGCCTCTTTCTGCATCCCTGTACTCTCTTTCTGCACCTTTCCTTCCTGTTTCTGAATGTCTCTTGCCTCTTTTTGCACCTTTGGTGGTTCTTTCTGCACTGCTCTTGCTTCTTTCTACTCCACTGTTGCTTCTTTCAGCAATTCTCTTGCCTCTTTCTACCCTTCTCTTACTTCTTTTTGCACCCCTCTTGCCTCTTTTTTGCACCTCTGTCGGTTCATTCTGCACTATTCTTGCTTTTTTCTGTACTTCACTTTCCTTTTTCTGCACTTCTCTTGCTTCTTTCTACACCTCTGTTGTTTTTTCAGCAATTCTCTTGCCTCTTTCTGCACTTCTCTTTCTTGTTTCTGCACCTCTTTTACTAATTTCTGTATCTCTCACTGCTCTTGCTTCTTTCTACTCCACTGTTGCTTCTTTCAGCAATTCTCTTGCCTCTTTCTGCACTTCCCTTCCTTCTTTCTGCATCCCTTTGGCCTCTTTTTGCACCTCTGTTGGTTCTTTCTGCACTGCTCTTGCTTCTTTCCGTACTTCAATTGTCTCTTTCTGTACTTCCCTTGCTTCTTTCTACTTCGCTGTTGCTTCTTTCAGCAAATCGCTTGCCTCTTTCTGTACCCCTTTACCCTCTCTCTGCACTTTTCTTGGCAGTTTTTGTACCTCTCTTGCCTTTTTTTTGCACCTAACTTGTCTCTTTCCATACTTCTCTTGCTTCTTTCTACTTTTCTGTTGCTTCTTGAAGCAATTCTCTTACCTCATTCTGTACTACACTTCCTTTTTTTGCCTCCTCTTACTTCTTTTTGCACCAGTCGGTTCTTTCTGCACTGCTTTTGCTTCTTTCTGCACCTCACTTGTCTCTTTTTGCACTTCTCTTGCTTCTTTTTACTCTTCTGTTGCTTCTTTCAGCAATTCTCTTGCCTCTTCCTGCACTTCTCTACCTTCTTTTTGAACCCCTCTTGCATCTTTTTGCACCTCTGTTGGTTCATTCTGCACTGCTCTTGCTTCTTTCTGCACATCACTTTCCTCTATCTGCACTTCACTTCCTTCTTTCTACACCTCTGTTGCTTCTTTCAGCAATTCTCTTGACTCTTTCTTCACTTCTCTTGCTTATTTATGCACCTCTTTTAGTAATTTCGGTATCCCTTGTACCTCTTTCTGCACCCTCTTCCCTATTTGTCCACCTCTTTTGCTTCTTTCAACACCTCTGTTGCTTCTTACAGCAATTCTCTAGCCTCTTTCTGCACCCCTGTACCCTCTTTCTGCATGTTTCTTGCAAATATCTGCACCTCTATTGCCACTTTTTGAACATTTATTGGTTCTTTCTGCACTGCTCTTGTTTCTTTCTGTACCTTACTTGTGTCTTTCTGTACTTCTCCGCTTTTCTCTGCACCTCTGTTGCTTCTTTCAGCAACTCTTTAGGCTCTTCCTACCCTTCTCTTCCTTCTCTTTGCACCTCACTTTTCTTTTTTCTGCACTTCACTTGCTTTTTTCAACTCCTCTCTTGCTTCTTTCAGGAATTCTCTTGCATATTTTTGTACTTTTCTCCCTTGTTTTTGCACCCCTCTTGCCTCTTTTTATACCTCTGTTGGTTCATTCTGCACTTCTCTTGCTTCTTTCTGCACATCACTTTCCTCTATCTGCACTTCACTTCCTTCTTTCTACACCTCTGTTGCTTCTTTCAGCATTGCTCTTGGCTCTTTATGCACTTCTCTTGCTTATTTATGCACCTCTTTTGATAATTTCTGTATCCCTTGTGCCTCTTTCTGCACCCTCTTCCCTATTTTTCCACCTCTTTTTCTTCTTTCTACACCTCTGTTGCTTCTTTCAGCAATTGTCTAGCCTCTTTCTGCACCCCTGTACCCTCTTTCTGCATTCTTCTTGCACAACTCTGCACCTCTATTGCCTCTTTTTGAACATTTGTTGGTTCGTTCTGCACTGGTCTTGCTTCTTTATGTACTTTACTTGTGTCATTCAACACTTCTCTTGCTTTTTTCCACTCCTCTGTTGCTTCTTTCAGCAATTCTTTAGGCTCTTTCTGCACCCCTGTACCCTCCTTCTGCACCTTTCCTGCATTTTTCTGCAACTCTCTTGCCTCTTTTTGCACATCCGTTGGTTCTTTCTGTACTGCTCTTGCTTCTTTCTACACCTCACTTGCTTCTGTCTGCACTGCTTTTTCTACTTTCTACACCTCTGTTGCTTCTTTCAGCAAATCGCTTGCCTCTTTCTGCACCCCTGTACTCTCTTTCTGCACCTTTCCTTCCTGTTTCTGCATGTCTCTTGCCTCTTTTTTGCACCTTTGTTGGTTCTTTCTGCACTGCTCTTCCTTCTTTCTACCCTTCTCTTCCTTCTGTTTGTACCCCTCTTGCCTCTTTTTGCACCTCTGTTGGTTCATTCTGCACTACTCTTGTTTTTTTTCTGTACTTCCCTTTCCTTTTTCTGCACTTCTCTTGCTTCTTTCTACACCTCTGTTGTTTCTTTCAGAAATTTTCTTGCCTCTTTCTGCACTTCTCTTTCTTGTTTCTGCACCTCTTTTGCTAATTTCTGTATCCCTCACTGCTCTTGCTTCTTTCTACTCCACTGTGGCTTCTTTCAGCAATTCTCTTGCCTCTTTCTGCACTTCTGTACCCTCTTTCTGCACGCTGCTTGCAAGACTCTGCACCTCTATTGCCTCTTTTTGAACATTTGTTGGTTCTTTCTGCACTGCTCTTGCTTCTTTCTGTACTTTACTTGTGTCTTTCTGCACTTTTCTTGCTTTTTTCTACTCCTCTTTTGCTTCTTTCAGCAATTCTTTAGGCTGTTTCTGCACCCCTGTACCCTTCTTCTGCAACTTTCTTGCATTTTCTGCACCTCTCTTGCCTCTTTTTGGACATCCGTTGGTTCTTTCTGCACTGCTCTTGCTTTTTTCTATACCCCACTTGCTTCTGTCTGTACTTTTCTTTCTTCTTTCTACACCTCTGTTGCTTCTTTCAGCAAATCGCTTGCCTCTTTCTGCATCCCTGTACCCTCTCTCTGCACTTTTCTTGCCAGTTTCTGTACATCTCTTGCCTCTTTTCGCACCTCTGTTGGTTTTTTTCTGCATTGCTCTTGCTTCTTTCTGCACCTAACTTGTCTCTTACTTCTTTCTACTCCTCTGTTGCTTCTTTAAGCAGTTCTCTTGCCTCATTCTGTACTTCACTTCCTTCTTTTTGCCCCCTCTTGCCTCTTTTTGCACCTGTTGGTTCTTTCGGCACTGCTCTTGCTTCCTTCTGCACCTCACTTGTCTCTTTCTGCACTTCTCCTGCTTCTTTATACTTTTCTGTTGCTTCTTTCAGCAATTCTCTTGCCTCTTTCTACCCTTCTCTTCCTTGTTTTTGAACCCCTCTTGCCTCTTTTTGCACCTCTGTTGGTTCATTCTGCACTGCTCTTGCTTCTTTCTGTACCTCTTTTGCTAATTTCTGTATCCCTCACTGCTCTTGCTTCTTTCTACTCCACTGTTGCCTCTTTCAGCAATTCTCTTGCCTCTTTCTGCACTTCCCTTCCTTCTTTCTTCATCCCTTTTGCCTCTTTTTGCACCTCTGTTGGTTCTTTCTGCACTGCTCTTGCTTCTTTCTGTACCTGAGTTGTCTCTTTCTGTACTTCCTTTGCTTCTTTCTACTCCGCTGTTGCTTCTTTCAGCAAATCTGTTGCCTCTTTCTGCACCCCTTTACCCTCTCTCTGCACTTTTCTTGGCAGTTTCTGTACCTCTCTTGCCTCTTTTTACACCTCACTTGTCTCTTTCCGCACTTCTCTTGCTTCTTTTTAATTTTCTGTTGCTTCTTTAAGCAATTCTCTTGCCTCATTCTGTACTTCACTTGCTTTTTTTGCCTCCTCTTACCTCTTTTTGCACCTGTTGGTTCTTTCTGCTCTTGCTTCTTTCTGCACCTCACTTGTCTCTTTCTGCACTTCTCTTGCTTTTTTTTGAACCACTCCTGCCTCTTTTTGCACCTCTGTTGGTTCATTCTGCACTGCTCTTGCTTCTTTCTGCACATCACTTTCCTCTATCTGCACTTCACTACCTTCTTGCTACACCTCTGTTGCTTCTTTCAGCAATTCTCTTGCCTCTTCCTGCACTTCTCTACCTTCTTTTTGAACCACTCCTGCCTCTTTTTGCACCTCTGTTGGTTCTTTCCGCACTGCTCTTGCTTCTTTCAATACCTCACTTGTCTCTTTCTGCACTTCTCTTGCTTCTTTCTACTCCACTGTTGCTTCTTTCAGCAAATCTCTTGCCTCGTTCTGCACCCCTGTACCCTCTCTCTGCACTTTTCTTGCTAGTTTCTGTACCTCTCTTGCCTCTTTTCGCACCTCTGTTGGTTTTTTCTGCATTGCTCTTGCTTCTTTCTGCACCTCACTTGTCTCTTGCTTCTTTCTACTCCTCTGTTGCTTCTTTAAGCAGTTCTCTTGCCTCATTCTGTACTTCACTTCCTTCTTTTTGGCCCCTCTTGCCTCTTTTTGCACCTGTTGTTTCTTTCTGCACTGCTCTTGCTTCCTTCTGCACCTCACTTGTCTCTTTCCGCACTTCTCCTGCTTCTTTATACTTTTCTGTTGCTTCTTTCAGGAATTCGCTTGCCTCTTTCTGTACTTCTTTTCTTTATATTAGCACCTCTCTTGTCTCTTTTTACACCTCTTTTGGACCTTTCTGCACTGCTCTTGTTTCTTTCTGCACCTCACTTGCATCTTTCTGCACTTCTCATGCTTCTTTCAACACCTCTGTTGCTTCTTTCAGCAATTCCCTTGCCTCTTTCGGTACCCCTGTACCCTCTTTCTGCAACTTTCTCGCCTGTTTCTGCACCTCTCTTGCCTTTTTGTTACCTTTGTTGGATATTTCTGCACTGCTCTTGCTTCTTTCTGCACCTCACTTGTCACTTGTCTCTTCCTGCACTTCTCTTCCTTCTTGTTGAACCCCTCTTGCCTCTTTTTACACCTCTGTTGGTTCATTCTGCACTTCTCTTGCTTCTTTCTGCACATCACTTTCCTCTATCTGCACTTCACTTCCTTCTTTCTACACCTCTGTTGCTTCTTTCAGCAATTCTCTTGGCTCTTTCTGCACTTCTCTTGCTTATTTATGCACCTCTTTTGATAATTTCTGTATCCCTTGTGCCTCTTTCTGCACCCTCTTCCCTATTTTTCCACCTCTTTTTCTTCCTTCTACACCTCTGTTGCTTCTTTCAGCAATTCTCTAGCCTCTTTCTGCACCCCTGTACCCTGTTTCTACACGCTTCTTGCACAACTCTGCACCTCTATTGCCTCTTTTTGAACATGTGTTGGTTCTTTCTGCACTGCTCTTGTTTCTTTATGTACTTTACTTGTATCATTCTACACTTCTCTTGCTTTTTTCTACTCCTCTGTTGCTTCTTTCAGCAATTCTTTAGGCTCTTTCTGCAACCCTTTCCTGCATTTTTCTGCAACTCTCTTGCCTCTTTTTGCACATCCATTGGTGCTCTTGCTTCTTTCTACACCTCACTTGCTTCTGTCTGCACTGCTCTTTCTACTTTCTACACCTCTGTGGCTTCTTTCAGCAAATCGCTTGCCTCTTTCTGCACCCCTGTACTCTCTTTCTGCACCTTTCCTTCCTGTTTCTGCATGTCTCTTGCCTCTTTTTGCACCTTTTTTGGTTCTTTCTGCACTGCTCTTGCTTCTTTCTACCCTTCTCTTCCTTCTTTTTGCACCCCTCTTGCCTCTTTTTGCACCTCTGTTGGTTCATTCTGCACTACTCTTGCTTTTTTCTGTACTTCACATTCCTTTTTCTGCACTTCTCTTGCTTCTTTCTACACCTCTGTTGTTTCTTTCAGCAATGTTCTTGCCTCTTTCTGCACTTCTCTTTCTTGTTTCTGCTCCTCTTTTGCTAATTTCTGTATCCCTCACTGCTCTTGCTTCTTTCTACTCCACTGTTGCTTCTTTCAGCAATTCTCTTGCCTCTTTCTGCACTTCTGTACCCTCTTTCTGCACGCTTGTTGCAAGACTATGCACCTCTATTGCCTCTTTTTGAACATTTGTTGGTTCTTTCGGCACTGCTCTTGCTTCTTTCTGTACTTTACTTGTGTCTTTCTGCACTTTTCTTGCTTTTTTCTACTCCTCTTTTGCCTCTTTCAGCAATTCTTTAGGCTCTTTCGGCACCCCTGTACCCTCCTTCTGCACCTTTCTTGCATTTTCTGCACCTCTCTTACCTCTTTTTGGACATCCGTTGGTTCTTTCTGCACTGCTCTTGCTTCTTTCTATACTCCACTTGCTTCTGTCTGCACTTCTCTTTCTTCTTTCTACACCTCTGTTGCTTCTTTCAGCAAATCGCTTGCCTCTTTCTGCATCCCTGTACTCTCTTTCTGCACCTTTCCTTCCTGTTTCTGAATGTCTCTTGCCTCTTTTTGCACCTTTGGTGGTTCTTTCTGCACTGCTCTTGCTTCTTTCTACTCCACTGTTGCTTCTTTCAGCAATTCTCTTGCCTCTTTCTACCCTTCTCTTACTTCTTTTTGCACCCCTCTTGCCTCTTTTTTGCACCTCTGTCGGTTCATTCTGCACTATTCTTGCTTTTTTCTGTACTTCACTTTCCTTTTTCTGCACTTCTCTTGCTTCTTTCTACACCTCTGTTGTTTTTTCAGCAATTCTCTTGCCTCTTTCTGCACTTCTCTTTCTTGTTTCTGCACCTCTTTTACTAATTTCTGTATCTCTCACTGCTCTTGCTTCTTTCTACTCCACTGTTGCTTCTTTCAGCAATTCTCTTGCCTCTTTCTGCACTTCCCTTCCTTCTTTCTGCATCCCTTTGGCCTCTTTTTGCACCTCTGTTGGTTCTTTCTGCACTGCTCTTGCTTCTTTCCGTACTTCAATTGTCTCTTTCTGTACTTCCCTTGCTTCTTTCTACTTCGCTGTTGCTTCTTTCAGCAAATCGCTTGCCTCTTTCTGTACCCCTTTACCCTCTCTCTGCACTTTTCTTGGCAGTTTTTGTACCTCTCTTGCCTTTTTTTTGCACCTAACTTGTCTCTTTCCATACTTCTCTTGCTTCTTTCTACTTTTCTGTTGCTTCTTGAAGCAATTCTCTTACCTCATTCTGTACTACACTTCCTTTTTTTGCCTCCTCTTACTTCTTTTTGCACCAGTCGGTTCTTTCTGCACTGCTTTTGCTTCTTTCTGCACCTCACTTGTCTCTTTTTGCACTTCTCTTGCTTCTTTTTACTCTTCTGTTGCTTCTTTCAGCAATTCTCTTGCCTCTTCCTGCACTTCTCTACCTTCTTTTTGAACCCCTCTTGCATCTTTTTGCACCTCTGTTGGTTCATTCTGCACTGCTCTTGCTTCTTTCTGCACATCACTTTCCTCTATCTGCACTTCACTTCCTTCTTTCTACACCTCTGTTGCTTCTTTCAGCAATTCTCTTGACTCTTTCTTCACTTCTCTTGCTTATTTATGCACCTCTTTTAGTAATTTCGGTATCCCTTGTACCTCTTTCTGCACCCTCTTCCCTATTTGTCCACCTCTTTTGCTTCTTTCAACACCTCTGTTGCTTCTTACAGCAATTCTCTAGCCTCTTTCTGCACCCCTGTACCCTCTTTCTGCATGTTTCTTGCAAATATCTGCACCTCTATTGCCACTTTTTGAACATTTATTGGTTCTTTCTGCACTGCTCTTGTTTCTTTCTGTACCTTACTTGTGTCTTTCTGTACTTCTCCGCTTTTCTCTGCACCTCTGTTGCTTCTTTCAGCAACTCTTTAGGCTCTTCCTACCCTTCTCTTCCTTCTCTTTGCACCTCACTTTTCTTTTTTCTGCACTTCACTTGCTTTTTTCAACTCCTCTCTTGCTTCTTTCAGGAATTCTCTTGCATATTTTTGTACTTTTCTCCCTTGTTTTTGCACCCCTCTTGCCTCTTTTTATACCTCTGTTGGTTCATTCTGCACTTCTCTTGCTTCTTTCTGCACATCACTTTCCTCTATCTGCACTTCACTTCCTTCTTTCTACACCTCTGTTGCTTCTTTCAGCATTGCTCTTGGCTCTTTATGCACTTCTCTTGCTTATTTATGCACCTCTTTTGATAATTTCTGTATCCCTTGTGCCTCTTTCTGCACCCTCTTCCCTATTTTTCCACCTCTTTTTCTTCTTTCTACACCTCTGTTGCTTCTTTCAGCAATTGTCTAGCCTCTTTCTGCACCCCTGTACCCTCTTTCTGCATTCTTCTTGCACAACTCTGCACCTCTATTGCCTCTTTTTGAACATTTGTTGGTTCGTTCTGCACTGGTCTTGCTTCTTTATGTACTTTACTTGTGTCATTCAACACTTCTCTTGCTTTTTTCCACTCCTCTGTTGCTTCTTTCAGCAATTCTTTAGGCTCTTTCTGCACCCCTGTACCCTCCTTCTGCACCTTTCCTGCATTTTTCTGCAACTCTCTTGCCTCTTTTTGCACATCCGTTGGTTCTTTCTGTACTGCTCTTGCTTCTTTCTACACCTCACTTGCTTCTGTCTGCACTGCTTTTTCTACTTTCTACACCTCTGTTGCTTCTTTCAGCAAATCGCTTGCCTCTTTCTGCACCCCTGTACTCTCTTTCTGCACCTTTCCTTCCTGTTTCTGCATGTCTCTTGCCTCTTTTTTGCACCTTTGTTGGTTCTTTCTGCACTGCTCTTCCTTCTTTCTACCCTTCTCTTCCTTCTGTTTGTACCCCTCTTGCCTCTTTTTGCACCTCTGTTGGTTCATTCTGCACTACTCTTGTTTTTTTTCTGTACTTCCCTTTCCTTTTTCTGCACTTCTCTTGCTTCTTTCTACACCTCTGTTGTTTCTTTCAGAAATTTTCTTGCCTCTTTCTGCACTTCTCTTTCTTGTTTCTGCACCTCTTTTGCTAATTTCTGTATCCCTCACTGCTCTTGCTTCTTTCTACTCCACTGTGGCTTCTTTCAGCAATTCTCTTGCCTCTTTCTGCACTTCTGTACCCTCTTTCTGCACGCTGCTTGCAAGACTCTGCACCTCTATTGCCTCTTTTTGAACATTTGTTGGTTCTTTCTGCACTGCTCTTGCTTCTTTCTGTACTTTACTTGTGTCTTTCTGCACTTTTCTTGCTTTTTTCTACTCCTCTTTTGCTTCTTTCAGCAATTCTTTAGGCTGTTTCTGCACCCCTGTACCCTTCTTCTGCAACTTTCTTGCATTTTCTGCACCTCTCTTGCCTCTTTTTGGACATCCGTTGGTTCTTTCTGCACTGCTCTTGCTTTTTTCTATACCCCACTTGCTTCTGTCTGTACTTTTCTTTCTTCTTTCTACACCTCTGTTGCTTCTTTCAGCAAATCGCTTGCCTCTTTCTGCATCCCTGTACCCTCTCTCTGCACTTTTCTTGCCAGTTTCTGTACATCTCTTGCCTCTTTTCGCACCTCTGTTGGTTTTTTTCTGCATTGCTCTTGCTTCTTTCTGCACCTAACTTGTCTCTTACTTCTTTCTACTCCTCTGTTGCTTCTTTAAGCAGTTCTCTTGCCTCATTCTGTACTTCACTTCCTTCTTTTTGCCCCCTCTTGCCTCTTTTTGCACCTGTTGGTTCTTTCGGCACTGCTCTTGCTTCCTTCTGCACCTCACTTGTCTCTTTCTGCACTTCTCCTGCTTCTTTATACTTTTCTGTTGCTTCTTTCAGCAATTCTCTTGCCTCTTTCTACCCTTCTCTTCCTTGTTTTTGAACCCCTCTTGCCTCTTTTTGCACCTCTGTTGGTTCATTCTGCACTGCTCTTGCTTCTTTCTGTACCTCTTTTGCTAATTTCTGTATCCCTCACTGCTCTTGCTTCTTTCTACTCCACTGTTGCCTCTTTCAGCAATTCTCTTGCCTCTTTCTGCACTTCCCTTCCTTCTTTCTTCATCCCTTTTGCCTCTTTTTGCACCTCTGTTGGTTCTTTCTGCACTGCTCTTGCTTCTTTCTGTACCTGAGTTGTCTCTTTCTGTACTTCCTTTGCTTCTTTCTACTCCGCTGTTGCTTCTTTCAGCAAATCTGTTGCCTCTTTCTGCACCCCTTTACCCTCTCTCTGCACTTTTCTTGGCAGTTTCTGTACCTCTCTTGCCTCTTTTTACACCTCACTTGTCTCTTTCCGCACTTCTCTTGCTTCTTTTTAATTTTCTGTTGCTTCTTTAAGCAATTCTCTTGCCTCATTCTGTACTTCACTTGCTTTTTTTGCCTCCTCTTACCTCTTTTTGCACCTGTTGGTTCTTTCTGCTCTTGCTTCTTTCTGCACCTCACTTGTCTCTTTCTGCACTTCTCTTGCTTTTTTTTGAACCACTCCTGCCTCTTTTTGCACCTCTGTTGGTTCATTCTGCACTGCTCTTGCTTCTTTCTGCACATCACTTTCCTCTATCTGCACTTCACTACCGTCTTGCTACACCTCTGTTGCTTCTTTCAGCAATTCTCTTGCCTCTTCCTGCACTTCTCTACCTTCTTTTTGAACCACTCCTGCCTCTTTTTGCACCTCTGTTGGTTTATTCTGCACTGCTCTTGCTTCTTTCTGCACATCACTTTCCTCTATCTGCACTTCACTACCTTCTTGCTACACCTCTGTTGCTTCTTTCAGCAATTCTCTAGACTCTTTCTGCACTTCTCTTGCTTATTTATGCACCTGTTTTAGTAATTTCTGTATCTTTTGTGCCTCTTTCTGCACCCTCTTCCCTATTTGTCCACCTCTTTTGCTACTTTCGACACCTCTGTTGCTTCTTACAGCAATTCTCTAGCCTCTTTCGTATTTCTGAACTTCTCTTGCCTTTTTCTGTACACCTGTTTATTCATTCTGCACTTCCCATGCTTCTTTCTACATCTATTTTGCTTCTTTCAGCCATTCTTTTGACTCTTTCTGCAATTCTCTTGCCTGTTTATGCACCTTTCTTGCTTCTTTCTGTACTTCTCTTGCCTGTTTCTGCATTTCTCTACCTTCTTTCTGCATCCCTCCTGCTTTTTTTCGCACCCCTGTTGGTTCTTTCCGCACTGCTCTTGCTTCTTTCATTACTTCACTTATCTCTTTCTGCACTTCTCTTGCTTCTTTCTACTCCACTGTTGCTTCTTTCAGCAAATCTCTTGCCTCGTTCTGCACCCCTGTACCCTCTCTCTGCACTTTTCTTGCCAGTTTCTGTACCTCTCTTGCCTCTTTCCGCACCTCTGTTGGTTCTTTCTGCACTGCTCTTGCTACTTTCTGCACCTCACTTGTCTCTTGCTTCTTTCTACTCCTCTGTTGCTTCTTTAAGCAGTTCTCTTGCCTCATTCTGTACTTCACTTCCTTCTTTTTGCCCCCTCTTTCCTCTTTTTGCACCTGTTGGTTCTTTCTGCACTGCTCTTGCTTCCTTCTGCACCTCACTTGTCTCTTTCCGCACTTCTCCTGCTTCATTATACTTTTCTGTTGCTTCTTTCAGGAATTCGCTTGCTTCTTTCTGTACTTCTTTTCCTTATATTTAGACCTCTCTTGTCTCTTTTTACACCTCTTTTGGACCTTTCTGCACTGCTCTTGTTTCTTTCTGCACCTCACTTGCATCTTTCTGCACTTCTCATGCTTCTTTCAACACCTCTGTTGCTTCTTTCAGCAATTCCCTTGCCTCTTTCTGTACCCCTGAACCCTCTTTCTGCAACTTTCTCGCCTGTTTCTGCTCCTCTCTTGCCTTTTTGTTACCTCTGTTGGATATTTCTGCACTGCTCTTGCTTCTTTCTGCACCTCACTTGTCACTTGTCTCTTCCTGCACTTCTCTTCCTTCTTTTTGAACCCATCTTGCGTCTTTGTAAACCTCTGTTGGTTCATTCTGCACTTCTCTTGCTTCTTTCTGCACATCACTTTCCTCTATCTGCACTTCACTTCCTTCTTTCTACACCTCTGTTGCTTCTTTCAGCAATTCTCTTGCCTCTTTCTGCACTTCTCTTGCTTATTTATGCACCTCTTTTGATAATTTCTGTATCCCTTGTGCTTCTTTCTGCACCCTCTTCCCTATTTTTCCACCTCTTTTTCTTCTTTCTACATCTCTGTTGCTTCTTTCAGCAATTCTCTAGCCTCTTTCTGCACCCCTGTACCCTCTTTTTGCATGTTTCTTGCAAATCTCCGCACCTCTATTGCCACTTTTTGAACATTTATTGGTTCTTTCTGCACTGCTCTTGTTTCTTGCTGTACCTTACTTGTGTCTTTCTGTACTTCTCCTGCTTTTCTCTACACCTCTGTTGCTTCTTTCAGCAATTCTTTAGGCTCTTTCTACCCTTCTCTTCCTTCTTTTTGCACCTCACTTTTCTTTTTTCTGCACTTCTCTTGCTTTTTTCAACTCCTCTGTTGCTTCTTTCAGGAATTCTCTTGCATATTTTTGTACTTTTCTCCCTTGTTTTTGCACCCCTCTTACCTCTTTTTGTACCTCTGTTGGTTTATTCTGCACTGCTCTTGTGCCATTCTGTACCTCACTTGCTTCTTTCTGTACTTCTCCTACTTATTTCTATACCTCTGTTGCTTCCTTCTGCAAATCTTCTGCCTCTTACCGCACTTCTCTTTCTTATTTCTGCACATATTTTGCAAATTTCTGTATCCCTTTTGCCTCTTTATGCACCCTCTTCCCTATTTCTCCACCTCTTTTGCTTCTTTCTGCATTTCTCTTGCTTCTTTCTGCCCTGTCTAGCTTCTTTCTGTACCTCTGTAGCAAGTTTCTGTTTCCCTCTTGCCTCTATTTGCACCTTTCTTGCCTGTTTATGCACCTCTCTTTCTTAATTATGCACCTCTCTTAATTCTTTCTGCACTGCTCTTGCTTCTTTCTGCACCTCTGTTGCAAATGTCTGTATCCCTCCTGTCTCTGTCTGCACCCCTCTACCCTTTTTCTGTACCTTTCTTGCCTGTTTCTGCACCTCTCTTGCCTCATTTTGCACCTCTGTTGGATCTTTCTGCACTGCTCTAGCTACTTTCATCAATTCTCTTGCCTCTTTCATCACTTATCTTGCTTGTTTCTACACCTATTTAGCAAATGTCTGTATCCCTCTTGCCTATTTCTGCACCCTCTCCCCTATTTCTCCAGCTCTTTTGCTTCTTTCTGTACTTTTCTTGCTCTTTCGGCACTGTTCTTGCTTCTTTCTGTACCTCTGTTGCAAATTTCTGTATCAGACTTGCCTCTTTCTGCACCACTGTACCCTCTTTCTGTACCTTTCTTGCCTGTTTCCGTACCTCTGTTGCCTCTTCCGACACCTCCATTGCTTCTTTCTGCACTTCTCTTGCCTCTTTCTGCACCTCTGGCTTAGAGGTAGTTTTAATCCCCCTGCCCTATTTTGTATTCGGGCCTTAGAGGGCAGGTCATGCCAATCATATGGGTACCCCAGCCCATAGTGTACCCTAGTGTATATAGCTGTTTTCACTGTATTTTAAGTGTCTTTCAGCATAGCACTAGCTCTGGGCCTGGTTAGTTAGAGTCAGTTACCACCAGAACCAGTCAGCCAAACGTTGTGGGCACAGGATGACTTTGCAACGAGGCCTCTGTCTGCACCTTTGTTGGTTTTTTGCGCATATCTCTTGCTTCTTTCTGTTCCTTTCTTCTTCTTTCTGGACTTCTGTTACGTCTATCTGAATTTCTTTTGCTTCTTTCTGCGCGTTTCTTCCTCTTTCTGCACATGTCCTACCTCTGTAGGAATAGTTAGAAATTAGCATTTAGGAAACCTTTGAAATTCCCTGAAATACCATAGGTTTCAGGGACGCTATAGTTAGAAATTATCATTTAAAAACCCTTTGAAATTCACTGAAAAAAAACATAGGTTTCAGGGGCGTTATAATTAGAAATTAGCATTTAAAAAACCATAGAAATTCACTGAAAAAAACATAGGTTTCAAGGACGTTATAGTTAGTTGGACATTTCACTCGTACAAAACCAGAGAAATTTGGCCGTTACAGTTAGTTGAGCTAGCTATAGCTCACGCCTGCATTACACTGCTGATGATGTCACATATTACATAATTCATGACATGGTCAGTGACATCACTGATGACATCAATGATGACATCTCAAATGAAATCCTTGTGATAATCTGATGCACCTCATCACACCCTAATTTAACCTTTGATACACCTACTCTAAAATACAGACTACCATTTTCGAAACCATAGACACACCAATACCAGTTACTACATACCCACTCACTGATCTACGCACATGTCCACAAATTCACCCGTACAGTCACACATACATGCAGTCACTTATCAATACAGCTCCATCATTTGCAATCATACTCCTATACAGACACTCACACATTACCACTCATCCATAGAATTACTAACACACCTAGTTAATCATGCAAGGAATCATTCACACTACCAAGTACTCACCTATACAGATACACACACCACCTCACTTATTCATACAGATACTAACACATACTAACTCTCTTTTACAGTCACTGATACAAGCACACACTCATCCATACAGATACTCTCTCAATCACTCACTCACTCTCACATATAGTGATTTATATACCCCAACACTCACATATGCTGCCTTTCACATATATCAATGTTCACACATGTACTACTGAGACAACCATTCACTCACAACACACCCATACACATACTCACCTACCCACTACAGCCCTACACAGATGCACTCTTGATCACATACATCCAGTGTATTACCCACTCACACATCTATGCACAGAGTCACATAACCCCCACCCACTCACAGACACTCGGGTACCCATACAGATACTGAGACAACCCATATAGACACTCACGTAGTTACTCTCCATCCCATGCAGCCACTTGCACACCAACTGACAGACTAATACAGACATTCACACATTTTAGTCACTAGCCCATGCATATATATATATATATATATATATATATATATATATATATATATATATATATATATATATATATATATATATATATATATATATATATATATATATATATATATATATATATATATTATTTTTTTTTTCTTTTCAGGGGCGTTATAGTTGACTGGACATTTCACTTGTACAAAACATTGAAATTCCCCCATTATAGTTAGTTCAGCTAACTATAACTCGCACGTCCGCAATGCACTGCTGATGACATCACATATGACATCGCTGTTGACATCTTCTTCCAGTGAATGCGTGTTTTTCTGAAAGTAAATATGTTTTATGTATGTACATCTGAAGTTCGATGGAAGAATAAATGGGTATATAAGTGTCTAAATGGATGATTTTTTTGTAAAATCGATTGTATAACTGTCTGATTAAGTGTATCTTAGTGAATACATGGGTTAGTGAGTAATGTTTAAATATGTAAATATGTGTATCAGTCTCTCGCTTTGTGAATAAGTGGCTGCATCGGTTGGTGACTAGCTACATAAGTGTCTATATGGGTTATTAGTTAGTTCTTTGAGTATCAGTATGAGTGTCTGAGTGTCTGTGTGGTTAGGTGGGGAGTATTACTTAGTGCATTGATGCATGAATGTGTGACTTATTGTTTGTATGTGTTGAACACAGCATGTATTTAGGACTGTATGGGTGGATGAGTGTATGTATGGGTGTGTTAGTGAGTAAATGACTGTCTCAATAGTGTCTTTATGAGTAACTACATTAGTTTAAAACTATTATATGTGTGTATTGGTGTATGTGAGAGTGAGAGATTGGAAGAGTTTCTGTATAAATAAGTATGTGTTTCTATAAGTGATTGTTTAAGAGAATAAGTATGTGTAAGTTTCTGTAGAAGTAAGTGTGGTGGTGTGTGTATAACTTTATATATAACTAAATGGATGTTTGATACTTTGCATGTGTGACTATGTATGTGAGTAACTCTATAGATGAGTGTCAGTGTGTAATTGGAGTGTGTAACTGGATGTATAGGTGTATGAGTACACATGATGAGTGAGTACATGTATGAGTGACTGTACAGAGCTATTTGTGAATGAGCGGATGTGTTGTAACAGGTATTGTTATATCCATTGTATATATATATATATATATATATATATACATCCAAAGGTCGTAGTAGAATCCTGCCTTCTGCAGAACAACGAAGGAAGCGAGACCACAAAGTAGGTGCAGTTTCTTAGCGTGATTTATTCAGTGCAAAGAAGTCAAAGCCTGCAACATCGCCATGACGCGTTTCACCTCGAAAAGAGGCTTGCTCACATAGAGTGTCATGAACACAAACGAGGGTTTTTAAAGTGCAAGTACATAGTTAATCACACCTGTGCAAATTGCATTTTTTTCTCCAAAGAGTCATAGAAAGTGAAGACAATATATATATATATATACCCCAAACGATTTCTGCACCTAATAGAAACCAGAGGGACACAGCAGGAATACCAGGAAGATGTTGTTTATTGAGAGCAGAGTCGGCATGACGTGTTTCGGCAGATTGCCTTAATCATATGCCATAGTCACCAAAGTTCTGCATCGGTCCGCCTTTAAACTTGTCAATCGTGCTCCCGATTTCTGGGAGCCCAGCAGTGCCAAATTCTGTGATATGTCATAGCAGCCCACATTGGCGGTCTGCAAGTACCAGAGAGCACCATCTTGGGTGTCCGGGAGGCGTCTTCACTGAACACATTGAAACTCGTGGTGAGTGCTGAATACGTTTGAAAGTGTAAATGTGTGCAGTTAAAGTTGTTCAGGTGCACTCTCAGCCTCAGTAAACTCCTCTCCCCGGCCTGCCATACGCCGTACCACAACAAGTGAGACCTCCGTTATATATATATTCACAGAAAAAACAATGGTTACCGTGATGTTATGCTTAGGCTCAGATTTCACTTGTACAAAACCATAGAAATTCAGCAGTTATAGTTAGCTGAGTTACATATAACTTAACCCTCTGCAATGCACTGCTTAAGACCTCACATATTACCGCACTCATGACATGGTCAGTGACATCACTGATGATAACACTGATGACATCATTCACAGGCCCACTCACACACCTACACCGGCACTCAGATACCCACTCACACACAGATATACACAGTCACACAGCCACTCAGATAATACATTTTAGAAATAATATCACTCATTCATAGTATAGGAAGTATACTATTTTAACTTTTGTGAAATCTTTGTATATGTTTTCAAAATGCATGAACATTTGGAAAACATGCACACTCACTGGATGATGTCATCAGTGATGTTATTTGAGATGTGATATACTACGGCTCAAGGGAATAAAGAGCCCATGTTCTTTGAGGGAGGGAACAACAGGTTTAATTATTTTTCTTATCCTGGGTACTCCAATACTTAAGATCCTTCACATTGCTGATTAATATTTCTCCTCGAGGGAGTGCTGCGGGCGGCGGGCAGGGAAGGAGAGGGTCAGGGTGGGGGGTAGTAAACTCCAGCATACGGCCAAATGGAGTTAAGTAAATCAATAAATCAAATTACATTTCAGTTTATTTATTTATTTATTTACTTAACTCTGTTTAGCTGTATGCCAGAGTTTACTACCCCCCACCCTGCCCCACTCACCGCCCCACAGCACTCCCTCGAGGAGCCGCCACTACTGCTACTACTTCTGTGATTGGATACTGATTTAATCATGTCCATATCCGCACTTTTAGTTTCCGAGGCCACAAAAATGTAAATCGACCCTGAATGTGACAAGAGATAGCTAATTCCTGCCAAACCCAAGACTTTTCCTGAGCAATTAGAAAATGTATTGAATATAAAAAGAGATCCTTAAAAACATAGTCTGAAGAGAGTTTCGGGACAACGCTTTCTGCTCCAGAAATGAAACATAGAATGAAAAAAATTACAGGAAAACTGTATAATTGTTAAATCTGTCACAAACCCCAATGACTTGCCGTCAGTTTAATACTGCTGTTATTCAAGACATAATAGTGATCCTAGCACAAATAAAATTGAAATTCCCAAAAAACAAAGAGAATCAGTAGCTCTTTATAGAGTTGGTCTCAATTAAATTAGATTTGCATCAAACTGAATGTAAATAGCATAAGATATACCATCCAAAGTTTAAAAAAAAAACTTTAAAACTATCTTGAAGAAACAACACTCCTCAATTTTCAAAAGAACTATTTAGGTTTAGGAGAGAACTTCAATCACCTGAATTCAGCAAAATGTAATCTAGACCTTCAATGACGCTTTCTAATTCTTTTGGCTCCTTTTTCGCAAAGAAGAACAAAAAGATTAGGCAAGAAATAAAGGCAGACTCCATACATTTTTCTGATTATTCTACACCAACCAATCCCCCTGAAGAGCAAATTTTGACCAATTATGGCCAATTTTAGAAGGTGATTTGCCAAGCATTAATACTGACAGTCAGCCTTGAGGTTCTCCTTCTCTCATTTGTCCTAAAAAAGTAATTAAAGAAGTCTCCCTCAGCTGGAATAAATAGATGCAGGTCAGTTCTCAATCTTTTATTAAAGAAACATTCACTAAATGCTACAGAGCCTATGAATTATTGGTCCATGTGCCTCTCTCCCTGATTTTTCCAAGTTATTAGAAAACATCGATTTTTTAACATCTAGGAGCTCATTGAAATCCACATTTTCTTCGATAGCGCATTTGTTAAAATCATAGTTCTAAAACCATCACTTTTTCCAGGCTGGGTCACCCCCAAATCTAATCCTCCATATTTTTATGTCTTAGATATTTATTATGGATATCTGTTAACTAAGAAAATATATTGTTGGAACCAATCCAGTACACAAACCCTATTATCAAACCCTTTTTTAGCTAAATAGTAGGTGTCAACATCCTTACTAATTAGTAAGAGTTTTTCATTTACTATGTATTTAAAGAGGCCTAGCTTACCAGTATCCACTAAATAGAATATAATTACCTTCAAGGTGGAATGTTCTACATTGGATTCCAAGATTCTCCTGTTCAGGCCATCAAAGCTTTCCAGGTTATACCAGGGAGCTATCCATTAGGAAACCTAGAGTTTAATGAGTTCAAAAATCATAGGCTAGTCCAAAAGGATGGTCCAACTTCTAACCTCAATGCCTAGATCATTGAAATATGTGGGACAGAAAACAATTCCTTTAGAGACCCATTTCTCAAAATAGACCCATTCAGTTCTTGGAGCCAATGAGAGCAATTCATTTCCTTAAACTGCTTGGAGAATTAACTTGCCTAAATTAGTTTTTCTTAAGTGGGGTATACGAATATTCTCCATATTTATAGTCAAGTGGTTTAAAACATTAACTGTAGCTAAAAGTAGGAATTTAAAATGATTAATGAGCAACTAAATTAATATTATCAACCACGTGCACACACCAAGATATTTGAAATGTGTTACTCCTTCTAATGGAACTTCATCAAGGTACAGAGAATTGTGAAAATGAACCTTATGTACTTCCAGCTGGAGTCTGACGCCCTCATGTTAGTGTTCAGTGCCTTAAAGCTTTTGGAACTGATTAGGTGATAGATCAGCTTGCACTAGAGGACTGCACATGAAACCGTGGCTGCAGAAAGCTCACTTTGAGACTTGCGATCTGGCTTTCCCACACATCTTTATGATCTCAACTTCAACCAGACTTGTTACATTGAGTTAATCTTATTTAACCTTGATGGGAACTCTAAGTACTTAATTTATTGAATGTGTATTTTGTTTGGCTATATCGTGCACACATCTTCACAAATGTTGACTGAGTATTACCTTACTAATAGTGCAAATATTGACATATGAGGCAGGTTTTTATTCTTTGAAACTAGTGCTGGGTAAAGAATTTGCTTTCAAAGAATTGAAAGAGGATTTGCACAGCTTTTTTTAGTATAAATCAAGATTCACCACTGTAAAGGTCTGTGGCGTGCTGCCAGGGATAACGCTGTCTGTACCTGTCGTCAACACTGAAAGACTACTGCAAGGCTTCCCCCACTAGGAGGAAGACTCCCCGGTGCACAGCACAAAAAAGGACTATCAAGTCTAAAGTTCCATGTGAAGTTCATCCAAAAGTTAAATCCACAAGATAAAGTTGTTTCTCAAATTTTAATCCATATTCTGTTTTCACAGGTTGTAATCTCGGTTGATCACGGATGTAATCATCCCTGTGAGTATCAAACACAGAGAGCGGTGTAATATACGTACTATTCATGTTCGAGTTCCTGGGTGCATTTAAACGGCATACTTTACACTTTCTGTTTGAGTGTTTTTCGATTGCTGGCAAACACGATTCTTTCAATTAACTCACTGGTATTCGCTGTCACAGGGCTTTTTCTTATTTCTTTATTTCTGTGCACTGGGCTACGTTTTGAGTGTTCCCACAAACACCATTTGCTGCTAATGGCACCACTGTTGAGTTCTTAGTATTGTTTTTACGATACTGTGGTATATGTACAATTCTAGTGACATTGTGATGTTTTCCTTTGGTTTGCAGAGCTGTCCCCTGAGGAAGAGCTTGACATCAGCCCGAAATGCATTGGGATTATTAATGATTGGATTACAACTCATTTGGATTATGTTTACTTCATACATTTTGAAGCATTGATGAATCATTCATGAAAATAATGAATATGGACTAAAATTTGAGAAACAACTTTATCTTGTGGATTTAACTTTTGGATGAACTTCACATAGAACTTTAGACTTGATAGTCCTTTTTTGTGCTGTGCACCGGGGAGTCTTCCTCCTAGTGGGGGAAGCCTTGCAGTAGTCTAAAGAATTTGCTTTACCAGCAATTACAAGTTGAGTAAGCAGTTAGCTTTATCCCAATTTGCATTGGTGAACTTTTCTACTCATGTCCCTTCTGTTTTGACAGTTTACTCCAACAGTTGACAGTGGAGGAGGGTGACAATTTGGATGAAGGGACACTGCATGGAATGGGACTAGGCATTTTCCAGAGTCATGATTTACCTCAGGGTGGTGGCTTGGACGATGGGACACTCATAAAGCGTTAAAAAATCTTTATGAGCTTTGCACTTTGAGAAGCTAAAACAATATATACAAAGTTTCACTGAGCTCTGAGTTTCAAGACATTCCAACATCACACAACACTTAAAATTCCTTCAAATGTTGGAAACCTCTGTATGCTCAGACATATATCACAAGAAAATATCTTTCTCCACTAGCTTGAAGGTGACATTTCTTATAAGGTTGGTGTGATTCATAGATGTGAGGCTTCAAAGAGAATCTAGAGGATGCCTCAAATACTCTTGTAAGTTTAAAAGTGTCTGTGTGCAGACACTGATTTGTCCGAATGTGCACAGGAGGAGTAAGAAACAGTTTGAATAGAATCAGTCATTTTTAAAATACACTGAAGAATTAAGAATTCCTAAAGGCCGGATGGAGTTGACACTTCATTCAAGATGACAACTTCATCTGGGCACAGAGGATGCATCAAAGTTAGAGCACAGCGCGTTTATAAAAGCTACTGAATTCCAACTTATGTAGGTTGAATTATCTGTGTAATTAAAAGTATGCAGCATTACAACAAAGAATCAGCATGCATCTAGAAGTAAACCAAATCTCCCCCAATAGTCCAATGATCATATGAGAGATTTTGTCTTTATAAGACCCTAGAATGGATACTTTTGATAAAGGACTTTCTTATCTGCAGAATGTTTATATTCATTTGATTACTTTCGTAGTTATTGTCTAGTCAATAATAATTAGCCCAGAGAGAGTTTTTATCTAATATGTATTCCATTTGTTGACATACATGTTAAGGGTTTTTCATCCAGTTTCTCAAGATTGGTTACCTTTCAAAATGTTTGTGATCAATAGCAAACACATTTTGTTATTTCATTTATGTGATTTGGACCTTTCTTTTTGTAAACTGTGTTTCTATGACTACATTCGTATCATTGTATCCCCTGATAGTTTTCTGTTCAAAATATCTTTTTAATATTAATGAGTTAGTGCAGTATGATAAACATGCAATAAAGAGTACAGTATAGGAGCAATAGTGTAGTACAGATGATAATAAAATCATATGCAATATTGATGAAATAAATCAGTATTACAAAATAGCAAATAATAATTGGAACAAATACGATAACCTACTAATCAAATTACAGCAGTAGCAGCACATAGTGTCATTTATATGAACATCATATTACTACTTATGTGAGATTAAGAATTTTATGAAACATGATCCAATGGCTTCCTGAACAATTCATGTTTATACAATGTCTAGGTAGGATAAAAGGAGGACATTCTCACCTTGACTTGTGAATACAATCTATGCCCACCATGTAAGCATTGACAAGAGCTTAGAATTTTACCAATTAGATGTAATAGATTTTATTGCTGAAGAAATTAGGCCAATAGAAAGTGTTTGGTCAGTGAGAGATTAATAGATAGTGATGGCAAATGATTCACAAACAGGTTTACAAACAGTATGCTGCACTTTAGACCAAAATGTAAATATAACAGGGCATTCATACAGCAGATATTTCAGGGAACCATCCATAACATGACAATGCCAATATAGTAGACTATCAATTAAATTGCCTCTAAAACGTATATTAGGAGTCCATAGACAATAATGTACACTGAATAGATTTGATAGGTATAAGGATCCAACCATATATTACATAAAAGAGTGTGCTGCCAAGTTTGGGATGAATATATGCAGAATATAACTAGAATATAATGAACCTACAGCTGACTATATGTTTGGCACCTCAATTTCAATGTCCACAATATTTTAAAGTCCTGTGCCCGTAGCCTCCAAGACCTGCCGCAGTTGGGTTCCACTGGAAATCCAGAAACGTCAAAAGGAGAAAGTATGGAGGCAGCACCAGGGATGGAGTCACAACAACCAGTATGTTCTATTCAAAAATCTTTATTCTTCATTGGGTTAAAACAACAGGACAACAGGACAACAGCCAACACATTTCGTTCCTTTAATGGGAACCCCACTGCCTCCATACTTTCTCCATATGCAATATATAAGTCTAATATCCAAGGGGCATATGTATCAAGATTCCATTTTGTGAATCTCAAATTGCGAGAATTTACTATTCACAGTTTCAGATTCGCAAAAGGGATATATATAAAATAAATCGCTAAAGTTTTGCGATTTCCAAAATATTGCAAAAAATTCTCAGAGTTCTATTTTGCGATTCCTTAATAGCGAAATTCGCAAATTAAGAACTCGCAATTCCGGGAATCTGCAATACAGGTGTGGCTTGATGACATCACAACCAGGAAGTGGGAGTGATTAGCTGCACTTGTTTGCCTGAGCGACACCCAGAGGCAGTCTGGAGTGTGTTTGGAGGCTGCACATCAAGACCAACAATGGAGTCACAGAGGCCACAGGAGGGCAAGGAGGCTGAGAAAAGGAAAAGAAAACACAAGTTTTCAGAAAAAGAGCAGGAGGTCCTCATAGAGGAGATGGTCTGCAGCCATGAACTCCTGTTTGGTAAGAAAGCCCTGAACGTACCTGAGGCAAGAAAAAGGAAGTTATGGCTGCAAATACAGGAGAAGGTGAATGCTGTGGGTGTGACCAATCGTACCATCGAGGAACTGCGCAAGAGGTGGTACGATATGCACCAACGGTCCAAGGAGAGGGTGGCAGCCAGATCGAAGGAGTCACAGAAGACTGGGGGAGGAACATCCACAGCAGGACAGCCAACACCCCATGAAGAGCTGGTGGAGTCCACTCTCCTGCCTGAGAGTGTAAGTGGTGTGGCTGACATTGACAGCTCTGACCCTGCATCCAGCACTCAAGGTAAGATGCATGGCAAATAATTATTACACAGCTCCCCATAGCATGCAGACTGTGTAGAACGTACGACAGGAAGAAAAAACATTTTACTCCGGTCCACTCCTTACAACACACATAGTAATGCATCATGGGAATTGTAGTTGGATGTAGGATCGTTTGTGAATGAGAGATAGGAAATCATGCTTAGAATGTGGGTTGCAGTTAAGGCGAAGTGACAGTGTCAGGAGTCAGACAACTTAAAAGTTGAAAACTTTATTCAGTCCAAAATGCAGACAAAACACAAACTCATATGTCCCCATTTTCCTTCAGAGCACAATCCAGGGCACTTGAGGACAATGCAGAAGGAGAGGACTTACAAATTAATTTGGAGCACTCTTGTGATGGGGACACAAGTGATGACTCTCATCAGACACCTATTATGCGCAGGAAGCGAACATTAGAGGATGACTGGAGGACGACTTAGACGCCACGGGGGAGGCAAGTGAGGATGGAGTGGAAAGTCAGGAAGGGTCTGATAGTCGTGGACATGAACGACCACAAAAAAGTGTTAAAGCAAATGTAGCATGGAGGTCCACGCCCAGGAGCAGCACTGGCAATGAACAGGAACATACTCTTTTTGCTGGACTGGACCAGAACATGCTTAAAGTTCAGCGCCTGCAACACAAAGCACTGCGTTCAATCAACAGTCAGTTGAGCACCCTAAACAAAAATCAGAAGCACATGGGGGAGGGCATCATGGCCATGGCAGGTGCCATACAAAACCCATGCGCAACACTGGAACGTAATGAAAATGCCAGGGACAGGGCTGACCAACGTGCCAATGCACGTGTGCACAATTATACTAAGGCGGTGAACCACCTCTGCACAACCACCAGCAACTTTACGCGTTGCAGCATCACTTTGCAGCTGCAAATGACAAACTGCTGCCAGGACATTGCGAGAGGGCTGGAACAGGTAACAAACGCAGTAGAACAGATGCAAACTGCAAACTCTGGTGGCAGCACACTCATGGTCTCTGGGGAGAGCAAAGAGACCTCCAGTAGGAGAAGCATCACTCCTACATTGCCTGATGCACGACGTCGCAGTGGCAGACAAGGTGCTGCAGCTAGGCAGACAACGGAGGGCATTTAGTTAGAACACCACCCTGCACCAAGCTGCCACTGGAGGAAGTGAACTAGACAATGACACTTTTGTGAAAAGGGGTGAAGCAACCCACCTAAACTGGTTATTGCACATTATTGATCAGCACTATCACTGTGTTCAAAGATGTGTTGGGTACTGCTAAAAATATTGAGTATGAAGTGTGAATAAACACATCACATGTTACAAAAAGCATTTTGGTTCATCACCTTTATTTCTTACATAAAAGTAGTTTTGTGTGATCTCAGACAGTCCCTGACATCTAACAGCTGCCCCTAATCCTGCTGCTGGCCTGCCAGGGGGAGGTGGGCAATCATCATCTGTCACTCACATCAATTGCGGTGCCTTTCCTCATAGCCATGTTGTGGAGCATTGTGCAGCTTGTTATGATTTTACAACATGTCTCAGGACTGTATTGCAGTGCCCCTCCACTTTTATGTAGGCATCTGAACCGGCTCTTCAGTATGCCAAATGTATGTTCTATGACGCTGCTCGTTGATCTGTGTACCCTGTTATACCTCCTCTGCCTTGCATTTGTTGGATCCAGATACGGTGTTAGGATGAAGTCTCGCACTGCGTAGCCACTACCACCTGCATGGATAGTGTTAGACCTGGCATCTTTGGCGTGGATTCCCCTGTATTTTTAGACCCAACCTCCTGTATTTTTGATGCTGTGCTGGATTTCGTTTTTGCTGGTATAGATGCTTGGGACACTTTGCCACTGCTGATCAGTGTCAAAGTGCAAGTGCTCCCTGTGTACATTGTGATTGTAATTGGTTATCCATGATTGGCATATTTGTATCACCAAGAAGTCCCTAGTAAGGTGCACTGAGTGTGCCAGGGCTAGTGATCCAAATGCTACTAGTGGGCCTCACCACTGGATTCAAGCAAGCCGGGCTGAAGACGGCTGGAATGCCAGAAAGAGGTCCTCAGAAGCTTGTTTCCAGTCCAGGGAAGGCATGGCTTGGCAGTTTGAGCTGGACTGTTCCCATGAGGCACAGGGTCAGACTGATTTGCATATGGCCATGTCTGAACTTGGGTGGTGTGGAGTGCAAGAAAACGATGGATTTAGGCCCAGATCTCTGTACTGGCGTGATTATGTCCATCAACTATGATTTTTGCACTAGTGGGCCTGCAGCACTGATTGTGCCACCCACATGAGTAGCCCTAAAATGGTTTCTCAGGCCTGCCACTGCATTGCCTGTGTGCAGTCTGCGAACTGCCATGTCCTCGTGGTCAGTGTCCACACTGACCAGGCCTAACCCTTCCCTTTCTGTGCACATTGGTTACCCCTATAAAAAAACCAAGGTACTCCCTTAGGCAGGGTGCAGTGTGTGTGAAAGGTAGAGCATGTACTAGTGCATGTGACATACTCTGGTAGTGATTGACAGCCATTTTCATTTTTCACTATTGTAAGGCTACCTTGCCCATAGGCTATCATGGTGAATGCTGACTAAAGTGGCTACCGGCATATCTTCCCATAGGAGTAAGGTAGGACATAAAAGTCTGGTATCCCTGAACTCAGAATTTAATAACACATCTTTTAGGAAAGGTGGTTTTTAAATCCTCTGTTTGAGAACAGTACTTTTAGAAAGTTGCTGTTTTCTTGTTTGACCTTTCTGTGTGCCTTGGCCTGTTTGTGAATTGACTCTGCTTTGTGAGTGGCAGGGGCTGGGTGCCTCCCGGAGGCTGAGTGGGCCATCCCTGGGCTGAATAGCTCCATCTGCATGTAGAGTGGTGGGAGGGGGTAGCACCTGGGCCTGAATAGAGCTGTGCCTGCCTTCCACAATGCTGGCTCCACCTCCTGCTCGGCGGCTGACAACCCTGCCCTTCTCTCTGAAAGGAAATGAGAGGCCAGGAAAACAAAGTGCTCAAGGAACACCCAGAACTGGTTCAGACTGGGCTCAGAGCCCTCCTGCACAAAGGGAACAAAGACTTTTAGGGGTATAAGTACAGGACCCCTGACCACAGAAAATTAGATCATCATGGAATCAAGAAGTAACCTCTGCCAAGGAGAAAGCTGAAACTGAAGAAGGAAGACTGTCCTGCTGTTGCTCTGCTGGACTGACCTGCTGTTGCTTTGCAGCCAAGGAGAGGGGAAGGACTTTGCTTTGTGCTGTGTCCCCTTGCTTGAAGGAATCTCCAAGGGCCTGAGAAAAACTGGTTCCCTGTTAGGAAGTCCCAGGAACAAAAGGACTTCACTCCCAGCTTCCCTGAACTCTGCTGAGAGAGTTCTGTCCTTCCTGGAGTGTTTGGCCCATGTGTGGTGCCTCTGGAAGTTGTACCTGTGTTGGTGAGCTGGAAACGAAGCTTTAAAGAACTTTCTGCAAAGTTTATCGCATTGCTCGCTTGCGGAGAACATCCGCATCAGTGTGAGGAAATTCCTGTTGCTACGAAGGCCGAGATCGTCGCAGAGCCTGTTGCCGCTGCCAGAGTCGTTGCATCCTTTGTTTGCGGGACACACCAGTCCTGTGCGGGAAGATTACCATTGCTGCGAGTATCGTCGCAGAGCCTGTCGTTACTGGGTGAGATCGTCGCACTGCTTGCTTGCGGACTGCATCACGTCGCTGTGATACCTTTATTTTTCTAAACTGTTGTGGAGTCAGTTTGTGGTGTTTTCACTGTGTTACTGTGAGTGTTGGTACAAATACTTTACATATGACCTTCGATAAACCTTGGCTGCTCATGCCAAGCCACCCAGAGGGTGAGCATAGATTACCTAAGAGTGTTTCCTCCTTACCCTGACTAGAAGCAAGGGTCCCTATTTGGACAGTGGTACCTCCTCTTCCAACTCAAGACCCCCAGTTCTAACATTGTTGGTCAGCGGTGGGATGGATTTGAACTTGAATTTGTACTAGACCCACAGCGATTGGTGTACATCACTAGTGAGTGCAGACCACAACGCCACCGCATACTACGTTTTTTTGGTTGGTTCTATTTTTGAGTAACTCTGCAAAGCATCATGTCCCTGAATGGAAAGGCACCCAGTGTGGGAGTAGCAGAATTGGAGTTTGTTATTAAAGATTTATATTCCTACAAAGTTATTGAGCATCAGCATTTCTGTCACAAGTTTGAGTGCCACAATAAAAGCAGCGTTTGAAAGGATGAGCTGCAGAGAATCTTGAAGGCCTGGTGGGAGGCCCAAGAAGGAAATGATGCAAGTCGAAGGGAGGGGTTCAGCCCCATGAATTTCCAGTGGGCAGACCAAATTCAAGGGATGGCAGCAACCACTCCAGCCGGGGTCCAACCCCAGAAGAGTTAGACGAAAATCAAAAAGTGAATGAAAATTAAGCAATTGGAGTTAGAAAAAGAAAGGGCGGCGGAGGAGAGCAAAAATGCCCGTGCCCTGGAGGAGTGGAAGTTGCTTTTGGCTCATGAAGTGAGCATGAGAGAACTGGATATCAAGGCCAAGCAGGTGGATTCCAGTTCAAATGGTGGCAGCGCACAGCTAGTCCACTGGGTAAAGTATATATTCCCATGGATCTGGTACGGAATTACCATAGGAGTGAGGATATTTATGCCTGGTTTACTTCTTATGAGATTGCATTGAGAATGAATGGTGTGCCTGAACAGCATTTGGGGTGGGCCTGTGGAAAAATTTTTAGGCTCCTGGGAGGAGTGCTCTAGAGCCCTTAGAGTTAGCAGGTACCATGACCTACCCCAATATGAAGGAGGCCCTATGTCTCAGGTATTGACTTACACCAGAGCAGTATAGACTGCAGTTTAGGAACTCTAAGAAGAGAGAGTCTGAGACTTGGATGGAGTGTGTGAATCTGTACTCGCTGTGGAAAAAGGTAGGGCTAGGACCTTTCTCAAGATTTGCCCGGCGCTAACCGCCCTTGTACCATTCAAGTTTACCAAGCAATGAGGCAGGCGCCGGAGACCAGAAGGCAGGAAACAGAAGTTTATTCCGACGGAGCAGAACACATCAGATCAGACAACAAGGTATCGTCTCGAGGTGCTCTAACAGCCTCTCGGAGGCCTGGCCTCTTATGCACAGGTTTATGGCATGTGACCTTTCTTTATTACGATCAGAACATTGTGATATAAAGGAAAGGAAATCCCTGTAATCCTCGTGTCAATCCCACCCCCCATATATCCCCACAATAGAGGTCCTCAACCTGCTGATAAGAGGAGGGGGTCATCACGCAGCTGAGTGTTCCGTCGAGTCTTAGGATGTGTGCGCCTGATCATATCACAGGGGGTGGGGAGGCCTGGATCAATAGAGGGTCCTTTGAAGGAGGGCGACCTCATACAATAAGGGGCAGTAAATGATATCTTCCGGCTTAGGCGATGGCCTCGGACCTGTGTGGACAGCTGGACACGGGGGAAGGGGTCATCAAAGGAGTGGTATTCATGCCGCGTGGACAATCGAGCTGAGGGAAGGTTTATCAACAGAGGGGCATTCATAGGAAGAGAGGAGGTGCTGGTCAGGCGCTGGTGTGACTCCCAAGGACAGGGTCATGCAGAAGGGTTATGCTCGTAAGGAGGAGGGAGGGGGAGCCAGGGTGCGCGGAGGATGCTTGCTGGGTCAGAGGGGCGCGCTGGCGATCGATCGTGGACAGGGAGACCATGATACCTAAAATGGCTGCCGTGCACGTCGTACGTGGATGACAAGCTGGCGCAGATGATGTTTAGATTGCAAACTAAAATTCCACAGTCCTCCCTTTTAACATGTCTCGCCAACTTGTCAGTTTGGATTTATCCCCATAAGGCCACGTATTTCTACTTCATAGAGGGGGCTCATGTGCTCATTTCGGAAGTCCAAAGTCTTTGGGCACATACAGTTAGAAACAAGGCCGCACAAAGGTGGCAGACATTGGATACCTAGGCAACACCCACATAATATCACAACAGGTATCAGCACGAAGGAAAACAACTTCCAACCCCAGTTCTTCAAAGCGTCCCAAAACCAGCTCCCAAGCGACCATCCTTCCTGTTCTTGGTGAACCTCTGAGGAAAGTCTGTGGAGGTGTTCGATGGCTTTGTAGACTGAAGGCGAGTTGTCTGGCACGTAGGTGCAGCAGCTGGATCCGATGATGCGGCATGCTCCTCCTCGGTCGGCTAGGACCACGTCTAGGACAAGACGATTTTGAAGGGTCACAAGGCGGACCGCCTGAAGCTCCGCAGTGTTGTTGGCGAGGATGCCAGCCGTGATGTTGATCGTTGTTTCTACTGCCTGGGTCAGGTGTCGGATAGCACGGCTGTTTGCCATTGGGCCCCACAGAGGAACAAGACCCTTTGCTGCATCCAGGAACTGTGCTCCGGTGGAGTCGGCTTGTCCAAGGTCGTCTGCACGCCTCTGCCGGTGATGGTTGGCAGGGGCTACATATGTGGGTGGAAGAACGAAGGCAATGTAACAGATACCCTTCCAACCCTTCGGGAGCCAGGTGTAAGCTTTGGTGCCACACACAAAGTACATGTTCGGAGAAGCAACAAAGGAAGGGGGGTCAGCTGAGTCCAATGTTCTGGTGATTCGGCAGGCGCTGTGACCCACCAGCTGCATTCCATGGCCTTCGAGACACACGAGACCTGTGACATTGATAACAGACAGGGCCACAGTCAGAGTGGCGGTAGTTTGTTTTTGCAGATGAGTGAAGGTGGTTCTGGCTGGATTGTGGAGCACCTGTACTTCGACTCGTTCTTTGGCTGGAATGTCTTTGAGGAAGGTGGCGCCTGTGAGCGCAGGACACAGGGCAGCAGGGGTCTTTCCTGTTTTGTTCAGCCAGAACCCAGAGTAGAAGTGTGACACTGTCCGGCTGGAGGTGGCGTTGTCCTTGTGGCTCTCTTGCATGAGGATCAACCAGGCGAGGCAAGAGCCGTGAACTGAGAAGGGTGAAGGGATGAAGGGGATGGAGTGTCCAGTGGCATGCAGGAGCAACCCGCAGATCCAACAGTTCGTAGCATTTGCAGCAAGGTTGTGTTGGTGCAACAGTTGCACGAAGGAATTGTTCCAGAATTCCCTGCGCCTTTCTCGGAGCTGAGGCGACAGGGAGATTAGGTGATGCTCTTTCAGGGGTGTCGGTTGTGCAGTAGGTAGTAGTGCCTTGTGGGCCGGTGTGCTTTCCTCCAGAATCCAGAAGGAGGTCATGAGGAGGAGGCAGAAGAGGAAGACAATGAAGAGTGCGATTGTCTTTGATTTGTGCAAGTTGTCAGTCTTTGGATTTCTATACTGGGTATTTCCTGTTGCTTCCATCATCTTCTTATCTGGCGCTTCCATCATCTTCTTATCTGGCGCTTCCATCACCTTCAAGGGGGCTCGGTAGTGGGCAGAACCACAGACTTCGTTTAACTTCTCTCCCGGTAACCCTTAATTGTGCTTAGGTCACCGTTCTGAGATTCAACTTAGTCCGTGGCCTACTTAGCCGAAACTCCCTCCTTTCGACGCAGGAAATACCCTTCTCTGGATGGCACAGTGGGATCAGAGAATTTTGCAAGTTCGAGTGCCTCAGTATCGGGATAACAGTCTAATATCGGTCGGTCTTTGCTCAGGAGCTCTTCTTGGGCGCTGACGTTTTCTGTCGTGGCCAGGTTCGCAGAGACCTTCCGGCAATGATGTGCATGCAGCTAGTGCTTCTTCCCCTCCACTCGAAGCGCCATTCGGGTGGTAATCAGCACTTGCCAGGGGCCCGTCCACCGCGGTTCCAGACTCTTGGTCCGCTGGAAATTTCGTATCAACATGAAATCTCCCGGTTGGATGTCGTGGCCGGGGCCCCTGGAGGCATCGGGGATGGCCTGCTGCACCTGTTGATGAATGACAGACAATGTTTTAGTTAACTTGCACAAATAATCAGATAGTAGGACGTCTGGGACGTCCTGAATGGAGGTCGGTTTGGGAGCAGTCCAGAGATTCATCGGTCGCCCAAACACGACCTCGTAAGGGGTCAAATGGTGCTTGGTGGGAGTGGAGCGCATCAATAACAAAGCCAGTGGGAGGGCATCCGGCCAGTTAAGTCCAGTGGTGGCCACTATTTTTGCCAGTTTCAGCTTCAGTGTGGCATTATGGCGTTCCACTAGACCGGCGGATTGGGGGTGGAAGACCGCATGAAACCGCTGCTTCACCCCCAACCCTTTTAGGATTAGTTGGATAACCTCAGCTATGAAGTGGGGGCCATTGTCGCTCCATAAAATTCGACAAAGGCCATAGCGAGGGAAGAATTCCTTCAGTAGTACTTTGGCAGTAGTCATGGCAGTGTTGTCACGAGTTGGATAGGCCTCTACCCATTTGCTGAAGGCACACACGATGACTAGTACATACTTCAGGCCTTGGCATCTCTCTAGTTGGATGTAGTCCATCTGAAGGACCTCAAAGGGGTGATTGGGGGTCCCAAACCCTCCCCGGGGTACTACAGTTCCTTTCCCGGGGTTGTGTTGCAAACAGATAAGGCACTGCTGAACTAGGCGTCTGGCTGAGTCAGGGATTTTGTCGTTGTGCCAGACTTTGGAGATGAGTTCGATCATGGGTGCAGACCCTATGTGTGCGGGGGAGTGTGCCATTGTCAGTATGGGAATCAGGTATGAGTCGGGTAGCAACCATCTGTTTGCATCCTTCGTTCGCCAGCAGCCCTCTTCATCCTTCAAACCCACTCTTGCCCACTTGGTCAGCTCGTGAGGGGTGCTGGCCGACTGTATGTCTCTGATCATTACCCTTGTGTCACTCCATGTTTCTGCTTGTGACCTGGTCACATACATGCGTGTCACCGTCCTATTCTCAGCAGTGGTTCGTGCAGTAACGTCGGCTAATGCATTCCCTTGTCCGACTAAGTCTGTCACCCTTTTGTGTGCCTGACATTTGATCACCGCTAATCGTTTGGGGAGGAGAACTGCTTCGATCAGAGCGGAAACTAGGTCTCCGTGGAGGATTGGGGTGCCGTGGGACGTCAGGAATCCCCTCTCCCTCCACAGGAGCCCAAAATGGTGGACCACTCCGAAGGCATACTGGCTGTCCGTATATACGTTCGCGGTGGTCCCTGCAGCTATGATGCATGCTCGTGTGAGGGCTATCAGCTCTGCTGCCTGGGCAGATCGTTGTGTGATGCAGGCTGTCTCGACTACTGTTCGGGCTGTCGTTACTGCATAGGCAGCTGAAGTGGTGCCATCTGGGAGTTTGATGCATGAGCCGTCTACCCATAGCTCTCCATCGGGGTCAGTAAAAGCAGTGTCTCGGAGGTCAACCCTACTTCTAGTCTGTTCGTCCGTGAGGGTCACACAGTCGTGGATGGGAGGAATGTCGGGGTCATTTTCAGGCAGGGGTAACAATGTGGCAGGATTCAAAGTCGTGCATCTCTTTAGTGTGATGTGGGGTGCAAGCAGAGTCAACTCGTACCCTGTCAGTCGTGCGCTAGTCAGGTGTTGGGTCTTTGTCTGGTTCAAGAGGGTGTCGACTGCATGGGGTACTAGCACAGTGAGGGAGTTTGAAAGTACGATTCCTTCGCTCTGGCGGATAGAGACAGCAGTGGCAGCTACCGCTCGAAGGCAGGCAGGTAAAGCTCTGGCCACAGGATCAAGAGTGGCGGAGAAGTAGGCACAAGGGCGCTGCTTAGGACCAATTGATTGAGTTAGGACAGACAATGCGCATCCCTCCCTTTCGTGGGTGAAGAGGGAGAAGGGTTTGGAGTAGTCCGGCGTTCTGAGGACGGGTGCTGAGCAGAGTGCATCCCGTAATTCCTTAAAGGAGGCTTGACACTCAGTGGTCCAAGGAAGCGGGGAGGGGACATCTTTGGTCAGCAGGGCAAGTAATGGTTTCACAATGAGGCTGTAATTAGGCAACCACTGTCTGCAAAAAGAGGTTAGGCCAACCAAAGAGCGGACCTGCTTTTGTGTTTTTGGGATGGGGGTGTCTAGGATGGTTTGGATTCGGTCGGGTGTAAGTTTCCTCCCTTCCTTGGACAGGAGATGGCCTAGGTAAGTCACTTGTGGCTGGCAAAACTGTAACTTCTTTTTGGAGACTTTATGGCCATTTTCTGCAAGAAAGTGTAGGAGTTGGACGGTGGCTGTCGTTGCAAGTGATGTGGTGTCGGCCGCCAAAAGGATATCATCGACATATTGGATCAACACCACTCCCTCTGGTAGCTGGAAGGCATCCAGCTGTCTTTTGAGGGCCTGGCTGTAAATGCTGGGACTTTCAGTGTACCCCTGGGGAGCTCTACAAAATCGGTACGAGCGGGATTTTAAAGTGAAGCCGAAGAGATAACGGCTGTCTGGATGGATGGGGATAGAGAAAAACGCGTTCTTAAGGTCGATAACAGTGAAGGTGGTGGCAGTGGACGGGATGAGGGTCAGAATGGTGGTGATATCTGAGACTACGGGGTATTGGGGTACAACCACTTTGTTAATCTCTCGCAAGTCGATGATGAAGCGGTACGCTTTCTCATCTCCTTCACCTTGCTTCTTAACAATAGGTAGGATTGGGCTGTTGCAGACGTTGCTAACCACCTCTTCAACCACTCCTGCATCTACCAGAGACTGAATGATCGCTACCAGTGCCTTCTCACCCTCTGGCGATATCCGATATTGCGGGAGTTTCGGGAGCATAGCGTCCTGTCGTACAGTTATGTGAATAGGATCAATCATCATTCGCCCCACATCAGAGTCATTTTTGGCCCACAGGTACGGAGGCAGGGTGTCAAGCAGGGACAGGTCAGCGTCAGTTATGGAGCACATGTGTCGTGGGAGACGGGATCTGGGCAGGTCTGGGTTGTCGTAGAGGATGACTCGTATTCCATCTGGGGAACACCTAATGGTAGCTCGAAAATGTTTCAGTAAGTCAATGCCCATAATGGCGTCAGGGGAGTTGGAGGAGAGCATAAATGTCACGTCAGTGGTGTTGTTTTCTAGGTCAAAGGTAATAGGTACGGACAGGGGGTTAGTGGATGGCGTTCCATCGAAACCTATCGACGTTATGTGTGAGCCAGACAAGGGTGCCCTTGGAATCAGTCGTTTTGATAACACACTACGTGTCGCCCCAGTGTCTACCAAGAATGGAGACTCTGTACCCAGGACCTTAGCGGTGCTTTAGGACCTTGCTGGTCAACACAGAGCTCGACTGGATCCCTCCCTTGCCCCTGGCAGTCCTATGCAAAGTCGGGGGTATTTTCACCTTCGGACAGCTGATATTGGTTTTGTCGGGGACGGTCAAATGTGTTCAGTCTCCCTGATCTGTCATTGTTGGTGTCATTGGTGTGCCCTCGTCCTTGTACTTTATTTCTTGGCCCTCCTGCCACATCCCTGGAGTCCCTATTTCTATTCATCTCTAGTAGAACCGGACACTGGGATTTCCAATGGCCGAACCCTTTGCAGAAGGCGCATTGGTCATTGCTAATGTCTCTACGTCCAGTGTGGGGTGCTGGGGTGTGATCTTTAGGAGGTAGATCTCTGGGGGTGGTTGATTGGTAGTTCCCCCTTTGGTGTTCCCGTCCTATCGCTATACCCTGTATCTGGGCTATCATTACCCTTTCCTTTAAATCTTTCTTCTTTTTCTCGGACGCCCTATCATTCTCATTCTTTTGGTGCTCGTAATACTGAGCCATCTGAAGGATAGCTGCGGGTTTGGAGGCCCCCCAACTACTCTCGCTCGTCTGCAGCTTTTGGGAGACTTCTTGTGTTAGGCCCTTTACGTAATTTTGTACAAACAGGTGTTGTCCGGTTGCGGTGGTCATGTCTTGGCCACTGTAGTCGGAGAACACTGTCTCGAATCGGGAGAAGTATTCTGACACATCTTCCTGGGGTTTCTGTCGGCAGGCCGTGACTATCGACCAGTCTACCTTTCTTTCCGGGACCAGTGTTTTTAACTTCTGAACTAGTTTGTCTGGGAGTTCCAGTATGTCTTTTACTGGTTTCCTTCCAGGCTCTCTTTGTCCATCTAGTTTACCGAGTTGGTCCCAGGTATGTCCAAACAGATCCGTGTGGTCAGCCTTCCGGATTTGCTTCCACACATCAGCTGGCAGACATAACCCAAAGAACAAGTCAATGTCTGCTAAAGTCATTATTGTCGAACCCAAGGCTGTGCCTAATTCGGTATAAAATGCCGTTGGGTTCTTTCTTAAATCGGGCAGGGTTTGTTTGAAGGTTAGGATATCTTGTCGGTCCCATGGTTGGTAAACCCAATTGTACACAACCCTCCCTTTTGCATTTTCATTATTAATATCATCGCTTGTTCCCTGGCCCCGTGGCGGGATCCAGTAAGGGGCCGCTTCTCTGATAGGCATCATAGTATTGGCTACTTCTACCGAGGTCGTTTCAGGGACTGTAGCCTTGGCTTCTGGTTTTTGTTCCGTGAGGTGGCGGAAGACCTCAAGCATCTGCATGAAGAGCTCCGTCGCCTCGCGTTCAGTCCCATCGCCAACATCAATTTTCCTATACAGCGTTGTTAGCTTAGCGGGACCCTTACTTTGATACCTATCTTCATATGCGTTCAGGGTGTAGTAGCTGAATCGCAAGATGAAATGCCGTCTGTGGCTGTCGGCATGTGAATTATATACGCTCATTGTATAATCTTCGCTCTCCCTTCGTTCTACTAATGTCTTTGCTATTTTGTCGATCCCATCCCGCTCATCTTTGTTCAACCTATTTAGTCTGGCTGGTGATTGTTTGCTAGCCTCGGGATCGCCTGACGAAGTTGTTAATGTGGCTGGTGCAGAGGCCGTGAGGGCTGGTGCACTAGCGCTAGGGTCACTTTCACTCACACTCGGGGCTTGCAGGCTTTGTTGCCTGGGAGCATATGGAGGGGGCATGTAGATGATTGGGGGACCTAGCAGTAACTCATCGTTTGCCCGTTGTTTGGAGGGCAATTCAGGGTAGGCCTGTCGACCCTGATTCTTGGTTTTGTGTAGCTTCCTTTCTTTCTTTTATTTCCTCTTCTAGTTGCTTTGCGGCCAGGTGGGCTGCCTTTCATAATTCTTTCCCTATTTTTGCTTCTTCTCTTTTCTTTCGTTGTTCCGTTTCTTTGCGCCACATGCCGATACTGTCGAGCATAGTGGGCGTGGTCTTATTCTTCTGGAGCGCTATTTCTAATGTTTTTATTTTATTTTCATTAAAGGAACCTATCAGTGGCCACTGACTTTCAGGGTTCTTTTTTGTATATTTATGCCATAGTTTAGTGTAAGCTATAGCGACTAGTCCATACTTAGTGAACATGTCCTTATTAGGGGTGCCCTCCAGTGGAGCTGGATGGTTCATCTCTAATAAGCGGTCCGGGCTAAACAGGCTACCAACCAGTGGGGAGAAGATAGGCATGACGGATTACAACGGGGACAAAAGTCTGCACTACCTATCTTATCACGGCGGGCAAAGACTAGACAGAATATTTCTATTCTCCGTTGTTTGCCGGCGGTGAATACCTCAAACGAACCAATACCGAACAATCGGTCAATCAAAAACAATTCAGTGGGGAGAATAAGTGGGCACGAAAAGTTATCGTTACCCACTCTTTCTCTACCTGCAAAGAGAGACCTTGTTCTTCCCTGTTTGCAGGAAAAGAATCTCCAGACAATAATCCACGAACGACAGTTCGGGAAACAGTGGGGGAGGAAGATAGGCACGACGGGTTACAACAGGGACAAAAGTCTGCGTTACCTATCTCTCACTGTTTGCAAAGAGAGAGCCTGTTGTTTTCTCCGTTTGCAGACAGCGAATCTCCAGAGGTTTCAACAAAGCGTAATACTAGTATTATCCAAACAAAACAATCTTTTCTCAATTCGTCGTGTTTACACGACCTTACCCGGACCGCATGGACGGTTTCCTGTCCTCTGGATCCAGCGCCCGATCGTCCTCTCTCCTTCGTGATGCCCGTGGCACTCCTGATGGTTCCCAGTCAGGACCGTAGATCACTCGAGAGAGGTCTGTTCAGAACTAGTGAAGGTCGGATGATCGGCTGTCAGACGAGGGTCTATCGGACACGAGCTCTTCCCGATCGTTGCAGTCGTTCACTCTGTCATCGGGACCTCTCCCACTGGATCCACGTGTCGCTGATGGGCCCCACGCTTTGGGACGCCAATTGTGGAAAAAGGTAGGGCTAGGACCTTTCTCAAGATTTGCCCGGCGCTAACCGCCCTTGTACCATTCAAGTTTACCAAGCAATGAGGCAGGCGCCGGAGACCAGAAGGCAGGAAACAGAAGTTTATTCCGACGGAGCAGAACACATCAGATCAGACAACAAGGTATCGTCTCGAGGTGCTCTAACAGCCTCTTGGAGGCCTGGCCTCTTATACACAGGTTTATGACATGTGACCTTTCTTTATTACAATCAGAACATTGTGACATAAAGGAAAGGAAATCCCTGTAATCCTCGTGTCAATCCCACCCCCCATATATCCCCACAATAGAGGTCCTCAACCTGCTGATAAGAGGAGGGGGTCATCACGCAGCTGAGTGTTCCGTCGAGTCTTAGGATGTGTGCGCCTGATCATATCACAGGGGGTGGGGAGGCCTGGATCAATAGAGGGTCCTTTGAAGGAGGGCGACCTCATACAATAAGGGGCAGTAAATGATATCTTCCGGCTTAGGCGATGGCCTCGGACCTGTGTGGACAGCTGGACACGGGGGAAGGGGTCATCAAAGGAGTGGTATTCATGCCGCGTGGACAATCGAGCTGAGGGAAGGTTTATCAACAGAGGGGCATTCATAGGAAGAGAGGAGGTGCTGGTCAGGCGCTGGTGTGACTCCCAAGGACAGGGTCATGCAGAAGGGTTATGCTCGTAAGGAGGAGGGAGGGGGAGCCAGGGTGCGCGGAGGATGCTTGCTGGGTCAGAGGGGCGCGCTGGCGATCGATCGTGGACAGGGAGACCATGATACCTAAAATGGCTGCCGTGCACGTCGTACGTGGATGACAAGCTGGCGCAGATGATGTTTAGATTGCAAACTAAAATTCCACATCGCGTGCACTGGAATGTTGGATGAAGGGCAGCAAAGTAACTGATTATAAGGGGTTATTGCATTTAATTAGTTGGGGGCATTTGAGTAGTCTTTCTGTTCCAGAGCTGCACCACCATCTTTTAGACAGCAAGCTGACAGCCCCCTTTGAGCTTGCTAAGGAGGAGGATCGCTGGACCAGTACCAGGTCCACAGAGGAATTGTGGGTACCACAGCCAAAGTGGGTAGGGTCCCCAGCAGAAGAGTGGGGGGGAAGACAAGGGTAACCGAAAGGAGTTCTCACAAGGGCCCCAAAATAGTTCCCAGGGAAAGGAGTCCCAACCCCCCAAACCCAAACAGCCATGGCCCCCTAGTGTCAGAAAGGATAACAGAGGTCCCCCTACCTGCTATCACTGCAATGAGGTGGGACATGTTATCAATAGGTGCCCTAAGAAATCCCCGGCACCCACTGGTGCTCCAGTCCCAGGATTATCAAGTGTAGCTTTGGGAGGGGATTTGATTTCTAGTGGGGAGGAGGGACTAGCAGGTATGACTCTTGTCTCGTTAGGGGACCAAGAGATGGTCCAGGAAACCTTCCTGCCCCAGAACACTAAGATATACGTGCAAATAGTGATCATAAATGGGAGGGAGATATAGGCTCTGAGAGATACAGGAGCCAGCGTGACATCTGTGAGGTGTCAGTGGGTGTCTGAAGAGCAGGTCATTCCCAATGTACTCCGCCATGTAGTGGCAGCTGACAGCTCAGTGCACCTCTACAAAGTGGTGCGTGTTCCCTTTGAGTGGAGGCGTGTCTCTGGTCTCTTGGAAGTTGTTTGCAGTGAAGCCGTGCCTGTAGACTGTCTGCTAGGTAATGGCCATGGAGAGTTTTCCATGGAAGAATGTGGAACACCAAGCTCATCTGGAGTTGTTGGGTCTACCTGTGTGGATCTGTGTGACCACGCGTGCTATGGCAGCCAATAAGGGTGATTCAGCAGAACTGGAGCCTGAAACAGTTGCCCAGAGACCTGCCAGGAGAGGAAGAGGCAGGGGGCGTGGGAAACCTACCCCGGCTGTTCCCACTGCCCAGGAAGGAGCAGAACCTGAGGGGGATGCCCTGGAGCCTACCGGGAAACAGGTGGGGGAACTGGAAGAACTACCTGAGCTGACCCATTGGCAGTAGGAAAGTGGGCCCTCCAGGGAGGAATTCTGCAAGGCGCAGAAAGAGCGCCCTTCCCTCAATGGTATGCGGCAACAGGCTGCAGACCAGGCAGCAGGTGGAGCGTCCAAGGATCATCTCATTTACTGGGAAGATGAGTTGTTGTATAGTGAGCCTAAGTTTGCTGAGCCCTGTGCAGCCCGTGTGCTGGTGGTACCCATGCGCTTCAGGAACTTCCTAATGGGTCTGGCTCATGATGTGCCTCACGCAGGACATCTTGGGCAAAACAAGACCTTCCAAAGGCTTGTCACCCACTTTTACTGGCCCCAGATGAAGAAGCACGTTGATACCTTTTGTAGATCTTGCTAAACATGTCAGGCCAGGGGCAAGAGTGAAGGGAAGCGCAAGGCACCCCTCCAACCCTTTCCTTTGGTGAGCACCCCTTTTGAGCAGGTGGGCATCGATATCGTGGGGCCCCTGGATCCCAAGACAGCCTTAGGCAACAGGTTCATCCTGGTCTTGGTGGACCATGCCACCGGGTACCCAGAAGCAGTCCCTCCCAGGACAATCACAGCACCCGTGGTGGGCCATGTATTGTTGGGGATCTTTTCCCATGTGGGGTTCCCCAGAGAGGTAGTCTCCGACCAGGGTACCAACTTCATCTCCTGGTACATGAAGTCTCTGTGGGAGGAGTGTGGGGTAACTTATAAGTTCACAACTCCTTTACTACCCTCAAGGAAATGGGTTGGTTGAAAGGATCAACCACACCCTGAAAGGTATGATTATGGGCCTAGTGGAGCCCATGAGACAGAAGTGGGGCTTCTTTTTACCATGCCTGTTGTTTGCCTACAGGGAGGTGCCTCAATAGTCTTTAGGGTTCAGTCCCTTTCAACTCCTGTATGGCCACCCTGTTAGAGGACCTCTCACACTGGTGAAGGAGGGGTGGGAGAAATCCTGTGGGAAGACACCCCAGGATGTGTTCAGCTACATGCTGGCCTTCCGCAACCAGACACAATGCTTCAGGAAGCTCGCACAGGAGAACCTTGAAGCTAGCCAGGAAGAAATGAAAAGATGGTACGATAAGAACACCACTCTGGCCAAATTACAACCTGGGCAGAAATTGTGGGTGATGGCGCCGGTGGAGCCTTGTGCACTCCAATTCAAGTGGACTGGGCCATATGAGGTGGTAGAGTGCAAGAGCGAAGTAACCTACCTGGTTAACTTGAAGACTCCCAGGCAGCCCCTGAGAGTCTTGCATGTGAACCGCCTCAAACCCCACTTTGAGAGGTCTGAAGTGACAATGCTCCTGGCTATAGATGCTGGATTGGAGGAGGAAAGTGACCCTCTTCCTGACATCCTGGCAGCCAAGGAGCATGACGGGTCAGTCGATGGTGTGGTCCTCTCACCCACCCTGACCCCAGAGCAGCAGAGTGACTGTCGCCAAGTGTTGTGTCAGTTTGCCTCCCTGTTCTCCATGACCCCAGGAGTCACCAATTGGTACGTCCATGATGTGGACACTGGAGATAGGTTACCTGTGAAACAGAAATTTTACAGGGTAGCTGACAAGGTCAGGGCCAGCATCAAAGAAGAGGTTTCTAAGATGTTGGCGCTAGGGGTGATTAAGCCCTCCACCGCCCTTGGGCTAGCCCAGTGGTCTTAGTGCCAAAAGTTGCTGCGCCCGGTGCCACTCCAGAACTCCAGTTTTGTGTGGACTACTGTGGGTTCAATCCGGTCACGAAGACTGATGCACACCCCATCCCCAGAGCTGATGAGCTCGTGGATCAGTTGGGAGCTTCCCAGTACGTCAGTACTTTTGATTTAACTTCTGGGTGCTGGCAGATTTCCTGAACTGAGGGGGCCTGTTAGGATTTTTCTCAGTTTAGGAGTAGTAAAGTTTGGAGTCCTTACTTTACTACTCCTAAACTAAGAAAAATTCTAATTTTAATACTTTCAGCATTCACGGGAGGCATTTAGGAGTCCTAAAGTTAGGAGTCCTAACTTCTGTGAATACCGAAATGAGTAAGTGCCTTCTGTGAATAACAAAATGAGTAAGTGCCTTCTGTGAATACCAAAATGGTAGTAAGTTTAGGATTTTGTCTTAAGTTAGTTCTGTGAATTGGGCCCAAGGACATTTTAAGAGTTTCCTTTACCTTGTGTTGTTGGAGACTGATTACCTTCGTCTCTGGATGTGATTGGGACCACTTTCTTGCAGTGTGTGAGCTGCTGGAAGGGAGGATAGTCTCTCCTGGCCCTCTCCCTTCTCACTGAATGCCAGCACAAACGTTTGTCAAAAAGGCTTTAATATTCTGTAACTGCTCTATTTAAATTCTATGTGACTCTCACCTCACAATATTTCAAAATTACAGTTTTAACTTCATTATCCATGTTTATTTGGTACTGCTTTGGCATAATAAGAGTTATTGATATCTCTCAGTTACCTTTGGTAATGATATTTCGTAGGTTGCATATTTCCAGTTCATAATGTCTTATTCATTCATAATTGTGTAGTTATCTACTATTTGTGAGCATTGACTATCAGACACATATATGACACAGGAGAACAAACCAAAGCATAATTTCTCCAATCAATGGAAACACGTGTTGCTACCCACACTGTAGGAGAGTAGGATCTGCTCTTATGGTTACCCCCACTTTTTCTTGATGTTTCACTGTTTTGTTTTTACTTTAGTCTGACTGGGGCCCTGCTATCCAGGACCACAGCCTAGCTGTTTCCTCTCTAAATTGATTCCATGTACAATAGGTACACTCCAGTTTGGTTACTGGGGTACCCTTATGATTCCCTAGTATATGCTACCTTAGCTACCTACGGCATAGGTACCCGAGAGGCATACCAGGGGCTGCAGCATGCATTCTGACACCCCTGGGAAGCCTTCCAAAATGACACCACAGGACTGCTGCTGCACCCTGTGTAAGGTAGAGCATCCATCCCTTAATTAGATATAGGTTACCTATATCTACCCTAAATCACTGCACATAGAAACCTATCAGCCACCCCTATGGCAGGCCTTATCAATCCTGAAGGCAGGGTGCTTGGTTTTGTGTGAGAGGGTGCCCATGAATGAACAGGGCCCCTCTGCAGCCTTCAGAACCTATTCTCTGGGGCTGTTCTGTGATGCAGCCAGACCATATACTCTTAATTGCATTATAACCTCGCAGTAAATGCTTACTTTGGAATTGGTGCACGGAAACATGTCGTGTTGAGTGTCAAACACTTTGGAATCCTACCCCCCATGCAGTCCTGGTGGCGTGGGTAGAATTCCACCCTTCTAGAGGGAGAGACATGTACACACCGGTTTAGCCGGTACCAGTTTAAAAGAGCCCTGGCATCACAAAATTGATGCTACAGACATGAGTCTGGCCTCCTTGGCGAGTCCCTCGGACCTTGCTGGTCTCTACTGAAGAGTTTCTTCACTTTCAGCATGGGTTGCTGTTGCCAAGGCTTTTTGGGTCCAATCCAGTCACCGATGCTGCAGCACTCAACATCTATTGTGGGTAGCTCGAATCCAGCTCCTGGTAATCGTCAACGCCTCCAGGACTTCGTGGCTGCAGAGTCAAGCTTCACCTCTTCAACCTGAAATCACCCGACATCGGTGGGCATTCGACCATCATGCCCCCGGTCACTGGCTAGTGATATAGACTCTGTCCCCTCTGCTTTCAGGTTCTTCTCATGTTTGATCCAGGGTGAATCACCCCGTACAGTTTCCACTTTGACTGTGCTTTTACCTCTAGCCTCATAAAGAAACTAATAAGGTCTGTTTAGAATAAATACATATATTATATATATATATATACCTGGTGTGGTTCTCCTTTCATTTGGTCATTCACATTATAGACTGGTAAAACAAGCTGCTTTACATTCCTTCAAGACTTAGCCTGAAGGCTACTCTCCATAGCTACCACTTGGATAGCTCTCAAGTAAGGTTGTCTTTAACCTATCACCTCTAAGGGGTTGTTTGGACTGGTACAAGGTGCCCACTATAACTAGTGGACAGCATATGCCAGGCCAACTTCTCACACCCACCGCTTACATTTCAAGTTGTTGAGGCACCAGAATCTTCACTTCATAAACTATGGAGTAATTAAAAAATTCCTCCACTTGCCAAACAACTTTTTGAGCACAAAAATCGTAATATGAAAATATAACCTACATATATTTAACCTCCCTGAGACTATTGAAGGCCAATATTGGCATGCCTATGTAAGCACTGCATACCTAAGCTTCTGAAAATTATTTTTCCTGTGTAATCTGAGGTTAACAAAGCGCACCAGTTTGCCCCGCTTCGGCCTCATCTCGAGTTGGAGTATAAATATGGTTTATTTTGCCCTTCTCAATGGGAATTTGGAAAGATGCTGCAACAAAATGCTTCAGTAATCCAGCAGACTTAGTTGACTTTCCTGATCAGCATCACCGTACTGAGTATGGAAGAACAAGAAATAGATGATATCTAAATTCTCACATTCACCTGTACCGGCCTTCATCGCATGCCAATTACATTAGGCTGACACATGGTGCTGTGCCTCTTCCATATGGTTCCTGGCTGATCGGTCTCAATATATTTGAATGTTCATTTTCTATGTCTGCTACATGTTGCTTGCCCTGCTTGCTGTTTGTTTTTCCCTGTTATAAGCCAGTTCTCTCTTCTCTTACTTCTCTTATCAGTATTATCAGTATGTCTGAGTTTCTTTTTCTATATTTGCTACTTTAAAGTCTTTAGATCACCGATTTAAAGTAGTCATTTTACATGTTGAAGACCTTAGACATTCAGTCAAGTGTAAGGAAATACATGAATATTTCCGTAGGCACAAGGCTAATATCTCTTTGATTCAAGAAAAACATGTGAATGATAAGATGTTATCCTCAATAGATAGGGGCTGCTTTGGAAGTTTTACTTCATCACCAGCTGATTAAAACAAAAATAGTATTACTGATGTTTTTCTTCTAAACTACTTTATTTACATGTTTAGGATGAGCATAGAGATGTTAATAGCAGTTTTCTTGTAGTGTAGTTCCTATTTTCCCAATAGGTTCTGCGCATTGGAATAACATAAACAGCAGTGTAGACGTAGGACTGAGGTCATCTAGGTCTCTACTGACTATGTTAAACTTAATTTAGGTTTGCGCCAGTTAGCTCAGAGGTTACTAGAAACTTTCTTGAATGAATAGGGAGGGCTGAACTTCCCTGATTCAGACGAGAAGGGATTCAGTTTCTGACAACCGCATAAACATGACAACTTTGCTCCCTTAGAATAAACGTGTATCTCTAGAGTCGTGTGAAAACAATAGGAAGCTATTTCACTCAGTCAACCGTGCATACTTAGTTTCACCAGAGTGCAGAGAAATAGAGAGACAGGCGTTTTCAATAAAAGGTGTTATTTATTGAGCAGTCTTCTTTCTCATGCAAGAGGAATGAATTGCCACAATTGCAATACTCATCATAAAGTAAAGTGCGTACAGTAAAAGTAGTATTATGAAATAATACTGTAAAAGCATTGATATGGTTTCTTAGCCATATGATACTTTAAAATGGATAAAATATATACATATATAAAAACATTGACTAACGTACTAAACTGGAGCTTCTAACTACGCCTACCCCGGTGTACCTGACCTAAGCCTAATACTTGGGAAGGAGTAAGTAAGTAGCAGTTTAAGTTAAGTTGGTAAAGATTGTTTAGCCAAGAATCTGCATCAAGAATTCTCTTAAGGGTTTAGTCAGCTCCGTACCTTGGTAATAGAATGTGGGAGGTCTGGCATCTCTTTCCTCCGGACTCGATCTCCCAGCAACCCGCAAGGGTAGGCTGGAAACACCGGAGCTGGATTTTCTCGGCTGGAGAAAAGACAGCTCTCAGTGCGTCAAAACGGGAGGGGCGGCTTCCGTGGGCTCTCGCATCAGCTGGGCTCTCGGGCAAGTAGATAGCCGCTCTGCTCCAAACCACCGTGTGTTTGCTTAAGGCAACTGGTGGTATATTTATACCTGAAAGGTGCCGAGTTTGACATAAGGTTGGACATAAGACGTCACTAAGAACTAACAGTTCTTTCTGGACTCCAGGAGTTCTTGTTCAAATCAAAACAAAAGCAGTGGGGATTTCCCGGGCTGCTGGAGGCTTGGTTTGTTTAAAGAACGCGTTGTGCTTTCTAGGAGTCGATGGGAGTAGCCGTGCTGGGCTTTGGACTGCATGGGCTATTACTGAATATGGATATGATTCTTATGCCTTTATCAGGATATTATTGATTATAACCACATAAGGGCATGAATCGGGAATATCGAATTAGGGTCCCAGATAGAAATACAACTCCCAATCCACAGATTAATGTCTATCATTACTAAAAAAATAAGCAATTGTAAACATTTAACAATGCAAGTGTTTTTTCCAACCCACCCCAAAATACATATTTCACATTTGAAATGTTATATGGTAAATACACGAAAATGAGTGTTGGTACTGTACGTTTTTCAAGCAGTGTCATCATTCAGATAAATGCATATATATATCAGCTGAATGAATTGCGAAAATTACAAATGAAATGGCTCTGAATACAGAAAAGAAGGTCAAGACCATTCCATCACATATTTATACAAAATGCTGTATATTTGCTAGAGGCTGAGGTAAAATATTGTCTCTAGTATCCTAAAAATAGAAGCTCTGTTTTCTAAGAATAGTTCTACTTTAAGCAGAGTAACATGTGCCAAAAAAAGGTTAATATTTTGGAAAATGGACCAAAATAATTTTGCTTTCTCGGGGAAAAATAGTTCCAAATATTTTCTGTAGCTTTGTTTATCAAAACTGAATGCCGAATTCACAGTTCAGGGAACGCTGTGTGCTCATTGTTTTTTTTTTTAAGAGTTATTCTCGTTGACTGGAGAGAACATTATTTCAGACAGACCCGCAAAAAATTGGTCTACAACATCAGGTGAAAGTTCCACCAAGTTTGAAAATACTGCAACTGTGCAGTTCTCTGCGTGATTGCTATCATTGATGTTTGGATCAGCAATGCTCACAGAAGGTTGTACCTGTTTGGTGCTGCTTTCCTCTCGTACCTCACCATCACCTACTCGTAGTGGTGAAGTCTCAACGAATGCCGTCATCAGAATAGGTAGCCACTGGGGACAACACGATGCATGAGTCGTTACAGGATCTAGCAAGGTATTGATATCCATTGGTACGGCTGATGGTAGTGTAAGACATACGTCCAACACGCATTCTTCTCTGCATAGCATACATCGAAGTACAGGTAAGATGCAATTCTGCCAGATTGGTGTGAATGAAAGAAACAAGGTTGTACTCAGATCTCTTAGCCGGGCCAATCCGAGGACCTTAGTGATACAGTCTTGGTATCGTATTGCTTGGATCGTTTCTTCCATCGTTGCTGGAGCCTTGTCTGTGGATTGGCTTGCCATATCGGTGCAGAAGGAGCAAAAATAAAATTCCTGCCACGAGTCCCAAGATTAAGGGTAGGCCGCCAAAGACAGAATGGACAAAATTCGGGAAGATGCTCAGAACTCTTTCAAAGCGTGCTAACAGTCCCGAAAAAACTGTCTTAGATATATTTGTGCGATGCCACTGGTAACAGACATGTTTATGATTTGGCTTAACATTTCTACAAAATGCACGGGGCAATTTGTAGATAAAAGGGAATGTATCTCTGCCGATGTCCTTGCCACTTGCAGATCATAAATTTCTATGGATGACGTTAAAGGCACAGTTGTCTGTAAAAGAATAGACTTCATTCTGCTTAAAGTATCAATTCGAATAGAAGAGATATTCAACAAAGACCATAACGCAGGCCCCATATCTGGATTGCTGTGTAGATACAATACTGTGGTCACTTATTAAAATGTAACTGCCGTTAGAAAGTGGTCTAAAAAATGTCTCTATCTGTTTTGCAGGCGTGCCATGCAGGTGACATGAAAGGTTATTCGAAGACCCTTCGCAGGCTCCATGCAAGTTAATACCTTGACACAAAAGTGTACCGCTTAGGGATTTTTTGCAATTGTTACCACTAAGGAAAACCTCCTTGTTCCCTTCACTATAACATCTGTGTGTATAAGGTAAATCCCAGGTTGATTTGATGTATTCTTTACCCAACCTTTCATACTGGCCGGCAGGTATATACTCTTGGCAGTATTTAAACTGGAAAGTTGTTATCGGAATTGTAATTGTTCCGTGTATTATTCATTCAATGACAGGTCTCTCTGACATTGCCCTTTTATTTTTTTTAACCAGGAAAAGCAGGAGTCACTTTACAGAAAAAAAAGAACAGATGGGAATACCAGAACATAAATAAATAAGTTATACAGCAATTAATACAAAATGAACAATTAATCAAATAAGGAAGCATTGGTTTAGACAGAATGAGTATAGATACAACAGTAAAAACTTATTCCGGATAAGTTAAATACATAGGTTTTTAAATTATCCAATACCGCTAGTAATAATGCCGGCTTTCCATCAATTGATTGGACGCCAGAGTGCTTCTCCGTGCGCCCTAGATTTAACTCCTCTTGTTTCAAATATAGCAATTTCATATCTATATACCGCTAAAAAACTCGCTAACCACATCTGAAAACTTGGTGGATCTGCTTCTTTCCAACGTGCGGACAAAATTAGCCTTAATACTGCTGTAACTATAAAAATTAATCTTTCTTCAGGTTTAGTTAAATTTAAGGAATAGTCATGGCCTAGTAAAAACAAAGTTTCTGATTCTGGTATTTTATGACTAAATACCTCTTCCCAAAAGGATAATATCATATTTTTAATCAGCATTAGGTCAGAACAATTATAAAACATATGGGTAAGGGTTGCCGGTCCTTGGTTACATCTAGGGCATAAATCATTCTCACGTTTACCCCACGAAAACAATTTAGCGGGAGTAAAATAAAGATCAAATATGGTTTTATAAAGCTGTGCTTTAAGATTGCTTGCCATAAGTAGCTTCTGGCTCATTTCTAAAACTCTATCAATATCTACATTAGGATTATTTAATTTTGTGGCCCATTTATTTTCAATTTTATCAAGATCATTGTGTTTTTGAGTCAAAAGAATGTTATAAAGGGTTCCAATCCTAGTGTTTATTCTAGGAATTGCGTCCAAAATTTCAATTTTAGAAAGACAAATTAGAGACTCTTTGGCCTTTAATTTAGCAAATATCTGTGCAAAATTTAAGAAGTCTCCATTTGTTAGGTTGTATTTTACTTTTAAATCAAAAAAGGTGGAGTCAAAATCATTTATTAGAAATTCACCGATTGTTCTTATTCCCAACTTTTCCCATTTCTTTACCACAAAGCCGAAATCCTGACCTTGAATGGCATTAGAGCGCCAAAGCGGCGTATATCGATTAATCTTCCCGATATGCATATATTTTGTCACTTTATTCCAAACTCTTCAGGCGCTAGCTAAAACTTCTCCCTCAAAGACCTTACAATTTCTTGCCTCGGTCTTCCGTAGGAGTAAACCCTTAGCCTCCTGACCTATAAGAAGCTTGTATATTGAGGGTATTTCTTCACAGCCTTCTGGGCTCTCTAAACTATAACCACTAATCATAGGAGTTAGTTGTTTTAAAAATGCTGCCCAATGATATAAAATTATATTGGTATAGTAAGGCCACCTCTATCCAAGGGGAGTGATAATAATGCAAGTGATCTCCGAATCTTACCATTTTGCCACATGAATTTTGAAATAAGTGAGTTAATCAACTCTAGCGTTTCCTGATCAATAGCTAGCGGAATTGCCCGGAATAGATAAAGACATCTAGGTAACGTGTTCATTTTAACATAATTGGCTCTTCCTATGATAGAGAGGTGGAGGCTGTAAACTCTTTCAAAATCGTTCTTAATCTTAGCCAACAGTGGACCAAAATTAGCTTTTGATATTAAATTAATATTTGCACAAAGAACAACTCCCAAATACGTAGCCTTTTCAGCTCTTCGCTGGTCCAGACAGATGGTATTATCAGTACACAAAATAATTGTTTTTCCTTTATTAAGAGAGTAGCCCGAGCAACGTCCAAATTCAGTAGTCACTTTCTCTATTTCACGTATAGCCTCGATCGGGTCAGATGTAGTAACCGCGATGTCATCGGCATAGGCAAATACTTTAGTTTTGCAGTGTCGACTAATAACGGGCTTAATAATATTGCTTTCTAGTAATTTCAAAATAAGGGGGTTAATATATAGTGCAAAAAGCAGAGGTGAACAAGGACACACCTGCCTGGTGCCCCTTGCGATATTAATATTTCCAGATAATAATCCTGCTGCTAGAATTTTTGCTTTGGGACGGAGGTACATTGACTTGATAGATTTAATAAATTTAGGGCCGAAATTATTGCGTTTCATAACTCCCCAAAGGAAGTCCCATGAGACGCGGTCAAAGGCTTTCTCAGCGTCGAGTAGGATCATCGACATTGGTCCCCTCGTGGCAGCCACGGCATCAAATAGGGTGATTGCCCGGCGTGTGTGTTCTGTAGTTCCTTTACCAGGGATAAAGCCATGTTGCCACGGGGAGACAAGATGTTCAACGACCCCACTGAGTCTGAGCGCCAATACCTTTGCATACAATTTGGAGTCCGAATTGATCAGGGATATAGGACGATATGAAGTTAATTGTTCGGGGGATTTTCCCTTCTTTGGAAAAACAATTATATTAGCCTCATCCCAAGAGGCTGGTGGAACACCATTGCATTGAATACCAAGGAATAAATCATGTAAAATAGGACATAGTTGGTGGCTAAGAATCTTATATAAATCAATCGGTAATTTGTCAGGGCCTGCTGCCTTACCAGATGATAATAATGATAAAGCGGCCCCCACCTCTACTAATGTAATTTCTTTTTTTGAGTTCTTCCTTAGTAACATCATCTAGTAGCTTTGTAGCTTCCAAATTAATAAGAAAATTATCCAAATAATCTATTATGTCCTTTTCAGTAGCTGGAGCTTCCTTCGAGTAAAGATTCTGGTAATACCTCTGAAATTGGTAGTAAATATCTGTCACATGGGTAAATGTCTGACCATTATCTACTATTGAAGAGATGTTATTCCTAATGTTTTTCTGACGTGTACAAAGTGCCAAATGTCTACCCACTTTCTCCCCACTTTCATAAACTTGTTTCCTATGTGTTTGATATGTTTGGTCGGCTTTCTGGCTAAGACTAGTATTTAATTCGGATTTCAGAACTGCCACCTGCATCATCAAATGCCCGGCTTCCTGTTTTTGTATTATCTTGGCAGTATGTTCCTCCTCAGCTTTAGCTAAGGCTGCAATTTTCAGTTCATAATTTTCTTTTGAGATTTTTCCGGCTTTATTTTGGAAGCTAATGGTCTCGCCCCTTAATGCAGCTTTATAGGAATCCCATACAATATTTGTTGACGCGCTAAAGCGATTCATATTAAAAAATTCTTCAGTCCAGGTTTTAATGTAATTAATGTAATCATTATTAGCTAACAGCTTCCTATCAAAGGACCAAGGGCACTTTTGGGTAGGATTATTATCATAAGTAGTTAGCAATACTAAAGGGTTATGATCCGATATTATTTTAGGTGGTTTGGTTATGTTAGAATAAGTTGCTAGGTCTCTGGAAGTGAAGATGTAGTCTATCCGGACATGCTTTTGGTGAGGGTGGGAGAAATACGTATAACAAGGGTCATTTGGATTATTTAGTAGCCATATATCAGTCAACCCCAAACTACACACTAGACTTTAAGCTGCCCGATAAACCCTTGGTTTCCGGCCCATATATTTCTGATTTGGCGTTTGAGTCGAAAATGAAGGGAGAAGCGAGATATTAAAATCGCCACAGAAAATTAACGGGCCTTGCCACATGGCTAATTCTATTTCCAAGATTTCAAATACTGCGGGATCATCATGATTTGATCCATAAACGGAACATATAGTAATTCCATTAGCAAATTTAACGATTGCCCACCTTCCATGTGTGTCAGATAAGAAGCGTATTCCCTGGCCAAAGCAGGATTTTGCAAATATTGCTACTCCCCTGATATTTGAAGATTGGGATGTTGTTATCAACAGGTTATATCCCTTAAGGTTTAATAAGGCTCTTTTACTCCAAGGAATATGTGTCTTCTGAATGCACAAAATATCTACAGGATTTAGTTTTATTAATTCTCCCAGTCTAAGACGTTTATCTCTGGATAGGAGCTCCCCTACATTCCAGGATTGCACACTAAGTTTACCCATTGTTAATGTAAAAGGATTGCACAATATTCGTATTCATATAATATTCTTTGTCCTGCTGTATCTCCTTTCTTATTGATTCAAAAATTAGCATTGCTCCTGCTGCTGAACCTGGTTCATTTTTTTATTTTTTGCTCCCCTTCCCCACTCCCGCCCCTTCTCGCCACCCCAACATTCCCTCCCCAGAACCCTCCCCAAAACCCTCCCCGTTTACCCCTCTTTCCCTTTACGTAGGCATTCAGACTCCACTAGAGTCTGTGTGATGAAATTGCTGCACTTCTACTGAGCTACCGCTTCCTGACATGAAGAAATACAGAGCAAAAAAAAAAAAACCCTAATAGTGAGGATAAGAAAAAAAGGGTTGGAAAAACAGAAGATAATTATAAGCCATTATAAACCATGATCTTGACCTAGAAGGCCCTATATCTTGTCAAACATTAATGTAGTTCTTAGCTCGTGTCAGCCAATTATTATGAAGGTATCGATGTTTATGTTACGTAGTACAAATCGTTCATGATTAAATGTTGTTCTTGCTTGAACATATATAGGTTGTTGCTAAAGATATCTATAGATTTATCTAAAGTCTATCTAGGACATTTCATCGAGATAGGCTTTTGCCTTAATTTCAGACGGAAAAAAACTGGCGGTCTAGCGGTAGGCAAGATGGCGGTCTAGCGTTAGACCGGTTTGCAAGCACTTCACTGAGCTCCGCTTCACTGCAATGATCGAGGATGACCCAACCCGCCACCAATAGCTCTCTGCTGGATGAGGTGTAGAAACAGCTTTGGACTTCTTGGATAGCTGAAAACTGATGATCGATGCTGAGCTAACGCCCCCGATTGCGGATTATCGAGGGGTAAAGATTTGTGGAAACCGAGGAAACTCTGCATCGAATCCTGAGCTAACGCCCTAATTAACATTACTGCTCCTTGCTCTTTGATGCTTTACAACAGGACGCTATGCTACAAGGAGCATTACAATGTAACAAATCCAGGGGAAGTCTCGATACACATTTAAACTTATATGGGTTAACACGGAGATTCGTGGCTTCTTCGCACTGCGCATCAAGCAGACTCCGACTCCGACTAGTGACCGCGGTGCTGTGGTGGGCGTGTCAGGAGGTGCAGCCGCCGCAGTGGAGCTCCGAGTTCGTGGTGTGCAGTTTCTCCTGCTGGGTGCAGCCGGGCTCAAGGAAGGAGACGCCGAGAGCATCGAGATCGTCAGCAATGCCGCCGAAAAGTGCTTCAGCCGCTGCAACTAGAGCGCGGGTGGCGAAAGCAGCCAGAACATTACGCAAGGAAATCGAAAGGCAGCAACAAGAGGGCTCATTGGACGGGGAAGAGTCTGACTGTGCTCCAGACAAAACAGCGAGATCAAAATCAAAGAGACAGCAAACAGCAGTGTCTACGACCATCACCCCAAGACAGGAAGCCCTCGCCTCATGGAGAAAGTTAAGTACTACTGGGGGGAAGACATTACCTGATTTATTGTTGAAGAAACAATCGGCTCAGGCTAATCCCCGGGCTGAGGCCGAGTCAATATCACCCTTACCTGTGAATGATGATCAAAACAGTATTCCGAATGAGGTCCCCTCCGCCCTCCCCATGTCTCAGACAAGTGTCGTTTTTGGTTTAAACAATGGAGCATCTGATCCTCTAAGTGCCCCCGCTATTCTCCAGCCTGTAGCAGTGGATATATCGAATAACCTAACTATCTCTGAATCTATCACTGAACCTGCTAAGACTTCTGAACCTATACAAACCAGTGAGCTGGCAGAGGGACTAGAAATCAACAAGAATCAAGTTGAGGAGGGGTGTGCTATGTCATTCACAGGACCAGGTGAAAACATTCTATTGGTACAGAGTGAGCTGGCTATTTTGACTGGGGAGGCAGGTATAAACCAGACTATACTTACAACACCGACTTTACGCTCAATTACCTCTGAAGAATTATTGCCTAGAACCATATATCCTGAGCAAGCTACAGCAAGCGCAGCAAATGAAGGTATTAATGAGCTATTAACGCATGTAACCTTGCTACAAACCACTCAGATCTCAGAGGTTGAAAAAGATCTTAGTGAGTTTTACTCCTTCTCTGATGAAACTGGAGAGGTTGGAGCTGATGTTGTAGGGGAATGGTCAGAGAGCTATGAATCTACGGAGGAGGAGGAGGAAGTCGATGAACTGGAATCTCTTCCCTACTCCTCAGAAGATAGTTATGGGGAAGGAAGAGAGAATGCTAATACAGTTAAAACTAAGCCTAAAGCAGGTACTAGACCCCTGCAAAATAATCCAGCCAAAGAACGCTCTGACATCAACCACGGTGTTAGTCCCGCTATCTCAGAGATACCTCCTACGGCGGTTGAGACTATTTTACAAGCGATAGCAGCTCACAGAGAAGAAACCGCGTTAGACAGTAAAAGATCTTGGGCAGCCTTGCGCAAAATGCAGGGGGTTGTCAAGAAGCTTTCTAAGATCTGTAACCATATAGGTGAAAGAGTTACAGAAATGGAAGTGAGGGTAATGTCGGCGGAAAAAGATTCTTCTGAGAATTCAGCGAAAATTAAGCTACAGGAGGCAGAGCTAATGGATATTAAATGGAAGCTTGAGGATTTCAAAAACAGGCAGCGCCGCAACAACTTGCGTATTTTAGGCGTGCCGGAGAAAATGGAGGGGGAGAATATACGAGCTTTCGGTATTAAACTTCTTAGTGTGTCTATGCCTGAAGTTCAAAACTGGAACTGAGATCTGGAAGTACAGCGGGCTCACCGAGTTCCATTCAATCTGCCACCCAAGCCAGGGGTCTACCCCGCGCTATCCTAGTTTATTTTGGAAACTTTTTACTGTGACAGGTGGTGGCTGAGAAAGCAAGACCAAATCACAAACTATCTTTCAATGATTTCTTATTTTTTTCAAGGCCCGATTTCTGCCACGCGACCGTGGAAAGGCGATGGCGGCTGTGACTACTGATTAAACCATTCCAAGAAAAGGGAGCCTTGGCATACTTGAACAATCCTGCTAGACTTAAAATTATCCATGGTGGTCTCTCTGACATTGTCAATGGTAATCTCTCAAGTTTTTCAATGCTCAGAATCGTATAGGTTGCTCCTTTTTGTGCCAAACTGGTTTGTTTATCAGTAAGGTTAAAGATACCGAATAATGACGTTGTGTTGATTAAACGCCATGGTACGTAGCCTGAACGCAGATTTTGCAACATTCAACTAAGCTCTACAATAGAACGTAATTGAGACTGACCATGTTGTAACATTAGTAAGTCCTGCTCTATTATATCAAAAGCAGATGATACAATGCTGTCCAGTGAATATATTCTGGAGGACAGTCGTTAACCCTTTGTCCACTACAGAAAGTGATTTTTTCAAATTTATACGATCAATTTCTCGTATTTTTTCTGCTGTTTCAATTTGCATTGCTTTCCAAGCTTCGTTGTACGCAGCGTAGATACCGGCCGCTATGAAATGTTTTTGACGCTGTTTGCGTGGTCCCAATATGAAATCACGCAAGTCAGCAACGTCTTTAAGTAAAGTCAAGTGTTGCTTAATTTCAGCCAGTGTGGATTTCTCTAGCCACTCAAGGCATAGTTTCCCTACACTGTATGTTGTAACTATCCCTGGATATTGTCTCTGGGAGTATCTTGGGTTTGGCCTGGTCATTTTGAACCCCTGTGTTTTGTTCAGGAATCTATCTTGACAGTTATTTGTGTCTGTTGGCCAGATCAACCACTTTTTCCAATCAGGATGTTGTCTGTTTTGGTGTAAAATATGGGATACGTCTATCTCCACATCCGTAGTGCTTTTACTATCAGTTATGGGTTTCGGAATAGACGGTGTATTTAAGTCTTTTATCTTAGCTAGGCCAAGACAAGTAGTTTGTTTAATTGTGTCATTCAAGAATATCATTTGTGCTGGGATCATGCAGGCCTTAAATAATGCTTCTAGGCCTTGTACTTGCCAATCTTTGGAACCCCAGATCGTTTTTGTTTCAATGGTGTTTTTCCAAAATTCGAAACCAAATGTAGACATTTTGTCATAAAATGTTTCAGAATAAATCAATGTAGTATTTGCCAACATTGTTTTCATTCCTGTCTTAAATTACATTTTAAAATAAAATGTTTCTGGATCACTGTTATTAAACCCTGAGAAGTACTGGAATTTCTCATAAAATGTTTTCGAACCGCCTTTTGGTGGAGTTGGACAGTGATCCCATTGGTTATAAGATAAAACATTTCTAGGCTGAGCAGTTTTATGCCAATAGTGATCACCATAATGATTATAACAGTATAACTCTTCCTAATTCGATGAACCCTGTAAGTAATCATGTTCTGTAAATTTGGCTGACATTACTAAATCTGACATCATATTATTAATGTTTTCAAAGTCCCAATCATCAGAGAAGGTACTTGGTGTCACAAAGTCACTTAATGAAACCTTAAACTGGTGTGGATATTTCAAGAGCTCAACCGTGCCAAGAATGTCATAATCAGTTCTGTCCCATGCTACCCCACCGGGTATTAGATTGGCTGAGATGTTTACTGATGACAGTTCTCTTTTCTCGATGTGGGAGGATGTGTGAGGCTTTAGGACCAAGTTGATGTTCTGACTTGCTGTGTCCATTGTACTATATTTTCCATCAATGCATTTTCCCAAACATAGAACCATGATGAGCCAAAGCAGGAGAGTAAGTACACCTAACACACTCCAACATTCAATCCATGGTTAAATCAGATATGTTTCTTTTAGTTGTTGAAAAAGTTCAATTACTTTGTCTTTGAAAGTTTTTGTTGCAGGCGTTTCTTCATGCTCGCTTGGATCTTCAGAGAAGTCGTCGAAGTTGATGAAGTAGCCAGATGCAGTTCTGTCAATTGTTGGAATTATTTCCGGATTTTCATTTGCTTTTGCATTTTTCTTTGTTTCATTAGCATAGTCAGAGGCTACATCATTGTAGACTGGTGTTTCTTGACGAACTGTTGCAATTTGGGTTTCAAGAGGCACAAGTTCCATGGCATTATTGCATAGTCCTTTGTTATTCACTGCAGATTTATCAAATGTGATTAGTCTCTCAGTATGAGCCTCTTGGATTGTAGCAAATTTCGGTACTCTGCTATTTTTTGGGAGTCCACTTGGCCTACTACTTGTTATTGGCTACATGATTGTGGTTTTACCAGGTCGAGGGGCGGTAGTACCACTGATCTTGTTCCGCTGATAGCTAGGACAGGAACTGCTTTTCTGTAAGAAGGCCCAAATTCCTTCTTCACCGCGATCTTCTCTCTGACCAGATCCCCAATTTTTGGAATCCAGACAGGTCTTGCTGGGACAGGTGGTTTTTCTTCAGTGGCTGTCGGCTGTTGTTTCAACTTTATGTTACTCAGGTTTTTTCTTGTTTCATTTTAATCCTGTAAAACAGCCAAACGGTCTTTGATATCAAAGGATTTTTTCTTCTACCACTGAAGTGTGACAGTCAAGGTCCTGAATGTGCATTCTAGTGCCGAACAATAGTTCGTATGGAGTGAGATCTTTTAGAGAGTTTCTTGGCAGATTATTAAGACTACGTTGGACACTTGTTAAATGTTTGACCCACCCATCACCCGAACCTAATACCCTTGCCGTTATAGATTGCTTTATGTCCCGTTTTTTTCTTTCCACTACCGCATTTCCCTCAGGATGGAAGGGAGAAGAGTACCGCAATGCAATGCCCATGCTGTTCATGGCATCTTAGTAAGCTCGAGAGCTAAACGCAGGACCCCGATCAGAGGAGAAGTGTGGCTCAATGGTTAGAGCGGCAGACCCTGATGCAGAGGTCTAGTCCGGAACCAGGGTTCAATTTCCCACCTCGGCGGGTCTTGGGCTCAAAATTCCACGGACCTGAAAATTCTTGCCTCGGTGCCTATTCCAATCATGCAGTCCCACTCTGCAACTCTGGGCAATAGCTTGCTTAATCTCCACAACGGCCCCCCCAACGCTAAGGATGCCTGGCCTCCACCTTGGGGGTGCCCACGAGTGGACGCCTCACAGGGAAAGCCAGGATGGGTTTCACAGCGGTATTCGTACAAGTGCCTTGAGACCCTTGCGGGTGAGTAGTGTGCTATACAAGTATCAATTTACAATGTAGCATGCCAATTGCGTATGTGCCGATAAAGACTTGCAAATCTTTTATAACAGTTCTGGCGTCAGCCGGGAGCTGGGGTCTACATTTTTAGGTGAATTCAGCCTTAATAATTATGGGGACGCATTTCTCCGGCTGGATTTCTGCGCTATAGATAGCCTGATGCTCTCTAATAGTGGTATCTGGGCTATTGGCTGGTCCGGTTCAGAACTGCGATCTCTGTTGCAGTCCTCACAATTTTTTGCAAAATTGTAGATATCTACGCTCATTCCCGGCCACCAGTAATTTGATTGTAATTCCATCAGAGATTTCAGGATCTCTTTGTGCCTCAGACCCAATCCCATGTGTGCGTCTTCAATCAAGAAAACTCTCTGGTTCGTGTTTAGAATTACTCTATCCCCCACTCCAGGGATTTGAGCAAAAGGAACGGATTTTGCATCAATTATGTATGTATTACTGAGTGGATAGTTGAGAGGTAATGCTGCATAATCGCCTTTTAATGAGGCTTTTACCGCCAGCATGGTTTCCCCATCTATGTGTTTTTCTGAACGCTTTTCAGTGGCTACGGAAGCCGGTTGAACCGCTTCCGCTGTGGCTGTGTTAGCCAATGAATTCCCTCAACGTGAATGCCATCACGTTGATGACTCAGTGCGTGTATCACGTGAGTCTTCTGTAGTTCTTTCTTTACAAGAACTACTTGTTCCCAAAGCGTTTTATGCTTTATTGTGGCACTTGTGTCATCTTTGTAACCGTTTTTACTCCATGTCTGCATGTCACTGTTGTATGACTTGACGCAGAAATACGAATCACACATTAGTGTGGGGAATTCGCGATCGGCATTTTCAAGCGCCATCTTTAAAGATCTTATTTCAGCTCGCTGAGCTGAACTGTTTCTGAGTGATTCAGTCTTGGTGATCATCGGTTTGAATTTCCCAGAGTGCCAGCGACCTTTAACAATCGCGCACGCTGCATTGTAGGATTTTTTATCTACATCATAATGTTGTGCGAATCTGTCCATATAGATTACGCAGGTGTACTGTTCCAGAGGCAGAATTTCGATTGGCAGAGGATATTCTCGTTCATATTCTAGAGATCATCTAGTTTTTTCAGTTTCGGGTCAAAATAGTATTTCACGTCTTCTGTAGAAAAATAATTTTCCCATTCTATCCATTTTGGATCTAGGGCCACTGTATTCAGATTACGTGGACTTGTTAATGCCTCAAGGGCTGATTCTGCTGTTTAAACAGATATTCTTTTGCCTTGGGCTAGGGCTCTTTCTTTTGCTACAGCAGTTTGAACCGCAGTCAGAATTTTTTCTGTAGAGCTGAATTTCATTTCAGCTTGAGTGTACAAATGTGATTTGTAAGCTATAGGTACCGTTTCTCCCTCATTAGAGGTCAGGTATGTGAATCCGCATCTTCTTGGGATGACTCGGATTACAAGATCGCGTATGTTTTCGCGAGTTTGCAATTTTGTTTTAGCTAACATGTCTGTTTGCAATGATCTCAAAATCTCTGTGTGTTTCTGAGTCCAATTGATTTGTTTAAAATCTGGTCTTATTAATTCATAGAGAGGTTTAACCCTCTCTGCATAATTTAGAATGTATGTTCTTCCGAAATTCAGGAAACCTAGTATTGATTGTAAATTCTTCAGCGTTTTTGGTGCTTGGAGTACAGCACATTTCTCTAAGAAATTGTCTGCCAGGCTTTTGCCTTCACTTGATAATTCATATCCTAAAAATAGGACAGTTAGATGGGCAATTCATGACTTTTTAAAGTTGACTTTGTAACCCTCTGATGCGAACCGAAGTATTATGGTGTTCACTCTTTTAAGTGAGTCTCCAGGTCATCATCTGTGAGATAGATGTCATCGACATAGGATAATGCCTCATCATCATATATTTGTAGTAACTCTGGTACTCTTGCTGAGAAGAATCCTGTGCTATTCTTGAATCCCTGTGGGAGTCGGCAAAATTGTTTTTGTGATCCCATTATTGAGAAAGCGGTCAAATACCTGCTTTCAGGTGCAATGTTTTGACAGAAGAATCCATTAGAGATATCTAATGTCGTTTTATATTTTTTGCGCATGATGTTATTCATTAGTGCTGCACTATGTGAGTTTTGTACTGCAAATGTTTTACAACAGGAGTTAAGGTGTCTGTTGTCCAAAACTAGAAGATATGAATCGTCTGGCTTGGAGACAGGAAACAAAGGATTGTTCATTTGAGAGGTGCATGTTTCGATCACCCCTTGATATTCAAGTTGATCTAAGATCTCCCTGACTTGCTTTTTAGCTTCTTGTTTAACTGGGTACTGTCTTTGTGCAGTAGGTTGATTTTTTAACTGGATTTTGTGGTGAGGAGAATCCTCATCCCATCCTACATGATTTTTATATAAGGCAGGAGCTTGGGCCACTGCCCATTTTCTTGCCAATGTGTATTTTTTATGAATCGGAATATGATTTGAGAAGGCAGGCATAATCATTTCTTCGCCATGAGGGCATTCCCTGACAAACTCTGGTGGCCAATCTTTTTCAGCTAATAGGATGTCATAGCCTTTAGAAAGTTTTTCCCAAAAGAGACCTTTTATTTTCCTAGTTTTATCTCCCTCTATACGTAATGTTATTTCATATAGTTTATGGGGCACACTAACTTGTGTGTCTGCAGTTTCCACCTGAATGTATTCATTCGTGTCCACTGTCTCCAGAAGATTCATCAGGATCTTGCGAGCTATTGTCACTTCTGCTGCGCTGTCCAGCATTGTCTGGGCCCCCTTGTTCGTTTTTCAGTTGTGTCCTCAGAATTCTCGGCATGTTTAATTTTAATACTTGCTACCTTCTTTCTGGGAAATTGTATTTTTTTACTTTGATGAGCAGGTTCCTTGTCTTTGGACTTGACGTGCTCTTCTCTGTGTTCTGACCGTCCTCTTCTTTCCGATTTCTGTGAGGAAGATCGAGAAAGATTGAGTGAGAAGGATCGAGAGTGACATGTATCAACATCTTGATATCTATCAGGTTTTTTCAAATTATCCCTATTTCTATTTCTAAGGTTGTATCTTTTATCAGAGGGATCCCTTTTGGGGAGAATTGTCTTCTTGGCCTGGAGATCTTTCTCTCCGCTGAGGAGACCTTCCTCTGGACTGGAAACGTTTTTCCCTGGGAGTGGATTGTTTATTACCATCCCAACTCTTTTTTGGAGTTTTTAAAAAAATTTTAATAAATGTTTTTTCAGGATTTTCAGTTAGTTGGGGTTTTACCGGTTTCCCACCCAAACTATCTCTTCCTAGTTCTTCATAGGATTTTTCTATGATTCTGGCAAGTTCAAATGGTTGGTCTGCTATATCTGTTTCCTTCAATTTCTGGAGGTACTTTATATCATCCCTTGCTAATTGAACTAATTCTCTATATGCCTTTGTTAATTCTTTTAGTTTAACTAGGAGTTCTTCGCTTGACATTATTTCAATGTTTCGGAGTGTTGCGTAGCTGCATAGGACCAGCCCCGTTGCTTCTGGTCTACCTAGTGGACCGAGCCTTGTGATGTGATTATTATGTTTTAGGGCGCAATTAAACCAGAGCAGGTGCTCTTGCTAAGTTAGTGGGATTTCGATGTCCTCGAAAGGAGTGTACTCTACCGGAGGTTCCTCTATTTTGTAATAGTGGAAGTCTTTTGTCACAGCGTGTGCTACTGGAAAATGTATCCATGAATAGAATACCTCTGTCTGCCGATATTCATGTGCCCCTATCAGGAATATGACTGTACCACCTCGTGGTGTCAGTCCATTTTCTTTAAGTTTGAGAGTTATAGTTCTCCTTATATTGACCGGAATGATTATAGCATTCGGGTCAGTTTCTTGGAGACTTGTGTCTTCCTCTAAGAGTCGAGCTGCTAAGGCTTCTCTTTCTCTTTCATCGTCACTTTCGGACATATTTTTTGACTGAAAGTTTTTTGTTGCAGATCGAGTTTCAAGGAAACAAATGATTAGGTGCACAATATTTTGGAACACTGTATCCTTCAACATTGATCAAAACCAAAAACTAATACATAGGATTCTCATCCTACTAAGCTCCGGCGGATATTAACCTTTCACCCACTCCAGACGTCTTTTGGAGTGTTTACGGGAAAAGGGTTCAGTGTGAAAAAGCACGACTGAGTTACTCTAGTGTCTTGTGTTAGATTATCCCCTTACCAAACATTGGGCGCCATGTAGTGTAGTTCCTATTTTCCCAATGGGCTCTGCGCATTGGAATAACATAAACAGCAGTGTAAACGTAGGACTGAGGTCATCTAGGTATCTACTGACTATGTTAAACTTAATTTAGGTTTGCGCCAGCTAGCTCAGAGGTCACTAGAAACTTTCTTTTTTTTTTTTTTTTTGAAAACCTTCATTTAACATTCGCAATCAAATACAAACAAGGGCCTACAACCCCTGGGGCTGGCCGCTAATCATAGGATCTTGATTCACAATGCGTATCGGTTGCATAGGTAATTTAGTTAGACACAGGATAAGAGGTTTTCATTTTAAATTAATAAGTAGAAAGAGTCAGGTACGGCACAGCGTCTCGGATCACAAAGTGGGGACGAGCAAAGAAACAACATATCCAAGAGAGACTCGCTATCAACTAAGTCAATGGAGGTAAAACAAGTCATCAGGATAGTATAGCGCATTGTGATCGTCGACTCCATCAGTAATGTCTGCCCCAGAATGCCAAACCCTCAAACAATCAAGGTACCAATATAGAGATCAGGATGCATGAAACCGAACCCACTATACTACCCGGGAAAAGAAGAGAGGAAAACAAGGAGAAGAGAAGGAAGAAAGAGGCAATAGAACAAAAATAAAAACAAACACCCATCCCCGCACCCCCCACCCTGCACCCCTGCTGATGACTATGGCCACCCCCCTCGCAGCGTGCCTGTCGCCCTGTAAGAGAACCCGAAATATAGAAGATGAGAGAGAAAGAAAAGACAAAGAACCCCACCCAGTGAGGGAAATCGGAGGAGGGCATATTATACGGACTCCCGGTCTCCGTCCTCCGTCATGACCAACCCCGTCCCGGACTCAGTTAAATCAGATAAACAATCCCGGTAAACCTACACGACAATGAAAGACCCAGATAACAGTATCAACCCTGGCCCCGCCTATCAAATGCACAGAAATCATTAATTAAGGAAAGTCTTTTCCACGAAGCACTGCAAGAGTCCAAAGAACAGGGGCAAACAGAGAAGAAAGGTGCGGCAGTTCCCGATGTGGAAAGTCGATGCCAATGATGCCCCTCCCCGCCTCCGAAGCCAAGCATTACCCCAGCCACCATCTTGAGAGCCCGACGGGGGAGGGGAGTCGACAAAATCCAAAACAACAAAGGATAAGGAATGGAAAGGTCCAGAATGGAGATATCTTGTAAGTGTCCCACAGGATAAACAATCGGGGGTTCCAACGGCTCCACAGGGTAATCGGGCACAGTACAGTCGGATAGGTCAGATATAGTAGGAGCAAACCCTGCTTCCAGCGCCGGGTCAATACAGGTCTCCGGGGCATAAATTGAAATGCAAGCTGGTTGCCGGGGCGCGGGTGTCGAGCCAGGATCCGCTCTCAGGTCTATGAGTCCATCCGTTTCAGACAGCAATCCGCAAGTCCGGGCGGCAATGGTCCCTTTGAGTGCCATAAGTGCCTCCAGCACCGTTCGCAGTGACTGGCCAGGTTGAGCCTGCTCCGCTAGCTGTTTTTCTTCCTCCAACATGGTAGTACCCACGGAGTAGCGCCTTCTCCGGGGCAAGATTAGACGGAGCAGGAGTAAGCCATGAGGGACTGATGTGTAACAAGCAATAATTCGCAGCGGGGTATCGACCCGGGGGGATCGACGATGCGAATGTCGTACCCCCGGTCAGGGACCCCCGCGACACATCGCCGTGCGTCATTCGTTGCCTCACCTATTGTAGAGCGCCAGGCAGTTGGTGGTAGCAAACCAAGCAAAAGTCCGAATGCTCCAGAGAGCGGACCCGACCACGTTCAGCAGTCCGTTGTTATTCAACCCGAACCCGGCAGAGCCCGCACTCGAGACCCCGGCTTCCCCGCTAGGTTAGGCCTCGGACGACCATCGATGTATCTCTGCTCCACAATGGCGGAGAAACTCCGGGATTGCACCACTGGAAAGCAGGTCAAATCACACACACGGATCCGGTGCGAGTAACCAGGATAGGCGACAGGATAATAGGCCGAAAGACGGAGGTCGGCGGAGCCGGGAGACAATGCGGCCATCTTGGTTGGTGTCATAGCTCCTCCCCTACTAGAAACTTTCTTGAATGAATAGGGAGGGCTGAACTTCCCTGATTCAGACGAGAAGGGATTCAGTTTCTGACAACCGCATAAACATGACAACTTTGCTCCCTCAGAATAAGAGTGTATCTCTAGAGTTGTGTGAAAATAATAGGCAGCTATTTCACTCAGTCAACCGTGCATACTTAGTTTCACCAGAGTGCAGAGAAATAGAGAGACAGGCTTTTTCAATAAAAGGTTTTATTTATTGAGCAGTCTTCATTCTCATGCAAGAGAAATGAATTGCCACAATTGCAATACTTATCATAAAGTAAAGTGCGTACAGTAAAAGTAGTATTATGAAATAATACTGTAAAAGCATTGACATGGTTTCTTAACCATATGATACTTTAAAATGGATAAAATATATACATACATAAAAACATTGACTAACGTACTCAACCGATGCTTCTAACTACGCCTACCCCGGTGTACCTGACCTAAGCCTAATACTTGGGAAGGAGTAAGTAAGTAGCAGTTTAAGTTAAGTTGGTAAAGATTGTTTAGCCAAGAATCTGCATCAAGAATTCTCTTATGGGTTTAGTCAGCTCGGTACCTTGGTAATAGAATGTGGGAGGTCTGGTATCTCTTTCCTCAGGACTCGATCTCCCAGCAACCCGCAAGGGTAGGCTGGAAACACCAGAGCTGGATTTTCTTGGCTGGAGAAAAGACAGCGTCTCTCTCAGTGCGTCAAAACTGGAGGGGCGGCTTCCGTGGGCTCTCGCATCAGCTGGGATCTTGGGCAAGTAGATAGCCGCTCTGCTCCAAACCACTGTGTGTTTGCTTAAGGCAACTGTTGGTATACTTATACCTGAAAGGTGCTGAGTTTGACGTAAGGTTGGACATAAGACGTCACTAAGAACTAACAGTTCTTTCTGGACTTCAGGAGTTCTTGTTCAAATCAAAACAAAAGCAGGGGGGATTTCCCAGGCTGCTGGAGGCTTTGTTTGTTTAAAGAACGCGTGTGCTTTCTAGGAGTCGATGGGAGTAGCTGTGCTGTGCTTTGGACTGCATGGGCTATTACTGAATATGGATATGATTCTTATGCCTTTATCAGGATATTATTGATTATAACCACATAAGGGCATGAATCGGGAATATCGAATTATGGTCCTAGATAGAAACACAACATTCTATTTGTTAAACTACAAATTGAGAATGTTATATTGTACCTAGTAAGTATTTATGATCCTACAACAGAGGATTCAATTTTATGGCAAGCTATTAATACTGAAATTATTCAATTAGGCATTGTTCCTCTAATTGTTGGAGGAGATTTTACCTCATAACATATCTTTATCTGGATAGACTTTTACATCTAACTGTAAGACTCCTTGAATATTATATACTGTTGGATATTGGGTTACAGGATGAGGGGGTGAAACCCTTTTCAAGTGAAAATCTCAATTTCTGTCAGGGTAGAGTCACAAGCAAACCCCAAACCTGTGCTTAACCCCCTGATGGCTTTGCACAAAACAGTCAGGCTTAACTCAGGGGCATTGTGTAAAGTATTTATACAGCACTTTAAACATTAATAAAGTGAAAACACAATACAGGAAACATCCAACACCAATTTAGAAAAATACAGTAAAATGTAATAAATCATTTGAGATCAAAATGCCAAAAATTCAATCAGTAGTGCCCCAGCTACACAATTTAAATGATTTAAGTGACAATAGTGTGTAGAAGCACAATGCTCCAACTGTGGGTATCTGGGCGTGCTGGACTGTAACAAAGTCACAAGTTCAGGCCGATTATGATGGATCATTGGCCGTATACACGAACCAAGTTAGGTTTGCTGAACAAAGTACCTTAAATCCTGAATGTGGAGCATTATCCCATGTTGAAGGTGTGTCAGATACCAGCGGTTACTAGCAGCTGAGAGGCAGCCATGCAGAGTCCTGCATTGTCATTAAGTAGGCCATCAACAAGGGACTTACAATGCGAAGTCCTGCATAGAAGATGCATCGCACAGTAGCAGTTCTGACGAAGCCACAATGTAGAGTCCTCCATTGTTGTGGTGGATGCCGTCGAAAAGGGGCTTGTAATGCAAAGGCCAACGCACAGCGACAGTTCCAAGGAGAATGTGGGCTGTGATGTGAGGTTTGGCATCATAAATTATTCACAGTGTGGTAGTCCTGAAGTGGGTCAGTGAATAAATATACCATAGCTGGGCTGGAAGACCCTTTTCAGGCCACTTTCCAAGGCTCCAGGAATGGGGTGGCGCCACTTGAGGGGTAGGACTCAAAACAGAAATTGTCCAGGTGCTGGGTTCAAAATGGTAGGAGCCTTTTCTGTCCCTGAGACTCTGAACAGGAGGCCAGCCACCTATCCCTTCGAGTCACTCTGGTATTTTTGGGTTCAAATGCTGGTCCAGTCCTTTAACTAAGGCAGTAGGTCTGCAGGGCAACAGTGTAACAGTATACCCTGCAGAGCAACACAGCAGTCATTCTGAGTCTTCCACAGTTTCAGAGGTGTTCTGAAGAGCTGGGTTTGAGGGTTCATTCTTTATTCCTGGTCCGCACTTTATGTAGGAGAAGTTTCGAAAGGCTTCCACCCACTGCTAGGAATTTCCTGCCTCTCTGCCCTGCCCCAGATTGTCTGGGGGTCACAAAAGACTAGTGTCAACCCCTTTGTGAGTGTGTTCAGGCAGAGCATTTGAGATTTGCAAGCGTGATTTGTGACAGCTCCTCCTCATCATCAAGTCAAAGACAGCCCATCCTGTCGGCACCTATTCACATTTGTCTCACTGTCTGGGATCAACACTGTTGAAAATTGGTCTTTAGTTGTCCGAGGTATGCACATTGTCCAAGTTGGGATGACAATCCAAGTCAGGGTAAGTCAGATATATACCAAAGGATTACCTCTAATAACCCTCTCCTAGCTTGGTAAAAAGCAGTTAGGCTAATCAAAAGAGGAAATGTGTAAAGTTTTTGTGTAGACCCAACATTCAGTAACACAATCATTCAACACCACAAAAAGACTCCACATCATGTTGGATAAGAACATTAGATTATATGAACAAAAGAAGACCAAATGACAAAGCCCCAATAACTAGAACTGGAGTTATGAATGTTTAAAGAAGATCAGAACACATTGTGCTTAGTGTCTTTAAAGCATCAATCAGGGATATCTGGTCACACTTGACCAGGGTAAAACAAAAGTTCAGGCAGATGGCAAAAGAGCATGTGTCTGATACATGGACCAGACATAGCCAGCTGAAACAGTACCTCTAAGTGGGGGCTGTATCGGAGCAGAGGACGTGATGCGAGGAGCAGGATGGTGACGAGTCAGTGCTGATACGTAGGGTTCGTATGCAATATGTCATCGTCAAGCTGCACACTTGGGGATGCATTGTGATTGAACAGCACTGATAATCGGTGATGCAGAGTTGTTGGGTGAAACGTGCTGTTTCTGATCAGAGCAATGGTGAAAATGAAAGTATTCTGATAGTTACAGCACAGAAAAACCCCACTCTGAAGGGCCCAAGACTACATTGGCACCACTTGGCAGGGCAGGACTTACAGATGGCAGAGTCCAGGGGCTGTTGCAGGTTCACAGCAAGTATTTGATGTCCCTGACACTTCAGAACAGGGGGCAAGCCAGCATGCCCTTAGAGTCACTTTGTGTCCAAGTGAGATGGTGTTCAGTCCTTTTCTCAGCCGGGCAGAGGGTAGCAGGCAGCAGGGAAGAACATCATTTCGGAAAAGCAGTTCTTCCAGGGCAGCAGTCCAACAGAGTAGCAGTCCTTGTAGCAGCACAACAGTCCTCCCTTCTGGCAGAGTTCTTTACAGGTTCAGCAGTGTCTGTTTTGGAGTGGTCAGGGAGCCAGCACTTATAACCAGTAGTGTCTTTGAAGTGGGAGTGACTTCAAAGGAGGGTCTTGAAAGTGTACAGAAGTCCTTTCTTTCCAGCCTTGCCTCCAGACTATCTGTTGGGGGTAATCAGACTTGTGTGCGTAGACAGGACACTGCCCATATAGGTGTAATTGTCATCTCCTCTCTCCCATCCTACCAAGGATGAGCCATTAGAATGCAGATGGGCACTCAGACACTCCTAACCTTCCTGTGTTTGTGGCTGTCTAGAAGGAATGTACAAAGTGAAGCTGTGACCCACCCCAGACGTGAATTTGAGACAGGTTGCAGGTACACAGAGGTGTAAGAGCAGAGTAATGCTCACTTTCCAAAAGTTGCATTTTTAAAATGTTAAATCTAACTTTACCAGTAAAGATGGTTTATCATTACTATTCTGCAGATATAAAACATAGCAAAGCTACTCCTTTCTAATCAGGAATTACAATTAAAAGTGCAATAATGAGTTCCTAATGTTAACCTATGAGAGGAGTAGGTCTTGCAGTAGTGAAAAACAAATGTAGGGGGTTTCACCACCAGGACATGCAAAAATGAAAAATAGTTGTCCTACCTTTTACTTATGTAGCATCGTGCCCCTTTGGGCTACATAGGGCCTACCTTAGGGGTAATTTATGTGTAATAAAAGTAACCCTGGGGGTAATTTGCATAGTAGCGTACGCATAGCTACGGGAAGTGCACTTCGCACTACGCACGCTACGCGTAGCTATGTGAACTAGATAGTGCGGTAGGGAAAAGCTCTTCGCACTGATTACACAGTGCAGGATGCTTGTCAGCAATGTGCAATCATTGCAAACGGGCATCTTGCACAGTGCAAGCAGTCGTTTTTAGCCGCTCAAGTAGATTTGTACTCGAGCGGCAGCTTTCTGACCGCAGACTAGTAGTTTCTCATCGCGAGCTGTTGCGAGCATTCACGACCACTCGCAAAAATGCATACCGTAGAGGGCATTTTTTGCTTGCTCACATCCTCAACGACAAGTTGGAGCCACGAGCAAGCAACATCAACATCCTAGCGTGACTTTTTCTATGTTCGCGATCAGCAACATCAAGTTGTCGATCGCGAGCGTGGAAAAAGTCACGCTAGGATGTTGATTTTGCTGCTCGTGGCTCCAACTTGACGTTGAGGACGTGAGCAAGCAAAAAATGCCCTCTACGGTATGCATTTTTGCACTGTGCTACGTGCAATTCGCGTAGTGCATAGTAGCGCAAACTATGCAGGCTCCGCGAGCGAAGCGTAGCGTAGTACTATGCTCAGGGTTAAAAAAAAGGGGAGTTTAAGACTTTTCAAAGGGTTTTAAATGCCCTGTCAAAGTGGCAGTAACACTGCATACACAGGTCTGCAATAGCAGGTCTGAGACAGATTTAAAGGGTTACCTGGGTGGGTGGAAAATTCAGTGCTTGAGGCCCACTATAGCAATTAATTTACAGGCCCCGGCACAGGGCGTGCACTTTACCAGGGTGTTACAGATAAATTAGATATAACAATTGTGGATATACCATATGTAACCAGGTTTAGGGGAGAAGCATGTGCACTTTAGCACAGGTCAGCATTGGTTAAGTGCTCAGAGTCCTATGTGCAACAAAAGAATCAGCAAAAAGAGGAGGTAAGTAGGCAAAATGTTTGTGGGAACACTACCATAAGGCTGACAGGTCTAACACATGTTACATAATCATTAATGTGGAAAAACCTACATGGACTATCAGCTGTCCATGCAGGTAACGAAGGAATACATAAATAGTTCCTAATCCATTTTCTGTTGACCACCTCCTCCACCCCTCCCTGCCCCACTGTGCTTACCTGCATGGGCCGCTGCTGCAGCAATGGCATGGTCTACTTCTGGCCTGTGTCCCACCCTGAAGTCCATATCATATATGGAAATGGACCACGACAATAGTTTTGAATTCTCACCTCTCATTTACATGAGCCACGTAAGGGGCCTGTGGTCAGTCTGAATCAGGAAGGGAGTCCAAAACAGGTATGGCCTCAACTAAGTTAGTGCCCATACCTGAAAAAAGGTTCTCAATAGCATTCTGTCTTTGTTCTCTGGGAAGTAACGTCCTAGAGATGAAGGTTTCAGGTTGGCCTAGGCCCTCTTCATTAGGTTTTGAAAGTACTGCCCCTAGACCATGCTCTGAGGCATCTTCAATTCCCTGGAAAACTCAGGGGCCTTGAGCACAGGCCTGGGTAAAAGGCTTACTGTAGGAAGCCAAATGATTTTTGGCATGCCTTTTTCCAAATCCTATTTCTGGTCTCCTTCTTAGAAGTCACCTCTGTCAAGGGGGCAACAATGCCAATGCCAAACACCTTGACAAACCTCCTATAGTACCCAGTGATGCCTAAGAATGCTCCATCCTATGTCTGGGTTTTGGGGGACTCCTAGGCCATGATAATCGCTATCTTGTCCTGCAGGGGTACACCTTACCCCAGCCCACCAGGTGTCCCAAGTACACCACAGACCCCTGCCCTATCTGCCACTTACTTGCCTTGATGGTCAGGCCTGCCTGTTGCAGAACCTGAACTGGAGGCGAAAGCACTGAAGACCTCCATACCAGCAAGAACCTGGTTCACCAAACTCTGGAAGAGGCCTTCTTTCGTCAAATGGGAATCCCACTAAACTGATAGTGCCCTTCTGGAATGGAGAAAGCTGACCTCATGAATGGAGGTGACATAGATACCTACCACACAAAAGTTCCAAGGTTGATCGCGAAAATAACCTTGGAGAAGAACTGTGCCTTGTAATGCAGATTACTTTAGAAGTGTGCGAAAGCACAACATTTTTTAACCAAGGTTCATGATATATATCAGAATTACACTTTGAAACACATTGTAGTTTGCAGGTGTCTTGAGTGCCATTTGTCAAGCGAATGTGCACTTTGCATTAAAAAGCCTTGCACTAAAAATGTCTCTCTGTGAGATGTTTGAAGAAACACCAATTAAGTCTACTTTCCACCCACATCTCATCTCACATGTGCCTGTCCATGTTCATGAAAATGAGTGTATGAGAATAATGCATTTCATTGTCTCATTCAGTGTAGATAAGCTACACTAGAAGAAATACATTCTCCAACATCTGCAGAAATGCTAACAATCTCTGAAAATAGTAACCACGCATCCATGTTAGTTTTGATAGTGACTATTCATATAAAATTCTATTTTGGAAATACAAAAAATAATTTGAGATTGGGTTTTGGGGCTTTGTAAATTGTAGTTGGGAAGGGCAGAAAGATAAAAATAGTGAATAAGTGCAGGGAGCTTGAGTCAACTCGTAGGGGGTCTGCAACAGAGCAAAAACATTAGAAATATCAGGGGACAAGTCTATTTACACTGCCAAATAGTGATAATGATACAATGATAGAATTGTCCAAGGTAAAGTCCAAATCAATGTTCCCAAGTCCCAAAGTAAAGTTGAAATCCAAACAAAAGTCCAAAGTCAGACATAAAGTTAAAACTTGTCTCTTATCCCAGATGGTGTATCAGAAAGGCTGCCTTGGGCATAAGGCAAATGTTCCTGGCCATGCTTTGGGTCTAACATGAGGACTGTAGGTATATGCTCCCTGGTGCAAACATTTGGGTTCTGGGGCAACATTGTACCAATATTGGGTCTTCCTTAGTTTTAGGACAAAATTAGATAGGTTTAGGCACAGATGGATAAGACACACTTTAAAACACAATAGCATCTTGTGGAGAGGAATAGGTCTCTGTTTGAGGCAAAATAGTGGCACTCCAAGAGAACAGAAGAAAAGTAAGTTTTTCTAAGCAGATCAGCCGGTGTTTCTTGTTTATTTACTTATTTGTATAGCACCAGAATTTACCCAAAAGGGGTATCTCTGCGCTTGGAAGGGCGGCATGAGGAGAACTATCTGCTGCAAATCAAAGACAAAAGAGAGTAATCTTGAGCTGCTTTCTGAATTGAAGGTGGTCCAAGCATTGTCTCAGATGTAGTGGAAGCTCGTTCCAATAGAAAGGGCCCAGATAGCACAGGGACTTCCCGCCCAAATTGGCCTTTCTGATTCGGGGAACCACAAGATAGGACTTGGATCCTGAGCTAAGTGACCTCGGATGCATATAAGGTATGAGTTTATTGGAAAGGTAAGTGGGACCGAGGTTGAGCAGAGCCTTATGTATGGTACAGCAGACTTTAAACTTCACCCATTCCCGTATAGGGAGCCAGTGCAGCTGATAAAGCAGGGGACGTGAAAGGAGCATTAAGTACCAGATGAGCCGCAGTATTCTGGACGACCTGCAATCTGCTAAGGGAGGACTCATTTACAGAGCCCAGCAGGCCGTTGGAGTAGTCCAGACAGCTTAAAATGAGTGCAACAGATCCAGCATGTGGAAACAGGAACCAGCTGTCTGAGCAGCGTGCTCCTTCAGAGTAAGGGTTTGTTCCAGGCGAACGCCCAGATTCCTAACACAGGTCTTTAGAGCAGGGGGTGCACCCAGATCGACTGGCCACAATTTACGGGTCCATAGTAAAGGAGCCTCTCCAAAGAGCATAATCTATATATTCCCCACATTGCATTGGAGGACGTTAGTCCTCATCCAGTGTGAGAGAGCTCTCATGCCTGAAGAGAAGGCCAACTGTACAGATGGAGTGAATTTATCGAAAGGAAAGAGCAGCTGAGTATTATCAGCGTAGGAGATGGAAAGAAACTCACACATCCTGAGAAGGTTGGTTAAGGAGCCATGTAGATATTAAACAGGGTTGGGCTCAGGCAGGAGCCCTGGGGCACTCCCATAGTCAATTCTATAGGCGCTGAACGATAGGGGTCAAGATTGACAGTCTGAGAGCGAGATGATAGAAAGCTTGTCATTCACTGAAGAACTGAGTCTCTCAGTCCGATCTCCTTCAATCTCCTGAGTAATATCTGATGAGAAACCGTGTCGATTGCGGCGGATAGTGTCCAGCAGCACCAGAATCGTAGATTGGCCCGTGTCTAGGGTCATCCTGATGTAGTATGTGACCACTAGTAGGGCTGATTCTGTGCTGTATTTGGGCCTGAAGCCTGATTGGGAAGGGTCTAAACTACCTGTCAGATTGACATGGTCGGAGAGATGTTTGTTTACATGCTTCTACAATAGTTTTCTCAGGAAGAAAAGGAGCGAGATGGGACGAAGTTTAGAGAACTTAGTCAGCTGGGCATGTAATACCAATGCCACTTCCTGAAGACCCCTCAAAACCATCAGCTAACCACCAATCAAGTGCCTCATGAACTCCTGATGCCATGGTGTCATTAATAGGGGCCAGAAGTGGGGTTCCAAATGATGACTCAACGATTTTAAAAAGAATGTTAGCTTTGGGCAAGCGCTTGGAGGATGAAGAGATACAGCTGGGCCCCCTCCATTTGAGAAGAAGAGGGTGTGCTTAGGCCCTCAAATGGCAGAGGGGTCAGCTCCTGGAACACCATAGATATCTTCTTCTGGGCTAGGGGTAGCTCCATCATTAGGTTACTCTGTCTAGCACACCAACATGTTAACACCCCTTTTTCACAGTCTCCAGCATGTGTTGAATTTTATAGCTGATTTTTAGACTGTTGTCCAGTGCCCAGTGTATGTGCTCTAACCCGTAAAACATGTATAAATTCCCTAATCTCTGATCGGCATATTTACCTTTTTATAAGGGCATAGTCTATGATGTAGAAACTACACAGATGGCATGAAAGATTAAATGTCACCTATCGCCTAAGGCACTTATATGGCCATTTACTAGTGTGACAAGGAAAGTATGGCTTCACATCTACCAATGTAGCCTGACCAGCAGTTGAAACCTGCAGGCCAACTCATCCAAAAAAAAACTCATTTCATTTGTAGGCCTTACAGTCCACAATTTAGGGTCCATTATATTGAAAAATGGGACATGAAGTAATATAATGTTACCTAGTCCCTGCAAAAGCAATTTCCCCTGTGGAAGGCTCTGGCTGTCCCATGAGAATATCAAAGGCCATATTCAAATATTAATTTTGTTATCCCGAGTCTGGTATTAGAGCGAAAGAAAATTCAATCATTACTTTTAATATTTATAAAAAATCTATTCTAACGTTAAAGGGAGATTTTGTATGTTTATTTAGGAAAACTAACTTTTAGAAAGTGACCTTTGGCATGCCTGAAGCTCTTCAATGCTAATTTCAGTAGATTGACAGAAGATGCTCAGACAGGTTTGACCTTAATGATGTGTGAATACTGCTCCAGGAGCCGAAAAAATGGCCAAGTGTGAGGGAGGTATTTTTCTTACTCTGGCACGAAGACCAGTTAGGGTGGAGCCAGGAACTACATTATCTTGTAAGGGGCAAGCCATTTCACAAATAAATGTAAGGTGAGAGCTGAGGAAGACAAACCTTTGTTCCCCAACAATGTTGCATTGGTTCCATACCTAGTGGGACAGACACTACCCCAAGAACCAGGACAAGGAGGTTCGGCAAAAAAAACTTCTTTCCCCAGGTCAGATTTTAGTTGGAAGGTACACTGTGGGATTGTTTGCAGTAGGGGCAAAGAAGAACTGATGAACAAACTGAATAGGGTTCCTCCTGGAAACTTTTGTACCATTGGTTTAGAAGTAGCCAAGAGCAATTCCCACTCTCTAGATAGTGCCAATAACAAGTATGGTACGCCAAGTCACCCTCCTCAGAACACTTTCTGGACATTTGTAAGAATAGAAGAAGGACTGTGAGGAGACCCTGAATGCAGAATTGGATTTCAAGAATCAGTTGGTTGACCTACTGTGTGGCTACAGGGACACACGCTGTGAGAGGCCATCTTCCTGTAGTGTCACCCTAACCAGTTGCATCTGGACCCTGCTGGAGGGCTCTGTTCAAGTGATTCCTGAATAGAGATGGACATTACGCATGTAATTTTGTGTAGCAGAATCAAGTGGAATTAACTAAACATTCCACAATATTATGCTGGAAGAGTAAATGCAACAGAACACGAATAGCAGTGCAAGTAGCCACTTTAACTCGCTAACTGTGCACTTGAGGTAGGATTTTCTCCCAATGTACTCCTGGCATTTAGCACTAGATTCTTAATGCAAAATGCACCCTTTTGTCCAAAATGGACACAAGAAGACATCTGGAGCTAAAAAATAGTGCTAAATGCAACGGAATATAAACAGCAGCTCGACCAATTACTCACACTCACTAAATCTGCTCTTGTAGTTGAATTTATTCCCTCAAATTACTAAGCAAGCTATTATTAATAGTAAATCCACTTCAAAAATTAATGCGTAGTTACCAGAATTTCTTTGATGACTCCACACTAATTAAACATTTTCTCAGGATTAGTCCTGACTCACAAGTGTTATTCCTGGAATCCTTGAACTCTTGGCTGTGTTCAAGTGGATTTCTAAAATGGTGTGGCACTTAAAGAAATTGTGACGTCCAGTCCAGGAGAACTACTCGGGTCAGCCCAGCCAAGGTGCGACTTTGTCCTGTTAAAGGAACTGATTTCTACCACTTGGAGATGCTCCACAGTAGCAAATCTGTTTCAGTGGGCCCTAGGTGAGAAAGTTTTCAGCCTTTTGGATATCCCTGTTGGATAGAGCCTAGAGTCTTTTAACGCTGGAGGATTCGGAGCTCTAAAAAAGAGACTACATCTGAACATAGAAATATTGAAAGGGGGGTTTGGGCATGAAATATATTTGGTTGATAAGAAGATGTCCCTTTGTGCAAAATCTGGTTGTTTCAAGCTTTGAGCAATTCCCAGCAAAACCAAGAACTGCAGCAGGACCTTGTCCAATAGCTTTCCATCTTCAAGAGTGTTTCCATGGATACAGCTATCAACCTTACCCTACTGGAGGATTTTGACTTCCATTTCAGACTAAAGGGCATATTTTCTAAAAGTTCACACAATGCTGGGCAGCAAGCAAAATTGTGGTGATGCAATAACAGGAGAGAGCTGAACACGTCCATATCTACCTAGATAAAACACTCTTCACCTCTCTATCTGTGCTGGTACACTTGATACTGCCTAGCACCAATGCAGGCACCCTTGTGCCATGCTGTAAGTGTGTTTGTGTTACAGACAGGATTCTTTTTTGCATCAAACAATGCAAATTCCTCTTTCACTGTGTGATACAGAATGCATCATGAATAAAATGAGGAAGTAAAGAGGTGAAATAAACATATTTTCCTCATTACTCCTCTCTGTGGTAGGTGCACCTTTTTATGCCATTCCTAGTTTATTACTTTTAGTAAAAGGACTGGGATTGCAAGAAGCTCTGTTGTATTACATTTTTTTATGAAGTCACACAAGGCGGTGCAAACAGCCACTTGTGAGGCTTGGTAAATCCCATTTAAAGACTTGCGATGCCTTGCCACAACTTGCATTACGCAAGGACAGTGCAAATCCCTAATAGATATGGTCCTAAGGTAACATCTTTGACTGGACAAACCTGCTTGGAGTATACAATCATGCTCCATCGCAGTCAACACCTTCACTGCACCAAAATCCCAGAACCCCATGATCAGTGACTAATGATTAGTGCATTTTGGGTGTTCTGGAGTCATTTTGTTTTTTAATTTTATTCTGTTTTTCTAATTTGGAACCGTATTTTTATTTTGTTTGCATTTTTAACTGTTTTGGTATTTCTACATGCTTTAGTAATTTTCTCTTAGTTAATCCTGTGTACTCTGTGCTGTAGCTACCGGGAGTTGAGGTTAGGTTAAAATCACTTAAACCTTTTCCTGGACATATCATATAAGTAACTTTATTAGTTGTGGTAGATTCAACAACCATCCCAACTAATAACTTAGTTCATTTCACCACCCTTTCAGTGGATGTCACAGCCTATTTCCTGAGTCTCTTTGATAGGTATTGATTCTATCTCTTGGAAGGCACACCCTCAATGCTGGCACCTTCTTACGCTGCCTAGTGGCTGAGTTGCTTTCTCCTTTAACCACATCGCTGCTGCACATTTTCCCCTCCGGTGCTGAAGATTTCAGATTTACTTGTCCTGTATAACCTGGGTACAGTTCTAACTAGAATGACCCTTGTTTAAAAGACCCTCATACTCGTGCAATCATGGTGGTATGGGCGGTGTATCTTGATTCTCCGCCTTCGTTTGCACGTCTGTGCAGAATCACGGGGTCAGTTGGTATGCACCCTCCACCCGGAGGAGAACACCCTAGGTTAAAACAGTAGTGATCAGTGATTGTTGGTGAGGTGACTGTGCTCTTCTTAAAAACAATCCAATCTTGCCGGGAATGAGATAATTTTATTAACCGGGATTGAATTGACAATGGAGGATATAGTAGAATACGTGTAAGAGGAATTATTAGGATTCATACATATTCAATCCTCCTGTGTGAAAAGATGGTCGACATGTTTCTGCCTTTGTCGCCCGGAGGGTCGGTACGGCTTTCTTCAGGACCAGGTGAGTGTGGTGAAGGGAGTGGCTAAGGCCTACTCTCTATTGGCGGTCAAAGTTGGACCTTCCGTTAGTTGTTCTAAACTTTTCTCAGGTACCCAGAGGCTTGGAAGAGGGGCTCCTTGTGGCTCCACCCGTACGCCTGCAGCTTGTGCTGTCTCTGCCTCTCGCGGATCCGGGTCCGCGAGAGGCAGAGACAGCACAAGCTGCAGGCGTACGGGTGGAGCCACAAGGAGCCCCTCTTCCAAGCCTCTGGGTACCTGAGAAAAGTTTAGAACAACTAACGGAAGGTCCAACTTTGACCGCCAATAGAGAGTAGGCCTTAGCCACTCCCTTCACCACACTCACCTGGTCCTGAAGAAAGCCGTACCGACCCTCCGGGCGACAAAGGCAGAAACATGTCGACCATCTTTTCACACAGGAGGATTGAATATGTATGAATCCTAATAATTCCTCTTACACGTATTCTACTATATCCTCCATTGTCAATTCAATCCCGGTTAATAAAATTATCTCATTCCCGGCAAGATTGGATTGTTTTTAAGAAGAGCACAGTCACCTCACCAACAATCACTGATCACTACTGTTTTAACCTAGGGTGTTCTCCTCCGGGTGGAGGGTGCATACCAACTGACCCCGTGATTCTGCACAGACGTGCAAACGAAGGCGGAGAATCAAGATACACCGCCCATACCACCATGATTGCACGAGTATGAGGGTCTTTTAAACAAGGGTCATTCTAGTTAGAACTGTACCCAGGTTATACAGGACAAGTGATTCCCCCTCCCCCCCTTCTGATTAAAAGCATCTAAAGCCAAGGAACTTGGTGGGATCACGGATTTTCCTTCTCCCCATCTTTGATTGCTAGATTTCAGATTTACATCATTTCATGACGAGCTTAGCTCGTCATCAGCACAGCTCCACTGTGCCTCATGACGAGCTGAGCTCGTCATGAGCATGGAAAGGGTTAATACCCAGGCCCTGCTCTTCCCAGCTTCTGCCTTGGATACCCAATGAAAATGAAAGGTGAGAAAAAAAATCATGAGTTCATTCGTCAGCTACTTTATGTACATTAAAATTAATTTTCCATCATTACACTATAAATATTGCCATTGTTACATACCGCACTCCCTTTTCCCATACAGGTTATAACTTCCCCAGGAGAGTGTCATGGCTGGTCATTGCTGTAGCACGAAGAACAGGCTGGGCAGCGAACGTTATCATCCCTGTAGCACAAAGACCCAGTGAGGCGCCATGGATGGTTTTTGCTAGAGCTTCGCATTGGCGGTCCCCTCGGGCTGTCATTGCTGTAGTGTCAAGTGCATATCATACATTGCAGTCATCACTGGTGGTCATTGCAGTATGAAAAGCAGGCCTTGATCAGAACTTTGCATTGGCGGGCAGCAGAATCTTGCACAAAGGTGTCTGTTTGCAGTTGCAGATAGCTAAAATGTCAGGATTTCTCCTTTTCTTCCTGAGATTAGCTCAGATGTCAGCAAATGCTACAGGGCCTGGGGTGCTCCTCTTGGGGACAGGAACTCACTTGAGAAGAGGCCAGCAAGATTCAGGCAGGTTCCAGCTACAGTTCCAATTGCAGCAGCCAGCTGGGCAGTTGCATGTTGGTCTCTGGAGCTTTCTTTGAACCTGTAGCTCAAAGAGGAGGTCAGCCAACTGATCTATGGAGTCACTCAAGTTAGCCTGGGATGAAGCTAAACAGATCCATTCTTTCTTAGACATTAAGGAAGTCCTGAAGCAGCTAGGCAGTCCCCTGGCAGCAAGACAGTCCTTCTTCTGTTATGAAGTCCACATGTCCAGGACTGTTCTCTAGAGCTGGTCTGAGGTTCCAATATTTATACTTGGTGTGTTTGTTGGCTGTCTTACCCACACATCTGGTTCTGTAAATGTTTCCTTTATCAGGACTCCAAGAAGTCTGTGGTGACAAAAGAGAGGGCAGGCCTTTTGCCACATTCCTTTGTCGGGTGGGTGAAGCAAAGCTCTTTGAAATATAAGTGGGGTTGGGTGGTGTACAGACAGAATATGAGTAAAAAATGTTCAGTTGCACAAATATCGAGTAATAAATATTGTAGTTCAGAAATATCGTCAGAAAGAATATCGCAGTCAAGAATATCGACTTGAGGTAAGTAATACTGCTTTTAAAAATATCTAAGTGTTTAATATCATTTGTAAAAATATCATTGTTAAAAGTATTGTTTTTTCAATTAATGTTATATATTTTAGTATATATTATATATGTATGTGATGTATGTTTTTTCTGTAAGAATTGTTTGTATGTTTAATATATGTGTTAAATATTTAGTTGTTATAAAAAACAATTATTTGAATTTTGTGTTTTTAGTTCTGTAGTGGGTTGTGCGTTTATAGGGGAATAGGGATGGAAGTAATTTAGTTATATTAAATGAATTGATTGTTTTTTATTTCTTGATATTTGTTTAATTAAGATTTTATTGTTTTACATGTGTAAAGTAATGTAGTATTATTTAATTAATAAATGTATGTTAAGTAATTTTAATTGATTCATTGTTAATTAGTTATAGGTAATTGTGTAATTAATTTTAGGTGTGGGCCGTGGTGTTTATAGGTGTAACATATAGGAAGTACTTTATTTTTAATTTATGAATTAATAATTGATAGTTAATTCATTTTAATTAATAAATTGCTCATTCATTATAGTAATTGTGTAACTAAATTTAGATGTGTGTTGTGGTGGTTATTGGTGTGAAGGGTGGGAAGTAATTTATTTTTAATTGATGAATTAATAATTGGTTGTTAATTAATTTTAATTAAATAATTGGTTATTAATTATGGTATTTGAGTAATTAAATTTAGGTGTCTGTTTTGAGGTTTTATCGGGTAAAGGGTGTTAAGTAGTTCATTTTGTATTATTAATGTTTTGTTTATTGATATTAATTAAATTACTTACAATTTTATTTTGGTAATTGTGTAATTAGTTTTAGGTGTGTGTTGTGTTATTCATAGGAGTAAAGGGTGGGAAGTCATTTGTGTTTAATTAATTAATATATAGTCGTTGATGTTATGTTAATGTTAATTATTTGATATTTATTTGGGGTAATTGTTTGTTTTTCTGTGTGTTGTTTTTACTTTTAAAGGGGTAAAGGTTTTAAATTTCAATGTATCTCCATGTAAACAGTATTTTTCTAAATGTTCTACATGTTCGAAATTTAAAGCTATCTATTCTTAAGTGTAATAAGGCAATCCAGTGTTAATCAATGTGAGAGATATAGTAACAGTGAAAATATGACTTTGGGAGTTTTTCACTGTCAGGACAAGTATAACATACAGCATGTTTTTTAAATACAAGACACCCTGGCCCATGAGCCTTTAGGGTCTTCCTTAGGAGTGACATTTAAGTATTAAAAAGGAAGGTTTATGCCTGGAAAAAGGTTCATTTTCCAGTTTTTAAATTGCAGGTTAGAACTGCTTTGCAAGCTGCAATAGGAGACCTGAAACATTATTTAAAGGGCTACTTTAAGTGGGTGGCACAATGATTGCTGCAGACCCCCTAGTGGCATTGCATTTACAGGCCCTGGGGTACATGCTGTACCATTTACCAGGTACTTATAAATACATTAAATGGTCCAATTAGGTTTAAACCAATTTTACCACATATGAGGGATATAGTACAAGCCCTGATAGCAGTGGTAAAGTGCACAGAGTCCATAAAGCAAACAAATACTGGTTTATTAAAGGAAGAAAGTGAAGGCAAAAAGTGTAGGGTAGCCCTGCATAAAGGGTCAGGTCCAACAATACCTTAGCCTATTCTACTTAGAAATGAAAATAGATAAACAGGTATGGCTTTAGGAAAACACATCAGACACCAGTTCTACTTTTGTTGTGTGTGTGTGTGTGTGTGTCTGAAACAAGATTTGTATTACAATTTGTCTTTGAGGGTTTGAAGCGGTGCATTAGATGTGAAACGAGTCATGTATTTTTTTTATTATGCATTTAACATTTCCATATTTGTAATTCTCATTGTACATGCAACAGGTATGTTGATATTGTCATCATATAATGTGGCTATGTGTCTGTAAAGTATACAGTTATAGGACTGTTTTATAATTAATGTTGCTATTTTTATGAATTACATTTTTTCTGGACTAATGCTGCTCTTTTTTTGACTGTGCATTAGAGCACTGCTAACCAGGCCCAGGTACATGTGCTCTGATCCCTAAAGCATTATGAAATTTGCTACACTTCTGATTGGCAACTTACCTATAATTTCCTACTATATTTTACAAAAGTGTACCTGGGGCCTGTAGGTTAAAAATCACCAGTGGACTCCAGCACATATTGCGCCATCACGAAAGTGACCATCCAAAGCATGCCTCCATGCCTGTTCCTACATACTGGTTAGGAAGTTTTAAAACTGCAGATTCTACCTGGCAAAGATAAACGTTTTGCTAAGCCTAATCTTTATTTTTAATGCTTACAAGTCACATCTAAGCAGCCTCTATTTGTGCATGGAATTTAAAGAGTAGAACTTGTCTACTGGTGTTTTACATGCCCTGGCAGTGAGAAATCTCCAACTTTGTTTTTCACTTTGTTGAGGTTGACTCTCAAATAGAAAAGCACAGTGTAACATTATTACACTTTAGATTGCAAAACTGCAGTTTAGGAATACCTAGGAAAATTATTCAAGGACTCATCTTATTAGTCATTTAAAATTCAGCTTAATTGTCAAATCAGATTTTAAATTGCATTTTCAAAAAAAATATCATGTTTAGTAAGCTATCATTTTTCTGCCTGAGCCAAATGTTTTTTTTCAGCCAGTTTTCAGGGTCACCAAACTGTTGAGGACTCTCCTGTGATGAGAAATGTATTGCTTACATAAAATGTACAAAGGGCTTGGTTATGGGGAGATCTTTTTCTGCTAAGAAAGATGGTCTGGGGATGTGCCCAGCCCCTTCCTGAGCTTCAAAGTAAACCTAACCTGTTGCTGGCAGATGTAGCTCACACCAAAGCCTGCCTACAGCGTGTCCTCATAGCCAGCCTATCTGCAAACTAAGTGGAGGGGAGCTACCTTAGAAGTGACCACACATTATCATAGACGTGAGTCCCTTGCTCACTTTGCCACTGGATTCAAGCAAGCCCGGCTGAAGACGGCTGGAATGCCAGAAACCGGTCCTCGGAAGCTTGTTTCCGGTCCAGTGAAGACATGCCTTGGCAGTTTGGGCTGGACTGTTCCCATGAGGCACAGGGTCAAACTGATTTGCATATAGCCATGTCTGAACTGGGGTGGCAGAGTGGGCTAAAGAACGGTGATGGATTAAACCCAGATCTTTTGACTGGGTGTGAATGTTTGATTGATTCGGATGCTCTGTCCATCACCACCCCCTTTTGTACCGCTTTTGGCCGCCATGGGTGTGGCAGGGTATGCTCAGACGTGAGTCCCTTGCTCACTTTGCCACTGGATTCAAGCAAGCCGGGCTGAGGACGGCTGGAATGCCCGAAACCGGTCCTCGGAAGCTTGTTTCCGGTCCAGGGAAGACATGGCTTTGCAGTTCGGGCTGGACTGTTCCCATGAGGCACAGGGTCAGACTGATTTGCATATAGCCATGTCTGAACTGGGGTGGCAGAGTGGGCTAAAGAACGGTGATGGATTAAACACAGATCTTTTGACTGGGTGTGAATGTTTGATTGATTCGGATGCTCCGTCCATCACCACCCCCTTTTGTACCGCTTTTGGCCGCCATGGGTGTGGCAGGGTATGCTCAGACGTGAGTCCCTTGCTCACTTTGCCACTGGATTCAAGCAAGCCGGGCTGAAGATGGCTGGAATGCCAGAAACCGGTCCTCGGAAGCTTGTTTCCGGTCCAGGGAAGACATGGCTTGGCAGTTCGGGCTGGACTGTTCCCATGAGGCACAGGGTCAGACTGATTTGCATATAGCCATGTCTGAACTGGGGTGGCAGAGTGGGCTAAAGAACGGTGATGGAATAAACCCAGATCTTTTGACTGGGTGTGAGTGTTTGATTGAATCGGATGCTCCGTCCATCACCACCCCCTTTTGTACCGCTTTTGGCCGCCATGGGTGTGGCAGGGTGTTGTAGTGTAGTTCCTATTTTCCCTATATGCCCTGCGCATTGGAATAACATAAACAGCAGTGTAGACGTAGGACTGCGGTCTTCTAGGTCTCTACTGACTATGTTAGACTTAATTGGGTTTGTACCAGCTAGCTCAGAGGTCACTGGAAACTTTCTTGACTGAATAGGAAGTGATCAGCTTCCCTGGCTCAGACAAGAAGGGATTCAGTTTTCCAACAACTGCATTAACATGACAACTTTGCTCCTCAGAATAAGAGTCAATCTCTAGAGTCGTGTAAAACAATAGACAGCTATTTCACTCAGTCAGTTGTGCAGAATTACTTTCACCAGTTATGCAGAGAATAGAGAGACAGGCGTTTTCAATAAAAGGTATTATTTATTGAACAGTCTTCCTTCTCATGCAAGAGAAATGAATTGCCACAATTGCAAGACTTGTTATTATAAAAAGTGCGTACAGTAAAAGAAGTATTGCGAAATAAAACTGTAAAAGCATTGATATGGTTTCTTAGCCATAAGATGGTTAAAATGAATAAAATATATACATTCATATATACATTTGGCTAACGTCCTCAACTGGTGCTTTTAACTACGCCTACCCCAGTGTACCTGACCTAAGCCTAATACGTGGAAGGGAGTAAATAAGTAGCAGTTTAAGTTAAGTTGGTTTTGCCAAGGGTTTGCTTCAAGAATTCTCTCTAAGGGTTTAGTCAGCACCGTACCTCTGGAAGAGAGTGTTGGAGGTCTGGTATCTCCTCTCAGGTCTCGATATTCCAGTTACCCACAAGGGTAGGCTGGAAACGCCGGAGCTGGATTTTCTCGGCAGGAGAAAAGACAGCGTCTTTCTCAGCGCGTCAAGGAGGAGGGGCAGCATCCGTGGGCTTCTCGCATCTGCTGGGCTCTCTGCAAGGGACAGCTGTTCTGCTCCAGTATTCACCACCACCGCATTTGCTTAAGGCAACGTTGGCATATTTATACCTGAAAGGTGCTGAGTTTGACGTAAGTTTTTGGACATAAGACATCAATAAAAATGTCACTAAGAACTGGTCGTTCTTACAGTGCTTGCAAGAGTTCTATTACTAATCAAAACAAAGCAAGCGGGCTTTCCCAGGTTGCTGGGGGGTTCGAGCTGTCGAAAGAACTCGGTGTGTTATCTTTGAATCTAAGGAAGTGGATTCTGCTGTGTCATGTACTGTAATAAGCTGTAGAGATGAGTTACTGAAATATGGCTCTGATCGTTTATGCCATTATAGGGATACGTATTGATTATAGCCGTATAGGGGCATGAGGTCACAATATTGATCGGGGTCCTAGATAGAACACAACAGTATGCTCAGACGTGAGTCCCTTGCTCACTTTGCCACTGGATTCAAGCAAGCCGGGCTGAAGACGGCTGGAATGCCAGAAACCGGTCCTCGGAAGCTTGTTTCCGGTCCAGGGAACACATGGCTTGGCTGAGGTAACGTTTTTTGTCTCTAGGTCTATTTAAAAATAGAAGCTCTGTTCTTTATGAATAGTTCTACTTTAAGCAAAGTACTTGTGCCAGAAAAAAAGTAAATATTTTGAAGAATGTCTGATTCAAAAAATATTTCAAGGGGAACTGAAAAATAGAGTTCCAAACGCGTTTCAGTAGGTTTTCTTTATCAAAGCTGAAGGCCGAATTCAGAGTTCACGGGAACGCTGTGCGCCGGATTGTTTTCTAAAATTCATTGTTTCTGTTCATGGGAGAACATCATATCAGACAGGCTCTCAAAGAATAGGTCTACATATTCAGGTGACAGTTTGGCCAGGTTCGATAGTGCAGTAACCTGGCGGTTGTGAGAATGATTGCTATCATCGATGTCTGGATCAGCAATGCTCACAGAAGGTCGTACCTGGGTGATGCTGCTTTCATTTTTTGCTTCACTGCTGCCACCTAGCCGTAGCGCAGGAGTCTCAACGAATGCCGACATCAGGATTCGTAGACGCTGGGGACAACACGATGCGTGAGCCGTTACAGGACTTAGAGTATCGATATCCATTGGTACTGCTGATGGTAGTGCAAGACAGGTGTCTAACACGCATTCTTCTCCGCATAGCATACATCAAAGCACAGGTAAGATGCAGGTCTGCCATATAGGTCTGAATGAAAGAAACCAGGTCATGTTCAGATCTCTCAGCCGGGCCAATCCAAGGACCTTAGTTATGCGGTCCTGGTAGCGTATTGCTAGGATCGTTTCTTCCATCCTTGCCGGAGTCATGTCTGTGTTTTGGCTTGCCATATTGGAGCAGAAGGGTCAAAAATAAAATGCCTGCTACGAGTCCCAAAATTAGTGGTAGGCCGCCAAAGACTGAATGGACAAAATTGGGAATAATGCCCAGAACTGCTTTGAATGGTGTTAACAGTCCCGAAAAACTTGTCTTAAATACGTTTGAGATACCAATGGCATCCGACATATTTAGGATTTGGCTGAGCATTTCTGTGAAATGCACGGGGCAATTTGTTGATAAAAGTTCATGTATCTCCGATGCTGTCCTTGCAACATAGAGATCATACGTTTCTTTTGATGACGTGATGGGCACTGTTGTCTGCAAAAGCACAGACTTCATTCTGCTTAAAGTATCAATTCGTATAAAAGAGATATTCAACGGAGGCCAAATCGGCGTCTCGGAATCTCCAGGGCCGTTTGGAAACAATGTTTGCATACAGCAAGTGACCATGGAAGTCACGCTTACGAGATATGCTTTCCCTGGCACCAAGCCACAACAGCTGTGATCCGTTATTAGAATGTAACTCCCGTTAGAAAGTTGCCTAAAGAAGGGCTCTATCTGTGTTGCAGGTGTGACGTGCTGGTGGCATGTAAGGTTGTTTGAATTTCCTTCACAGGCCCCATGTAAATTAATACCCTGGCACAAAAGTATACCGCTTAGTGAATGTTTGCAATTTTCACCACTAAGAAATAAATTTCTATCGTTGTCACTGTAGCATGTATGTGTATATGGTAATTTCCATGATGACTTAATGTACCCTTTACCCAACCTTTCATACTGGCCTGTCGGTATATACTCAAGGCAATTTTTAAATCGATAAGTTGTTATCGGAATTGTGATAATCCTGTGTATTATCCATTCAATGACAGGTCTTTCTGACATTGTCAATGGTAATCTCTCAAGTTTTTCAATGCTCAGGATTGTATAGTCTGCTCCTTTCTGTGCCAAACTGATTTGTTTATCAGTGAGGTTAAAGATAGAAAACAATGACGTTGTGTTGATTAAACGCCATGGCACATAGCCTGAACGAAGATTTTGCAATGTCCAGCCTAGCTGTACAATAGAACGTAATTGGGACTGGCCATGTTGTAACAATAGCAAGTCTTTATCTATTACATCGATGGCAGATGATACAATACTGTCCAGTGAATATATTCTGGAGGACAGAGTCATTAACCCATTGTCCACAACAGAAAGTGATTTTTCCAAATTAATACGATCAATTTCTCGTATTTTTTCTGCTGTTTCTATTTGCATTACTTTCCATGCCTCTTTGTATGCCGCATATACACTTGCCTCTATGAAACGTTTTTGACGCTGTTTGCGTGGTCCCATAATGAAATCACGCAAGTCAGCACCATCTTTAAGTAAAGATAAATGTTGCTTAATTTCTGCCAGTGTGGATGTTTCTAGCCATTCAAGGCACAGTTTCCCTACACTGTATGTTGTTACTATCCCTGGATGTTGTCTCTGGGAGTATCTAGGGTCTGGTCTGGTCATTTTTGACCCCTGAGTTTTGTTCAGGAATCTATCTTGACAGTTATTAGTGTCTTCTTGCCAGATTAACCACTTTTTCCAATCAGGATGTGTTCTATTTTGATGTAAAGTTTGGTATACGTCTATTTAAATCTCTGTGGTAGCATTATCAGGTATTGGCTTTGGAATAGACTGTTTGTTTAGGTCCTTAATCTTAGCTAGGCCAAGACAGGTTGTTTGATGAATTGTGTCATTTAAGAAAATTATTTGTTCTGGGATCATGCAGGCTCGAAATAATGCTTCTAGGCCTTGTACCTGCCAATCTTTTGTACCCCCGATTGTTTTTGTTTCAATGTTGTTTTTCCAGAAATCAAAACCAAATGTAATCATTTTTTCATAAAATGCTTCTGAATATATCAATTTAGTATTTTTCAGCATGGTTTTCGTCCCTGTTTTATCCAACAGTTTATAATAAAATGTTTCTGCATTACTCGTGTTAAACCCTGAGAAGTATTGGAATTTTTCATAGAATGTTTTTGAACTGCTTTTAGGTGGAGTAGCACAATGTTCCAATTGATTATATATTAAAACATTTCTAGGTTGCGCAGATTTATGTAAATAGTGGTCTGCGTAATGCGAAAAACAGTACATCTGCTCATAATTAGATGAACCTTGTAAATAATCATGGTCTGTAAATTTTGCTGACACACTAAATCCGACATCATATTATTTATACTTTCAAAGTCCCAAAGTCCCAATCATGAGAGAATGTACTTGGTTTTACAAAGTCACTTAATGAAACCTTGAACTGGTGAGGATATTTCAAGATCTCGACTGGGCCATATATTTCATTGTCAGTCTTGTCCCACACTACCCCGCTGGGTATTGGAATGGCTTTGACATTTACTGATGATAGTTCTCTTTTTTTGACGTGAGATGATTTGTGAGGTTTCAGAACTAAGTTGATGTTCTGACTTGCTGTGTCCATTGAACTGTAATAAACTTCCCTAAAATTAAAACCAAAATTAGGCATAGTAGGAGTATAAGTACCCCTGATATAATCCAATGTTCAAACAAAGGTGCTTTCAGAAATGTTTCCTTTAGTTGATGAAAGAGTTATGTTGCTTTTTCTTTAAAAGTCTTTGTTTCTGGCGTTATTTCATGGTCGCTTTGATCTTTCAGAAAAGTTATCGAAATTGATGAAGTAGCCAGAGGCAGTTCTGTCGATTGTTGGAATTGTTTTCTCCATTTGCTTTTTCATTAGCACATTCTGATGCCACATCATTGTAGACTGGTGTTTCATGACGAACTGTTTCAATTTGAGTTCCAAGAGGCACGAGTTCCATGGCATTATTGCATAGTCCTTCTCTGTGCACTACAGGTTTATCAAATGTGATTAGTCTTTCAGTTTGAACCTCTTGGATTGTTGCAAATTTGGGTATTCTGTTATTTCTTGGGAGTCCACTTGGCCTACTGTTGATTATAGGCCACATGCTTGTGGTTTCACCAGGTCGATGGATACAACTCGGTTCTCTTTTTTACCAGCAAGGGGCGGTAGTACTACTGATCTTGTTCCGTTGATTGCTAAGACAGGTACTGCTTTTCTGTAAGAAGGCCCAAATTCCTTCTTTACCGCTATTTTTTCTCTGACCAGATCCCCAATCTTTGGAATCCAGACAGGTCTTGCTGGGACAGGTGGTGTGTCTTCAGTGGTAGCTGGCTGTTGTTTTAACTTTATGTTGCTTAGGGATTTTCTTGTTTCATTCAAGTCCTGTAAAACAGCCAAACGATCTTTGATGTCAAAGTCTTTATTTTTATATTTTACCACTGAAGCCTGACTATCAAGATCCTGAATATTCATTCTAGTTCCGAACAATAGTTCATACGGGCTGAAACCTTATAGAGAATTTCTTGGCAAATTATTAAGACTGCGTTGGACACTTATTAAATATTTGACCCACCCATCACCCGAACCTAATACCTTCGCTGTTATAGACTGCTTTATGTCTCGGTTTTTTCTTTCCACTACACTATTTCCGTCACGGTGGAATGGACAAGAGAATCGCTATCCAATGCCCATACTGGTCATGGCCTCCTTATAAGCTCGAGAGCTAAAAGCAGGACCCTGGTCAGAAGGAAGCATGGTTACTGCGTATATGCCGATAAAGACTCGCAGATCTTTTATAACAGTTTTGGCGTCAGCCGAGCGCTGGGGCCACATTTTTATAAAGAATGTACTCTTAAACAATTAATAGGATGCTGGACTGCATATAGACAGCATTACCCTGTCCATAAAGGGTATCTGGGCAACAGGCGGGACCGGTTCACTACTGCAATCTCATCTGCAGTCTTGACAGTTTTTTGCAAATATTTGATGTTGCACGCTCATCCCTGGCCACCAGTATACTGCTTGTAATTCAGACAGAGAATATTTCATCTGTTTGTGCCTTGGACCCACTCCCATGTGAGCGTCTGCTATTAAAAAGATTCTCCGATTCATGTTTGGAATTACCCTACCCCCCACTCCAGGGATTCGAGCAAAAGGAACGGAGTTTGCATCAATTACGTATGTATAATTGAGTGGATAGTTCACGGGTAGTGCTGCACAGTCGCCTTTTAAGGACGTTTTTACTGCCAGCATGGTTTCCCCGTCTATGTATTTTTCTGAACGCTTTTTTGTGGCTACGGAAGCCGGCTTACTTGCTTCCGCTATGGCTGTATTAGCCAATGAATTCCCTGCAACGTGAACACCATCACGTTGATGACTCAGAGTGTGTGTCTTTTCTAGTTCTTTCTGTAAATGAACTACTTGTTTCCAAAGCATTTTATGCTTGATTGTGGCACCTGTGTCATCTTTGTAATCATTTTGAATCCAGTTCTGCAAATCATTATTGTAGGAGTTGACGCAAAAATGCGAATGGCATACCATTAGTGTCGGGAATTCACGTTCGGCATTTTCAAGCGCCATCTTTAAGGATCTGATTTCAGCTCGCTGAGCCGAACATTTTCTCAGTGATTCAGTTTTTGTTATTTTCGGTCTGAATTTACCGCAGAGCCAGCGACCTTTAACAAACGCGCAGGTTGCATTGTAGGACTTATTTTCTACATTGTAATGCAGTACAAATCTGTCTGTATAGATTATACAGGAGTACTGTTCTAGAGGGAGAATTTCGATTGGCAGAGGATATTCTTTTTCATAATTTAAATCATGCTTTTTTTCATGTGGTGGGCGAAATAGTATTTCACGTCTTCTGCAGCAAAAGATTTTTCCCACTGTATCCATTTCGGATCCAGTGACACTGTAGGCAGGTTTACTTGGCTGAATAGTACTTCGAAGGCGGATTCCGCTGTGAGAACAGTGATCCTTTTGCCTTGTGCTAGTGCTCGTTCTTTCGCTATAGCAGTTTGCACTGCCTTCACAGTATTTTCTGTGAGACTGAATGTTTTTTCTGCTTGTGTGTACAAATGAGATTTGTAAGCTATTGGTACCGTTTCTCCCTCATTAGTGGTCAGGTACGTGAATCTGCATCTTCCTGGGATTACTCGGATTACAAGGTTGCGTGTATTGTCACGTGTTTCTAATTTTGTTTTTCTAACATGTCTGTTTGCAGTGATCTCAAAATTTCTGTGTGTTTTTGAGTCCAGTTGATTGGTTTAAAATCAGGTTTAATTAATTCGTAGAGATGTTTAATCCTCTCTGCGTAGTTTAGAATGTAAGTTCTTCCGAAATTCAGGAAGCCTAGAATCGATTGTAAGTTCTTCAGCGTTTTTGTTGCTTGGAGTACAGCGCACTTCTCTAAGAAGTTGTCCGCTAGACTTTTTCCTTTACTTGATAATTCGTATCCTAAAAATAAGACTGTCAGATGGGCAATTCTTGACTTTTTAAAGTTGAATTTGTAACCCTCTGCTGCGAACCCAAGTATTATGGTGTTCACCCTTTTCAAGTGAGTATCCAAGTCGTCGTCTCTGAGATAGATGTCATCGACATAAGATAATGCCTCATCATCATATATTTGTAGTAATTCTGTTACTCTGGCTGAAAATAATCCCGGGCTATTCTTGAACCCCTGTGGGAGCCTACAGAAATTTTTCTGTGACCCCATTATTGACAAAGCTGTCAAGTACCTGCTTTCTGGTGCAATATTTTGACAAAAGAATCCATTAGATATGTCTAATGTTGTTTTGTATTTTTTCCGAACGATGTTATTCATCAGTGCCGCACTGTGCGAGTTCTGTACCGCGATTGTTTTGCAACAAGAGTTAAGGTGTCTGTAGTCCAGGACTAGACGATACGAATCGTCTGGTTTGGAGACAGGAAACAAAGGATTGTTCATTCGAGAGGTGCATGTTTCAATCACCCCTTGGTATTCAAGTTGATCTAAAATCTCCCTGACCTGTTTTTTAGCTTCTTGCTTAATAGGGTACTGCCTTTGTGCAGTAGGTTGACATTTTAACTGGATTTTGTGGGGAGGAGAGTCCTCATCCCATCCTACATGATTTTTATATAATGCTGGTGCCTGGGCTACTGCCCATTACCTTGCATATATATATTTAGTGTGAATTGGAATGTGATTCGAGAAGGCAGGCATAATCATTTCTTCGCCATGAGGGCACTCCCTGACAAACTCCGGGGGCCAATCTTTCTCGGCTAACAGGATATCATAGCCTTTTGAGAGGTTATCCCAAAATAGACCCCTTATTCTTCTAGTCTTATCTCCCTCTATACGCAGTGTTATTTCGTATATCTTATGAGGGTCGCTAATTCTGCCGTCTGCAGTTTCTACTTGAATGTATTCATTCGTGTCCACTGTCTCCAGATGACTCATCAGGATCTTGCGAGCTATGCTGATTTCTGCTGCATTGTCTAGCATTGTCTGTGCCCACTCTCCATTTTTCAGCTGTGTCCTCAGTATTCTCGGCATGTTCGATTACTCTAATACTGGCTACCTTCTTTCTTGGAAATTGTAATTTTTTTACTTTGAGCAGGTTCCTTGTCTTTGGACTTGGTGTGCTCTCCTGGGTCTGACCGTCCTCTTCTTTCCGATTTCTGCGAAAAAGATCGAGAGGGACGTGTATCAATACTTTGTTATCTATCAGGCTTTTTCAAGTTATCCCTATTTCTATGGTTACATCTTTTCTCAGAGTGCTCCCTCTGGGGAGACTGGTGTTCTCGAGTCAGAGTTCTTTCCCTCCGCCCAGGAGACCTTCCTCCGGACTGGAAAACTTTTTCCTTGGGAGTGGACTGTTTGTTTCCATCCCAGTGTTTAGATTATTTTTAATAAATAATTTTTCAGGATTTTCGAGTAGTTGGGGTTTTACTGGTTTCCCACCCAAACTATCTCTACCTAATTCTTCATAGCATTTTTCTATAATTCTGGCAAGGTCAATTGGTTGATCTGTTATATCTGTTTTTTTCAATTTCTGGCAGATCGCCACAGGTGCTGCTTCTCCTTTTATGTTGGCTAGAAATATAAACGAGACCTGCTTGAAGTCTTTCAGTAATTTCATACCAAGAGTTAAAGCAGGTTCTGGACCGTATTCATTCTGAATTTGTTTTAGCACATCTGGTATTACCGCCATGGACAGAACACCATGTGTTTTTGTGTAAATGGAAGCAAAGACTGTACCCCAAGTGTCACAGTCCTCCACATTTGGTGCGACCCCCATTGGAAGGCAGATAGTCAGAATTCTGTGTTTCTCAATAGGGTTAGTATTCGGGAATACTGCCTCTATTTGAGTAACTTTCTGTGCTAACCAGAAAGGGATTTGTTCCCGTTTTATGGGTGTTTTACCAAGACATGATTGTATGTTCTGTGGTGTAATTTTATTTGTGTTCCCCTGATGAGGGGTCAGCTGTGGAACATTAACAGCTGTTTGGACTGTTGCAGTCCGCATTACATATTGGACTAACTGTCTATGTATTTTAATTAATGTTTTTAGCTGTGCTAACAGCTCTTCGCGAGACATTTTTTCAATATCCGGATGTGGTGTGTAGCTGGCTAGAACCGGCCACGTTGATCCTGGTCTACCTAGTGGACCGAGCCTGGTGATGTGATCATTGTGTTTTAGGGCGCCTTTAAAACAGAGCAGGTGCTCTTGGTATTTTAATGGGATTTCAATCTCCTCGAAAGGAGCGTACTCATCCGCATTGTTCCTCTATTTTGTAATAGTGGAATTCGTGTGTTGTAGCGTTTGCCGCTGGAAAGTTTATCCATGAATAGAATACCTCTGTCTGCCGATATTCGTATGCCTCTATCACGAAAACGACGGTACCACCTCGTGAGGTCAGTCCGTTTTCTATAAGTTTTAACGTTATAGTTTTTCTTATGTTTGCCGGGATGATAATCGCATCCGGTTCATTAATTCCTGTATCATCGGGACCCTGCTGAGTTGCGTCTGCTGCGACTTCATTGGTTCCGTTGTTATTGCCATTTACTGACATTGTATTAATGAAGGTTTGCAGAGCAGGTTTCCAAGGAAACAAAGATTAGGTGCACAATATTTTGGAACACTGTATCCTTCAATGTTGAATAAACAAGAAGCTCTACATAGGAATCTCTTCCTACTAAGTTCAGGCGGATTTTTAACCTTTCACCCACTCCAGATGTCTATTGGAGTATTTACGGGAGAAAGGGTCTGTGTGAAAAAGCACGACTGAGTTACTCTAACGTCTTGCGTTAGTTTGATCGCCTTACCAAACGTTGGGCGCCATGTAGTGTAGTTCCTATTTTCCCTATAGGCCCTGCGCATTGGAATAACATAAACAACAGTGTAGACGTAGGACTGCGGTCTTCTAGGTCTCTACTGACTATGTTAGACTTAATTGGGTTTGTACCAGCTAGCTCAGAGATCACTGGAAACTTTCTTGACTGAATAGGAAGTGATCAGCTTCCCTGGCTCAGACAAGAAGGGATTCAGTTTTCCAACAACCGCATTAACATGACAACTTTGCTCCTCAGAATAAGAGTCAATCTCTAGAGTTGTGTGAAACAATAGACAGCTATTTCACTCAGTCAGTTGTGCAGAATTACTTTCACCAGTTATGCAGAGAATAGAGAGACAGGCGTTTTCAATAAAAGGTATTATTTATTGAACAGTCTTCCATCTCATGCAAGAGAAATGAATTACCACAATTGCAAGACTTGTTTTTTTTTCATAAAAAGTGCGTACAGTAAAAGGAGTATTGCGAAATAATAGTGTAAAAGCATTGATATGGTTTCTTAGCCATAAGATGGTTAAAATGAATAAAATATATACATTCATATATACATTTGGCTAACGTCCTCAACTGGTGCTTCTAACTACGCCTACCCCAGTGTACCTGACCTAAGCCTAATACGTGGGAGGGAGTAAGTAAGTAGCAGTTTAAGTTAAGTTGGTTTTGCCAAGGGTTTGCTTCAAGAATTCTCTCTAAGGGTTTAGTCGGCACCGTACCTCTGGAATAGAATGTTGGAGGTCTGGTATCTCCTCTCAGGACTCGATATTCCAGTTACCCGCAAGGGTAGGCTGGAAACACCGGAGCTGGATTTTCTCGGCAGGAGAAAAGGCAGCGTCTTTCTCAGCGCGTCAAGGTGGAGGGGCAGCCTCCGTGGGCTTCTCGCATCTGCTGGGCTCTCTGCAAGGGACAGCTGTTCTGCTCCAGTATTCACCACCACCGCGTTTGCTTAAGGCAATGTTGGCATATTTATACCTGAAAGGTGGCGAGTTTGACGTAGGTTTTTGGACATAAGACGTCAATAAAGATGTCACTAAGAACTGGTCGTTCTTACAGTGGTTGCAAGAGTTCTATTACTAATCAAAACAAAGCAAGCGGGGCTTTCCCAGGTTGCTGGGGGGTTTGAGCTGTCGAAAGAACTCGATGTGTTATCTAGGAATCTAAGGAAGTGGCTTCTGCTGTGTCATGTACTGTAATGAGCTGCAGAGACGAGTTACTGAAATATGGCTCTGATCGTTTATGCCATTATAGGGATATGTATTGATTATAGCCGTATAGGGGCATGAGGTCACAATATTGATCGGGGTCCTAGATAGAACACAACAGTATGCTCAGACGTGAGTCCCTTGCTCACTTTGCCACTGGATTCAAGCAAGCCGGGCTGAAGACGGCTGGAATGCCAGAAACCGGTCCTCGGAAGCTTGTTTCCGGTCCAGGGAACACATGGCTTGGCAGTTCGGGCTGGACTGTTCCCATGAGGCACAGTTAGACTGTTTTGCATATAGCCATGTCTGAACTGGGGTGGCAGAGTGGGCTAAAGAACGGTGATGGATTAAACCCAGATCTTTTGACTGAGTGTGAGTGTTTGATTGATTCGGATGCTCCGTCCATCACCACCCCCTTTTGTACCGCATCATTATCATAGCTAGGCACACGGGACACTGTATAGGGGATTAAAGACACTGTCATGTTGGTTTTAGGTAGAGGGGGCACTGTAGGAGTATGTATTGCAAAATACAAAGGGCATACTGCAACAGTGGGTAGGGGCACCCCGGGAATTTTTAGACCATGAGTTAGGGAGTGGCTAGGAGATTCCCCCATATACAGGTCCGCCCTACCTTAAATGTAGCAGTTCATTGCTCTTAGAAGAACAGCTCCACACCTGTGGAAGATTGAAGGAGGACTGCACCTGCTGTTGTAAACTGTGAATAGACCACAAAAAGCTGGATGTGCTCTCACTTGTACTCTAAACTTGGATGTGGGTCAGATGCCTAACCTCCTAAGTTACAGGGACACAAAAGCTGCAAGTAGCCCAGTTTCCTGAAGAGCCCAGCTGCCCAGTTCCAACTGGACCTACCCTGGACTTACCCTGGATTCTGTAGCGGCTTCTGCTGGAGTGAGCCCTAACTCCAAGTGGTATCTCTCAGCTCCTTAAGCCCTTGTATAAGTCTTTGATTTGATTTGATGTGGATTTGTAAAGCGCGAATTGCTGCCCTGAGGCGTCCAAGTGCTAGCAATAACCAAAACCTACCAGAGAGCCAGATGGGGAGGGGGAAAGGTCTAAAGCAGTGAGTTAAAAAAGAAGGTTTTAAGCTGTTTGCGAAACGCAGTGAGATTTGAATTGGCCCTGAGGTGCAATGGAAGGGTATTCCAAGTTCTGGAGGCGTTATGGGCAAAGGACCTGCCGCCGGATCTGGATTTTTTTATTCTGGGAGTCACTGCTAAAAAAGTCTGGCTAGAGCGAAGACTTCTGTTGGGGATGTAGTGAGTGACTAGGTCACGAGTAATACTCGGACCAGTGTCCCAGAAGGCTTGATGGGCAATACACATTGCCTTAAATAGAATTCTTTGGCGGACCGGTAGCCAATGAAGGCTAACCAGTCCGGCCCTCACTGATTGTCTGCGCGGGATCTCCAGCAGTAGACGGGCTGCGCAGTTCTGCACTGCTTGCAGCCTGCGTAGAGTGTACTCTGGGGCGCCGAGATAGAGCACATTATTAAAATCAAGGCGAGATTGTAAAAGCCCTTGTATAGCCACCTGTTTGGCTTCCATGGGAAGGAGAGGGAAGACTTTCTTTAGCATCCTCATGATGCCAAAACAGGTGGCAGACAGTTTTGTGGCCTGCACGTTGAAGGAAAGGGAGCTGTCCAACCAAACTCCCAGGCTTTTGATATTATCTTTAGGAGTTGGTGGAGGGCCCAGACACGGGGGCCATAGGGCGTCGGGGAGGCGAAGATCTGGGGGGCCTAGGAGCATCAGCTCCGTTTTGTCCCCGTTCAGCTTGAGGGATGAGGAGGACATCCAGGTCTTCACCTCTTCTAGGCATTCTCTGAGCCCACCTGACGCAGGTCTGTTGTCCTCCTGCGCCAGTGAGACCACCAGCTGTGTGTCGTCCGCATACGAGATGATCTTAATCCCGAAAGGGCGGACGACTTCAGCCAGTGGCCTCATGTACAGGTTGAAGAGTGCGGGGCTCAGGGAGGAGACCTGGGGGACTCCACACTTCAGGGGTCTGCTGGAGGAGACAGACTCACCTTCAAAGACTCTGAAAGATCTGTCTTCTAAAAAGGATTTGAACCATAGCCAGGCTTTGTCCTTGATCCCGGCACAGGACATACGGTGCAGCAGGGTGTCGTGGCTAACCGTATCGAACGCTGCGCTTAGGTCAAGGAGGATCACTGCCACTGACCCTCCTTGAGCCAGGATTTTCCTAGCTTCCTCGGTGACCATGAGGAGAGCGGTCTCGGTCCAGTGTTTCGGTCTGAAACCCGTCTGCATGGGATCTAGTAAGTTGAAGCTTTCCAGAAAGTTAACTAGATGATGATTTACATGTCTTTCTAGGATCTTGCTCACCCAGGGGAGCAGAGAGATGGGTCGGTAATTGCCCAGGTCACTTGGATCTAGACTGGGCTTTTTTAGGAGCGCTCTGACCATGGCCTGCTTCCAGGCGACCGGAACGGTACTGGAGGTGATTGAGGTGTTTAATACCTCCTTCATTATAGGCAGGGTGATCTGGGAGGCGGCCATTATTATGTCTGGGGGGGGCGGGGTCGTCAGGGGATCCAGATTTGACTCTCTTCGCTAAGGATTCAAGGGTAGTGAGGTTCAATAGGGGAAGGTGGGCCAAGGTGGATTGGGGTAGTAGGAGGGGGTATGATGCTGGGGATTCATTCGGTTGGATAGACGAGTTGATATGTTTCAAGGGGGGGAGAAGGCTGAATAGATGGTGTTTACTTTTTGAAAGAAGAATTCCGCAACATTATTGCAATGGGTGGTGGTTTTTTCGACCTGCAAGGCAGGGGGAGGCCTCGTTAGCTGTTTCACTATGTGAAAGATCTCCTTCGGTTTGGACTTGGCCATCACTATTCTATCAGAGAAATATGTGGCCTGAGCTGATTTAACTTACATTTTGTATTCGCTGATAGATTCTCGGTAGCAGGTTTTATTGACAGCCGAGTAATCTGAACGCCAGCGCCTTTCCAGCCTCCTGCAGTCTTAGCGTGTACTACTGCCTATCCTAAAAGGAATTAAAAAATGTTTTATAGGATATTTAGCTGGGGAAGTGACAGAAGACGATGACCAACCTGCCATGATTCTGGTTTCTTCTGCTTGGAGTTTTTCTGTAGCAGCAAATCTGTTCCAGCTGGATTACACAGAGGAGGTATCCAGCCTCATTAGGCCCTGTTCAGATAGAGCTTGCCATGCTGGAGGAATCTAAGGTGAAAAAAAGTGAATAAGTCTGAAATATTTACTGGTTAAAGGCACCAAAAATTTCTGTCTGGCAAGAAACCTTCCATGGGTGCACATTTTTAAATTCTCCCACTCTGAGTTTTCTGCGACAAATAAACGGCTTCCCAGGGACCTCAACTGACTGCTGACTGGCATTGTGGAACCCATCTTTGCCACAGCTGAGGATTTTTTTACTTCCATTTCAGAGACTAAGGTCCTGATTTAGATTTTGGCAGACGGGTTACTACGTCACAACATTGATAGATATCCCATATCCACCAGTTTTCTGAGGTTGATGCGTTCCTCTTCTTGGCGCTATATTTATGTTATGATATGTTATGTTATTATGAGCTTGTAAAGCGCGTTATCACCCAGGGGTATCTAAACGCTATCAGCGGACTCACAACACCAAAGAGAACACAAAGCCACCCATTCAAAGAGGCCCCCATGCCTCCAGGAAAAGCACAGTTTTCAGATTCTTCCTAAAAGGAAGAAGATTGGTTTCTTTCCGGAGTCTAGCTGGAAGGCGGTTCCACGCCAGGGGGACAGTACTGGAGAAAGCTCTGCCACCCTTAGACGCGAGGTTAAACCGGGGGCATACCAGGTTACATGCCTCAACGGACCGCAAGGCCCGCTTTGGCATGTAGTTAATAAGTCGGTCCTTAATATAGTTGGGGCCGAGACATGAATGGCCTTATGTGCAAAGCACAGGCTCTTAAATTTCACTCTCTGTGCAATTGGCAACCAATGTAGATCCTGTAATAGGGGCGTGGCCCGAGTTCACCTAGGTTTGTTGAAAATAAGTCTGGCGGCGTCGTTCATTACATCCTGTAGCCTAGCCAAGAGGTTTTTAGGTAGGCCATAATATAAAGAATTCCCGCAGTCCAGACGTGCTAGAATCAGGGCAGAAACTGCCAGCCTAAGTGTGGAAAATGACAATAGAGAGGATAGTTTCGGGAGCTGGCGCAGTAAACTAACACATGTGCCCACCACTGCCGACACCTGCTGAGTCATGGACAGCAGGGCATCAATTCTGATGCCCAGGCTTTTTACTGCCACTGCCGGTTCCAGAAATGGTCCCAATTCCGCTGGCCAGAACAGATCACTCCACTGACTTGCAGCTGTCGTGACTGCCAGGACTTCAGTTTTCTCCAGGTTAATTTTCAAAGAATTATCCGACATCCAGTTGATGGTACACTTGAGAATGTCTTGCATTCTCAAGTGAGCTGTAGATGAATGCTCAATCTTGATCAGGATTTGTGTATAATCGGCATAATTATAGACCCTGCAGTCCATCAAGTTCAGTGCTGCTATCAACGGCTGCAAATAGATATTAAAGAGCAGGGGTGAGAGGGCTGAACCCTGGGGCACACCACAGGTCCACTTGGCTGGTTTGGACACTAGATCCGCTAGTTGAACTCGCTGTGAGCGATCTCTGAGAAAAAAAGTCAACCAGGCCAGGACCGTGCCCTGTATCCCTTGATCCTTAATCCGCTATAATATTCAGATGTGATTAACGGTATCAAACGCCGCGGATAAGTCCAGAAGGACCAGGGCACACAGAGTTTCTTTGTCAGCCCTAAGTCTCAGGTCATCCAGCACGGAAAACATAACTAATTCTGTGCTGTGATGAGCTCTAAAGCCAGCCTGATCGGGCTCGAGCAGGTGATTGCTTTCAAGGAGGTGGGTGAGAGAATGTAGAACATGTTGCTCCAAGATTTTGGCCAAGAAAGGCAGTTGGGAAATTGGCCTAAAGTTCTTCAGGACTTTTGGGTCAGTGCCTGGTTTCTTTAGAGGCGGAACCACCCGTGCTTCCTTAAAATTAGAAGGGACACATCCCGTCTTCAAGGAGCGGTTCAGAAGGGTGAAGACTTTATCCTCCATCCCAGACCATCCCAGCTTAAAGATTTTAGGAGGGCAGGGGTCCCCTGGAAAACCTGATTTCACCCGACCCATTATGGTTACCAGGGATTCCTTGGTAAGGGCGGGTAGTTGAGTCAGAAGGTCCATTGTCAGCCTAGGGAGCGTAGGAGGCGGCTCAATAGAACATGGAAAATTTGGGGTATGAGTAATTTCTGTGATTAGGTCCTTTATCTTATCCATGAAAAAGACTTGAAAATCTTGACAGTCCTTCTGATTAAAGGTCGGACGTGGCCTCTTAACCGTCCGCAGATCGTTTAAGACTTTAAACACTTCTTTCTGCGGGTCAACAGCCTCCGCGATTGTTGCCTCATAAAATTCGGCCTTTCTCTGGTGGATGGCTGTTTTGTATGCGGCGAACTGCAGTATGTAAGCGGCACGTGCACTGGGCATATGGGCTTTACGCCAAGCTCTTTCGCATTGACGTTGGACTTGTTTTTGTTCCCTAAGGGCATTATTAAACCATAGGGCTCCCTTGCCCTTATCTATCAGTCTGATTTTATGGGCTGGAGCTACTACCTCAATGGTCTCCTTCAGTATAGATAACAGGGAGACACTTTCAGTTTCCAAGTCGTCCATCCTAGCCGAGGGATATTCAGACTGTGGTAAGATAGTTGTCTTGACCTTATTCCAACTGTGCAGCATTTTCCAGTCTGGTTTACCTTTCGGTTGTCTTGTGAGGAGAGGATATTGGCCTTTAATTAGTTAGTGGTCCGACCAGGAACATGGGGAGACCACTAAAGGGCTGTGAGTGGGAAAGATGACCAAACCAGATCCAAAGTGTTGACCTTCTCATGCGTAGGCTCCCTCACCAACTGAGTAAGTCCAAGAGATACCAAAACCTCCTCAAAATGTTTGGTCTGGCCGTCCTTCGAGGTAATTTCCCAATGAAAATTGAAGTCCCCGAGCACCACCAAACCTTCGTAGTGGGTGCGGAGATCATGAATCAATTTAAAAAAGGGTTCCATGAACCTAATTGTTGTGCTAGGTGGACGGTATACTAAAAGGAATACCACGCAGTCTGTGGGAGAGCAGAACTTCACCCCCAGTACATCCGCGCCTTCAATGCATTCCAAACAGAGTGTTTCAGTTTTTAGGGTGTCCCTGAAAAAGAAGGCGACGCCACCCCCCTAGTGTTATGATTTTGATTTGATTTTGATTGGGATTTATAGAGCGCGTAGCTACCCTAGGGCATCCCAGCGCTAGTGACCATAGCTCCAGCAAGGTGGGGAAAAAGGGGAGAGGTAATCAGGGGGAATTTAGGGGAAGAGCCAGGTTTTTAGTCGCTTCCTGAACCTGAGGTGGTTGTGTTCTTGCCTCAGAGAGAGTGGGAGGGAGTTCCACAGTCTGGGGGCATTGTAAGAGAACAGGCGACCACCGGTTCTGGCCTTCCTAATTCTAGGGACGTTTGCGAGGGATAGGGAGTTAGATCTTAATTGTCTACTGGACTGGTGCTGTGTCAGAAGTGGTCTAAGAATGGGGGGGCCTTCATTGTGCATTATTCTGTGGGCAATGCACAGGGTTTTGAAGTTGACCCGTTCCTTTACTGGCAACCAGTGCTGGTTTCTGAGGGCTGGTTTGGCCGAGCTCCTCGCTTTAGTTCCTGTTAGGATTCTTGCCGCCGCATTTTGTGCACATTGAAGTCTGTGGACTACAGAGGCTGGAGCCCCCAGATACAACACATTTCCATAGTCTAATCTGGAGTTCACCAGCCCCTGCATCAGGAGCTTCCTGGATTGGTGGGGGATTAGATGGAGAATCTTACGTGCCATCTTTATGAGGCCAAAGCAGGTTCCCGCAGTTTTTCTCGCTTGAATCTTAAAACTGAGATCCTGGTCCAGCCATATCCCCAGGCTCTTTACCTCGGGTTTGGGGGTTGGTGGAGTTCCCATGCATGGCGGCCAGGGAAGGGATGTGGGGATTTTGTTTGGATTTCCCAAGAGGAGTATTTCTGATTTCTCACCGTTTAGTTTTAACCGGGAGTCGCACATCCACTGGTGCACCTTCTCAAGACAACTGGATAGATTAGAGAGGGAATTGTCTGATTGGTTAAGGGAAACGACGAGCTGTGTGTCGTCGGCGTACATTATAGATTTGATGCCAAAAGGTTTGACAACATCCTCGAGGGGTGCCATGTACACATTAAAAAGTGTGGGGCTCAGGGAAGATCCCTGAGGAACCCCACACTTGAGTGCCTGAGCCTTGGAGGTGGAGTACCCATCTGCCACTTGAAAGGACCTATCTTCAAGGAAGGATGTAATCCAAGCTAAGGCGGAATCCACCACTCCTATCAGACCAAGGCGCTGTATGAGGGTTGCATGGTCCACCGTGTCGAAGGCGGCACTTAGGTCGAGGAGGATCACTGCCACTGATCCTCCTGCGTCAATAATGCTCCTAGTTTCTTCGACCACGGCTAACAGTGCGGTGTCGGTCCCTTGTCCCGGTCTGAAACCTGTCTGAGACTGGTGGAGGAGGTGATTAGTTTCTAGGAACTCGGAAAGTTGTTGGTTTGCTACACGTTCGGCGATTTTGCTAATGGCCGGTAGCAGTGAGATAGGTCTAAAGTTAGATGGGTCCATGGGGTCTAGATGCGGCTTTTTTATAAGAGCCTTGACTGTGGCTTTTTTCCAATTTTCCGGGACTGTGCCAGCTTTGAAAGAGGCATTAATCAAGTTGGTGAGAGGGGGGGCAACAGTGGAAGCAACCAGCTTGAGTTTACTGATTGGGGCTGGGTCTGACGGGGCACCACTTTTGATCGTATGTAAGATGTTAAGAAACATCTCAGTGGTGATTTGGGGGAAGGAGGATAACCTCGGGGCGTCTTGGAGAGGAGAGGAGATAGAGCATCCTTGTGAGATCGAAGGGGCTGGTAGGGAGGTCAGGATTTTTTCGATTTTTGCCGAGAAAAATTTGGCCATCTGGTTACATTTTACGCCCTCTAGGTCTGGAGTCGGCGGTGGGTCCTGCATTTTGGTGAGGAGATTGACTATGCGGTAGGTCTCTTTTGCGGAATTGGCCGCTGAGGCTATTTGATCCTCGAAGTAGGAGGCCTGCGCTGTTTTTAAAACGTTTTTATAGAGCCTAATATGGGCTCTGTATTCGCTTTTGTCTTCTGTATTCCAGTTTTTTCTCCATTGGCGCTCTCGCCTTTTGCCTTTCTTTCTTAGTTCACGTAATTCCTGAGTAAACCACGGCAGTTTGGAGGATTTCCTGCTGGATGGGAGAGGTTTGAGTGGCAAGACTGAATTAAGGGAATCGTTAATCCATTTATGCAATTGGACTTTGGCTTTAGAGGGATCTGGGTCTACTACTGGTAGAGTGGTTGACAGCGAACGTTCCCATATGTTTGTGTCCAATTTTTTCCATGGGCGTGATGGGACCTGGGGACGGGGAGTTTCCGACTTCTTCCCTGGAAGTTGAAGTTTAAAAGGAACCAAAAAGTGGTCTGACCAGGGGAGGGGCAGAGGGGTTTGAACGGATAGTTTGGTGAGGTTGGAGAAAATGGGATCTAGCAGATGTCCTTTCATATGAGTAGGTTCATTGCTGCACAGTTAGGGATTGAGGGATGTTAGATCGGTTTTTAAATCTGAGGCAAGTTTGTTGGTGTGGTCATCGAAGTGGAGATTTAAGTCTCCAAGGATTGTGAAATTTGGAGTCACGCAGGCAAGAGAGGAGATGGTGTCCATTAGTGAGTTTATGAAACACCCTACCTGTCCTGGTGGGCGGTAGATTAGGACCCCAGATAGGGTGGTAGATGGAGGCAGATGTAAGGAGAAAAGAACATTTTCGCTATCTAGGATGGGGCTGTCTTTAAACTGACATGATAGGTTGTCGCGATATATAATCGCTAAACCCCCTCCCGTTCCCGTCGGTCTGTTGAGGGTTTTGATGAGGTACCCAGGTGGTAATGATTGGATAATGTCCGGGTCGGAACTTGTAGACAGCCAAGTTTCTGTTAAAAACAGGACGTCAATGGCGGAGTCTGTCAGCTGTAGGGTGATTTCTGTCTGGTGCTTAGGAAGTGACCTACAATTGAGCAGAGCCATCTCGAGGCAGGCGGGTTCTGGATGGGGGGAAAGCGTAACCCTGTAGGCGCAGTTCGGGCATCTTGGATGCTCGTCCTCCGGGGTAATGAGTCCGTTGCACCTAGTGTTTAAAGGTTCTCTGAGTTGGTGCAAAGATTCTTGTGAATATTTGATTAGAGGGAGGCTAGGACCGGCCGGGGGTGTGGGCTCTGGGCTCGGTCTGGCGCGGACGGGCGCAGACGAGTTGCCTTAGGCGCGCCTTCGGCGCGCAAACGGCGCTCCCGCTGCGCTCGTCCGCTGCGCTTCCGCCATAGGCACATTTTAAAGAGATTGTTGAGGGAGGGGACAGGGGGGTGTGGCCAAACAAGTGGGCGTGGCCTGAGTCCTCGCGCTGCGAGCGTCAGAGGAGTGAATCAATTAGGGGTCAGCCGGCAGCGTTAAAGTCCGCTACCTGAACTGAATGAAGTGCTCGATTCTTAGCAGTTTGCAGAGTTGCTGTGGTGAGTTTTAAAAGCTAGCACAAGTAAATTCGTGACAGTTTTACAATTTTAAAAAGCAGTGCAATGCGCTATGCGCTCTCCCGGCTTCCGCCTCAGGAGTTTGATCAATGGGCTACCTAGCGCTTTTACTCAGCGTTATGTAGTCGTCTCCGGGGGACGTGGCCAAACAAGTTGGCGTGGCCTGAGTCCTCGCGCTGCGAGCGTCAGAGGAGTGAATCAATTAGGGGTCAGCCGGCAGCGTTAGAGTCCGCTACCTGAACTGAGTGAAGTGCTCGATTCTTAGCAGTTTGCAGAGTTGCTGTGGTGAGTTTTAAAAGCTAGCACAAGTAAATTCGTGACAGTTTTACAATTTTAAAAAGCAGTGCAATGTGCTATGCGCTCTCCCAGCTTCCGCCTCAGGAGTTTGATCAATGGGCTACCTGGCGCTTTTACTCAGCGTTATGTAGTCGTCTCCGGGGGGGGGGGGGGTGGCCAAACACGTGGGCGTGGCCTGAGTCCTCGCGCTGCGATCGCCAGAGGAGTGAATCAATTAGGGGTCAGCCGGCAGCGTTAAAGTCCGCTACCTGAACTGAGTGAAGTGCTCGATTCTTAGCAGTTTGCAGAGTTGCTGTGGTGAGTTTTAAAAGCTAGCACAAGTAAATTCGTGACAGTTTTACAATTTTAAAAAGCAGTGCAATGCGCTATGCGCTCTCCCGGCTTCCGCCTCGGGAGTTTGATCAATGGGCTACCTGGCGCTTTTACTCAGCGTTATGTAGTCGTCTCCGGGGGGAGCGTGGCCAAACAAGTGGGCGTGGCCTGAGTCCTCGCGCTGCGAGCGCCAGAGGAGTGAATCAATTAGGGGTCAGCCGGCAGCGTTGAAGTCCGCTACCTGAACTGAGTGAAGTGCTCGATTCTTAGCAGTTTGCAGAGTTGCTGTGGTGAGTTTTAAAAGCTAGCACAAGTAAATTCGTGACAGTTTTACAATTTTAAAAAGCAGTGCAATGCGCTATGCGCTCTCCCGGCTTCCGCCTCAGGAGTTTGATCAATGGGCTACCTGGCGCTTTTACTCAGCGTTATGTAGTCGTCTCCGGGGGGAGCGTGGCCAAACAAGTGGGCGTGGCCTGAGTCCTCGCGCTGTGAGCGTCAGAGGAGTGAATCAATTAGGGGTCAGCCGGCAGCGTTAGAGTCCGCTACCTGAACTGAGTGAAGTGCTCGATTCTTAGCAGTTTGCAGAGTTGCTGTGGTGAGTTTTAAAAGCTAGCACAAGTAAATTTGTGACAGTTTTACAATTTTAAAAAGCAGTGCAATGCGCTATGCGCTCTCCCGGCTTCCGCCTCAGGAGTTTGATCAATGGGCTACCTGGCGCTTTTACTCAGCGTTATGTAGTCGTCTCCGGGGGGCGTGGCCAAACAAGTGGGCGTGGCCTGAGTCCTCGCGCTGCGAGCGTCAGAGGAGTGAATCAATTAGGGGTCAGCCGGCAGCGTTAAAGTCCGCTACCTGAACTGAGTGAAGTGATCGATTCTTAGCAGTTTGCAGAGTTGCTGTGGTGAGTTTTAAAAGCTAGCACAAGTAAATTTGTGACAGTTTTACAATTTTAAAAAGCAGTGCAATGCGCTATGCGCTCTCCCGGCTTCCGCCTCAGGAGTTTGATCAATGGGCTACCTGGCTCTTTTACTCAGCGTTATGTAGTCGTCTCCGGGGTGGGGGCGTGGCCAAACAAGTGGGCGTGGCCTGAGTCCTCGCGCTGCGAGCGTCAGAGGAGTGAATCAATTAGGGGTCAGCCGGCAGCGTTAAAGTCCGCTACCTGAACTGAGTGAAGTGCTCGATTCTTAGCAGTTTGCAGAGTTGCTGTGGTGAGTTTTAAAAGCTAGCACAAGTAAATTTGTGACAGTTTTACAATTTTAAAAAGCAGTGCAATGCGCTATGCGATCTCCCGGCTTCCGCCTCAGGAGTTTGATCAATCGGTTGGCATAAGTAGTGGTAAAGTAGTGGTAAAGCTAGGGGACAGAGCTGCCACCAGATCTGGCATGGATGATTCATTAAGCCAGGATTCAATAATACAGAGCAGGTCCAAGTTATCATCGTGCAAGACAGTATCTCTGTAATGAGCGGGTATTGAGTAAAGAAAACCTACACCCTTGACCGCTCACCTGCTTTGGAGGAGTAGCCGGTGGTGAGGCTTTGGTTACGTTCGTAAGAATCGCTTGGTGTCTCAGTAGCCCATCCTGCGCGAGTGTAGATTTCACTCTATCGGGTAGCAGATAGGCTACGGATTTCCAGCAGAGTAAAGTCTGCCTTGGGTATACTATTTATTTAAAACTGTAAAAATTCATCCCTCTGGTTTCCCTTATTGAATTTCTATAGTCTCATTTTGCTCCTTATATTCTGTACTTTTATAAATTGGAATGGTAGTTTTGTTGTGTTGTGTTTTCAACTTCTTAACTGTTTTGGGTCTTCTAAATGCTTTACACATTTATTTAAGCTAAGCTTGTCTGCTCTGTGCTATAGGTACCAAGGGTTCATTACACATTTAAATTAGTGAAATCATTTCAGGACCTAAATAGAGGAGTGCAATTGTTACTTGTGGTGGACTATCATCCACCCTTACTAAAAATCCACTTTCTCACATTGGGGTTCAGCGGTGGGATACAGAACTTGCATTTAGCAGTACCAGTCCTCTATTCAGTCAAACAAAATCTCTAAATTGAAATGTCCCGCAGCGCTGCCTGCAATCACCGCACGGAGGCGGTTCCAGCTCCCGGAGGAGACCAGCGTCATCCCTAGCAGCACCGCACGGGACTCCAGAGTCCAGGAGCCCGTGCACGACCAGGTGTCAGCGGAGGCACGCCCACCTGCCCGCCGGTGTTAAAACACCTCGCAGGACTCACTGGCGCGGGTCCCGCAGTGCTGCCTGCAATCACCGCACAGAGGCGGTTCCAGCTCCCGGAGGAGCCCAGCGTCATCCCTAGCAGCACCGCACGGGACTCCAGAGTCCAGGAGCCCGTGCGCGACCAGGTGTCAGTGGAGGCACGCCCACCTGCCCGCCGGTGTTAAAACAACAACAGGTTGACGCAGCGCGGGACGCAGCGCCGGACCAACGCCGGACGAAGCCCGGACAAAGGGCGGGCCGTCTGTGGCCGTCAAGGGCCGAAAGAGGCTTGGCTGGGCCACCCCCCTTTCTCATACCAGCGAAGGTACTGTCCATTTTCCATTTGATCTACTGTTTCCTGTACAATGGGGAAAAGGAAAAACCCAGAGGAACTTACTGACGCTGGGGGGGGTTTACCAAGGGAGGAAAACAACCGAAGAGACAAAAATGCAAGCCTGCCAGAAAGCGCCAACTTCATGCTGCAGGGAACTGTGTAATGGACAGAATTGATGACCTACTTGTAGATTGCACTGACTTTCTAACAACTTCCTCTAATGTAGGGGTTGATGACCATGTGGTTACTGGCATAGGGACTGTAAAGGATGGAAAGATTGCTACAAGGGGACCAGTAGTAATACCTGAAATGTTTATGTCCAAGCCACAACCAGGGGATAAATCATCACCACAGGAAAAACCAGACGAAAGCATAGCGAGTGCGAGTGGGAACATCGAAAATGTTCTAAACATACCTTGTACCAATAAATTCGCTATCCTAGCTCAAATTGAAAATTCACATCTAGACAAGGAGTCGGATATGATAAATCCTGGTCCTAGCCAGATAGTAACTACTCAACAGGGTGATCCTGAGGTAGATGATCAAACTAATAATCCTCTGTTCAAACTTGTAACTCATTTATGTGACCTAATTAAGAGGATGCAAGTCAAAATTGATGATTTAACCGCAGTTGTTAGCAATTTAAATTTAAATGTAAATAAGAAAGCCCCTATAGTCCCTCAAGGTCCAAGAATAAGCCAGGGTGGTGTATTAGTCCAGACAGGAAATACTGCCCCAAAGCCAGGTGAAAAGCCTAAAACAGACACAGCTGCACTTAGACACTGCAGAAATAGTGAGACGACTAAAGCAGGGAACCAAGTGTCTGGTGGAAAACAGCTATCACACCCCATTGCCATAATACCAACAAGTAACATAACAGGTCCACTGGGACCCAACCAACCCCTTAGGCCAAAACAAGCTGGTAGCAACTCTGTATCTAGCCACCAGAAAACAACTGGCCCTATCCCAAAAAATTCTGGGACCAACAAACCTGACCTAAATACTTCTAAGTCACCTCCAGTATATCTGATCAATATACCTAAGCTCCCTGTTGGTAGAGATCGTGAATCACCTGACGCCCTAACTAATAAAGCCATCCATTGGATTAGACACGTAAGGGGTTGTAGATCAGTGATCAGGGAAGACATTCTCCGAGCAAGTAGGCTTACCCTTAGGGGCGATGCCTATGATTGCATTGAACTTATCCTAAAAAATCCAAGGATAGCCGGAGAATTGTTAAACTTAGAATTTAGATCCTGCTCCCCTGACTATTCCAGGATTCAGATGAGAGCTACTCCCCCACAATCCTGGAAGTCCGCGAGGGAGAAAAAGGAGGATACTGTACATGGGGAAAGCTCAGGATTGGATTGCAATGATTGACTCCAATTGCAATCTTTATTATCATCTCCCATCGATGTAGAAATATGTGGACAGGAACCCATTGGTGATATGGCAAACTCATCAGAGGAACAAATTTCACCAGCTTGTTCCTCAGTTGAGGTTATTTCCCCAGACAATAACTTGGAGCTTTTGGTGCAACCTAGTCCCGTGTTCACTAGTGGTAGATCGGGGTCTGTTCTTTCTTGGAACATAGCTGGCCTAAGGTCTAAGTTGGAGTCACCGGAGTGGGCATTATTTATTAGAGAACATGAAATATGCTTATTCCAGGAAACCTGGGCATTAGAAGACCTGTATACGACAGACTATTTGAACTATAGTATCCCTGCAGTGAAGGAAGGGAGAGGGAGACCAGTCGGAGGGCTTACGATTTGGATAAGACAAGATCTGGGTGTAATAATAAAAATCATTCCGACTAACCACAGGGATCTTCAGATACTAAGTCTCAAGTTCCCAAATGACAAATTAGTCTATGTTTGAAATATATATGCGAGAAGTACGGGGGGTAGAAAATCTGAGGTTTTATCAGTATTGGAAGACCTTTCGGAAAGTCGATACTTGCCCTCAAATGTAATTGTTGGGGGGGGATTTTAATGTAAATTTTGAACCTCTTTTTAAAGGAAGCTGGAATGTGTCGGAGGAGGAGGATAGGGAATGGGGGATTCCCAAATTGGATCTTGACCCAGTAAATAAATGGACAGATATAGTGGTCCAAATGAATTCTATCTGCTTAAATAAAGGTCTAAGATCAACTAATGGTAGGACCACTGGTGATAAGTTTGGTGCATTTACATTCATAAGTGGTAATCGCAAGAGCAGAATAGACTACATTTTGATTAGTTTGGGTCTATGGAAATATCTTAAAGACATGGTAATCATAGATAGGGTAGAGAGTGACCACAATCCCCTGTCTATGAATCTTACTTACTGGGAATCTCCTGATCATCTTGGGGCTAAGATGGTTGCTACTTCCTCCCATGATATTGTAATATCTAACGACATGCGCCACGTCCGGTGGTCCAAAGTTTCACTTCTTAAAGAGAACATGGATTTTATAAGCAGCAAGCTTGAACAGGCAAAACTAGATTTATTGATGTTATCTGAACCAGTCAATAATTCTTTAAAATTGGGTGAAGGGACCAGGATTCATGAGGTTCTCTTTGGGGAATTAAAGAGCCTTTTTGTTAAGCCCTGCCGGCGGAATCCCTCCCGAGTTCCAGAGCCATCTCCGTGGTATTCTAGTGAATGCAGGAAGGCCCGCCTAAATCTGGGAGAAGCAATCAAATCAGAGATAATCGAGAATATTAGAGCAGCCAGACTAATTTATAAAAACACTTTCTCAAGTGCCATTCAGAGACTGGGATGAAAAAAGGTGGAATGACCTCAAGGAGGCAGGATCTTCTAAAGACACGCGAAGATTCTGGAATGTCTACAAATGGGGTGTGGATGTAAATCCAGATAAGCCGCAGAACTGGGTCTCCCAAGAAAAATGGGTAGAATATTTCCAGCCCCAGTATGCTAAAGGCAAAGACTCCCAATCAGTAGTGGAAGTACCTCTGGAAACCTTAACGGAGGACTTCTTCACTCTGAAAGATGTACAGTGTGCTCTAGACTTAGTGGTCCCTGGTAGAGCGCCAGGCATTGATGGCATACCTGCAGATCTATTTTTGCAAGATAAGAACTCCTGGGGCAACTACTTTTTTCTCCTGTCAAACATGATCGCTAGGGGAGCTCCAATACCAAGCTCCTGGAACGGATCAGAGATCATACCCGTTTATAAAAAAAGGGGATAGGTCCCAGCCCGGAAATTACCGGCCAATCAGCCTGATTGATACATCCCAAAAAATATTTGGCAGGCTGGTTCTAAACAAAATCCTAGACTGGGAATGTGTTAATAAGATCTTATCACACCTGCAGGCAGGGTTTAGAAACTCAATTAGCACTATTGACCAGGTGTTGCATTTTGCAATGCTTTACTGGAAGATAGTGACAATTGGTCATGGAAGCCTATATGCCGCTTTTATAGATTTAAGAGCGGCATTTGACCTGGTCCCTCGCTCCACACTATGGAATGTTCTTAGTAACATGGGTATGCCAGGGACTCTTTTATCCCTGGTAAAAAGATTGCACAAACAGAACTATGCACAGATTAGGTGGGGGAGTCCCGGGAATGTTACCCCACAGTTCCCAGTGGAAACTGGAGTACGACAGGGCTGTGTCCTGGCCCCAACCTTATTTTCTTTATACATTAATGATGTGGCAAAAATTTTAATTGATTCCAACGTTGATGCACCAACCATTGCTGGAGCCAAAGTGCCCATTCTAATGTTTGCTGACGATTGTCTTTTAATTGCAAAAACTCCAAGTGGGATTCAAAAAAGTCTAGGTCTCTTTGAAGATTTTTGTACAGCACGTGGGTTAGAGGTAAATGTCCAAAAATCAAGATTTATGACTTTTAATGCGTCTAAATCTTTCAAGGGAGCTGTGCTTATGAACAAGCGTCCGCTGGAAAGGGTCCAATCCTTCAACTATTTGGGAGTTTGTATCCAGCATAATTTGTGTTGGAATCAACAAATTGAGCTGGCTACCCTTAAGCATAGACAGCTATCGGGTGCTCTGAGTGTAGAACATGCCAAATCCCTTACTAAACCTATATCCCCAGTATTGCAAGTTTATAATGGCAAAGTGGTTAGTTCCACTTTGTACGGGGTTGAAATGTGGGGAAATTAAAATCTCAAGGGGATGCCTTTTTAAGGAATTTAATAAAACCTTGAACCCTCTTTTTTATGATTTAGGCATGTTCCCAATAGCACTTATAGCTTCCTTACGCCCTATTTTGTATTGGAGGAGGATTTGGACCACCCCGGAATTGGAAACCTACTCAAGGGGATTACTTGATATAATCAACAGTGACACCTATCACAAAATAAAGTGGTTAAGACACATTAGGTGTCTATTGTTTGATTTGGGTTTACGGGATTTGTGGGACGACCCCACAAATAGTAGGTTTCCTCCCAAAAAGGCACGTAAGAAATTGTACTGGCAGTTTGTGGCTTCCAGGTCTTTTAGGTCTATCGATCAAGGGTCTTTGACAGGACTGTTTATGGATATCAAAAACGTACCCAAATTGGAAGCCTTTTGGGATGTGATCCTAAAACCTCTGGATCGTAAATTGTATTTCCAACTGAGAATTGGGAGCCTACCGGTTGGGGCATTTACTAGCAGTTGGTCTAAGACAGCCAAGACAGCATGTCCGTCCTGTTCAGCGCCCATACAAACTATAGGCCATCTGCTTTTTGAATGCCCAGTGTACGCAGTTCTCCGGAGAATATGGCTTCGCCCAATGTGCAGGGTGATGGGCATCGATAGAGGGTCGGTGGCAATTAGAATTATCCGCTCCTGCACTGATATGCCAGTTTACATAGCTGTGGCAAAATTTTTAGGCTGGGCCTGGACCATTAGAAATAGATTGTTAAATGATTAATTCGTACCCATGGTGTCAAATTTAAATTTAAATTTTAAATCAATGTACAATGATGAAATGGATATATATTTTAAATGTAATGTACCTAGAAATGTTAATTCTGATATATGTTTTATATTTATTTGTACGTTGCTTTTATGGCAATCGTCGAATAAAGCTTGTTTGACTTGACTTGAAATGAGAGCTAGAATTGATTTTTGATTTTCAATTGGCATCAGTCCTTCAGTGGGTCATTTTTTACTTTTATGAATTACTTTTTTTTCCAATTTGTGCATCTTTTTAAATCCAAGGTAACATAGAGGTGGATCTGGCTGCATGGTTGAGATGAACAGACTACTTAAAGAAAGCAAGTTGTAGCTGGGCAATAGGAAGAGAATTCAGATTCAGAGAGGAAGCCCGTCATGCAAACATCCCCTGTGAGGAAGAGGCTACTCCTTAGCCTGAAGTCCTAACATGGTTTCTCAGGTGCACCATCCAGGGCTAGAAGTGATGAAGGGCTCGACTGGCCCCTCTGATATGGCCATTTATAATAAAGGAAGGTCCAGTCCAAAGACACAGCCATAGCCCTGCAGGGAAAGAAATTGCCACTGGAGGAGAAGAAGTTTACCTCAGAGTAAAAGAAGGCTGGGGGTTTGATGTCCAGTTAAAACGGTGGCAGCAATGGTGAAGTGTCTACAAGGAGGCCATATATACCTTGCTAGCCCAAGAGTATTGTTACTAGCTTTGTGGTGGAGGATGAAGTGGATAAATATGTTGTCTGCTATGAAAGTATTTACAACAAGGGGTGGTGAGGGACAGAGTCTCTGAATTAAGCAGAAAGCTCTGTTCATCACCACCCCCTTTTCTGAATCGTTTTTGGCCACTATAGGTGTGGCAGGGTATACTCAGACATGAGTCCCTTTCTCACTGCACCATCAGGATTCAAGCAAGCCGGGCCGAAGACGGCTGAAATGCCAGAAACCGGTCCCTGATAGCTTGTCTCCTTTCTGGTGAAGATTTGGCTTGGTAGTTTAGTCTGCCATGTTCCCATGATGCACTGGGCCAGGGACAGACTGATTTGCATATAGCCAGGTTCTGAGCTGGGATGGTGCAGTGAGATAAATAACGGTGATGGATCAAGCCTTGATCTTTGGACTGGCTAGGAGTGGTCTGCCTAATTCAGACACTCTGTTCATCACCACCCCCTTTTCTGAATCGTTTTTGGCCACTATAGGTGTGGCAGGGTATACTCAGACATGAGTCCCTTTCTCACTGCACCATCAGGATTCAAGCAAGCCGGGCCGAAGACGGCTGAAATGCCAGAAACCGGTCCCTGGTAGCTTGTCTCCTTTCTGGTGAAGAATTGGCTTGGTAGTTTAGTCTGCCCTGTTCCCATGATGCACTGGGCCAGGGACAGACTGATTTGCATATAGCCAGGTTCTGAGCTGGGATGGTGCAGTGAGATAAATAACGGTGATGGATCAAGCCTTGATCTTTGGACTGGCTAGGAGTGGTCTGCTTAATTCAGACACTCTGTTCATCACCACCCCCTTTTCTGAATCGTTTTTGGCCACTATAGGTGTGGCAGGGTATACTCAGACATGAGTCCCTTTCTCACTGCACCATCAGGATTCAAGCAAGCCGGGCCGAAGACGGCTGAAATGCCAGAAACCGGTCCCTGGTAGCTTGTCTCCTTTCTGGTGAAGAATTGGCTTGGTAGTTTAGTCTGCCCTGTTCCCATGATGCACTGGGCCAGGGACAGACTGATTTGCATATAGCCAGGTTCTGAGCTGGGATGGTGCAGTGAGATAAATAACGGTGATGGATCAAGCCTTGATCTTTGGACTGGCTAGGAGTGGTCTGCTTAATTCAGACACTCTGTTCATCACCCCCCCCTTTTCTGAATCGTTTTTGGCCACTATAGGTGTGGCAGGGTATACTCAGACATGAGTCCCTTTCTCACTGCACCATCAGGATTCAAGCAAGCCAGGCCGAAGATGGCTGAAATGCCAGAAACCGGTCCCTGGTAGCTTGTCTCCTTTCTGGTGAAGAATTGGCTTGGTAGTTTAGTCTGCCCTGTTCCCATGATGCACTGGGCCAGGGACAGACTGATTTGCATATAGCCAGGTTCTGAGCTGGGATGGTGCAGTGAGATAAATAACGGTGATGGATCAAGCCTTGATCTTTGGACTGGCTAGGAGTGGTCTGCTTAATTCAGACACTCTGTTCATCACCACCCCCTTTTCTGAATCGTCTGCTATGAAAGGGCATTGAGAATGTGCAGGGTAGGTCAATAGCACATGGGGGCCTTACTTTGGGAGTTACGTACCAACACAGGAGAGGATGGACTCCTAACCCTAGAAGAGGGCTAACTAACTCCTACACATACATGAAGGATTCACTGGTACAGAGGTTTGGCCTCACACTTGAGGAGTACTGGAAGAGGTTCTAGTGCACAGTATATATAATTAGGACATATAGGAAGTTAATGTTAAACATGCCTTTACAGCGATTAAAAAGCTTTTTTCAATGCACCAAGGCTGCCTGTTCAATAAAGAAACACTGGTATGCCCTATTACATTTGATAATGTTGTGTCTTGCAAGAAAACAACTTGAAACCTCTTTTAACAACTCATTGTAATAATTATTAAAACCCAATTAACTGGTGAAGTTGAATGTTTAATAAATATTAAGGACAATGTATTTTCAGAAACCCACCTTTTACCTGCCCAAAGCCTCCAGAGACTACTTTGAATAAGCTTCCAGTTGAAGCCCAATGAGTGGGCAAGCACTGAATGAGGAGTGGAAAATTATACTAGAGGAGTGACAAAGCTCTGGGTTTGGGTAGGTGGTGTGTGAAGCTGGCCACAAACGTATTTTACTTCAAAGGGACCTCCGCTGTTATAGGCATATGCCAGGTGACACCTGGACAACCCCTTCTTTTGTTCACCCAGACAGGCACCAACTTCTGGAGGGAGACGCACTACCCCTACAACTAGTTTGAGGTGACCACAGAGGAAGGGTTGCTATTCACATGATCCTCCTGGATGGGCCCACAGGCTCTGCATATAGAGAGAAGGGATTCATCTTCTTTAACTTAGGCAAAGAAGGGAACTGTGGGTTTGTTTGCATCAGGGTACACAGTAACACCTGCAAAAGTAGATAGGGTAACCCCTGGGGACTTTTACCTCATTTGTTAGCGAAGAGCCAGGACTCATCCTAGTCCACACATTGGTGCTAGGCATAAAGGTGGCATCTCCAGTACCCTCCACAGCATACAGATGGACCTGCAAGAGACCAGAAGAGGATATAACGTGATCTTTTTGACCTGAATCCAGCCCTAAAAGAATTTTACTTGCTCTCTTTTGTGCCCAGGATGGGGAAGTGGACTGCAAGGGTCATAAGGCAGACCTCCTGCTCATGCTATAGAGACACACAAGCTACATGAGCCTTTTCTGAAGGTTACCAGCTTGCCAGTTCACACAGGACCTGAGCTGGCCTTTGCTGGAATTTTCTGGAGTGAGTCCTGACCCCCAAGTGCTGTTTCTTAAGGTCTGAAATGCTGGGCGGTGTCAGGCTGGACTTCTCCTACCACCCCTGGACATCTTGTAGTTGGAAGAAAGATTTCAGGCCCACAGGACCTCTGGAGAAGTGGAACCAACTTGCCAAGCTGATCTGATCAAGGTGCATTGCTGCTTGGGAGAAGATTCCATTTTCCCCTGCCTGGAGCTTTTTTATGACAGCAAATCCTCTGCAGTGGGACCTTGCAGCAATGGTATTTGGCCTTGTGCCCCTCCCCCCCCCTTTGGCTACATCCTGTACCTTTGCCTTGCTGCAGCCTTTGGACTTCCATTTTTGAGAATAAAGGCCTAATTTAGACTTTTGCACATGGGATACTCTGTCAGAAACGTGACTGATATCCTGTCTGCCGTATTACAGGTGCCTTTGAATATGATGCACTGGTAACACAGCGGACAGGAAATCCATCAAGCATGTATCAGCCACTAAACTTCAAATTAGACCCTAAATCCCAAGGTAAATCCCTCGACTCGTTTGATCTTTGACCCTGAATTCAACTCACGCTCCATTGTGGTCAACCTCAAAGTGCTCCCATATCTGGGTCCACAACTAGTTGACCACGGTTGGCTCTTAACAGTTTTTAGAGCTTTTGTATTTACAACTTGAAAAGTGCATATCTCCGGTACCCCTATCAGATTTTTGTAATGTTCATGTAATTTTATTTATTAAAATGTATTCGACTTGTCCAATTTGGTTTGAATTTCTTACTGCTTCGGTACTGCACATTTGCTTTACACATTGCCCTAGATTAAGTCTGTCTGTCTATGCCCTAACTACCAGGGGATTAGTCTCAGTTTGGTTTAGTAACTTTAATGGTTCACTCTGACTAGGATTGTGTTTATTACTTAAGGTGGGTGGTCACCCGTTATGATCCATGGTATAGGAGGGACTCAATCTCCCTCCTTTAACATCTGCTCCCCCTTCACCCCCATGCCTGACACCTACTAACAAGTAAGAATGCCCGCCCCAACACCCCCCACCCATCTGCAGCAAGGACGGACCAAACTGCTATCGCTTCTGTGGAAGTATCTCTTCTAATACGTCATTTTTAGACTAGTGGATTACCTGGCATCCTGGGGTGGAAATATATGGTTAACTCCAAAATATATGTTTACTTGTTACCTGCTATACATGGTTGTGCAAACAATTTTCGAAATTGGACTATTGTCATAAGCATTCCTTATTGTTCATATAAGTGGAGTAACGCCCATTGGGCTCCTTGGCATATTCCTGACCTATTGTTGCAACCTTCACAGCACCAAATGTTGAGATTATGTATTATTACATTGAAACTCCAATAAAGATGGTTTTAAAAAAAGGTAGGCAGTCACCCCTCTTAACCAAGGTGCATATAAAAATGCATGCTTTGTGCTGTTCTATAATAATGAGGCCAACTATTGTGTGAACAAAGTCAAATATCACAGGCACATTTTGGCAGTAATAGAATGCCTTAAAATGTGCTCTATTCAAGCATTGCATGCGGGACAAGTTGTATGTCAGTATGTGTAGTTTCAAATAGCGCCTGACGAATACTGAGGTCTAAATATTGTTTACAAAAAGATTTTCTATTAATAGCTAATCAAATAAGGCGATATTGTTGGTGCCACACCTTCGTGATGATGTAAAATGGACATTTTTCTCCTCTGTGCACAGTTTATAGCTTCCACTGAATAATGTTTGTGGCTTGCAGAGGTAACCTTCATTCTACCCCTTTACTTTTAGCCCCGGGTGAAATATTCTACGCATCTATCTTTTTTAAGGCTCCAATCTGAGAAATAAATCCACAATGAATGAGTAGTACACTTGCAAAGCAGATCTTAGATGCAATGTTAGCAGAACTCCATTACACTCTGAAATTGTCCACACATGCGCGTGCCGTTAAAAAGTTCCTAGATCACAGATTGAACAAATACTTAGGAAGAAACTTTCAAACTTTCTGAAGTTGTTGTCTGCATGTAGGTATCTAAAATTGATTTCGACAGACATGTCATCATACCCAATGCAATTTACTGGGAAAAATAGACCCACATTCCTTTGGATAGTGTGAACGAATAACCAATAGAGTAAATTGGGCTATTTCAATTAAATTTATTGAGTTTATATTAGCATCAGAAACAAGTGTCCCAAGCAAGCTTGGACATCACATTTCCCACACCAAATTCAAGAGCTATGCAGAGGAATATGAGAGCACTGAGTCAGACATGCACATCGCCAAGGCAAACCAATGGTCAATTTAAAACAAGCAAGCACAATAAATCAAATCTTAGAACCAATAGACCACTCACTGACATAGCAACATGTTAGAACAAACGTGCTAAATGTGAATTATCAGTTAATAAATTGGAGTTACTCATCCGGTGGCATCAGAAACACGTGGTTCCCTTTGCACCATAACACACGCCCTCATATTGTAAACTGTTATTGGTGTGCTCATAGCCGTCATCCATGATACACTCGAAAAAAGGAGAAGGTGATGAGCGAAATTTGCAGAAAGGATAAATACTGTGGCATACCGGTATTACTAAAACAGAGGCGGGGGAGAGGGGGTCCCAGCATAGAAAAGCATTTCTACTTGCCAGATGCTCTGTCAAAATAGGATTGCAAACGATTGCTAAATTGTTGAAAGCTTTGTATGTAGAAAGGAATTCCATAACTATTACATTGGTGGCTGCTGCAAATAAAAAGGTGGTGGGGGGGGGGGCACGGGGAAGGAAGCACCCTAGTCAAAGCTGTATAAAACCGATGGAAATAACTCAAATTAGATACTAGTAAAAGTGATGCAACTAGAATGAAAGCAGGAATGCACCAAAGCCCTCCTAAGAACTGCCCACACTGTCACAATTATATGCTAGACCTGCCGAGTAGAGTAGCTAATGCCCCTTTAAAAGTTTAACAACTCTGCTGAAAAGTGGTACTTCTGTCCATTGAACTCTTTATACTGGTCCATTAAAAGCACAGTAGCCCTGCAAAGAAATGTTTACACTATTAATGAATAAGGAGAATTGTAAGCGCGCTACTCACCTGTAAGGGAGTCAAGGCGCTGCAGGGGGGGGGGGGGGGATGTTGCACGTCCGTTCGGTTGAAGAGCCAGGTTTTGAGTGTCTTCCTGAAGATGTTCAGGGTGGGGGCGTGTCTGATGTCGATCAGGATTTCATTCCAGGTCTTGGCCGCGATGTAGGAGAATGCTCTTCCTCCTGTCCTGGATTTGCGGATGTGCGGGCTTTCGGCGAGGGCGACGGATTGGAGGTTTCTCATGGGTACGTGGAAGGAGATCTTCTCGCTGAGGTATTTGGGTCCAGTGTTGTATAGACATTTGTGGGCATGTGGGAGTATCTTGAAAGTGACACTTTTCTCTGTGAGGAGCCAGTGGAGGCTGCGCAGGTGTTGGGTAATGTGTTTGTGACAAGGGATGGACTAGTCTGGCAGCGGTGTTCTGCATGGTCTGGAGTTAGTGGAGCAGAGGGCGTTTCCGTAGTCCAGTCTGCTGGTTACGAGTGCGTGTGTGACGGTCTTCTTTGATTTAGGGAGGATCCATTTGAAGGTCTTCCGGAGGATGTCGAGGGTGTGGAAGCAGCTGGAGGTGACTGCGTTAACCTGTCTGGCCATGGAGAGTTAGGAGTCGAGTACTATGCTGAGATTTCAGGTGTGGTCCATGGGTTTGGAGGGCTGACAAGGGAGGTGGGCCACCAGGTGTTGTCCCATGCATGGGGGAGGGTCTGAGGACGAGGACCTCTGTCTTCTCTGAGCTGTGTTTCAGGTCGTTGCTGCTCATCCAGGATGAGACATCCTTCTTTCCTTCCTGGAAGTTGAGCCTGGTGGTGACGGGGTCTTTGGTGAGGGTGAGGAATAAGAATGAGCTGGGTGTCATCGGCGCAGGATACTATGCTGAATCCGTGCTATCTGACAATTGCAGCAAGCAGGGCCATGTAGATGCTGGTGCTCAGCGGCGATCCTTGGGGCACTCCGCAGTTGATTTCCGTGGGTTCATAGAGGAAGGGTGGCAGTCTGATTCTTTGTCTGATCCCTCTATGCTGGCGTCGCAGAGTTTGGCGATGAGTGTGTGGTGGGAGACAGTGGCGAATGATGCAGAGAGGCCGTGTAGGTTCAGGGCCGCAATGTGTCCCTGGTTGAGGAGGGAGCGGATGTTGTCTATGGCTGCAAGTAAGGCGGTCTTGATGCTGTGATTGCTTTGGAATCCGGATTAGGAGGGGTTGAGGATGGAGTTTTCTTAGATGACCCAGCCCCCCTGGATGGACCACCGCTGCATCCATTTCACCTTCAAAACAACTACCAAACACAAACCCACCACACGCCTGCCATGACGGAACTGGAACAGCGTCACAGAGGAACTCCTCAACCCCACCCTCTGCCAAAGCACCTCCGTTGCCACAATCGACACCAACACCACAGCCAGGGAATTTCACCGCCGGATCTCCTGCTGCGCAGACAAGCTTGCACCGGTCCGCCTCCCCGACAAACAACGCCCTCTAAAGACTGCCTGATTCACTACAGAACTCCAAGAAGCCAGAAGCGGCTGCAGACACCTAGAAAAAACCTGGCGAAACCAGAAAACCACGGAAGCCCTGAAAACCACAAGAACACCCTGAAAGAATACCACCAGCCCATAGGAGACACCAAATGGACCTTCATGAAAGACAAATTCCAGACCAACGCCACCGATGCCAGAGAACTAATCAGCATCATACCCGCAAGACCCGCCTGCGAAGCCACGGACATCACACCTTCCCAAAAACTCTGCAACAAGCTCAGCTCCTACTTACATTTAAGATCGAAGAACTCTATGACAACTTCAGAGAACCATCCCCCGACACCACCCCTCTACCCATCAACGCCGACAAGCCGGCCATCACGTCTTGGGATTTCCATCAAACTCATCAACACGACCATGGAGAAAAACTCATTCAGGAGCACCTATGGACCCCTACCCACTGCACATATTCCACAGAGCCGCTGTCGCCATCAACACCTCCCTCACATCCGGCATCTGCCCAAATGATTGGAAATGGGCGGAGCTAAAACCCGTCCTCAAGAAACCTACGGCTGACCCCACAGACCTGAAAAATTACCGGCCTATATCGCTCTTCCCCTTCGCGGCCAAAGTCACTGAAAGACTCGTGAACAACCAGCTGACTTCCTTCGCTGGAGATAATTCCATCCTAGACGCCTTCCAATCTAGATTCCGCAGCAACCACAGCACCCAGACTGCCCTGCTAGTCGCCACTGATGACATCCTGCTGCTACTGGACCAGGGACAGAGGGCGTCTCTCATCCTGCTAGACCTCTCCGTGGCTTTCAACACCGTCTCACACTGCACACTCACAGCCAGACTTCGCGATGCAGGGATATGAGGAACCGTCCTCGACTGGATCCAAACCTTCCTCGCCGGCCGAACGCAGAGGTTCAGACTCCCTCCTTTCCTCTCCGAACATACCGATATCAACTGCGGAGTATCATCTCTCAGCCCTATGCTCTTCAACATCTACATGGCCGCCGTCGCGCCATCATCAGACAACATGGAGTCAGCATCATATCCTATGCCGACGGCATGCAGCTCATCATTTGCCTCACGAAGAATCCCGAAGACACCAGACTCTGATCCCAACAAGGAATGAATAATGTGGCAGCCTGGATGCAGGACAGCTGTCTGAAGCTCAACTCATCCTCGGACCCTGCTCCACCCCCATCGAGCACACCCAGAACCTCAGCATCATCCTTGACTCCTCCCTCTGCATGAACCGCCAGATCAACGCCAGCACCTCCACCAGTTTCAACTGCATTCGGATCCTCCGTAATACCTTCCAATGGATCCCTTCCAACTGCAGAAGGACTGTCACCCACACACTCATAACCACAGAACACAGACTCCAAACCATACAGAACGCTGCAGTGAGACTAGTTCTCGGAACTCCATAGCACAAGCACATGACCGAACACCAGCGCGCCCTGCACTGGCTCCCCATCAAGAAGAGAGTCAATTCCAAACTCCTCACCCACGCCTACAAAGCCCTCAACAGCATCAGACCCAAATATCTCAACAAGAGGGTCTCCTTCCACGCACCCAAGAAATACCTCTGCTCCGCTGACCTCGTCCTGGCAAATGTTACCCACATCCGCAGAAATAAAACCGGAGGAAGAGCCTTCTCATACATCACAGCCAAGACCTGGAACGAGCTCCTGGTAATCATCAGAAGCTCCTCAAACCTGCACACGTTCAGGAAGGACCTCAAGACCTGGCTCATCGACTGATTTGGGTCGTCTGCTTCCCCCCCCAAGCACCTGAGACCCTCATGTGTTAGAAGCTATATTAACCCCTGATTGATTAATTGATTGAATGTAGTTAGCTGGGCATTGACGATCTTCTCTGTGACTTTTGGCGCATAGGGGAGGACTGAGATGAGTCGGTAGTTCTTCTGGTCCGTGAAGCTTGCTGACAGCTATTTGAGCACTGTCCGAGGACTACTGTTGTTAATGTGATATTAAAAGTATAGCAGTCCTGCTAAGAACAGGAGGCGGTTCTAACTCTTCCTATTAGTAGGCATGATATCTGGACACAAAGTAAAATGGAGATGAGAGCCCATTTGTATTTGATCCTCTGTCTCATACCAAGTCTTAAGCTTAGCCTTTCAATCGTATAGGCTTTCTTTGACTTGGTGTATTTACTTTCGCTCAGTGCCAGCTGCAGCATGTAGTTCCTTCATGAACTCAGCGCCAATTCACTCTCAACTTTTGTGTGCCAGAGAGCAGTGACCCTGACTGCTCTCACAGTTGGTTTCTTCCTAAGCTCTAACACAGGCGGCATCAAGGTGCATGTAACCCCTGAGATGCTAAGAAGCGCATGTTTGTCACTGTAAGGGACACATGTCTAAGATTTTGGATGACATGTGACTGGGGAGGGTGGAATCACGCAACCTGTTGGGTGGAGTTGGATAGTGCTGTGGGAATTTCTTACAGTCTCAGAGCAGCGTTTCATGAGAACGGTGGTTTCGGAGTAAGTGGAACACCACTTTACGGTGTCTCACAAACTGGCGGTGAATGTGTAGGAAGGACCCGACTTCAGAAGGATGGCAGCAGTCCATTCAGGTGTCCCACATCACTGCTAACACAGTTTGTGATAGGGGACAGTTGAAGAGTGAGGTTAGCATATTGCTGAGCACCTCACAAACACTGTAGTACGGGCGCAAATGATGAGGTCAGTGGTGTGAAGAGGTGGCTCACCACACATGTGTTGGGCACTTGGAGCAATCTTGAGACGTATCGCACATTTGTAGTTCACACCTGGATGAAAGCAACACCCTGTATCCACAACATCTGCAAAACTACAGTCAAGTTCTTCAACTGCTTCCTTAATAGCCTCTCCCAAAACATTTAGGGCCTCATTTATGAAAACTGTCGCATCGCTGTGTGAAAACAGCGATGCAACAGTTTTTACTGCAACCTCCTTGCTGGATGCATCATATTTACTGTATGACTCATCATGTTGCAAGGAATGACAGAAGCATCAGTATTACTGACGTATCTGTCAGCGCAAAAGTGATGCATTGCTGGGGTGTGTATAAAAACAGACCCAACTCCAGCAATATGTCCTTTCACATGGGGCAAGTCCCATGTGAAAGGCCCTGAGTGAGTCTTACACCTGATGTGAGGCAGGCATAAGATATTGATGCAGTAGCGTCCTAGAAGTGGCGCAGTGAAATCTCATAGATTTCACTGTGCCACTTCTACTCGGCTTTTTGTGGGGGAACGCTCACCGTGCATAAATTATACCTGATGTAGGTATAATGTAGCTCAGGGCTTTACAAAGTGACGCAACGGCAGTGCAAAGGTGATGAAGGGGCTCATAAACAAGCACCTTAATCTGTTCCCCCAAATCCTTAGAAGAAGCATGGGGAGCTTGCAGCACTTTTGGGGGCATATTTCTCACCTGACAGGGGTCCCGCATACGCCGCTTTTCTCTGTTCACTTCTCTCCCTCGCTGCCGCTGGTGTCATCGCGGCCGCCGTGCAGGGAGAGGGGAAACCACAGCATCCAGCATCCTTTGCTGGTTTGGGATGCCGCCTACCACCAGATACTTTCGCGCCCTGAGGCGCATAAAAGACAGTTGACCCTTCGGTGGAGCGGGGGCTTGCAGCACTTTTGGGGGCATATTTATCACCTGACAGGGGTCCCGCAGACGCCGCTTTTCTCTGTTCACTTCTCTCCATCGCTGCCGCTGGTGTCATTGCGGCCGCCGTGCAGAGAGAGGGGAAACCACAGCATCCAGCATCCCTTGCTGGTTTGGGACGCCGCCTACCACCAGATACTTTCACACCCGGAGGCGCATAAAAGACAGTTGACCCTCCGGTGGAGCGGGGGCTTGCAGCACTTTTGGGGGCATATTTCTAACCTGCCAGGGGTCCCACAGACGCCGCTTTTCTCTGTTCACTTCTCTCCCTCACTGCCGCTGGTGTCATCGCGGCCGCCATGCAGGGAGAGGGGAAACCACAGCATCCAGCATCCCTTGCTGGTTTGGGACGCCGCATACCACCAGATACTTTTGTGCCCGTAGGCGCATAAAAGACAGTTGAACCCCCGCGTCGTGGGAGCGCACACGGGCTAAGCCTAGGCAAAGGGCGGGCCCTCTGTGGCCCTCAGAGGCCCGAGGAGGACGGGACGGGGCTACCCCCCTGGATCTTTGTTAAGAGGAGGTAAAGAAAGACACTTGCTTCCTTTTGGTTTTCCGCTTATTGACTTTGCCTTTCTCCAAGGACATTTTCTCTTCCGATGCTTACGATTTGTTGATAACTATTCAGTTACACCCAAACCACACTATGACTCGCAAGGGGGATAATATAAATAGTACAACATTGTCCATTGCTAGAGAAGTCGATAAAGGCTTATCTCCCCAGCCCACACATAGTAGATGGACCAAGCAATTGCCCTCACAAACAGTAGACACAGAGCAAGCTTTTCCGTGGTTAGATGACTTAAACACCCTGTGTAAAACTAAACATGTCTTAGTGGAATCACCGCTTCCTGCCAAAAGCTCCTGTGTATTACCCGATACTGATAGCCCCCTGCAACCCCTCCCATCATCCAAAAAAGCCAACATTGAAAACACCCAAAGGATTGCATTTCCCCAGTTTTCATCTGCCAAAAGGAAACGTAGTGGGGTTAATTACATTGGGAACCAATCAAAACTCCAAAAATTGTGCTTACGCCCCACAGTTCCAGTCAGTAATTCTTCCACGACTCCTGAGGCTGTCGAGAAATTAGTCATTCTAGCATCTCCTACACAGCTGGATCTATTATCCCTTATTGAACAACTGGTCAGCTCTATTATATCACCACTAATAGAAAAAATAAACACACTAGGGGACAGGCTGACTGGAATGGAGGAAACCATCAAGTCTAACTTGCTAGCCAATAAATACTTTATAACACCTAATTGTTCCCACCCACCTTCTACTCCCAAAGACCCCAAGCCAATTACGCAAGACAAAAGGGCTCCAATCCAATCAATAGTCCCTAACGCACCAACCCCAATAGCCCGCAAAACTTCTTTTAAACCCGTTTTGCCGCAGCTTACTGCTCCTAGAGCATAGTATAATAAAGTTACTCCTATCCAACTCCCACCGGAGGCAGCTCCTTTTGTATGTGTCCTCGCGGGAGTACCAGCACTTACACCTGGGAAAATCGAGAGACAACATGACCTGCTGAACAAGGTTAAATTTTGGCTGTCAAAAAACAGACCCCTGCCACCTAACCTCGAGGGTACAATAATGAGTGTTAGAAGGGTGGGTTGGCTGGGGTCCCTCCCAAAAGATATCGCTGGGGACCTAGTACTCGTTAGATTTAGGCAGAGACACATTGTCCCGTACCTGCGTACCTGTGCACCCCAAGCGGGAAACGGCCCAATTTCCGTCTATGATTTGCATGATTTTTACCCTAGAATGCCGAGCATCCCCACATCTAGTCTAAAGGTAGGCTGCAACATGTTAATGGGCAGAGGACTCCATGTATCTAGCGGCCGTATCTTTCCCACCTATACCCGACAGGAATCATTGTTTTATAGTCCTAAGTATTGGAACCCCTATTAAGTGCTGTTTGATTTAAGCTTAACCTGTGAAAAGTACGCTATAATTAAGATATTTATCCCCACAGGTCGGGCAAAAGTTTTTAACTTGCAGATATTATGTGTTATTGTATGTATGTTTTTACCTGCAACTGATTTTAACTGTACGCTTTTATGATTTTTAAACCAAAATCGAATAAAGCTATACTGACTGACTGACTTAGAAGAAGCATGTGCATCTTTAGTGAGGAAACTGGGGGCAGACGATCTTCCTGTCTTGAGCGAAGTTTGAAATACAGTTACTAATGTCAGCACATTGCAGCTGCCGTGCACACAATAGAAGCCTCCTCGCCCACGTTACAGCACTAGAGTCGCTTTGGACTCTGTTTTTCTGGCAGCTGAGATTATGCAGTGACAGGGTAGTAAGAGACCACAGGTCCAATTCACAATTCGTTCAACTTTTCCTGGAGCAACTCACTAAAAAATTGACTTACCTGATGTTGCCGGACACCTCAGTTCTTCTCTGCTCCCAGCAAAGGCTCCAAGAGTCCCCACCTGATCCAGACCCTGCACTGTTGCTATTACGAAGTGTGAGAGAAGCATCAGGATTGGCCCGAGTGAGCTGGTTTGATGCTTACTCAAGGACAGCGAGCCTCTGCCTTTTCTCCACCTGGCTATGCAGCAAAGCTGGGTTGAAGAAATATTTGTATGCATGTCTGTTTGGCCGGCCTAAGACGGCTGACCAAACTGACATGCACAATTACAAGTGCCCATCAATCCTTGTCCCTGACACTGTCCAAGAGAGTGGCCCGGCCCTGTCCCGCTCTATATTCAGTGAAAAATAAATTGATACAATACACAGTTTAATGGATGCTATCATGCTAAAGTTAGGATTCCTATGCTTTATAGCATTATAATTGTGAAGAAGAAAGAGAGTTGGCATATGTTTGAACAGCAACAGCAGGTCCACATTAAATAAGCAGAAACTGGCCATTTCTTGTTGATAGTCACTGTTTCAGTTTGTAGATTCCCTTTGATGCTTTGATGAAAATGTACTAGTTCTCATCTGTTTTGCTGTTTGTTGTCTGAAATATTCACAGTAATTTCAAACTATTCAGGCAATCCAAAGATTACGGACCCATGAAGTCAAGGGAAATATGCCTTAAAAGATCTCAAGTCTGCATTCATCTCTAAAACACTGCAAATGTGTATAGCATGAAATGGTGTGTTATTGGCTGAAAATGTAGCAGCAGTTTATTTGTGTACATTCCTGGTTGCTGCAATATAGGCAAACTATAAGTTAGCAATTTCACACAAATGTTTAGGTTTAAGGCACAATAATATGCCAAGGAGCTTGTTGTTTAGGACATTCGCATTATGGATTAGCCTACTCTAGTGTCGGAGACAGTTTGTACATGTCTCAGCATTTCAGAGGTGGACAATTCATTTTATAGTACCATACATTGTGCACTGCTTGATATCCAGCTTTAGAATGAAAAGATTTTAAAATAATTAAACATAGTTTTAATATATGTCCTTCAATAATTTCAATTCATAGCGACAAGTCTTAACAACTCGGTTAGTATACGCTCCAATAAACTATTGCGGTGTGTATTTTCTATTTCAGTGAATGTATCGTGGTCGAGCTCCTGCTGTAGAGTATTTTTTAGAGTGATAATAACATGGGCAGTAGACACATCTACTCATTTAACAGAAAGAAAATGGCACTTGCACACATTGTAATCCTGAGACCATATGTTTTTTGCTTTGCACAGAAAGTCAGTGGAGGTTGGTGACCCTCAAAAGTGGAGGGTTGCCGAGCCACTGCCAAACCAAGTGGCAGGCACTGTGATAAATCAAATGCCTTTAAACTCAATGCTTTATTCCAAAGCTACCAGACATGGCTCATTAACAGATTTTATAATGGGCCATGATGGAAAGCTCTGGAATAAAGGCTGAAGGCAATGTGAGTTTCTCAAAGTGCCAGTCAGATGGCCCAAAAATAAAATTTGGAATATACTTACCTACAGGTATTTTCTTTTTTCTCACCTCAAATCCTCCTGGAGTCTCAGCCAACCCTCCCCAAGTCCCAACTCTGCTCTAATTCTGAAAATGAGCAGCATGAAAGCAGCGCCAGGATTGGCTGGAGCAGGTTGCCTCGATGCTCCAGCTAGCACAGGGGTCTGTGCCTGCTCTTCACCCAGCTGCCTCAGACTGCTGGTGGAGAAGTTTACATTGCACATATCAAGTTGCCTTTCGCAAGACAACTGACCAAAAAGACATGTGCAGTGTAAACTGGTAGAGTGAGGACCACTCCCCTGCTGCCAGTCAGCAGCAGCCCCCCCCCCACACACACATTCTGCCGGGGCTGGGAACAGTGAAGACTAAAATGGTAAATCTTTTCATTACCATTTTATTTGTCACTTTTGGAATATTAATTATTAATTAAGGTGGATGGAAGTTCAACACAAGGAATAAGTCCATAGACTTGTTAAGGTAAAAGACAGTTTCAAAAATGTAACCTGGTCTCAAAAGTTTGTTAGCTATAGCACAGAAAAGACAGACTTTACTTAGTAAACAAACAGTTAAAAATACAAAACAACGCAATAAAATCACAGAGCCAATGTAGAACAATAGACAACATTTTAATTAGGAAATTTAATCAAATTGGCAAAAATTCAATAAGAGGAATCACAGAATTTTTAAAGGTTTATGGGGCATATTATCAAGGGGGTTTATCTCCGCTTTTTTGGCTTTAAAAGCCAAGAAAGCGGAGATAAAATTATCTCCCTATTACCTAGCTGTCGCTAACACCAGTTAGCGACAGCTAGTAGGAGATAGCGACCATCTTGGGCCCCACTTTGCATGTCAGTGATATTTATCACTAATGACATGCAAAGTGGGCGTGCCAAGATGTTAGCGACTGGAAACAGTCACTAACATCCCTATCTCCTATTACCATTTTTTGGAGATATTCGCGCTAAGCGTCAAATATCTCTAAAAGCTAACACCTGCCCTGAGCAGTTCTTAGTCATGTTATCCAATGGGAGGTGGATAACATGGCTAAGAGCTTTAGCTCGGTAATGCATGAATATCGCTGACTTTTCAGCGATATTCATGCTTTGAGGCCGATTTTTATCGCATATACGATAAACCTTGGTAATACCAAGGTTTATTTGCGATAAAAATCGCCGCAGCTCTGCTGTAAATTTTTGTCTCTAACCAAGCAATAGCGATAATTATCGCTATTGCTTGGTAATATGCCCCTATGTTAACACGCGCCATGAAAAAGTAAAGCACCAATCAGTAGTAACTGTTTGTGATTGACCAGAATCTATGCACAATTTCAGAACTGTGGGTCTGACACACTGAGCATGCTCGCCCCTGTGAAAGATTCTACCTTCTGACTTGCAATTATATTTACAGTTTGGAGGACAGGGTACTCTGTCCCAAATGAAATGAAGTACCCTGCCTACCAAACCCTCGGTCTGCCCGCCTCATTAGAGATGGATGGACCTTAAGTAGACAGAATTACTGTTGGCTTCGTCGATTAAATGTTTCCTCCTACAGCTTGATTGAGTAGGGGGCATCGGAGCAAGGAGATTACACCATCCAGCCTAATTTAGAGTTGAATGTCTAAAGCATTTTTACCTGTCTGTCACCCTCAAAGAATCTTCCAGTGTATGAGGGTTATTAATTTTTTTGTTTTTCAAAAAACAACTCCCACTTTGTGAGTTTGTTTTTGAAAAACAAAAGAATGTCGATTGTCATATGCACTGCCATCAAAACCGACGGCAGCCATATCCCAAACCATTAGTACATTGAAAGGAATTGCAGTGACTGCAGTTTCATTCAATGTACAGAGATGACTGCAAGGCAAATTTAGAAAGTTGGGGTATCCTTGGGATGGTGGAGGTAATGTCCTTCAACATCCCTATGGACAATGATCCATCTGCCAAACTTTAAATCAGGCCCTTAGATGAAATCTTCCAGTGCGGCAAGGTTGCAGGCTGAATTGACTGTAGTTCTTTTTATTCTTCCAAATTCTTTGACATGCAGAGGTTTCAACCCTAACTGAGGTGTCTCCCTGTAGAAATGTTTCTGTAACCCCCTAAAAAATATTAAAGATATTTAAATATTACATTTAAATATAGAATAAATGTAGATATTTACTTTAAATGTAGGTCTAAATAAAAGAAGTAACTTAATTGGAAATAAATATTGAAATACATTTAAATTGTTTTACCTCTAACTGTCCATGCTCTCAATTGCATGGTCGAAATGTTTGAAATACAGCAACCTATTTGCAGAGAGAGCCCACATTAAATAGAAAAAGCGGCAAGCTTCTATTTTAATGAGACCCTCTGAAAAGCTTTCTGTTTGGACATTTTATTTTACAATTTACTTTCTCCACTTCAAAATGAATTTAATGTGAGTAAGATATAGGAAAAATCTAAAAACAGATTGAAATATTGTCTCTAAACATTTCTGTATAAATTACTACATTTAAAGATAATTCATTAAAACAAGTCAAACTGTAGACCACTGCAAACCATTCAGAAAAGTGAGGCAAAACAGTGAAAGCTATTTAGACTACCCAAATTTCACAAACACATGGAAAGGACTTATGTGGGAACAAATTTATTTCTGAAAAGTGTTGCAGCACAGACGAGAACCGTTTTCATGTACCCATTCAACCTTCTGCAGTAAAGTGAATGAGTCTAAAGCTGTCTTCTCCAGCACTATGTCTCCTAGTCTAGGATCATTAATTGATCTTGGGGTCACTCTTGTTCACTTATAGAACACTTTAATCTTCGTAGGCATCCACTGTCAGGTAAAGGCTTATTGCTACTGTAATGAAGCTTGTCTCCAATATGATCTATGAAGTGCATGGGTAGATGTAAGTTAATACTTGTACTTGTGGAGTACCAATTGAAAAAATACAACTTCTTCTGGACCTACATTATTGTCTTGAAGTTAACTTTAGAGATATTATTTGAAGGAAAGTAGGATCTGCTTCTTATGGTTACCCTCACCTTTTGTTTGATGTGACACTGTTATTGACTAGTCTGACTGAGATCCTGCTAATCAGTACTCCAGTCTATCTGCTTTCTCCCTAAACTGTTGTGTTAGTACCTAGGTACAATCCCAAATTGGATACTGGGTTACCCTTATGAATCCCTAATATATGGTACCCATGTACCAAGGGCATAATTAACCAGAGGTATTTCATGGGCTGAAACATGCATTATGTCACCCATGATAAACCATGCAAAATGTATAACCTGTATAAGTTGGTACATGCACCACTTACTAAACGTATAGATTTACTATATCTAAGGGTCACGCCACTTAAAACCTGTAAGTCACCCCTCTAGTAGGCCTTTACAATCCTGATTGCAGTGTGCTTGGTTCTAGTAAGAGGGTGCCCCTGCATGAGTAGGATGCCCCTGCAGCCTACGGAGTCCATTCTCCCAGGTTGTCAGTGAAGCAGCCATATACTACATAGAGAGTCATAGTGTGACCGCGTGATGACCATCTAAAAAATGGCTACAGCAAATTAACCCTATGCGTAGATCGCGAAGTACCGCTAACGAAGCTATGCAAAGTGCACTTTGCACTACGTGAGCTATGTTAGCCCTACGCGAACTGCGTAGTACGCTGTTTGCTATGATTGCTTAGTGCCGGATGCTTGTCCGCACTGTGCAATCATTGAAAACAGCATCTTGCACAGTGCGAGATGTCTTTTACTGCCGCTCGCGTAGAATTTTACTCGAGGGGCAGCTTTCTCAACGCGGAATGGCAGTTTCTCATTGCGAGCGGTCACAAGCATACGCGACCACTCGCAATGATAAACCTGACCTCCCCGCGTTGAGAAGCTCGCCAGGAGGTTTATTTTTCAATGCTCACGATGGGCAACTTGATGTTGCAGATCACGAATGAGGAAAAAGTCTCGCCGGGATGTAATTTTGCTTGCTCTCGTCGCCAACTTGACGTTGAGGAACGCGAGCAAGCAAAAAATGACCACTGCACTATGCTACCCGTGTTTGCACTGTGTTACGTGCAATTTGCGTGGTGCGAAGTAGCGCAAACTTCGCAAACTACACGAGGGTAGCGTAGTGCTTTGCCCAGGATTACAACAAATCCTATCATGCTTGGTATCAAACATGTTGGAACCACTCTGTGGTGGCCAGGAACCCTCCTGAGAATTGATTCCAGAGTGGGTTTCCCTAAGGTGGTTTTAACGGACAGAGGTACAAACTTTATGTCAAGTTAGATTTCTGCAATGTGGAAGGAATGTGGTGTAAATTACAAACTCCCCACACCCTACCAACCTCAATGCAATGGGTTAGTTGAAAGGTTCAATAAAACCCTCTAGGCAATGATCATGGGCCTCCCAGAAAAGCTTAGGCGAAAATGGGATGTTCTTTTGCCCTACCTTCTCTTTGCCTACAGAGTGGTCCCTCGTAAGGGGGTTGGCTACAGCCCTTTTGAACTTCTGTTTGGGTATCCAGTTAAGGGTCCCTTGTATTTGGTGAAGGAGGGATGGGAGTTACCTCTCAAACCTCCCAAAAACGACATAGTGGACTATGTACTTGGTCTCCACACCTGAGTGGCTGAGTTCATGAAGAAGGCAAGTAAAACCTGGAGGCCAGTTAAGAATTGCAAAAAGCTTGGCATGACGAAAAGGCTGTTCTGACTGTTTACCAGACAGACCAGAAGGTGTGGATGTTGGAGCCTGTGGCACCAGCAGCTCTACAAGATAAATGGGGTGGGCCCCACACGATCATTGAGAAAAAAGTAAGCCTGGGCGTAGTAGGCGTAGTGGGGCTATGCGAAGCTACGCGAAGTGGGACAGAAACTACGTCCACCCACGCACTTCACGTAGCCCCACTACGCGCCACCCGCCCTAAATAATTAAATAATGTTTTTAAAAGGAATAAACACAACTTACCTTGTCGGCTGCGTCTCCGGGGCTCCCTTTGGTATCCGCGCCGCCATCTTGGATACTAATGCGCATGCGCGGCCGCCCGCGCATGCGCATTTCTCGTATCATTTTTAAAAACAAGGCACCCTACCAGATGGTCTGTAAGGCCTACTTATGGGTTAGCCCATTTAATGTTAAAAATATAGTTCTTTCCTTTCAGAAGGTATATTTTGAAAGGTGTGGCTGCAGGGTTGTAAGCTGCAGCAGTCATCTACACCAGTAGGCCTAAAGCCATGTTTTGTCAGTCGAGTGGATCATACAACATGTGCTACAGTGCACAGATAATACCATCTAATTTACCATGCAATCGATGTATTTGAATGCACCATATGCCATTTTCCGATTGGAAAGTTAAATATGCCAATTAGGTGTTAGCCAGTTCTGTATTATTTTAGGGGTTAGACTATTACAGTCTTCACTGTGTTTTAAAACAGTACCTTCTGTGTTTTGTGTGACTTACAATGTTATTTATTGTTAAATATGTTGCAAATAATGACCTTTGTCTGTATAAGTGTTTACAGTAAAAACAAAACATTTTTAATACAGTAAACATATATTTTAAAATAAATGTAATTTCTGTACATTTATACTACATTAAAAAATATTTTTAAGCCAATGCATATCATGCACGCAAATACAACTACTGATAGGAGAAATCAGAAAAAGTTCAAAGAAAAAATTAAAGGACTGATTTAGACTTCAGAGAACAGTTATTATTTCATGAGGGCGAAAGAGCAAAATACTCTGTTTAGTAACCATACTCTAAATTCAGAGATGTCTATCACCCCAACAGCCATCTCTTACATTGGCATGAACCACCATTATGGTGGTTACTGTCAATGCATTAAAGGTTTGATGGATGGCTCTGTTCGCGTGATAGTACCATCCGTCAAACATTTAACATGTTTCTTTTCAAAAACAAAATCCAAATGCAGTATGTTGTTTCTGAAAATAGAAAAACTAATGATCCCCACACCATTGGAATTTTCTCTGTTTTCACTTTCCTTTACAGCCAGGTTTTACTTGACAGTGACAGACAGTAAAAACTGGCCATTTGACCACCCCCTTGAAATCCAACCGATGGTCAAATGGCTAAACATCAACGGTCCACAATCCATTGGCCAATCAAGGGAGTATGTCAATGATGAAGTACTCTCTTTCACTGACATACTGAAGGTACGCCAGATTCTAAATAAGGGGAAGGACCTTTAGTTTTGTTGGAGAGGATACTCTGTCACAATTGGGCTTGAGAACCCTCTCCATCAAATTCTAAATTAGACTGTTAATGTCCAAAAGATTTAAAAAAGGGGGTGGGGATGAACAGAGTGTCTGAATTAAGCAGACCACTCTTACCCAGTCCAAAGATCAGGGCTTGATCCATCACCGGTATTTAGCTCACTGCACCATCCCAGCTCAGAACCTAGCTATATGCAAATTAGTCTGTCCCTGGCCCAGTGCATCATGGGAACAGGGCAGACCAAACTACCAAGCCAATTCTTCACCGGAAAGGAGACAAGCTTCCGAAGACCAGTTTCTGGCATTTCAGCCGTCGTCGGCCCGGCTTGCTTGAATCCTGATGGTGCAGTGAGCAAGGGACTCATGTCTGAGTATACCCTGCCACACCTATAGTGGCCAAATACGATTCAAAAAAGGGGGTGGTGATGAACAGAGTGTCTGAATTAAGCAGACCACTCTTACCCAGTCCAAAGACCAGGGCTTGATCCATCACCGGTATTTAGCTCACTGCACCATCCCAGCTCAGAACCTAGCTATATGCAAATTAGTCTGTCCCTGGCCCAGTGCATCATGGGAACAGGGCAGACCAAACTACCAAGCCAATTCTTCACCGGAAAGGAGACAAGCTTCAATCGGAGCACAAATCTATTATTAATATTTGAATGGAAGATTTAAAAAAACCTTTGTTTACCTAAATGCTTACCTATATGTCACTATTCTAAAACTAGGCCAAAAATGAGATGAGTGACAGAGAAGTTGTAATGCACATTAAATAAATATCAAAAGGGGATGCTGGTCTTATACAGGGCCTCTCTATATAGCTATTTTTAGTTTCTTTACAAATATGTTATGCCTCAAATGGTTAAAAGCCAAGACCTCTCCTCACTTTTTGTAACCTGCTGGATTCAGATCTCCATTAACATTTTAATATGCAACATTCTGCCCCACAGGAAATGAGTTCACCAACACAGCTCCAATTCCAGCAACATAGTGTTCAGGTGTGTCCCATAATTTCATGAATATAGAATGTTAGTGCTTTGGGTGTTCCTTAGAGCTCTTTGGTGAAGCTGCAGGAATCAACTGACTGCTGCTGTTGTTTGAAGCATGTGTTTTACATCACATGTTAGACATTTTTTAGGCATGGCTGTGGAAGCTATCAGTGAATTTATAAAAAATGTGTTATTATTTATCTTCTGGTGCACCTACTATACCTTCTGTGAAAAAGGCTTGAGAGAAAACTCACTGTCCAGACAAGAGGATCCGCATTTTTCACAGGATACAATCTGCTTACCACAGGTGCTAGATAAGTATGATACCACCATCAAATGGCTTAAGTTGTGATTAAAATATCTTATTACCCTTCATACATGTTCCTTTTTATGACCTAAAACCGGGCATTCACTATAAAGCATTTCAAACAAGCTGGAGCCTTATCACCCATAACAAATTCAACAGAAATGATTTTTGTAAACTTCGAGCTATAGTTTCATGAAAAACAGAACATGTAACAAACATTAACAAACAGTGTCTGACTTAAAATAGTGGTAATATCCAAGGGGAAGGCACTTCTAATTAGCTTTTGACCGGTTGGATTAGGAACCTTTTCTTTAGCTTGGCAGCATCATGACTCCATTTTTCTGGTGCTGTCCGTTTTCAAATGTTTTTGATCTGACAAAACTTCACCCACTTGATCGAAAGATAATATTTGGTTACAGTGTGAGAAACATTGATACCTAATTCTAGGAATAATTGTAAACTATATAGGGAATGAAAGTGACATCTATCTGACTTCCACTCAAATGTATGCAATCTGTGAGATGGAGTGCATGACGTCCATAAATTAATCCAATAAACACGGATGTGTTTATACAAAGCCTTCTGTCATTCAGAGCACAAAAATGGATTAGATACATCATGCACAAAACATGGGCTTGCAGATTTTGTACTCAATAATTTAAGGATGGATATCTAGACAGACAGGTGCAAAGTAATCTGTGAGGCAATAAAAGACAAAAGAGAAGAAGCTAATTCATTTGATAGGTTTTGGTATTGTGAAAAGTGATTACATATTTTTCTACGTAATAATTATTTGTGATTTTGTGGGATAACTTTGCTTCTTTCTGGGCGTTCAGTGCATGTCACCTTGGAGCTTCACAAAAAACGTTGATTTACCAGTTTATAAAATACACTGCAAATGTAAATGCTGTATTGTATTTGGTAAGCTACTGATCACATGCACGCTCTACATCGTATTCCAATTAGTCTGAGAATAAACAAGCTATTGATATTTTTATTTTCAGTCCCAAAAACATGTTTGTTTTGAATTACGAGTTCATTTATAGATTTAAAGCACAAAATGGCCTGCACCGTGAATAAAACATGCACTCTCATTTTAAAAATTTATTATAAGGAATTTTGTTTATGATTTCATGTTCTTTAGTAATAATTAATTCGGGGTCTTCACCAGTCTCCACAGACCAACTATCATTCAAAACGCACTAAAGCGTAGCAACACGAAGAATGTACTTAACAGCGCAACAAAAAATGCTTGTGTGTCCAGCAAGAAAATCACTGGAGTAGAAATTCAAGTCATTGAATGAAACTAAGCTTCTGTGGCACAGGTTTAAATCCAAGGGCATTTTTGTGACTTCAAAGTTGACTCCACCTTCTTTTGACCCGATGATAGGGACAGCAACCCATTGCTACATGTGATGACAAAAAGTTCAATCCCAATACAACGGGCATGTGATGAATATAAATAGACTAAGGCATACTGCGAAAAACTCTTTTCATGGGATGACACCAGTGTCATTTACATAAGCAAGATTAAGCTGAAAAGAATATTTACACTGAAGACAACAAGACCTATGTGAAATATTACTTCCATTGTTTGGCCAGAAATTATTAGATCGGTGAAGTACTATGTAGCAGCAGACAATGATCACATTTGGTCTTATGTTACCATCACAGTATCGGAGAACATTCAGCATTCTCATGGAGGTCCAGTGCTACACTTCCAGTCGGGTGAAGGATGGTCGGTGTTTCCCGTTATCATAATATTCAGGTAAAGGTGGAACCAGGAGTGATCGGGCCAGGTTTCCAGAAGCTGCTTTTTTCAGCGATGCCTGTGCTCTGAAATATTGTGGTAGATCACAATATCAGCCATGCTTCTTGTATGGGACACTCTACCATTAACCCCTTCGCTGCTAGGCCTTCCCCCCTGTGCTAATCCTTTTTTTGGCTAATTGGGGTAGTCCGCACTTAGGCCCCTGTAACTTTTTGAGCACATAAGGCATTCAAGCCAAATTTGTGTCCTCTTCTTCCAAAATCATGGGGATTTTAAAGGTACCCAGGGTTTATTGATTCCCTTGGAGGGGACCCATAAATTTGCCAAAATACAGCCCAATTTAGTTTTTGGGGGAAAAATTGGATAAAAGTGCGTCTGGGTAGGGAAACATTGGGGGAACCATGCAAGTCATTCCTACCTGGACTCCCCAGAGTGTCTAGTTTTCAGAAATGTGTAGGTTTGGTAGGTTTCCCTAGATGGCCATGAGCCCGGGGCAAAAAAATCAGGTGGCCCCCTGCAAAAGCAGGTCATTTATGATAGGTAATTTTGAAGTTTCCCCAATACGTTTGGGCCCTTGCCTGTTGACCCACCCTCATGATTGAGGTAACATTTTTATCAGGAGACCTGGGGGAATGCTAGGTGGTAGGAAATTTGGTAGGAAATTTGTGTCAGCCCAGTGATCCTACAACTTTTCCACACAGAAATTGGAGAACATTTTGATTTTTTCATAGTAGTTTGAGATTTGCAGGGGATTCTGGGTTGGGAAACGTTGGGGGATTCATGCATACCATACCTCCCTGGACTCAGAAATTTGTGAGTTTGGTAGGCTTCCATAGATGGCCGGCCAAGTCTGGACCAAAACTCATGTGACCCCTTTGCAAAAGCAGTTTGGTTTTTGATAGGCCATTTGGATGTTTCCACATTATGTTTTTGGCCCCTGCTGTCGCAGCCATCCAGGGACACCTATCAAACCCACACATTTCTGAAAACTAGATACCCTGGGGAGTTCAGTGAGGTATGGCTTGTATGGATTCCTCAACATTTCCCTACCTACTGCAAACCTCCAAATTAACTATAAAAAACACTTTTCCAAACATATTGGCTCATTTCAGTTTTGGTTTCACTGGAATGACGTCAGTGTGACGTGTGAGCTGATCATAATTTTTGGAAAACCAAAGAAACAGCCTCGGGAGCTGAGGAAGCTCTTTCCCAGCTCCCGAGGCTGTTGAGGGTTGAAAGGGAAACCCTCTGGTGCCCGCACTAGAGGGATTCACTGTGCGATGTGCGAGGACAGCTGGAGGCCATACATCGCACATGAGCACTGGTGCTGCAAATGCCCCCTGGCCATCCGACGCACCGAAGGGGTTAAATGGGCCAACAGTGCATTGGTGCAAGTGTATTGAAATTCCCTTATCTTTCATTCTATTTCCTTTGCTGTGACTCTTTTAAAGTGTATGTTCAAGTTTGGGTGGTTTGGAGCTGATTGTGGAAATCTACGCTATAATGAGAAAGTCTTGAAGGCCTGCCTAAAATGAAGGTGCAGGATCTCTCTCAATTCAGTGTGGGCAAGTGCCAACAAAATGCATCTGATTGCTAAATCTCTTTTTTGCTTTAAACAATACAAATGAACAGTCAACAGGTTCAATCTTGATCAGATACATCAAAAGTGGTAAGTAAATAATCCCTCTTTTAATAAAAGTGATGTTTAAAATGTGAGTTCTTTATCATCACATGTTTCTGCACTAACTGATAGTGTGAGGCTTGAATTGAGCTGGGCCCCTTTGTTGCATTCCTATCCCCTACAGCCCATCATGCTGCCCCTTTCATTGGGAACTGAAATAGGGTAATCAAATGTTCTGGTGTGTTAATTTGCAATGATTTCCCACAGTTAAAATTGGTTTTTTTATGGCATTAGTTGCTGCTATTGTTTTGTCATTTCTCAAAGCTGCATTATATTTATGTCTAAGTAAGGGTATAATGATAAAAGAGAACACAAATTCAAACCTATGTTCAGCACCTTTTTGACCAAGGTAGTGCAGTCCTCAGACCAAGTTAGATTTTCTTAGTTTGTCACTGTTTCTTAAATCAGTCCCCACTGTCTTGAAAAAAGTACTCGGGTAATGATTTCAGATCCAATGCCACACATGTATTAAAGAGGTTTGGAATTGAGAGACACCATGACTAGTGGTTCCTCTCTAATTGAAGGAGAATGCAGGTGTTGTAGCTGTACATGTAAAATAGTAGTCAAGGAAATGGATCAGGGGAGTTGGTGTTCAGATGGGAAAGTGTGGTAAACCGTAGTGTAATAAAGGAGACAGGAAACAAGCCTGAAAGAATTATCCAAATCATTTTAGAGATCAATGGATGGGCATTGCCATCCAGTCCCACTTCTTTCTGATATAGCAGGACAATTGGATGGTTAAAGGTGTCAAAGAGCTCTGACTGTTTCAGAAGGACTAAGGATCTCACTCTTTCAACCTGAAGTGGATCAGAGGTAACACAAGGACATGTTACTTTTCTCAATTAGGATGGATTCATACCTTGAAATCATATATTTCTGGCTGGTATTCACACACTGGATTATAGTGAATCATAGTGATTACAATTTAGAATGATAAAAACCTGCTCGCACCACTTGTACTTAACAGGTGGTAAGTGTCATCCAGACTGCTGTTGTTGGGTGGGGTGGCTGAAGATGTGGCTTATAAATGTTCTTCGCTCTTCGACGGTACAGACACGCCAGTGTCTCTGTGCCCAGAATTACTTGCTTTGCATTTTTCAGTCCTGATAGCGTGAAGAGACTTGGAATTGCGAGATGTCAATTTTCACCTGGAATTATTGCTCTGGGTGAAATATTTTGCATAAGAGGTGACAGTGCAAAGCCATCTATAACTTTGAACCATTTGAGGAGGAATTTAAGTGATATATAGCCTTTTTATGGTTAAGTGGTAACAGAAAATCCTCCAATTTGTGGAACATATACAAAATCTACTGGAGATCCCCAGCAGTATTCCTGAGTAACTGGCATAACATGTCATCTATGGATTCTGCACTACATTTGAAACCTTTACTAAAGTTCTGAGGATTTTCCATTACCACCTGACTCTTAATCACACTCTCTGTCTGTATGGGGAATGGCCTCGGACTAGGCCTTGGCATAAAATTCTGCTCCGTTCGTGGAGTTTGCAGAATTTCAGATGTCTACACTATGCAATGAGCGCAGAGCTCCTGATAAATTCCACCATCTGCTGAATGATTTTTTTTTACATTGGTACACCCAGGACTTATTTTGGTTCATGCTGGCAGGCACATTGAGACTTGCTGACTGCTTTTATGCGTAAAGCAAGATTTTCTAGCTGTTGACACGGCTACCAATGGCAACTTCAAGAGCCTTTTTTGAAACAATAGTGAACATGAGTGACCACAGCTCTATCTTGAGCAGATTCTATCCTTGGGAAGTAGCAAAATCTATTAGAAAATACATTTTTTAGTTAGTATTTTACTTCAGTGGACCGATGGAGGTGTTTTTTGGTGTGAGAAGCCTTTTATTATTTCACTTTTTTTTCAACAAGGATGATGTCTCCCAGAGATGCCAACTTCCTGTTCCTGTCCAGTAAGATTGGCTTAGAGCTTTGTCTATCTCCTGGTCCCTTTTCATTTGGATTTAGAGCTGGAAGGATCACTCTCTTTGTCTGCTGCCTATTTGCCTTTAGAATGACTTTTTTGTGATATCATAAGTAAGTTCAAAAACTGTTGTATAAAGGTGCTGTTTGTTTGATAGAGAGCATGTACCAGGATTTATTTGTACCTTTATTCCACTTAAAAAATATATTTTAGAAGGTGGCCTGCAGTTTCAGTAGAGGCCTAATTATTTTTTTGTATTTTATTTTTCTTCTTTTGTGAAGGAAATATGTTGCTAAATTTGCAATATTCATTTATTTTACTATGTGGTCTAAACTTCCAATGGACCACCCAGCCAATAGGCACAGAACTAGTCATGGGTGCATGAAACAACTGTTTCTTTGGTGTCTATTGATTCATAACATCATTTAGACCAAGGATGGCACTGGAAAAAATGTAAAACAGTGTTTTTTGTTTGGTATTTTATGTTTTTTCTACAAATAGTGTATAGGTAGGTAATATATATTTGATGCATTGGGAGGATGCACGTTGTGAAATTTTACAGCTCAGTTAATTTTCATTTTTGGCATTGTTGATCTAATGCTAGTGTTTTCTTCAATGTTACCATACTTAATTTATCTGGTCAGTGTGTGAGTGTGTTTGCCATAGGCTTGTTCCTCGTGCATGTGGCCAGAGGCCTATTTGTGAGTCAGTGTCCATAGGCCTGCATGTGTTCTTTGTTTTCCATGCCTTCCTGCTTGATATTTGACGATGTGGCCTGTGGCCATTTCGTTTAGCCAGCCAGTGTACTTTTAGCAATAGGCCTGCATGTTTCCTGGCCATGTCTCTTTGCTTGCTGTTGTTGTTAGGCCATGTGGCCACTGGCCATTCTGCTTATCCAGCCTGTATGCTTTTGCCACATGTCTGCATGTGTTCTTTTTTGTGGCCATGACTCCTTGCTGGTTGTTGTTGTTTGACCATGTGGCCATTTTGTATAGTCAGCCTGTGTGCTTTTGCCATAGGCCCAAATGTGTTCTTTGTTGTGTCAATGCCTCCTTGCTTACTGTTGTTGGCTGACCTTCCATAATACATATAAGTCACCACAAGTGTACGTTCTAAACAGCCCATGGGGCAGGGTAGAGTGTATTTAAAAAGTTGCACAAATACTATTACTTTTTACATGTTCTGGTACTGAAAAACATTAAAATTAATTTTTAACTAATGTAAGGCCTACATTTAACATTAGGTTAAGGTATTACATTTAATAGTGTAATAAGCTGTTACCTACTACACTTACACATCACAAAGGCTCTGCCATACCTCACAAAGGGTTTAAACCTAGTCTTTTGTGACCCCAGGCAAGCAGGGACCATGGCATATAGGCTTGAAATTGCAAGCAGCCCTGGGACTAGAAACCTTTTCTTCAATGTGGGCACCAGGTATAAATAATGGCCCCTGTAGAAAAGTAGGATCTGCCTTCATGGTTACTTCCTCTTTTTGCTGGTGTCAAACTGTTTTTCTGACTAGTTTGACTGGGATCCTGCTAATCAGGACCCCAGTAACTGTGCTTCCTCCCTAAATTGGCTGTGGTGAGTACCTTGGTACATTCCTAATTGGCTGTTAGTATAACCTAGTAAGTTCCTAGTATATTGTGCTAGGGTGCCTAGGGCCTAGGTACCCCAGAGGTCCCCCATGGGTGGCAGCAAGTATTATGCCACCCTATAGGGACTCCCCTAACTCTGACTACAGGCTTGCCATTGTAGCCTGTGTGAGTTGATGCTTGCACCTCTCACTAAAGATATGTGTCCTTATATGTACCCTCCCTCACTGCACTTACAACCTTTAAGTTAACCCTCTAATAGGTCTTTCAGTCCCAAAGGCAGGGTGCTCAGTCCTAAGTGTGACGGTGCCCCTGCACGAGCATGATACCCCTGCAACCTTAGGATTCCATTCTCATGGGGTGTCAGTGCATCCGCCATGACCGCCTCTAAACTGGCCATAATGAACCCTGTTATGTTTTGTATCAAACATGTTGAAATCATACCCCCACAATGTAAATCGTGTGGGGGTATGATTCAATGCACTGTAAATCTCCTTTGGGAGGCCCTCAGTGCTCCCGGTACCAGTCTTCCAGAATCGGACAGCAAGCTAGGGTTGCTGCCAACCTGAGACACGATTATGCCCTCCTGCTGCTGAGCCAAGCTCAAGCAGGGGAAGCCAGAACAATAGGTATCCTGTCACAGGGAGGTGTGACTACCTCTCCGACAGGGTTTAGTATATTGGCACAGGGTGGGGGCACTTGCTAGCACCACTCAGACTGCTTGATGGGCACATTTGGTGTCCTCCTTGCATATGCCAGCTCAAACCAGTTCGGGGAGCCGTTGGCTTCCGCTCTGGCACAAAACTGGACAAAGGACATGGGAGTATCGACCCCACTTTCCAGCCACTCCTCTGGGAGGGACCCCTGAATCACCCCAACCCTTTTCCTTAGGGTACTTAAGGGCTTACCTGAGGGTGGGTCCCTAGATTCATCACATTATTTGATTCAGATCTAACTCTGTGTCCACTTCAACCATCTGGACATTCTGACTGGGTCATACTGACCATGTCAGACTGACCGCATTGGACTTAGGAACCAGGACTGCAACCGGGAAGACTCCTTCTGCTCCTGATCTCTTTGTTCTGCAAGCCCACTGCACCGTCAGTGTCCGTACTCCATACAGGTTCCATCCAGAGCATGTGAACATCCAAAACACCCAAAGGAATCTCTCTTGGAGTGAAGGAGTCACTCCCCTGCATCCGCAGGCAGCACAATGCAGCAGATCGATTTACTGGTCCTGGGTTCCTACAGACTCCAACAGGTTCAGTAACACAGGAGGCAGTTCTGCAACTTCTTCGAGACCTACACTGTCTTCAGACCAATTCTGAAGCCATGATCCCTCGTCAAAACCCTGGAACTGAATCCCTGTGCATCGCATAGGCTGGTTGTGGCTAAGGCTAGACAAGTCTCATCTCCAGAGATCTTCAGGCCCTCTCAAGGGTCTACTTTAATTCCAGTATACTCCTCTGCTTGCTCGGGCCTAACCTGACTTACTTGAACGTGGTGAAACTTGGACCTTGCTCGTCCCGACATTCTGCCTTTTCTTCTTCTTCCATGTGTTTATAATGCCAAGGCCTGTAGGTGCTCCCACGGGACACCAATGCCCTGGAGATTGCCATCGATGTGGGACAGCTTGTACCTCATTCCTGGTCATCCTCAGCATCACCTGGTCCATGCAGCTGCAGAGACAAGGGCACTGCCAACTCTCCTGCAACAATCGACATTGGTGGGCACTTGACTCCTGTGCTTCCTGGTTACTCCTGAGTGACATAGACTCTGTCCCCTCTGCTTGCAGGTACTCCTCCTCTTGAATCCACCCTTGAATTCCAACTGTCTCTTCCAGCTTACTTCTTAGCCAGAAGCATCTTGTTTGAAGTCCTACATTGAGGTCTACAACGGTTCCTGTCACCACTTCGTATATATGCACCGGGCTCCCTTTGGGCAGGTAACCTAACCTCCTGGGTATTCATGGGTGGGGTGGCTCTCAAACCATGGGGTGTCTTTCAAGTCCTCTGGGAAGGGTCCTGTTTCCTAAGAATTACAACCGCTACTTCCCCATTGGCTCACCTTGAGCATACGGTTGTGTATTCACTTAGCACATGGCCTCTGTGGGGTTCCTGGGTCTTTACCTCGGGTGGTTCCTTGGTTCCAAAGCATTTTTTATTCTTCTGGGTCCACTCTCAACTTCGGTCATTAGTCACATTCCACTATTTTTTGAATATGGTTTGGTCTCCCCCAGGAGGCCATTGTATTTTTGTGTTACTTACGTGCCATATTATCAAAGTATTGTGTGTATTGTAATTATATCTCAGGGTAGGAGATATTGTATCAGGTTAGTGAGTGTCTGTAATAAAGAACTAGTTTTGTAACTACTTTGTGTGGACCTTTTCATTTAATATGAACTCTAAGATTAGATACTTGTGAAACATGCTGCTTTACACTCCTCCTAGGCTAAGCCTGAAGGCTGCTTTCCACAGCTACCACTTAGAGAGCTTTCTAAGGTTGTCTAAACTACTAAAACACCATAAGGGGTGTCTGGATTGGTGCAGGGTGCCACACTTGAATAAGTGTGCACCATATACCAAGTCAGCCTCCTACAGACTAAGGGTGGGTGGAATTTGCGTAATCGCGTTACGCAAATCTCCACAAAACAGTAAAAAATCTCAGCGAACACGCAGAAATTCCGCGAACACGCGGAATTGCTTGTTCGCGGTGCTTTTTTACTGTATGCAATCGCTGTTTGTGTGCTCAGAAGGAAATATCTTGCAAACACGCATTTGAGAACGCGAACAAGCAAACAATTCCGCGAAGTCGCGGAATGCAGAATTTTGGGCAATTTCGCGTTCTCTGCGGAATGCAAATTACCCAAATTACGCAAGCAGAACGGCATTTACTGCCCAGGCCTACTACAGACCCTTAGACCCAACTCTCCAATAGACCTTTGGACCAGTGGAAGACTCAGAAGGACTGCTACTCTGTTACCCTGATGCCTGACTGAAGAGGACTAGACCTGTTTCTTGAACCCAGGACCACCAGAGTGACTTCATGTGCCAGCTGGCTGGCTGGCCTCCTGATCAAAGCCTCAGGGACAGAAAAGTTTCAAACAACTTTGAACCCAGCACTTGGTCTCTGTCTGCTGTGAGTCATTTGCCCCAAGTTTTTTGTCTCCAGTCCTGGACCTTTGGAATTGGGCCTAAATGTGCTTTGATAGCCCAGATGTGGTCCTGTGACCAGAAGTGATGTAGCTCAGTGCAGTCTTGACATAATGGTGCCAACACCAGCTATAACAATGTAAATCACTGCCATATGATGCACAGCCATTGCACATGATGGTGATACAGGAATTTATAGGCGAGAAACTAAGGGACATATTTTCAAGGAAATAGCATGGTGTGGAGCTGCAGCAAATTTTGCAGCATCATACTCCACCATTTCCAAAATGCAGAGATGTGCTGTATTTACAACAATATGGCACACCCTTGTGTTTTCCGTAGCACTGGTGCTAAAAATAGCTGCCTAGCCCAAAACAGACACTTTTTGGCCATAGTACAAGGATGTCTGCATTGCTAGAAATGAAAGTTTATGTGCAGAAATGGACACCTTCCTACATATAAACAATCATTAATGGTGTTTTGCTCTATTCTGCAGTACACATAGAAAAAGCAAAAATGAGGAGTAATAAAGGCATTTCTCTTTTTTGTTCCATTCCAACATCTGCTCTCGCATGGTGTTCATTTTTGGTGCTGCCTCAGATTTACAGATCCTTGTAAATCTGCTGCAGTGTCAAAAACAATGGGTATTGCACTGGAATGTCCACAGTAACACCCATTGCACACCTCATTCATATAGAGATCTAGGTGAAAAAGTACCATATTTACAAAGCAGCATTAAGCCTCAAAAACGGGCTTAATGCTACTTTGTAAATATGGTTCAGGGAATGTCATAAAAACTGATGTTCTGTGAGCTCTTGTAAATGTGCACCTACGTGTGGTAGTGTTACTCGTAAAAACTTGATGGAAAGGACAAGGTATTTTGTGGAAACTAAATGTGCATTTGCTAAAAATTAAATGTTGATATTTTCGGACAAATATAGTATATTTCTTGAAAATGACAGGCATTGAATTTTGTAGCAAGTCTGTGTAATTTAAAAAAAACTGACATGTTGCAGTTTTTGACAAAATAATGTTTTTGAATGATAATTCATACCTCTAGGAAATTTGCTTTTGTGTGGTTACCATTGAATTTCTGACTTGTTATGCCCCCATTTTTACTGGTATTATGACCCTGTGCACTGTGCCACTGCCACAGTAGATGTGCTCCGTCCCTAAAACCATTCTGTAAATTTGAATTCACACAATTAGAGGCTTGTTTACAAGAAATGAAGCATTGCTGCTTTGTTCAGTGAAGCATCAAAAGAACTTGCACTTCGGTAAGACAGAATTCGACAAAATTGATACATTGTATTTACAACATTGCACACCATGACGTAAGGATCTTGTGTTCATAACAAAAAAAGACGCAACCATGGGCGCAATGTTGTAATGAAATCTGACTCTTCTGCTGCAATAGTGACACAGGGCTGACTTACAGGACAGAAAGTGACGCAAATCAGCCCACTGTCATTTTTGAGTGTGGAATGTGTCAAAATACTACAAAAACTGACGCATTGGCAAAGAAAATGGTGTGCTTTACAGAAGGCAGCCATGGAGCATAGGGCAGGCAGCAAAAGCAAGGACAGTTTCTAAAGCACCAGCCAGGATGTCCACGCAGACTTCCAGGGGAAGAGGAAGTCCAACTTCAGTGAAGAGATATTGATCACTGAGGTGACAGAGCATTAAAATCAGCTGTTTGTCACCTCCAAATTGCCACTGGGGAGGAAAGAAGCCATTTGGCAGTCCATCATGGAGAAGATCAACAGTGTGGGGCAAGTGAAGAGGACTGTCACTAACTGGCATGATTATAAGCAACGGACAAAGGAAAAAATGGCCAATAACCTTAAGGCAGCAATGCAGACCGGAAGTTGGCGCCCGCGCCCCTGGAGGAGCTGGATGCTTCGAAGAAGTGGTGGCAGCTGCCAACCCGGATAAGTTGGTGGCTAGAGTACCAAGATACAACAGTGCAGGACACGAGGAACATCCACAGCCACAAGGTATATATTAACAAGGGGCAATGTGTGCAAACATTTCATATTGTGCAGTTTGTTCAGTGCACCCAGGTAATAGTAAAGTTAGGTGTCCTGGAGTCCTTAGAGACTACCTAGACACATTTTTAAAGAATGGTTTTAAAGAATTTTTAAAGAATGGTTTCATTCGCCCTTCCAAGTCTCCGGCCGCATCCCCTCTGTTTTTTGTGCCCAAAAGTAATGGGGAATTACATTTGTGCATAGACTATTGTGCTTTAAATAACATCACAATTACAAAATGATATCCTTTGCCCAGTTCTCTTGGACCAGGTAAGATTAGCAACTATTTACACCAAGTTGGATCTGAGAGGGGCATTCCATCTCGTACGTGTCTGAGCCAAAGATGAGTGGAAGACAGCTTTTCGAACTCGTTTTGGCTAGTTAGAATATTGCATAATGTCCTTTGGATTATGCAACGCCCCTGCGGCATTTCAATTTTTTTATAAATGATGTACTACAAGATTTTCTTGACAGGTTCGTCATCGCTTTACATTGATGATTTGTTGATCTATTCACAGTCTGTCTCGGAACATGAGAAACATGTAAAATTGGTATTAAAACCCTGAGCTAAGCTCATATTGTCACCTCAAGGAATCACAATGGCACCCAGAAAAGTTCAGCCAATATTAGACTGGCCAGAACCAACCTCAGTGAAAGATATCCAACGATTTCTAGGATTCGTGAATTTTTATCACTGCTTCATGAAGCAGATTTCCAGCAAAGAAAATCCTTTAACAAAATTGCTAAGGATACATATTTCATTCCAATGGATGCCAGAAACCAAATCTACATTTCAAACCCTTAAAACTGCATTTACAACAGCCCCTGTTTTAAATCATCCCGACATCGATCAGCCTCTAATAATTGAAGCGGATGCTTCAGACACTGCAATTGGGGCAATTCTATCTCAAAAGGATGAACCAACTAACCAAATACATCCCATTGCCTTTCTATCCAATAGTTTTTCGACATCATAACATGCTAAATCTGATCATTGTTCTTTTGGAATTATGGCTGGGGGTGTAAATTCCCTTTTTAATTTTTTATTATGCTGTTTCACATTGAGATAAAGCATCTGCTTTGGTATTTATTTTGCCAGGTCTGAAAGTTATAACAAAATTAAATTCTGCAAAGAATAACATCCAACATAACTGTTGAGGTGTCAAAGCTTGAGCACAGTGTGAAAATTGAAGATTATGATGGGCCATAGTAAACGCATAAAAAGGAAATTGTGGTATTTGGTTTCATGGAAAGGCTATGGTCCAGACGAAGACTCATGGGAAACAACTGATGCTTTTCATTCACCACATTTGTAACATATATTTCATGGTAAGATTGCATGGCTTGCTTCGCACTATTACGAGGGGTGCAACGTATGTCAAAAGTATGGAAAGCTTGGTGGACACTTTACAGATAAAAAGAAACTTGTCCACAAGTTTCCATCTGGAATTGGATGGCCAAACAGAGGGAGTGAACCAGGTTTTAAAACTGCTATTTATTTAAACTGCTGTTATTTAAACAATGCTATTTATTTAAACCACAAGGCTCATAGGTGAATCTACTCTGAAAAGTTGAACTCACCTACAATAATTGAAAGCACGCTTCCACAAACATATCAACATTTTTTGTGAATCATGGCTGTTATCCAAATTACGCTCCATTGCTGTTAGTAAAAACTCACACTAATATTCAATCTTTGGACTCTGGATTACAAGGAATGACTGCTATTATAAAACATTTACAAAGAAATGTACAGAAAGCGAAAACAAACTATAAGAGATTTGCAGATTAAAAAAGAAAAATAGGATCAAAGTACAAGACTGGTGAATTCGTCTAGCTCTGTGCAATACATTTTCATTTTAAAAAGAAATATAAATTCCATCCACAATTTATTGGACCGTTTGAGATCGAGAAATGTGTAAATCAAGTAGCATTTAAATAAAAATTACCAAGTTCCATGAAAATATATCCTGTGTTTCACACTTCATTGTTAAAACCAGCAAAGACCAAACAAAAAGCTGGTTCACCAACTCTCCTCATTGGAGATCATGAAGAATATGAAGTACATAGTATAAAGGGTAGTAAACGCATAAAAAGTCAATTGTAGTGTTTGGATTCATGGAAAGGCCCTAGTCCAGACATATGGGAAACAAGTAATGCTATTCATGCAACACATTTGATAAGTATATTTCACAGACAGCATTCAGAGGCTCCCACATGACTGGTGGTGTAAGCACTTTTGATGGGGTGGACTGTCATGATTCTGCCACGTCAGTTTCCTGGTGCACCTTGTCTGGCACCTTTTTACAGTTTTCTCTTGTTTTTACCAATGCTTGTTGTGACTTTGCCACTTGTCTGTGCGAATGCTTGTTATAGACTATGATGTTATCTGTTTACTGTGTTCTATTGTTTTTGCCAATGCTTGTTGTGACTTTGCCACTTGTCTGTGCAAATGCTTGTTACAGACTATGATGTTATCAAGGCCTATTGTCCCTTCTCAGTTCCAGAAGTTTACCTGTGAGCTGGAATCTGGAAGCTAATAGGAACCACAACCTGTTCTGGAAGCTTCTTCCTGCGCCCTTTAAATAGGGGCCACACTCTGTTCTCATTGCTGGTTATTGAAAACCCTGAGGTTCGGCTGCAGCTATTCCTGTTCTCTAGTTGCTGAAAGAAGATTACAGTTGCAGCAAGAAGACTTCTGTTTTTTGCTATGTTGTAGATCCTCTCTCAGCTACAATCAGGCAGGATCATTCCTTTCTTAACCAACAGCATTGTGAAAGGAACTGCGTGCTGTTTTTGTTATCTTGCCTTTTGAAAGAAAGTTGCATATCGTGCTGAAATGATTTTTGAGCATTTACATGTTTGGTAGTTTTGGCACTGTTGTAGATCGCGCTGAAGCGCTCTTTAGTCATTTACAAGTTCGGTCATTTTGGCACTGTTGTACATCGCACTGAAGACCTCTTTAGTCATTACCATGTTTGGTGATTTTGGCAACTTGGCATATCGAGCTAAAGCACTTTTTGGACATTGACATTTTGATGACTGGCATTTTGGGCACATCGCACTGAAGCGCTCTTGGGTGTATTTGCATACCTGATAACTTTGGCATTGTGTCACATCGCTCTGAAGCGCTTCCTGGACCTTTCCATATTTTGAACTGTGATACATAGAGCTGAAGCGCTCCCTCGGGCGTTTGAATATTAATCTGCCTCATTAGCGTATGTAACATGTTGTGTATTGAAAAAAGGTTGTTGGAAATACCGCTGTGATATTTAACAGTGGTTGAAGCACATCATGACGGAAACATTGTGTCTAAAAGCCAAGTGTCTTTTTATATGAATGTGTGCTTCGTTTTGAACCATGGTTGTTTAGCCATAATATTGTATACTTGAGAAATATAGGAACAGAAATTGCCAGTGAAGACTGAGAAAACGTACACAACGACTGCTCTATACATAACCGGCATTTCTGTTACATGTATGTTATTATTGCTTAACCCATGTTAAATACAATCAAAGAGTTTGCAAAGCACAAAAGGAAAGTTTATCAAGGACACTGTCTCGTTCCAGGACTCTCTTCCCACAGTACCCACCCGAATTCCCTTTCCCCGTCTAGCCACTTTGATACTCAGTGCAGTTAAGCTTTAGTCAAGGCTGCTGGAAGGTGGGCTTATTGAGAGTACTGCTTCTGAGGAACCCAACGGAATTTTACTAGTTCTGACAGTGAATACCTGTTTAGCTTGTCTATCCATCGAAAATAAGAGTGGCACTTATTGCTCAATTATGTTTGGAGGCCCCTTAAGTGACTCCATTGGAAGCTTGTCAGGATCCACTCTTTAGTTGCCTCACCCAGTTACACATGTATTCAAACACTGCCAGGTAATCCCACAGCATGTGCTCTATCCAAACAAAGTATAAATGACAACTATCACAACTGCCACACAGTCAATGAGCAGGCAGTTGTGAAAGTGCGAAACATTTTTTATAAAATACTATTAAAAGGTAATATCCTAACCTAACTAAACTACACTAACCATTCCTACCTAAACTATGCCTACACTAACCTACCCTAACTTAATACTAACTTAACCTATCTAACCTTAACTTATATTACTCTGCACATATACCACTACAGACCTGTTAAACATCAACCTCTAATTCCCTTTATAAACACTTGCACATGAGACAAACATAAACTACACCCTATACACAAACTACCTAAACATTAAAACCTAAACACATATATATTTTTGATCTTTTTTAATACTCATACTAAACATTAATCCCACCCACTTAACAAACTACCCACCCACATCCCCACCTAACTAGTTAACAACACACAAATATTAATATATTTAAATACACTAAAACTTACCTACCCTATCACTAGTCTAAACATATCTTAACTATGTAAAAACTATATAAACTATAAAATATACAAAAAATAACTTGGGAGGAGCAGAATGGTGGAGGGAGCGCCTACATTTTCTCAGCAATTTTGTCCATTGATTGCTGCAGTGTTTTCACCATCTGCAACAGTGTTGCCATCTGAGGTTCAAGCCATGGAAGCCTTAATTTCATATCTGCATTGTCCTTCAGTACTTCTCTCTCAAAGTCAGGAGGCTAAGCCGGAGTAGCGGTCACTCCTTATCGTACCTCTGATGACGGTGAAGTGGTGGGTCATTATGTGACACTGGACTCTGACGCATTTGAAAGGGCCACTTCAGTCCTGGTGCTTGCCATGTCCTGTGCGGTTTGTGCCTGAGGTGGTAACTTAAAGCCCCTGTGGCCTTGCCTTCTCGTACTGCCTCCCCATCCTCAGGAGGCCCTTGGCCACGTGGCTGATGTGGTGGTACCTCTCCTTTCTGATGCAGTTCCGGCATATTTGCTCAGGGTTCATGTTGTCTGTTGGGTAGGAAGGACATATATATATCCGACCAAGTTGAAATTGTCCAGGTTTCCATCAATTATTTGCCTGAATTACAATTAGCTGCACAAGTTGCATGTCCAGCCAAATATGAGAAATCTATTGAATAAATCAGGCCAAAACGTAACAAGAAATGCAAAAAGAACAGATGATGGACAGAATGCTGAATTAATAAAACATTCATCCCCAGTCACAGATAGGTTAAATCCATCACTTTTTTGCATGCTACACCATTTCAGTTTAGACCCAGCCATATGCAAATCAGTCTTGACCCTGTGCGCCATGTGAACAGTCCAGCCGGAACTGCCAGGCCAGGTCTTCCCTGGACCAGAAACAAGCATTTTGGGACCAGTTTTGCGGTAACACACCTCATCAGCCAGCCTTGGTTGAATCTGGTGGCTTAGCGAGCATGGGACCCACGTCTGGGCATACCTTTCCCACTTACGGCAGCAAATGCAAAAAGAACAGATACTGGGCAGAATGCTGAATTATTCAAACATCATCCACAGTCACAGATCTGGGTTAAATTGATTGCTATTTTGCACCCTATGCCATTCCAGTTTAGACCCAGCCATATGCCAATCAGTCTTGACCCTGTGCCCCATGTGAACAGTCCATCTGAACTGCCACGCCAGGTCTTCCCTGGACCAGAAACAAGCATCCTAGGACCGGTTTCAGGGTAACACCCCTCATCATCTAGGCTAGCTTGAATCTGGTGGCAAAGCGAACACAAAACCACATCTAGGCATACCCTTCTCAGTTAGGGCAACAAAGGAAAAAAAAGAACAGATGATGGGCAGAATTCTGAATTAATCAAACATTCATCCCCAGTCACAGATATGCGTTAATTCCATCATTTCTTTGCATTCTACACCATTCCCATTTAGATCAAGCAATATGCAAAGCATTCTTGACCCTGTGCCCCATGGGAACAGTTCAGCTCAAACTACCAGGCCAGGTCCTCCTTAGACCAGAAACAAGCATCCTGGGACCGGTCTTGGGGTAACACCCCTCATAAGCAAGGCTAGCTTGAATCTGGTGGGGTAGCAAACATGGGACCCACGCCTGGGCATAACTTTCCCGCTTAGGGCAACAAATACAAAAATAACAGATGATGGACGGAATTCGGAATTAATCAAATATTCACCCCCAGTCACAGATCTGGATGAAATCCATTTTTGTCTTGCATGCTACACCATTCCAGTTCAGACCCAGCCATGTGCAAATCAGTCTTGACCCTGGGCCCCTTGGGAACAGTCCAGCCCGAACTGCGAGGCCAGGTTCTCCCTGGACCGGAAACAAGCATCCTGGGACTGATTTTGGGGTAGAACCCCTCATCAGCCAGGCCAGTGTGTATCTGGTGGTGTAGTGAGCATGGGACCCACGTCTGGGCATATCCGTCCTACTTTGGAAACAAATGCAAAAAGAACAGATGATGGACATCACCCCCAGTCTCAGATCTAGGTAAATCCATCTGTTTTTTGCACGCTATGACATTCCAGTTTAGACCAAGCCATATGCAAATCAGTCTTGACCCTGTGCCCCAAGGAAAAGTCCAGCCCAAACTGCGAGGCCAGGTCCTCCCTGGACAACAAACAAGCATCCTTCGACCAATCTCGGGGTAACACCCCTCATCAGCCAGGCTGGCTTGAATGTGGCAGCAAAGCAAGCCCTGGACCCACGCCTGGGCATACCCTTCCCATTTAGGGCAACAAATGGAAAAAATGCAAAAAGAAGAGATGATGGACAGAAACATTCACCCCGAGTCACAGATCTAGGTTAAATCCATAGTTTATTTGCACACTACTCCATTCCAGTTTAGATCCAGCCATATGCAAATCAGATTTGACCCTGTGCCCCATGGGAACAGTCCATCCTGAACTGCTAGGTCTGGTTCTCCCTTGACCAGAAACAAGCATTCTGGGACTGGTTTCGGGATAAAAACACTCATCAGCCAGGCTAGCTTGAATCTGGTGGCATAGTGAACACGGGACCCATTCCTGTTTTCAGTGTCTCTTTTTAGTACATTCTGGTGAGGCTTTTTTCGGTGTTTTCAAGTGATTTCAATACCTTAAAAAACAGTGGTTATCAGTGGTTACGTATTTCCGTGCCATTAAAAGCAGTAGTTTCTTTTGCATTTGTCACTCTAAGTGGGGAGGGTATGCCCAGACGTGGGTCCCGTGCTCACTGCATCACTGGATTCAAGCTAGCCTGGCTGATGAAGGGTGATGCCCTGAAACTACTCCCAGGATGCTTGTTTCCGGTCCAGGGAAGACCTGGCTCGGCGGTTCGGGCTGGACTGTTCCCAAGGGGACTTGAACTTATTGTGGGCCAAGTACTATCATGTATAATATTAGTTTTTTTATATTTACACTGATTATGAAGTAAGATTGCTTATGCAATTGTAGTGTTCATAAATTTATCAGAATTTTAGAACACAGTTTTTATGCAGTCCATATATTTGTGTACATTGATGTGACTTGTGCATCTGCAAAAAAGACTCTGTGCTATTTGGTCCCTCAGCCATGTCCCAGCAATTGTGTGTACATTGTGGAGTTGGTGCTCATCTTGCTGTTCATCATCCTCCAGGCCTGCATGGTCCTCATTTCCCTCATGTCATGGGACATTGGTCTGAACACATTTTTTGTGCAAAATGCAGCACACAGTGATGACCTTTCACACCTTGGGGGTAGTATATCTTTTTCCCCCAGACACATCAAGACAGTAAAAGTATGACTTAACCCCTTCCCTGCTGATGATGAGCTGGACTCGTCATGGCACACACTGGACGTGTGCTGATGACAAGTCCAGCTCGTCATTGGCCCCTCCCTCGGGGGAAGCAAGGAGGCATCAGGGGAGAGGAAAGAGATTTTCCTCTCCCCTGATGTCTCTTTGCAGGGCATTTCTGCCTCGCACAGTGTAGCGATCGTGTGGCGGAAATGCCCCCACTAGCAACAGGGATTTAATTTTAGAATGTAGGAAGCGACCCCTTGGGCAAGGGTCGCTTCCAGGTTGGGAACAATTTTATTTTTGATTTTCTACCCCCCTGGGGGCAAATCTGCCAGTTTTTTGGCCATTTTGCCCCCAAGGGGGGGGGAGAAAATCGCCACTAGCACCAGGGATATTTAGGGGGCATTTTTGTTGCAATAGAAGCGACCCCTTGGGGAAGGGTCGCTTCCTTGTGGGGGCCATAATTTGATTCAATTTTATGCCCCCGATTGGGGCAAATCAGCCCGTTTTTTCTGCCGTTTTTTTCCCCGGGGAGGCGGAAAATCGCCACTACCACCAGGGTTTTCATTTTAGAAATGCAGGAAGTGACCCCTTGGGCAAGGGTCGCTTCCAGGTGGGGGCAAATTTAGATTTAGATTTTCTGCCCCCCCCCGGGGGCAAATCAGCCTGTTTTTTTGCCCGTTTTGTCCCCAGGGGGGAGGCAGAAAATGCAACTTGGCACCAGGCATTGTTTTGGGGGCATTTATTTTTTGCAATGGAAGCGACCCATGGGGCAAGGGTCGCTTCTTAGAGGGGGCATTTTTCAGGAATGTTTTTCTGCCCCCCAGCCTTTTTCTCCCCTGGGGGGGGGGGGGAAAAATGCCACTAAGCACCAGGGATTTTTTTATGACAATTTTAATAGGATAAAAGCGACCCCTTGGGCTAGGGTCGCTTCAAATTGGGGGCCAATATATATATTTTGATTTTCTGCTCCCCTGACGTAAATAATTAATTTACTCTCTTAATTTCTATGCAGGTAAGTACTTAATCAATAATAACTCAGATCGGATGAAAAAAGACAGAGTCCGTGGTGTTAGAGTTTCTAAGGGTTTTATTCCTCATAAAGGAATGGTCGTGACCAAGATATCGGATTCTGAACACCACAGGGGTGTCAGAAGGGATAGATGAGCGCGCTAACATTTTATTGATAATACATAGCTTATATACTTGATTCACATCATAAGTAATAGTGCAGGAGGCGTAACAGCTGAGAGAAGACAAGATAACAGTATACATGTGGTACTAGTACGTAATCAAGAGGCGTGAACTAGGCGTGAACTGGAGGTGTGTGCTAGAAACGTCACTGATAGGTGACGCAAGTGGGTGGCACCAAGGGGTGGTGCTAACAGAATTGTTGCAATGTCAGCAGAAATCGGAAGCTTGGATGCGCGCGCAGCTGCATGACGTGTGATTGAAGGGGTGCAGGGGACTTGACATTTACTCTGACGGAAAGAGACAGAAGTCTGGCATGTCAGATCAACTTGTACTTCTATCATATCTGATATCTGATGTTTAGGAACCATACTATCTGGGCGGAAAGGTCTCTAGGGCAGAAGCTATTCTATGCTAACTGTGGATGCGTGTTTAAGCGCCTAAGTGTCTGTATGAGAAGCGTGGGGGCATGAGGCCTTCCATGGGAGCATGGTAACAGAGGCTATGAATTACTTGCACTGAGACAGGTCGGCCCTTTGGCTCTGCAGCTGGGGAGGATGTTTACTGAAGCTAGTAGGCAGGAATGCATTCTCGAGGAGCGGAACAGATAACTCGAAGGTTATAGTCAGTCTTGGCAGAAAGCGGGCTGAGCTGAGCGCGAGGGGCCGCGCTGGAAGTAAGTCAGAGTTCACGGGTACAGAGGTAGCCTGGGCAGAGGCTGTCAGAGTCAGGAGCCAAAAAGAGGCTCGAAGGCAGAAATTCAGGGCCTACTCTGCCAGAGCAGGAAAACATGTAAAGTACACTACAAAAAGACGGTGGCATAGCATACTTAGGAACGGACTATATAATTCATTCAGGGTGGATCTAAAAGAGGACAAGTTAACGTTGGACGCAAATGTATTTGCGTCTTCATAGCTGGCACAGGAGGGAAGTTACATGCACTTTAAGCTGGTACATGGAGTCGGTGGGGTACGCGCTAGGGAACATAACATGACCAAAAATTTATATTTCCTCATTCCCTCCTTGTTCCCTACGGACCCTTCATGAAATGTCGATCCTCATGAATCGATCAGTTTGTTCTTGCAACATCATTTGTTCTTCTTTCTTTCGTTTACGTTTTGAGAGAAAACTGGAATGTTCAATACAAGAGGTGGCACACAGTCCACAGATCGCTGGCCCACACTGTAGGCACAGGCAGCAACTAAATACTAGGACTAGGCCAATGCCTAGGAAGGATAGGATCTTCCATCCCCAAGCTGTTAACGTTGTCCAGAACCAACCGGACCAAGTCCAGGTGCCTGGATTCTGATGTATCTGATTTGCAATTTTATGGAGACGGGTGATAGCTTGATATACAGATGGTGCGTTTTGTGGTATGAAAACACAGCAACTTGACCCGATGACCTTACAGGCTCCACCCCTATCTGCCAAGATGACGTCAATAACAAGACGATTCTGAAGGACAACAACCCGCATGGCGGACTGCTCTTCTGTTAAGTTACCTAAGGCGGAGGCAGTTTCATTCACTACTGCTTCAAGCGTTCTAGTTAATCTGCGTATTAATTTACTATTCTGAACAGGTCCTAAAAAGAAAAAGAATCCTTTATTAAAATCGGTGTACTGTTCCCATGCCGTTTCTGTGTAGTCGACAAGTGGGATATCTCTTCTGGGTCTATTCTTTACTAGATTGGTATTTCTATGGTAATCAGGGGGAGCTAGGAAGACAGGTGGCAGAAGGAATGCAATGTAACAAGTACCATCCCAATCTGGAGGTAGACGTAGGTATGCGGTATGACCACAAACAAAGTAAGAATGACTAATAGCTTTGAAGGACGATTTACCTTGATCACTGAATTCGACCACAGTAGTGCATTTACTATGACCTAAGTGTACTGAACCTTTCTTCCTGATACATAATTCACCAGTGACTGGCAATACTGACATAATGGGTAGAACTGGTGCAGCTTCGGACTCGACAGTAAGAATCATAAGGCTAATTGTATAATTACCTAATCCATATACTTCATTTTCTAGATCAGTTCCTATTCTAGTGGGGAGTCCCTCCTTATCAGGGTAACAGACGTCTAGCAGGACTAAGTTCAGGTTTCCCCAAACCCAGCCCCCGTCGAAAACAGCAATATCAGGGTCTAAGGAATTAATTATTTTAAACCATGCACCGCAGGAGCCATTGTGGGTGAATGGGTACGGAAAGAGGGGCAGAGCTCCCTTGTAGTTCTGGTAGGGGGGGAGTCGGCCACATATCCAGCAATTTGTAGCATTGTTAGTTTGATGAGAGTGGTGTAGCATACTAATGAATGTGTTGTTGCGCAGCGCAAGTCTGTAGGAAAGTTCATGTGGAGGTAACTCACTAAAAGTGTGTTCAGCAGATATATTGTAAGCAGATTGTTCACGCTTGAAAATAGGATAGTAGATAGGCAAAAGGATGCTAGTAATAATAATTAAAATACTCAGAATAAACATGATTATTAGTGTCACTATACAGTGACTACGAAGTGATTTACAATATGTACGTTTCTTGGCTTCTCTCTCTCTCTCTCTATCTCGATCTAGGGGATACATGTCAGAAACTATTTAACCGATTCACCTAGGGGAGGACTTAAACAATTAAACTGTCTGACTTGCTAGATCGGAGTTTCATGCGATATTTTTCTTGGGGAGTTTTTTCTCGTTCAGATTCTGTAAAGTCTTTTGGCTCGACACAGTCTTTGGTGGGGGTGGACGAGTCTCGATCAGGTTTCAGTCCAAAAATTTTTTTCACATGACTCGTATGAACCCACCCCTTTCTCCCCTCGATCTTCACGGCGGTCCTCGTGGTGAGAAGGACGGTCTTCGGCGATTTCCAGCGGGGCTCCAACGGACTCTTTCTATCAAAATTGCGCACCAGGACTAGGTCGCCAGGACGGACGTCGTGTGGCTTTACATCAGTGTTGTCAGGGAAGGCTGTGGCAACCTGTGAACGACATGATTGGAGTGCAGACATCAAGGAGGCAAGGTAATCTGTCAACATATTACAATCAACATCAGTAATCTTTTTCGGAATGGGCGTCCCCCACATATTCGGTGGTCTGCCAAAGACCACCTCGTACGGGGATAGCCCTGATCTCGAATGGGCGACCATTCTCATGTAGAATAGTGCCACTGGCAGGGCGACTATCCAGTCGACCCCTTTCTCCTGACATATTTTGGCAAGGCGGATCTTTAGTGTCTGGTTATGCCTTTCTACAAGGCCTGCGGCTTCGGGATGTCGGACACAATGGAACTTCCACTGGTATCCCAATAATAAAGAAACTTCTTTCATTAATGCAGATGAGAATGGCTGACCGTTATCTGAGTACACGACACGAGGCAGGCCGTATCGTGGGAAGAATTCACGAACCAGCTGCTTGGCAGTGGTCGGAGCAGTGTAATCTGGGACTGGGTATGCTTCGGTCCAGCGGGACAGAGCACAGACAACTACGAGAACATATTTAAATCCTCGACAACGGTCCATCTGGATGTAGTCCATCTGGAGGACTTCAAAAGGGTGATCGGGAGGATGAAATCCACCTTGCTCTACAGGGACGCTTTTACCTGGATTGAACTGACAACAGATCATGCAAGTACGCACTTTCTGTTTTGCGGCTGCTCGTAAGTGTTTATTGTTCCAAAGATTTTGTAAACTGTCTAACATCGCTTTCTCTCCTAGGTGTGCTGGGCTATGTGCTGTATTTATCATGACTTGAACCATAGAGTCAGGGAGAAACCATGTAGATTTTCCCTTCGTCACCCAACCTTGATCTGTTTGGATCCCTCCTTGTTCAATCCATTTCTTTATTTCTTCTGGAGTAGCATGTGTCTGAATGTCGATAACATCTAGTGTGGGATCCCTGACTGCCATACAGTTTGTCGGTTCTGTTGTCTTTGTCGTATCAGTTGTCTGAGTGTGAGTCAGTGCTGTATGTTTTGCTGTCTGGTCTGCCAGGTCGTTACCCTGGGAAACAGAATCTGTGACTTTAGTATGTGCTTTACACTTCATGACGGATATGGCTGAAGGCAGATGTATTGCTTCTAACAATGCTTGAATGAGGGGACCATGTTGGATCTTGGCACCATGAGAGGTCAGGAAACCTCGTTCTTGCCATAACATGCCGAAGTCGTGTACAACTCCGAACGCATAACGGGAATCAGTGTATATATTGACATTTCTGTTCTTGGCTAGAATACAGGCTTGGGTCAGAGCGATGAGCTCTGCCGCTTGAGCAGACAGTGTATCAATACGATGTGTTTCTTTAACTTCAGTTTCAGTGGTCACTGCATACGCGGCCACTAATTCTCCTGTACTTGTTCTCATACATGAACCATCCACATAAAGTGTCAGGTCTGGATTTGTCAATGGAACATCTGTTAAGTCTCGTCGGGGCTTTGTTACTGCATTAATGATCTCTATGCAATCATGCGGAGCTGGATCTGTCATAATTGTAGGTAACAGTGTTGCTGGGTTCAGGATACTGCAACGTCTGATTTCTATGTGTGGCTGGAATAGTGTCAATTCGTAACCTGTCAGTCGTGCTATAGTCAAGTGTTGAGTCTGGGTTCTGTTTAAAAGAACCTCTACAGAGTGTGGAACTTGTACTGTTAACTGATGGCCTAAAACAATTGAATCGCTCTGTCTTATTGCTAACGCTGTTGCTGCTACTGACTTTAAGCACGCAGGGAGTGCCTGGGCTACTGAATCCAATGTACTTGAAAAATAAGCACAAGGCTTATGTGAACCTGCCTGATCTTGAGTGAGGACAGACAACGCTGTACCGTCACGTTCTGTAACAAAAAGTGTGAACGGTTTGCTGTAACATGGTGTCGCTAAAACTGGTGCTTGACATAATGCTTTCTTTAATTCCTCAAAGGCTTGTGTATGTTCCTGAGTCCAAGGGAGGGCAATCGAAGTTGCTGCCTCCTGCGTCGTTAACTGGATGAGTGGTTTAGCTAGAAATGCATATTGAGGAATCCATTGTCTGCAGTACGAGGTGAGGCCTATAAAGGCCCGCACTTCCTTTTGTGTCTGGGGTCGTGGCATGTTTACAATTAACTGAATGCGATCTGGAGTGAGCTGTCTCCCCACTTTGGACAGCAAGTGACCCAAGTATACAACTTGCTGAACACAGAATTGTAGCTTCGAAGGAGACACCTTGTGTCCCTTGTCGGCCAGGAAATGTAAAACTGTCAATGATGCTTGTTCACATTCGGGCTCACTTCGTGCGGTGATCAGTAGATCATCGACGTATTGCAGTAAAGCGGTGTCAACTGGCATTTGAATACAATCTAGTTGTCTTTTCAGTGCTTGACTATAGATGCTGGGGCTTTCTGTGAATCCTTGAGGTGCGCGGGAAAATTTGAAACTTCGTCCATTTAAACTGAATCCGAAGAGATATTGGCTCTCTGGATCAATAGGTACACTGAAGAAAGCGTTCTTGAGATCAATTACAGTAAAGAACGTTGCTTCTGAATCAATAGCAGTCAATAGGGAAGAGATATCGGGGACCACAGGGTACTGCGGTACAATGCATTTGTTCAGTTCTCGAAGATCAATCACCAGCCGATATACTGGCGGTGCATTGGGGTCTGTACGTTTAAGAATTGGAATGATGGGTGAATTACAGATATTGGAGTCAGTCTCTACGACCACTCCCTGGGCAATAAGCTCTTCAATGATTTTCAGTAAAGCCACTACAGCATCGGGTGGTAACTTGTATTGTCTGATTCTTGGTAAAACAACTCCTGTCTTGAGTGTAACACGGTATGGAGTGATATGCATACAACCTACATCAGCTGGGCCTTTTGCCCATAGGTGATTTGGTACATTTTTCAATCTGACATCAAAGGGGACATCAAATTCTCGTAAAACATAATGACCCTTGAAATCCCGTAGAAAGAGTCTAACTCCCTCCGGGGAACAGCATATTATAGCTCCTAGAGCCTTCAGTGTTTTAATTCCTAACAGATTTTCTGGGCATGATTTCGTAAGTAACAAATCTGTAACTCGTGATAATGGACCCACAGCCAAGGGTACTGGTTCCGATACTTCATTTACAATAGGCTGTCCTGAAAAACCAAGGGAAACATTCTGTGAGCCTGAGAGGGGTGCCCCTGGGACTTCATTATGACTGATTGTAGTGCGGCTTGCCCCTGTGTCAATTAAAAACTTTCTGTCTTTTCCCAATACGTGACTGTGTACATAAGGACCTTCTTGATCTACAGGAATTTCAATAAGAGGCAAACCACCTTCCCTCTCTAGGCTGTTTCATGTATATCGCGGGTAATCTGGATATGCAGATTGGGCATACTGGTACATCTGTTGTGAAACTTGTTGAGTCGCGGCAATGGGCTGTGGCTGTGGTACTGCTACTGTCTGCGCTGTGTGGGATGGAGCATGCATAGGCTGTGTATTCTGCATTGGCTGTACATTTTGTGAGGTCTGTTGCTGGACCTGATCTTGTCTAGGCGGATGCGGTCTTTCTTTAGTTTTACCTGTTGAGATGTTATGTTTCAGGACTGGGCATTCATGTACGTAATGGCCTGGCTGTTTACAGTAATTACATGTCCCTTTAACGGGAGCTGTAGTGTGATTTGTCTGGGTCCCACCTTTTCTCTGACCGTCGGCTGGGACCGTCTGAGCTACTAACATTTTCATCTTTGTGTCTTTCATACGCTTCTGTTCCTGATCTTGTTCTTCTCGAATTCTATTCTGATGATATTGTAACATTTGTAACATCTGGGATGGCGTATTTGCCTGCCAAGTACTTTCAACTTTGTACACTCTATTTTTAACTAATGGTAGGGAATTCTCGACTAATTTTGATACGAAAAGGTGTGGATATGACTCGCTGCTCGGTTGTAGGCCACTATTTATAATGAAACATTTCTCGAATCTTGAATAGAAGTCACTAGTATCCTCATCATGTTTCTGTTTGCAGGACGAGATTGCGTCCCAATCTTCCTTTCTAGTTGTCAATAATCTTGGCAAAACCTGTACTATTAATCCGGGCAATGCTTTAGTCTTATCCCCAAGGCCTAACCCTGGGACCCGTTTACTTTCTTCGTCTTCTATCTCTGCCCATGCAATCTTTGTGTCCCCCACCTCCCATTCCTTTTCCTTTAATTTCTCGTAAATTCCCGTGGGCAACAGTACCTTCACATTTTCATGATATCATCATACGTGTAATCCCCCATCAGTAACATGTCTTTAAGCTCTCTGTGAAAGCCTGCAGGGTCTTTATCATGACACGGGACTAGTTTCTTCATTTCTAATAGTTCTAACTTAGTCAATGGCGTGTGTACATATACACGTTTCAAGGTGTGATCCGTACCCATAACTGGGTGTACTTCTCGTAAGGGGTTCTGACTTTCAATGCCACTACCGCATTGCATGTGGTACATTTTCCTTTCTGGAGGTGGGGCGGGAACATATTCAGAACTTATGAAGGTGTTATATTTATGTCGTTGTTCTAGAATTATTTGTATTAACTTGGTACTGAAACCTCTCCATCTATCCATGAGTAGTGCTTCTAATGTTTCGTGTAAGGGACCTGGATCGGAATGGTTGTTTCTGTACTTGATGAGGAGGTGCTGAATCATGTATACACCTGCTAACTTCTGCTCGTCTGGGGAAAGGTTCAAGAATGTCTGCGCTAACGTATCATCATTATATATGTCTGGATTCTCGGCCCATAACACGGCTGACCGGGCTAGTTCCTGTTCGTCCATAGAATTGAGTACATGGTACCCCATTCGGTCTCGAAGCCTTTTATCAGTTTCCTGGAACTGATGTTCAGAAGAATTCGGGTTTGTTAAAGCAGAGAGAAAAACTCTCTTGTTTTCCGGACGGATGCCTTTCCTAAGGTAGTTTCCCTTACCTACATACGCTATAGTATCTGTAGTCCTTCCTGGTTCTTCAAGTTCTTCTTCCTCCTCGGAGGAAGCTTTGTCATTCCCTTTCTGGTGTGCCGTTATCACTGCCTTTCTAATTTTCTTGTACATACTGGCTATGCAAGCCCCCCTGTCATGTTTTCCATCGGCTATGTTTTGACCCCACTTGTTTAGTGCATCTAATTCACTTTGATCTGTCTCGGGCCTGTCTCGTTCTCTTATTAAACAATTTATGAAAAATCGTAGTATTTGCGCTTGAATGTCAACCTTCTGTTTATCCATTGCATCCTTGATACTGTCAGGGTCTTTCCCTGTCTGAACAAACTCATATATTCTATCTAGCCGTTCCTTCATTCCTACATAGCATAACAAGATATCAGTGGCAGATCTTAACCGTAGTGATGCCAATATCATTAGATCGTCTTTACCGGGTACTGGATCATATCTGCAAACTGACATGTTTTCTTTTAATGCGTCAAGGCGAGAGTGGGGAGACTGGAACGTGAGAGGACTCTGCGTGTCCCTGAAATTGAATCTGCGTGTCAATGGCGGGGTCCGAAGACCCGCAGTCGCACCTCCTGAGGCGGATGCTTGGGCATTATCTCCCTGCTGAGTCTGGATCTGAACTTGAATTTGTCGTTTAGTAGGATCAGGTAGGACTTGTTTCGGTAGGTCAATCTTGGGTGCGGGAAGTGGCGGAGCTGGCGAAACGGGGGAGGTCTGTCGCGGTACCGGCGGAACATGATCTGGGGGCGTAGTGCCACCCCCGTCCCTGTCAGTAGGCAGGGCACGAACAGGCAGATTGGCGTAAGCTGGTGCTACATCCTCTAAATATGAATTTAGGAATATGTCTTTAGTAGTTTTATGCATTACTTTAGTTGGAACTAATGGTGGCGGTAAGTTTTTCGGCATTTCTGATAGGGCCTCAGGTGTACCTTCGGCCGCGAGATACATTCCGTTTACAAGATTGTTTCGGGCACGGTCTATTTGTTCTGTTTTTACTCGGATCCCTTCAATAACTAAGTCATTTTCTTGGGCTTTTTCTGATTCTTTTAGTCTGTCTTCTCTACGGAGTGCTTTCTCAGCACGCTTATGTGATTCCTTACGCCAAAATTCTATGGCGTCTTTCTGGGATTGTCTAGCTTTCTTTTTCCATAATGCTTCTTCTACCTTCATGATGCACTCGGCATCCCATGTTCCAGTAACAGGCCATCTGTGTCTTTCGTCTAGGTGCTTGGTGTAATCGGCCCATAAATCTAGATATAATATGGCATCTATGCCATGCTTGTGGTACATAAAGTTACCTGGAGTGTCCCTAGGGGGAATAGGAATTTCTTCCTCCAGTATCCCTTTCCTAGTTCCTATCTGCTTTAACTTGTTGAAAAACGGCATTTTGCTTACTTATTACTGAATACTCAGTCCTTACTACTTAATACTGGTTACAGCTACTTTATACAAGAAACACAAAAATGCACATTAAACGGTCACATTCATACCACGACATTAATCACATTAAGACATTTGAGACATAGATGACTACCCCCCTATACTGGATGTACTGCTCAACAGTACAGATACACTGGTGTAACAGTGCAGAAATTCGGAATACTAGATATACTGCTAAACAGTACAGATACACTGCCTAAAAACAGTGCAGACCGGACTTGTGTACCCAAACCCGTCTAGATACGTCCCAGCAATGGTACTCACCGGGAAGCACGGAAACAGAAGGCCTCGGAAAACTCGACTGGACTCGACTCGGTACTTCGGAAAACTTCGGAAAACTTCGGAAAACTTCGGAAACCTGGTGGGCCTCTTGACACCTCGGACCTTGCTTCTTTCGGCTAGGCTCTGGTCGGGATCCTCCGCACTCCTCACCGCCTCGTCTGGGCACTGATCGCAGTCTTCGTCACCTCCTTGGGTCAGAGGGAGATGCAGGAAATCCTGCCGGTACGCGTAGGTTCCGTCTAACTGACGGCAGGGGACAGAGCTTGCAATGCGCCAACCGGCGCGTGAGGTGGGGGAGGGGTCCCTATTCGGGCGCCAAAATGACGTAAATAATTAATTTACTCTCTTAATTTCTATGCAGGTAAGTACTTAATCAATAATAACTCAGATCGGATGAAAAAAGACAGAGTCCGTGGTGTTAGAGTTTCTAAGGGTTTTATTCCTCATAAAGGAATGGTCGTGACCAAGATATCGGATTCTGAACACCACAGGGGTGTCAGAAGGGATAGATGAGCGCGCTAACATTTTATTGATAATACATAGCTTATATACTTGATTCACATCATAAGTAATAGTGCAGGAGGCGTAACAGCTGAGAGAAGACAAGATAACAGTATACACGTGGTACTAGTACGTAATCAAGAGGCGTGAACTAGGCGTGAACTGGAGGTGTGTGCTAGAAACGTCACTGATAGGTGACGCAAGTGGGTGGCACCAAGGGGTGGTGCTAACAGAATTGTTGCAATGTCAGCAGAAATCGGAAGCTTGGATGCGCGCGCAGCTGCATGACGTGTGATTGAAGGGGTGCAGGGGACTTGACATTTACTCTGACGGAAAGAGACAGAAGTCTGGCATGTCAGATCAACTTGTACTTCTATCATATCTGATATCTGATGTTTAGGAACCATACTATCTGGGCGGAAAGGTCTCTAGGGCAGAAGCTATTCTATGCTAACTGTGGATGCGTGTTTAAGCGCCTAAGTGTCTGTATGAGAAGCGTGGGGGCATGAGGCCTTCCATGGGAGCATGGTAACAGAGGCTATGAATTACTTGCACTGAGACAGGTCGGCCCTTTGGCTCTGCAGCTGGGGAGGATGTTTACTGAAGCTAGTAGGCAGGAATGCATTCTCGAGGAGCGGAACAGATAACTCGAAGGTTATAGTCAGTCTTGGCAGAAAGCGGGCTGAGCTGAGCGCGAGGGGCCGCGCTGGAAGTAAGTCAGAGTTCACGGGTACAGAGGTAGCCTGGGCAGAGGCTGTCAGAGTCAGGAGCCAAAAACAGGCTCGATGGCAGAAATTCAGGGCCTACTCTGCCAGAGCAGGAAAACATGTAAAGTACACTACAAAAAGACGGTGGCATAGCATACTTAGGAACGGACTATATAATTCATTCAGGGTGGATCTAAAAGAGGACAAGTTAACGTTGGACGCAAATGTATTTGCGTCTTCATAGCTGGCACAGGAGGGAAGTTACATGCACTTTAAGCTGGTACATGGAGTCGGTGGGGTACGCGCTAGGGAACATAACATGACCAAAAATTTATATTTCCTCACCCCCTGGGGGCAAATAGGCCCATATGTTTGGTTGTTTTGCCCCCGGGGGGGCAGAAGATGCCACTAGGCATCATGGATTGTTTTGAGGCCATTATGTTTGTAATGGATGTGACCCCTTGGGCAAGGTTCGCTTCCTAGAGGGGACATTTTTTAGGAATGTTTTTCTGCCCCACCCCCACCCCCTGGGGGCAAATTGGCCCATTTTTTCGGCTGTTTATTGGCCTTTCAGGCCCACCAGGTTCTAGGGATTGTGTTTTGTAATGGGCGTAAATGAGCCCTTGGGCAAGGTTCGCTTCCAAAGATGGTGATATTTTTGGATGTTTTTTCTGGCCGCCCCACTTGGTGCCAGTCGGTCTTTTTTTGTCCTTACTGCCCCCGTGTGAGGGGGTACAGTAAGGACAAAAAGACCGACTGGCACCAAAGGGGGCAGGCAGAAAAAAACAGCCAAAAATATAACCAGTGTCTTGGTGAAAAACCTCACCTAATCCCCATTGGTCTTAGCCCTATTTGAAGGCCCATCTGGCCGAATGTCCATTTGGGTGGCAAAATTGTGTGTTATATTTTTTATTGTTATATTGTATGTGAAATGTAATAATAATTTTTTTATTTCTCTATTTCATTCTAGTTCAAACCTTTTGCTGTTTGGATTGTTGTAGATTGCGGTTCTGTTACTGCTGGTTTTGCAGCTTGTGTAGTTGCATGTGCTTGGTAAGTGAATGTATTTTGTACTATTTACTCTAATGTAGTTTAATTTCCCTAGATTGATGTGTTTTTGTAAATGGTGTAGTAATAGCAGTTTGTTTGGCTTCTGTGTTTTGATTGTAAAAATCGTTTTTACATTAGTGCTTGATGTGTACTTTGTTGTCTAATGTGCAATTGTTTTTTTTTTCTTTGTAGTGGGATATCACTGCTTTTTGCTGTGTCTCAGCAGAGTAGGTGCTGGTGAGTGTTGCTATCTTTGGTAAGAGTTATATTGTTTTGGAGTGTATAGATCTTTGTGTTAAAGCCTTACCTTGCTTACTAGTATTTACTTTGCACAGTGTTGGTTGTTGTTGACTTGTTTGTGCAGTCTCCTTTCTTAGTAAGGATAATGGCTAGCCGCAGGATTACTGCTCAGCAAGTTGTTGGTATGCTTTTTGAGTCTTCCTCTGTCCTTGGTTCAGAGACTGACTCCGATTCGGAGGCAGAGGTAGAAGGGGAAGATTCAGGCAGTGAGTTTTCTCTTCACATGGAATCATCGGATGATGATGCTTCTTCTAGTGCTGATAAAGTGCCTGTTTAAGAGGAGGACATTGATGTGCCGGTAGTGTGCCAAGAGGCATCTGGGCTGCAGCCTATGGCTGCAAGGTTTCCCTTTGATGTACGTCGGCAAGAGGCATCTGGGCTGTAGGCTGTGCCCAAAAGGCTTCACATTGCTGTGGTGCGGCAAGAGGCATCTGGGGCTGCTAGGTTTCCCATTGGTGTAGTGCAGCAAGAAGCATCTGAGGCTGCTAGGCTTCCCGTTGGTGTAGTGCGGCAAGAGGCATCTGGGGTTGCTAGGTTTTCCGTTGGTGTAGTGCAGCAAAAAGTATCTGAGGCTGCTAGGCTTCCCGTTGGTGTAGTGCGGCAAGAGGCATCTGGGCTGCAGGCTGGGGCTGCTGCACTTCCCGTTGATAGTGATGGCCTCTGGGTTGCCCCTGGCATGGTGCAGCCAGCATTGCCAGGTCAAGGTGAACCTTGACCTGTTCTCAGGCCAGGACGCTCCCCCCACCGCCCCAATGTCCCCTGCTGGTGCTGTGTCCTCTGGCTGCTGCCCCTCGCTGCTGCTGTGAGTTCCAGGCCCTCCTCCACCCACAGGCTCCCGCCTGCACCTCATCCCTGGTGGCCCAGTGGTGGGTGGTAAGTATTCGCTCTGATCTGCTGCCTGTCTCCCGTATCTTTATTACTTCTGTTGCCTGTTCTCTCTGTGCGCTGCCTTAGTGTCGGTCTATTGCATCTCTATCGTATCTCTTTTGCATCTGTTGCCTGTTTTCTTTGTGCGCTGCCTTAGTGTCTGTCTATCGTATCTCTATCGTATCTCTTTTGCATCTGTTGCCTGTTTTCTCTGTGCACTGACTTAGTGACTGTTTTCTTATCTTTATCACACTTGTTGCCTGCTTTCTCTTCGCGCTGCTTTACTGTCTATTTTTTGTATTCCCATCGTAATTGTTGCTGGTTCCCGCTGCTGCATCCCCTGCAGCCCCGCCCCCCTCCTCTTCCATCCGCTCCCCGCCACCCGCCTCCCAGCTGCTCCTCCCTCCCTCCACCCCTTCCTAGTGCAGGAGGCTGCACGGCGAGGGTGCGAACCTTGACCTGTTCTCAGGCCAGGACGTTCCCCCCACCGCCCCAGCGTCCCCTGGTGGTGCTGTGTCCTGTGGCTGCTGCCCCTCTCTGCTGTGCTGCTGGGTGTTCGAGGCCCTCCTCTACCCGCAGGCTCCCGCCTGCGCCTCATCCCTGGTGGCCCAGTGGTGGGCGGTAAGTATTCGCTCTGGTCTGCTGCCTGTCTCCTGTATCTGTATTACTTCTGTTGCCTGTTCTCTCTGTGCGCTGCCTTAGTGTCGGTCTATCATATCTCTATGGTATCTCTATTGCATCTGTTGCCTGTTTTCTCTGTGCACTGCCTTAGTGTCTGTCTATCGTATCTCTATCGTATCTCTTTTGCATCTGTTGCCTGTTTCCTCTGTGCGCTGCCTTAGTGACTGTTTTCTTATCTTTATCACACTTATTGCCAGCTTTTGCTTCACGCTGCTTTACTGTCTATTTTTTGTATTCCCATCGTAATTGTTGCCAGTTCCAGCCGCTGCGTCCCCTGCAGCCCCACCCCCCTCCTCTCCCATTCGCTCCCCGCCACCCGCCTCCCAGCTGCTCCTCCCTCCCTCCACCCCTACTTAATGCAGGACGCTGCGCGCCAGAGGCAAGCCCATCTACGCGCCGTCTGTGCCAGGACCGCGCCCCTCGCCAGAACACCCACAGACCCTTCTCCTGCCGCAGCTGCAGCTTCACCTGCGACAGAACCAGCAAACCATCAATGACCAGACCCAACCACCTCCGCTGCATACTCCTCAACACCCACTCCACACGCAGACACGACATCGAGCTCTGGGACCTGCTCGGCGCCACTGCCCCAGACGTAGCTATCTGACCGAGACATAGTGGAATGACACCTCTGCTCCAGACATCGCCATTGCCATCCCAGTCGGCTACAAGATCTCCCGCAGGGACCGCGCCAACGGCATCGGAGGAAATATTGCCATCGTCCACAAGTCCATCCTCAAGGTCTCCACCCACGCAGATGACACCCTCCACGCCGCCGAACACCTCCACTTCCGGATCCACACCGACCCCAACACCACCCTTAGAGGAACGCTCGTCTACAGACCCCCCGGACCCTGGGCTCAGTTCAGCGACTCTATCGCCGACCTTGCTAGCACCCACTCACTCGCCTCCATGGACTACATCCTCCTAGGGGACCTGAACTTCCACCTTGAGAACAACAACGACGCCAACTCACCACGCTGATCGGCAACCTCAGCCTCAGACAACTCGTCACTGCATCCACCCACGCCGCCGGCCACACGCTGGACGCCGTCTTCTCCACAAGCACCCACGTCACCTTCAACCACACCAACGAACCCCACTGGAGACCAGCGCTGCTTTCACTTCACCTTCAAAAAACCAACCATGTACAACTACACCCAACAGCTGGCTCGCCGCGGCGGGAGCAAGATGAGCTGCTCACGACCCTCTCCCAGACCCCTCCCACCGACCCCACCAACCCAGACGCCACAGCCCGCAACCTCAGACAGTGGATCGATGACTGTGCCAACACCCTCGCCCCACTGAAGAAACCCCCCAACAGCAACGCCAGCGAGAGAGCCACCTGGTTCACTGACGAGCTCCTGGCCTCCAAACACGCATGCCAGAAACTGGAGAAGAAATGGCTCCCCTAACGCACACCGGACAACCACGCAGCCCACAAGATCGTCACCCGCAGACACCACCACCTCATCAGATCAGCCAAGATGTCCTCCTTCAAAGACCACCTGGATAACAACGCACATGACAGAAAAGAGCTCTTCCGCATCGTTAAAGAACTATCCAACCCCAGCGTCAACACCAACGACAGCCCGCCCTCACAGAAATGTGTGACTCACTGGCCATCTTCTTCCACCCCACCGCAAGATCGCTGACATCCACGACAGTTTCAACACCACGACCGACCTGACCACGCCAGACTCCACCCCTCCTCCGAACACCAACAACACCAACCGCCTTACCTCCTGGTCCAATGTCGGCAACGACGAGACATGCATGGTCATGAACTCCATCCACTCAGGATCTCCGACAGACCTGTGCCCACTCCACATATTCAACAAGGCAGACGCAGCCATCGTCCCCCAACTACAGAAGATCATCAACATCTCCTTTGAAACAGCAACATTCCTGGAAAGCTGGGAGCACGCCGAAATCAACTACCTCCTCAAGAAGCCCAAGGCGGACCCCAAGGACCTCAAGAACTTCCGGCCCATCTCGCTACTCCCTTTCCCGGTGAAGGTCATCAAGAAAATCGTCAACATGCAACTGACCCGCCACCTCGAAGACAACAACATACTGGACCCATCCTAATCTGGATTCAGATGAAACCACAGCACCTAGACTGCCCTCATCGCCGCCACAGACGACATCAGGTGCCAATTAGACAACGGCGAAACATCAGCCCTCATCCTTCTAGACCTCTCAGCCGCCTTCGACACGTCCTGCCATCGCACTCTAAAAACACGCCTCTAAGAAGCCGGTATCCAAGAGAAGGCCATCGACTGGACCTCATCTTTCCTCTCCGGCAGATCCCAGAGCGCCGCCTCCCACCCTTCAGATCCAAAGCAACCAACATCATCTGCGGCGTCCCCCAGGGCTCCTCCCTCAGCCCTATGCTGTTCAACATCTACATGGCCCCCCTCGCACAAGTGGCCTGCCACCAGAACCTCAACATCATCTCCTACGCCGACGACACTCAGCTCATCCTCTCCCTCACCAAGGACCGAGCACCGCCGAAACCAACATCCACGACGGAACGAAGGCCATCGCCGACTGGATGAGGAGCAGCCAGCTGAAACTGAACTCAGACAAGGCAGAGGTCCTCATCCTCGGACCCTCGGCCTGGGACGACTCCTGGTGACCGACCACTCTCGGGACAGCACCAACACCCACCGACCACGCACGCAATCTAGGATTCATCATCGACTCCTCCCTCTCCATGTCCAAACATGTCAACGCCGCCTCCTCCTCCCGCTTCAACACTCTCCGCACGCTTTGCAGGATCTACAAGTGGATCCCGACTGAATCAAGAAGAATGGTGACACAGCCCCTCGTCAGCAGCAGGCTTTACTACGGCAACACACTCTACGCCAGAATCCCAGCCAAACACCTACGATGACTACAGTGCATCCAAAATGCCTCCGCCTGACTGATCGTCAACGTCCCTCGCCGCAGCCACATCACCCCCCACCTGACAAACCTACACTGGCTCCCCATCGACAAGAGGATCACCTTTAAACTCCTTACCCACGCACACAAAGCACTTCACAACACTGGACCCGCCTACCTGAACAGCAGACTCAGCTTCCACACCCCCATTCGCCAGCTCCGCTCTGCCAGCCTCGCTCTCGCCACCGTTCCCAGCATCCAGCGAACAATCTCCGGTGGCCGATCCTTCTCCTATCTCGCTACCAAGACTTACTCGCCTTCAGACGACTCATCAAGACCTGGCTCTTCGAGAAGTAGCACTATCCCCCTCCCCCTCTCAGCGTTTTGAGACCCTGGATAAGTAGCATGCTCTACAAATATCTTGATTGATTGACTTTACTGATGTTCCAGGGTGTAGAGCGAATACTGAGAATTTTCTGCCAATACATTTTTTTCAGTTGTTTATAGACGATGTGTTTTTGGCAGAGATTGTAGAGCAGACTAATTTGTATGCAGAACAGTTTTTGAGGGACAACAGTGCCAGCCTTAAGCCCCATTCTAGAGCTACCCGGTGGACTCCCACAAATCTTGAAGAGATGAAGAAGTTTTTGAGATTAACTTTTTTGATGGGCTTGCTAAGGAAGCCATCAATGTCTTCATATTGGTCCACTAGTCCCTTGATGACAATGGCTATATTTCCAGCAGTCATGAGTCGTGATCGGTATTTGCTTCTGCTTCAGATGATGCATTTTGAGGTAACGTCGACATTGCCTATCAAAACATTTATGGGGCCTTTGCCTGGGGCGGTTACTTGGGCCTCCCACACAAGTGAGGCACCATTTTTATCGGGAGACCTGGGGGAACGCTGGGTGGTAGGAAATTTGTTTGAGCCCAGTGATGCCCCGCTTTCCCATATGAAAATGTGTGAAAGAAACTGATTTTTTCAGCTAAAATTGAGGTTTGCAAGGGGTTCTGGGTAAGGGACCGTTGGGGGATCCACGCAAGCCATACCTCCTTGGAAGCCGCCGGGTGTCCACTTGTTAGAAATGTGTGGGTTTGGTAGGTTTACCTAGATGGCCATCGAGCACGGGGCCAAAAACCCAAGTGACCCCCCTTGCAAAAGCAGGTGTTTTTGACATAGGCAATTTTGAAGTCGCCACACTACGTTTTGGGTCTTTGCCTGTCGCGGGTACTTGGGCCTCCCACGCAAGTGAGGCACCATTTTTACCGGGAGATCTGGGGGAACACTGGGTGGTAGGAAATTTGATTGAGTCCAGTGATGCCATGCTTTTCTACACAAAAATGTGTGGAAAAACTGATTTTTTCAGCTATAATTGAGGTTTGCAGGGGATTCTTGGTAAGGGAACGTTGGGGGATCCACCGGGCCATACCTCCTTGGAAGCCCCTAGGTGTCTACTTTTCAGAAATGTGTGAGTTTGGTAGGTTTTCCTAGATGGCCGTCGAGCACAGGGCCAAAAACCCAACTGACCCCCCTTGCAAAAGCAGGTGTTTTTGACATAGGCAATTTTGAAGTCGCCACACTACATTTTGCGCCTTTGCCTGTCGCGGCTACTTGGGCCTCCCACACAAGTGAGGCACCATTTTTATCGGGAGACCTAGGGGAATGATGGGTGATAGGAAATGCCACGCTTTACTACACGAATATATATGAAAAACTGTTTTTTTCAGCTAAAGTTGAGGTTTGCAGGGGATTCTGGGTAAGGGAACGTTGGGGAATGCACACAAGCCATACCTCCTTGGAAGCCCCCGGGTGTCTACTTTCCAGAAATGTATAGGTTTGCTAGGTTTCCCTGGGTGCCGGAAGAGCTAGGGTTCATAAACTACAGCTAGGCACTTGACCAAAAAAGGGTAATTTTTCACTGTGAAATTGAGGTGTTACCACGTTGCGTTTTGTGCCGTTTCCTGTCACAGGCACTAGGCCGACCCACACAAGTGGGGTACCATTTTTCTCAGAAGACTTTGGGGAACGCAGATAGGAAGGAAATTTGTGGATCCACGCAGATTCCAGAACTTTCCACCACAGTAATGTGGAGAAAATGTGTTTTTTTTGGGTCAATTTTTTAAGTTTGCAATGGATTCTGAGTAACAGAACCTGGTGGGAGGCAGTCAAGTCAACCCAACCTTGATTCCCCTGGGTGTCTAGTGTTCAAATATGTATAGGTTTGCTAGTTTTCCCTAGGTGCCGGCAGAGCTAGGGTTCAAAAACTACAGCTAGGCACTTTGCCAAAAATGGGTCATGTTTCACTGCGAAATTGAGGTGTGACCACGTTGCGTTTGGTGCCGTTTCCTGTCGCAGGCACTAGGCCGACCCACACAAGTGGGGTACCATTTTTCTCAGAAGACTTTTGGAAACGCAGGGTTTAATGAAATTTATGGATCCACGCAGATTCCAGAACTTTCCACCCCAGAAATGTGGAGAAAATGTGTTTTTTTGGGCTATTTTTTAGGTTTGCAAGGGATTCTGGGTTACATAACCTGGTGGGAGGCAGTCAAGTCACCCCATACTGGATTTCCCTGGGTGTCTAGTTTTCTAAAATGTATAGAGTTGCTAGGTGTCCCTAGTTGCCGGCAGAGCTAGGGTTACAAAACTACAACTAGGCACTTTGCCAAAAAAGGGTCATTTTTCACTGTGAAATTGAGTTGACTCTACGTTGGGTTTTGTGCTATTTCCTGTTGCAAGCACTAAGCCGACCCACACATGTGAGGTACCATTTTTCTCAGAAGACTTTGGGGAACGCAGTGTGGAAGGAACTTTGTGGATCCACGCAGATTCCAGAACTTTCCACCACAGAAATGTGGGGAAAATGTGTTTATTATGTCTATTTGTTATGTTTGCAAGGTATTCTGGGTAACAGAACCTGGAGGGAGGCAGTGAAGTCACCCCATCCTGGATTTCCCTAGGTGTCTAGTTTTCAAAAATGTATAGGTTTGCTATGTTTCCCTAGGTGCTGGCAGAGCTAGGGTTCAAAAACTACAGATAGGCACTTTGCCAAAAAAGGGTAATTTTTCACTGCGAATCTGAGGTGTGACCACGTTGCATTTGGTACCATTTCCTGTCGCAGGCACTAGGCCGAACCACACAAGTGGGATAGCATTTTTCTCAGGAGACTTTGGGCAACGCAGGGTGGAATGAAATGTGCGGATCCATACAGATTCCAAAACTTTGCACCACAGAAATGTGGAGAAAATTTGTTTTTTGTCCATTTTTAAGGTTTGCAAGGGATGCTGGGTAACAGAACCTGGTGGGAAGCAGTCAAGTTACCCCATCCTGGATTTCCCTGGGTGTCTAGTTTTGAAAAATGTATAGGTTTGCTAGGTTTCCCTAGGTGCCGGCAGAGCTAGGGTTCAAAAACGACAGCTAGGCACTTTGCCAAAAAAGGGTCATTTTTCAATGTGAATTTGAGGTGTGACCATGTTGTGTTTGGCGCCGTTTCCTGTGGCAGGCACTAGGCCGACCCACACAAGTCGGGTACCATTTTTCTCGTAAGAATTTGGGAAATGCAGGGTGGAAGGAAATTTGTGGATCCAAGCAGATTCCAGAACTTTCCACAACAGAAATGTGGAGAAAATATGTTTTTTTTGTTCATTTTTTAGGTTTGCAAGGGATTCTGGGTAACAGAAACTGGTGGGAGGCAGTCAAGTCACCATCCTGGATTTCCATCGGTGTCTAGTTTTGAAAAATGTATCGGTTTGCTAAGTTTCCCTAGGTGCCGGCAGAGCTAGGGTTCCAAAACTACAGCTAGGCATTTTTCAAAAAAAGGGCCAGTTTTCACTGAGAATTTGAGGTGTGACCACGTTGCGTTTGGTGCCGTTTCCTGTCGCAGGCACTAGGCTGACCCATACAAGTGGGGTACCATTTTTCTCGTAAGACTTTGGGGAACGCAGGGAGAAAGGAAGTTTGTGGATCCACGCAGATTCCAAAACTTTCGACCACAGAAATGTGGAGAAAATGTGTTTTTTTAGTCAATTTATTAGGTTTTCAAGGGATTCTGGTTAACAGAACCTGGTGGGAGGCAGTCAAGTCACCCAATCCTGGATTTCCCCGGGTGTCTAGTTTTCAAAAATGTATAGGTTTGCTAGGTTTCCTTAGGTGCCGGCAGAGCTAGGGTTCAAAAACTACAGCTAGGCACTTTGCCAAAAAAGGGTCATTTTTCACAGCAAAATTGAGGAGCGACCACGTTGCGCTTTGCGCAGTTTCCTGTCGCAGGCACTAGACTGTCCCACACAAGTGAGGTACCATTTTTTTCAGAAGACTTTGGGGAACGCGGGGTGCATGGAAATTTGTGGATACACGCAGATTCCCGAACTTTCCACCACAGAAATATGGGGAAAATTTGTTTTTTGGTCCATTCTTTAGGTTTGCAAGGGCTTATGGGTAACAGAACCTGGTGGGAAGCAGTAAAGTCACCCCATCCTGGATTCCCCTCGGTGTCTAGTTTTCAAAAATGTATAGGTTTTCTATGTTTCCCTAGGTGCCGGCACAGCTAGGGTTCAAAAACTATAGCTAGGCACTTTGCCAAAAAAAGGGAAATTTTTCACTGCGAAATTGGGGTGTGACCACGTTGCGTTTTGTGCCGTTTCCAGTCGCAAGCACTAGGCCGACCCACACAAGTGGGATTCCATTTTTCTCTGAAGACTTTGGGGAATGCGGAGTGGGTAGAAATTTGTGGATCCTTGCAGATTCCAGAACTTTCCACCACATAAATTTAGGAAAATTTTGTTTTTTTGTACACTGTTTTTGGTTTGCAAGGGATTCTGGGTAACATAACCTGGTGGGATGCAGTCAAGTCACCCCGTAATGGATTCCGCAGGGTGTCTACTATTAAAAAATGTATAGGTTTGCTTGGTTTTCCTAGGTGCCGGCAGTGCTAGCGTGCAAAAACTACAGCTCGGCACTTTGCCAAAAAAAGAGTAATTTTTCACAGCAAAATTGGGGTGTGACCACGTTGCATTTTGCGCCGTTTCCTGACGCGGGCACAAGGCCGACCCACACAAGTGAGGTACCGTTTTTATTGGGAGACTTAGGGTAATTCAGATTTAAAAATCAACTATTATTACCTATTGAGTTTTCATGCATTTATCCCTTCCAAATGAAAGTCATTGTATAAAGTAAAAGTCATTTTGAAAAATGACCAATAATTCTCATGCTAGTATGAGTATTCCCAATTTTGAAAATGTGCAAATATATACTGTTTTTAAACTCTATTATTTGTACCCAATTCAGAAATACATAGGTGTCTTTCATACCCATTTTTCCATGTATACATTTTCCTAGAATAATTGCTCTATACCCGTAAGTTGCTGCTCAGTTTTTGGCTCTGGGTTCGTCGGGTTCTTGGTGAACCTACAGGTCCTATATATCCCCACAACAAGGAAGGTCCAACAAATGGAACTGTATATTGCTTTCAAAGAGCAGACATAATTACAAGAAGTTACAGGCGAAAACGTTGAGACTAAAGGCTGTTTTTTTCAACTAATTTCCAATTATTCCAATATTTAACTGGTAGTTTCTATAAAGAAACCTTCATGGATTTAGACAAATGACCCCTTTCTGAATTCAGAATTTTGTCTACTTTTCCAAAATGTATAGCTTTCCAGGATCCATTGTTGCTTTCCTACCGATTTGTACCATTAACTGGAAGGAGGTTGAAAGCACTAAAAATAGCAAAAATAGGCTATGTCCCAGAAACATGCCAAAACAATGTGAAAAATGTTTGTTCTCTGACAAATGACTGTCATTCTCGAAAATCTGGGAAAATGGTGATTTCAAACCCACAAACCCTTTTTTGATAACATTTGCAGGGAAAAACCCAGAGGCTTTCGTTTGCAGCCCATTTTTCTAATTTTTCTGAAAAAACAAAAATGTTTTGCTTAATTTCTGGGACCCCTCCAAGGGAATCCACAGACCCTGGGTACCTTTAGAATCCCCATGATGTAATGTAATGTAATTTGATGTAATGTAATGTAAAACAGCTTTTTTATAGCGCATTCTATCACTCCAAGGAGCATCTTGGCGCTTAATACCAACCCTGAATGGAAAAGGAGGTTAGCTAGAGCAGTTCCCAAAGACAAACAGCTTGATTCATGAAAACCGGAATTTGCGATTCTCAATTAGCGATTAACTGCAAATCGCAATTGAGAAATCGCATAACGGTATTCATGATGTTTTGCGATTAAAAAAAGCGATTCGCACGCGGTCGCAAAAACCGTTTGCGATTATCGAAAATCGCATAAAAATCACTGTTTCCGGCAACATCCGTGTCGGATTAGCGATATCGCAAATAGCGAGATCGCAAATTGCGAGATCGCTAATCGCGAGATCGCAAAAAGCGGGATCGCAAAATCGCGAGATCGGGAAAACGGGAAGTCGCATTTCGAGCACAGTGATGACATCACAACCAGGAAGCAGCCAGTTCCCACCCCCATTCACCACAGTGAGGCAGACCTCGAGGCTGCCACAGAGAGAGCTCCTGCAATTCTTGGATTACCACTTTCCTACTACACTGCAGCTATGTCTGAGGAGGCAGTACCTGGGCCCAGCAACCCCACAGGGCGCAAGAGGAAGCTAAAGTTCTCGGAGCAGGAGCTTGAGCACTTGATTGAAGGAGTGGTGGACAACCACTCCAAACTGTTTGGGAATGACTCAAGAAAGGTGCCCGAGCAGGAAAAGCGCATGATCTGGGTGGGCATAGCGGCCGCTGTCAACTCAGTGGGCGTGGCCGACAGGTCACTGGATGAACTCAAAAAACGGTGGTACGACCTCCGAGGTCGTGCCAAAGATAAGGTAGCTGAGAGGCTTGGAGAGTCCCTGGGCACTGGAGGGGGAGGACCTACAGTCCCTCCAAACACCCCATGGAGGATCAAGTGGAAAACATGCTGGAGGCTGAGGCCTGCGTCGGAGTCACCCGCCTGGACTCATCCCGCCCCACCCAAGAGAACCAAGGTAAGTGGCATGCGACTGCAACCCTGTCCGTTTGAATGGCCATGACCACATAGCCTCCCATAATGTACCATAGTCATGCCAACGGTGCACATCAGGTCATGCCCTAAAGCATTGTGGGACATGTAATGTGGCCACAATGTAGAAGTACCCCAATGCAGCCAGACAGGTGCAAAATATTACAAAGCCATAGGCAGTCAGGGAATGTCACCCAGCATGCATGTAGCAACTGCACGTGGGACAGATACATGCACCTAATGTACGTCCCAATTCCCCTCACAGGTGGCGCAGACAGCAGCGACAGCGAGAGGCTGCAAATAGATGAGGAAGCACAGGAAGACGAGGAGGTGCCCTCACATACACAGCCTCCAGCCCCTGCCGCACCAGCAATGCCTGCAGCCAGGCCCAACACCAGTGTGCCACCAGCCCCTGCCGCACCAGCAATGCCTGCAGCCAGGCCCAACACCAGTGTGCCACCAGCCCCTGCCGCACCAGCAATGCCTGCAGGCAGGCCCAACTCCAGTGTGCCACCAGCCCCGCCTAGCTTGACACCACCAGCCGCTGGTGCATCAACACCAGGTCCCACCACAGCGGGGACACAGCGGCCACCCACTGTGTCAGGCCAGCAGAGCAGGCGTGGCAGGGCTCGCCTGCTGACCAATGCACCTAGCACCAGGAGGGGGAATGGACAGCAGCTGCCCAGCATGAGCGTGGAGCGTCGCATGCTCCGGATACATCAGCTGCAGGCACGCCGGCAAGGGGCCATACAGCTCCAGCTATACAACATTGGCCGCAATGTGGCAGGTGGGGGGGACCGGATGGACCGCATGACGGCAGCCATGGCAGGTGTGGGGGAGGGAATGGCCCGCATGACTGCAGCCATGGAGGCCAACACTGCTGCAGTGATATCGCAGCGCAACACAGCCCGCCGCCGCCACCGTCAGCAACTGACCCGGCTGACAGCTAACACCCGGTCCAATTACGTCATGGGCAATGCCACCTCACAGTTATCGCGCCGGTCCCTGGCGCAGCAGCAGCAGCTCATCCAGTGCTGCGAGGATGTGGCCAGGGTACTTGAGCACCTGACCACTGCAGTGACAGCACTTCACCCTGCTCTACCTGCCACTGTTGGGGGTGATGATGGCATTGAGGGGACATCTAGTGTGAGCAGACACTCTGCCTCACAGGTGGGGGCACTGAGACGCAGCACCAGGCCCACTGCAGCAACACGTGCCTTGGATGAGGAGGAGCCGGAGAGGCGCTTGGGGGCTTCGCGCCGTAGGCGCACATGACTGGATAGGACCTGTACAGGCACAGGCTGAACTTAAGCCTGCCCTGTGTTATGCACGCAGCAGTATGCTGAAATACTGTTTGCAATGGCAGAATGGAAATTCGTACCATTTTTGTGAAACAATAATATTTAATTTAGCATCACACATTGGCGTTGTGTCATTATTACATTTTGCATGCAATTGTGATTTGTGGGGTGAGGGTGCACTAGAAACTGTTCAGTGTGATGTAGTTGCGATGTCTGTGGCCTTCAGCTGGGTTCTCCCCGCGTGCATGGCGCGCATGTGCAGGTGGCCGGTCGTCCCCTTCCGATTCACTGCCAGAGATGTCGACAGGTATCCGGCGCTTGGTAGCAATGTTGTGTAGGATAGCATACACAGCCACAATGCGGCAGCACACCTCAGGACTGTAGTACATGGCCCCACCTGTCTTGTGAAGGATGCGGAATCTGCTCTTCAGTAGCCCAAAAGTTCTCTCAATGCAATTCCTTGTGCGTATGTGTGATACGTTGTAACGCCGTTGCTGTGGTGTAGCAGGGTTGAGGTATGGGGTGAGGAGGTATTCACGCAGGGCGTAGCCACTGTCACCTGAATGAGAGGAGCAGAGGGTGAGTGCCTGTGCAGCGCAGCAACTTCATCGCACTGTGACATTGTTGACAAAGTGTACTTACCAAGTAGGTGTCCTTCCCCAAAGTCTCCCCTGACCAGTCGTGTGTGGCGGCCGCTGTGCCGGAATATGAATGAGTCGTGTGTACTCCCTGGGTACTGCGCCACTATGTCTGTGATGTATGTCTTAGCATTGCAGACCATCTGGATGTTGAGGGAGTGGTAGGACTTGCGATTGCGGTACATGTACTCCGTTGCAGCTGGAGGGCAGATATGGACGTGGGTACAGTCAATGCATCCTATCACGTGTGGGAAACGGGCCACATTGTAGAATTGTAGCTTGGTCTCATCCAATTCCTGTTGGCTGGTGGGAAATTTGATGTGCTGGTGTAGCTGGGTCAGCATTGCGTCCAGGAAACTACGTAGGCAGCGGGACAAGGTGGGCTGGGATATCCCCCCAGCTACCGCAACTATCCCCTGGAAGCTCCCAGAGGCCAGGAGGTGCAGGCTGCACAATACCTGGACATGTGTTGGGACGGCATTAGTCCGCCTTGTTGGGTGCTGCATCAGGGGGTCAAGGTCCTGTATGAGCTTGATAATCATAGCCCCATTCAGCCGGTACTTGGCGTAGATTTGCTCTCTGGTTTGGCCCAGCAGGGTGACCCGCTGGTGGAATATCCTTTCCTGGATTCTGCGTCTCCTCCTTGCTTCTCGCTGTAGCCTTCGCCGCCTGACCACCATGTACATTCCTGGCATTTTGACACTCCTTCTGCTGATGCAGCTTCTCCTTAAATGTGTTTGGTCAGGCCTGCACCAGTTACTGATTGGCCAACGGTTTTTCAAATATTTTTTTTCTATGGCTTTGATGGTTACCACCTGCTTTGGTTTGTCCTTAATTTGCGCCTCGATTTTGTTTTTTTTCGCAAATTGCGATTTTTCATGAATCCCGATTGCGAGGATATTGCAAATTCGCTATTTTATTCGCATACTCCGTGGGTTCTCGCTATTTCTGATTCGCAATTGGTCTACTGCCGGGATTCTGCGAATCTTTTAGCGATTTCGCAATTCTGTGTTTGCGAAATCGCTATTTTCTTGGTGAATACCGATTTGGGGAATTGTGCCCGCGATAGCATTTTCGCAGCTATTGCGGGCGCAATTTAGCTTCATGAATCAGGCTGTAAATCCTTTACACTATGGGTCTACAGGCAGCATCAGTGAGCGTGAAGACCCGGGTCTTCAGGGCTTTCCTATAAAGGGATTCTGCCGGAGCGAGGGAGGCAATTTGTTGCATGCTCTGGAACCCAGCACCGCAATAGATTTTCCACCTTTGGTGGCTAGTCTGAATTTTGAAACAACTAACAGATTCAGGTTAGAGGATCTAAGACTCCGAATGGGGAGGTGGCGTTTGACATTTTTTGAGAGATACCTGGGTCCTTGTGAGTGATAGGCTCTGAAAGTAATAATCAAGATTTTAAATAAAATGCGCTTGTGAATGGGAAGCCAGTGAAGGGCGTGTAGTGCGGCCGAAGCAGTTGACTTCCTGGGCCAACCAAGGACCAAACGGGCGGTGGCATGCTGGACCATCTGCAGCCTGTGGAGCACGGACTTATTAGCTCCCGCATACAGGCTATTGCAGTAGTCCAGTCTTGATGTGATGAGTGCCACCGCTACCGTTTTCCTAGTAGACAGTGGGAGGAGGTCGAAGAACTTTCTAAGCATTCTGATAATATGGAAGCATGTGCTGGCCACCCCAATGGCTTGTTGCTTGAATGACAGTGCGTCATCAAACTTTACACCCATGTTGCGGGCAGAAGAGATGGTATTTGGGGGGGCTTCAGCATCTTCAGGCCACCCCTGCTTAGGGGAGAATAAATTGTGAGGGCCAAACGGTAAGATTTCTGTTTTCCCAGAATTACATTTGAGATGGTTGGTCTTCATCCATTCAAATGTAGCTGTCAGGCATTTTTTTAGGTTTTCTTCAGCTCCGGGCAGCTCCCTGTCAAGTACCAGGATAAGCTGCGTATCGTCAGCATAGGATATAGTACTGATCTGATACGAAGAAATGAGCTCAATCAGGGGTACCATATAAAGGTTGAAAAGTACAGGGGTCAAACTGGAGCCCTGAGGTACCCCTGTGCTGATGGATTTTTCTTCTGAGCTGAATTCGCCCAACACCGTGACTTGCCGTCTTAGACTAAGGAAGTTTTTAAACCAGTCCAGTGCTACACCTCCTATCCCTGAGCTGAGTAGGCGGTCAATCAATATGGAGTGGGAGACCGTATCGAAGGCCGCCAATAGATCGAGTAATATCAAGACGGCCTTCCTCCCTTGTCCATAGCGGTACGCAGGGATTCAGCAGAGAACAGGAGGGCAGTTTCGGTCGAGTGCTTGGATCTAAAGCCAGACTGATTAGTATGCAGGATGTTATTATCTTCCAAGAATGTTGTAAGATGACTATTGACAAAAGATTCGGTCAATTTGAACAACACGGGTAGCAATGAAATAGGACGCAAGTTGGAGAGAATCGTGGGGTCAGCTAAAGGTTTTTTCTGGAGAGGTTTGACCGCGGCTAATTTCCATTCAGGTGGAATTTCTGCTGTTGCAAGAGATGAATTAATAATACTGATGACAATGGGATTTACCTCGTTAACCAAGGCTCTTAAAAACATGGGAGGACAGGGATCGAATGGTGATCCTGATTTGCTGGACAAAAAGGCCTGAAGTGATTCCTCCAAAGAAATGGGTGTGAAAACGTTAAAATGGGAAAAGTTAGGGTCATTATTTCTGTTTGATTCTATCCTTTCATTGTCAAGAGCAATCGGGGTTGGTGGAGGAAAGTCCTTGACCATAATTTTATTTTCAAAATAATCAGCGATAGAGTTGCAGAGGGGTAAGGAGGGGGGGATGTCCTGTGCCAGTGCTCTAGAATTGGTAAAACTATTGACAATCCTGAATATTTCTTTTTGTCCGTTTCCTGAAGAGGCGATAGCCTCTAGGAAATGAGCTTTTTTGCTAGTTTAATTGAGGCATGATATTGCCTATGTGCTGCTTTATAGATCTTGCGGGCATCCTCCTCATAATTTCTGCGCCATCTGCGCTCTAATGATCTTACTCTACCTAATTCAGTCCTCAGGGTGGGGGAGAACCAAGGGGCACTCTTTTTCTTTTTGGTGTTACCTGGAGTTTTCACATTCATCAGGTCTAACTGCTTACTTAAGGCTGTGATCCATTCACAAAAGTACTGATTGTCTGTCGTAGTCTGGCCAGATAATGTGGGTTTGGTCTCTATTACATTCCTTAAAAGATCTGGTAGGGCAAGTACTTTTTTCCAATCAGGTTTGTGACCTCCCACAGTTCTTTTTTTTGTGTTACCTTGAACATTATAGTTCAGATTTGATGTCAGGTCAAAAGGAATGAATGTGTGGTCAGACCAGGTTTGGACCAACTGAGATTTAATAGTCAGGATATTGGAGTTTGAACAAATACAATCCAATATGTGGCCTGCACTATGTGTGGGTTCTTGGGTCAGCAGGGTTAGGCCGAGGACATTAAATATTTCCATGAAGCACATTACGCCTGGGTCTTTTGGGGAGTCTAAGTGGAGATTAAGGTCCCCTAGTATTGTAAAATGGGCAGATCTGAGTGTAAGATCGCTCAGTACGTCCCCAATGCTCTCCAGGAAGTCTTAAGGTTGTCCCGGGGGGCGATATACTAGGGCTCCAGAAAACGTCAAGGAATCATGGATATTTAAGCAGAAGGCCATGGCCTCTGCCCCCTTGATGTCTGGCAGTTCATGGGTGGTACATATTATGGTGTCACGATGGATAATAATGTTGGAAGAAAAGGACGAAAAATTGGCGAGGATACCTTATATGGTCAAAAAGTTACAGGGGTCTAAGCACGCACTACCCCAAATAGCCAAAAAAAGGCTTAGCACAGGAGGGGAAAAGGCCTAGCAGCGAAGGGGTTAAGAACTCCAAAATTTTGCTCCACTATGGACTGAATCCTGAAAACTGCATTGTTGTCGGTCTGCTGGGCCTCCGTCTGGGGCTGTGTATATGGGGTCATACCATGGCGGCAGAGAAATTCAGCAGTTATAGTTAGCTGAGCTGAGTGATGTCATGAGTGATATCATTTGAGATGTCCTCAGTGATTTCAGGGACCATGTTGTGAGTGATGTAATATTTGAGGCCATAAGCAGTGCATTGTGGGGAATAAGTTATAGTTAGCTCAGCTAACCATAACTGCTGAATTTCTCTGGTTTTGTATCAGTCAAATATCAGTCTAATTCTAAAATCCCTGTAACCTTTGGTTTTTTAAGTGAATTTCAATTTTTTTCACCTAGTAGTCCCTTTTTTAGACTTTTGGAGAAAGTGAGTGGGTCTTCCGACCAGCTCTCCCAAATTCTGCTGTGTCACACTTACCAGAGGTAACAGTAGGGCTTCTTGGCCTCTAAGAACCCTCAGATTCCAAGATAACATCATCCCCAACCAGTAGTATACCAATAGATGAGTTTGTAGAGTGGTGGAGAAAGGGGACATGGCCTCCGAAGACCTTTTAGCAATCCTGCAGTGTGGAATTGACTGGAGGTAACAGTAGGGCATGTTGGCCCCCACAGACCCTCAGTAGTCAAAGAGACTTCATCCCCAACAAATAGCACACCAGGAGGTGCATTTGCAGAGTGGTGGGGAAAGGGGGCATGGCCTCTGAAGACCTCTGAGCAATTTGGCTGTGTCGGACTTACTGGAGGCAACAGGAGGTCTTGTTGGCTCCATGGACCATACATGGCCCAAGGGACCGCCACCCAAACTGGCTACTGCTATGTCCTGGGGTACCTACCATGTGAGATAGCTGTTTGCTATGGCTTGGCAGGAGCTTTACCATCACCGCCAAGCCATAGCAAACTGAGCTCTGCTTGCTGGAAAAGGAGCATTTGCTGTGGCTTGGCAGTAGTGATAAACTCCACCAAGCTACAGGAAATAGCTATTACCGGGGGTGGGCACCCCAGGACATACCAGGAGATGGCCCTGGGGGTAGCAGTCCACAGAGTCATGAATTGCTTGAGGATGTTGGCCACGTGGACCCCTTGTTTCTTGTTGTAGTTGGCCGTGGAGAGGTGGTGGTGCCCACACCCTGGGTTGCTCCCTGAGGCCCCCATCACAAATTTGAAAGCCCCAGGGAGGTAGTGGTCCCCAGGATATGGGTGGGGGTTCAAGAGACCCCCTGATTTAATTCGGGAATATGGCCCTAGGGAGGTGGTGGCCCCTGGGGCCTGGAGGGTCTGAGAGGTGTCCCATTTTAAAATAAACAAGCTGCTGGGAGGGGGTAGTCCCCCTGGCATTAATAAGCCACAGGAGGGGGTCTGTGTCCCCCCCTCCTTTATTATGAAAATGCCCCCAGGACCTGCCCCATCCAGGAGCTAATTACTAAAGAAGTGTGGCAGTCTGTGCTTCATTTTTTTTTAAATTATTGGCGACTCCCAACAATTTCCTTTTTTCAAAATGATTTTAGGCCCTTCAGGGTTCCTGTTGGATACCCTCAAAAGGCCTAAGGGGTCAGGGTGTTTCCACCCTGCCTCATTTTTTTATGTTGGGACTTGGTTCAAGTCAAGTCCCAAGATGGTTGCCAACACATTCTGGTTTGAAGTGTTGGCAGCCAATCAGATTTGAGCACATGAACTGTCGGCTCTGCTGAGGATCCACAACCCCATATATATTCAAATTTGGAATTAGGTTAATAACTCCCCAACTTCTTAACGGATTTACACCAAATCACAAAAATACACTTCTATGGAGCAACATCTACCTTCCTGCCAAACTTGGTGTTATTCCATTCAGCAGTTCGGGCTGTAGCAGTGTCTAAAGTTCCTATGAGAATTAACATGGAGAAAACACATTTTTGGGTCCCCTCTTTTTCTCTGCCCCCCCGTTTGACGGATCGCCCAGAAACTTTCAAAACACCAGCGTAAGTGAGTGGTAAACTAGTTTTGAAGATTTTGCAAGGATCCATCAAATGACACAAAAGTTATTGGCAAATGAAAAAATGCTTTTCCTATGGAAACTAGGTGCTAACTATTACTACCTATTGACGACTACCAGTAGATTTTATATATTTTTGGAACTCGATATAGGCATCCCCCACCTGTGTCATATATGGCACAGAGGACAACCACTAATGAATAAAGTTTTTTGGTCTCTGTGCACTCACTTAATCAAAAGTGTATGTTCACTGTAGAAAGTTTCCGTGTTAGCGCAAACACGTTGTTACACGATGCCTGTTCGTATCTTAGTAATGTAGCGGATTGTGTGAAAATTAGCCTCAACTTTCACCAACTGTGCGCTAGGTTTAACATGAAACATGAAGTGTTTCTCCTCTTATTTTTTATCTCCTTTATAAAAAGATAATCACTTAGTCTTTTTCAATCAATTTTGACTTTTTTATTGACTTATTATTCTTTTCCTTTATCGTGCATTATCAAGAATTTTTTATGCACCATTCCATTGATGAATCCATATATACAAATTATAACTCTGCCCAATGCATTTCGGGTCAGTACAAGTGACCCTTCGTCAGGGGCGCGAGTCTGTATGAAGGATGTCTCAGTTGTGCCGGCACAACTGAGACATCCTTCATACAGACTCGCGCGGAGGAGAAACACTTCATGTTTCATGTTAAACCTAGCGCACAGTTGGTGAAAGTTGAGGCTAATTTTCACCCAATCCGCTACAGAGGACAACCACCTCACTGGGCCTGGCCCATGCAAAGACAAGGAGGGGGCCATGGTGCCCCCCCTCCTGGAGCCAATTATGGCCCTGAGGACCACTGCCCACCAGGGCCGGGTCCTGCTATGTCCAAGAGTGTCCAACCCTCTGACATAGCTGTATGCCCCCACCAAGGAAAAGCAAATACTCCAGTTCCAGTGGGCTGCAGATGTCAATATGCTCCTGCTTGCTGGAAGTGGAGGTTTCATCTCTTTCTCTACCCGCAGGGAAAGAAATTAAATGATTGCTCTTGCATTTCCAGCAGCTCCCTTCGTGTGAGAGCAATGCCGGATGCCGCAGGGGGTGGTAATCCTGCTGGAACCATGGAGGCCTTGAGGCTCCCTTGCGGTCCTGGGGGAAAGAAAACAGAAAGGGGCAAAAGGAAGGTCATAAATGAGCAGAAAGAGGCAAAATAAAGGTCAGCAATGACAAGCCAAAATAAAGATGACGTACGAGCAGAAAGAAGCAGAATTAAAGGTGAAAGACAAGCACAAGGAGGCAAAATAAAGGTAAGAAATGAGCAGCAAGAGGTGGAATAAAGATGGGAAATTTGCAGACAGAGGCAGAATAAAGGTGAGTAACGAGCAGAAAGAGGCAGAATTAAGGTCAGCAATGAGCAGAAAGAGACAGAAAAAGGTCAGAAATAAGCAGCAAGAGGTAAAATAAAAGTCTGCAATGAGCAGAAAGAGGCAAAATAAAGGTGAGACATGAGCAGAAAGGTGAAAAACAAGCAGGAAGTGGCAAACTGAAGGTGAGAAATGAGCAGCAAGAGGCAGAATAAAGATGAGAAATTATCAGATATAGGCAGAATAAAGGTGAGTAACGAGCAGAAAGAGGCAGAATTAAGGTCAGCAATAAGCAGAAAGAGGCATAATAAAGGTGAGAATCGATCAGAAAGAGACATAATAAAGGTCGGAAACAAGCGGAAAAATGCATTCTAAAGGTCTGCCACAAACAGAAAGAGGCAAAATAAAGGTGAGAAACAAGCAGAAAGAGGCAGAATAAAAGTCAGCACCGAGCAGAAAGAGGCAAAATAAAGGTGAGCAAGGAGCAGCAAGAGGCAGAATAAAGAACGGAAGCAAGCAGAAGGAGGCTGTATAAAGGTCAAAAACAAGCAGAAAGAAACAGACTAAAGGTCAGAAACAAGCAGAAAAAGGCAAAATAAAAGTAAAAAATGAGCATAGAGAGGCAGACTAAAGATAAAAAGGGAGCAGAAAGAATCAGAATAAAGGTTAGTTAAGAGCAGAAAGAGGCAAAATAATGGGCAGAATAAGCATGAAGAGGCAAAAAAGAGGTCAGAAATAAGCAGCAAGAAGCATAATAGAGATCAGAAATGAGCAGCAAGAGGCATAATAAAGACCAGGAGTGAGCAGAAAGAGGCAAAATAACAGGCAAAATGAGCAATTAGAGGCAAAATGGAGGAGCAGAAAAGAGGCAGAAAAGGAGTAGAAAATGTGCAGAAAAGGCACAAAACGAAGGAAGCAGAGTGTAGTGGACTCTGGACAAACTAGACATGAGTAGCTGGCAAGAGAATCAGCTCCCGTGGGCCCCCTACTTGTTTTTACCATATAACCCACTGACAGACCCACTCATACACTCATGCACCAACTCACAGACCCACTTAGAAACTCATGCACCCACTAACAAACACACTCAGACACTTGTGCACCCATTCACAGATCCAGTAAAGCACTCATGCACCCACTCATCATAGATCCACTGTGAGACTCACACACTCACTCACAGACCCACTCAAAGACTCATGCACTCACTCACACACAGACCCATTCAGAGACTCATTCACCTACTCATACACCCGCTCAGAGACTCATACACCCACTCACAGACTGACTCAGAAACTCATGTTCCTACTCACAGACCCACTCATATATTCATGCACCCACTCAGAGACCCAGTCACATACCCACTCACGGATCCACCCTAAGACCCACCCAGCCGCTGACTAACTCTCAGACCCACCCACTCAGATACCCACTCACAGACTCACACATCCACTCACTCTCCCACTCAGAGTCTCAACCATCCATTTTCAGACCTTTAACACCTTAAGTGCTGCGCCTATTCCAACGGCCGATGGCACCACTGCCTCGGGAGTGCTGCCGTCGGCCGTTGGACGTTCCAACTGCACCTGCGCAATGGAACGTTCAGCACTGGAGCTGGACGTTCCATAGCTGCTAAGGTGTTAAAGACACTCATGCAACCACTCACAGACCGAGACAGACACTGACACACCAAATCACAGTCCCAATCAGACACATGCACCCACTCACAGACCCACTCAGGCACTCATGCATCCAGTTACAAACCCACTTAGGCACTCATGCACCCACTCACAGACACACTCACGCACCTACTCCCAGATCCACACAGGCACTCATACATCTACCTACATAGCCTTGTACGTGCCCATACAGTCATTCACACACCTACTCACAGACCCATACAGCCACCCACAAAACCACTCAGAGATTCATACAGCAACTCACGCACCCACTCTCAAAGGTTACAGGTCACATATAGGAAATAAATTGTTAACAAATGTTGTCAAAAAACTGTAGAAATTCACAGAAAAAAACTAAGGTTACAGTTACGTTTTAGTTAGGAAATAGAATTGAAAAAAACCATACAAATTCACTGAAAAAACAAAGGTTACAGGGCCATTATAGTTAGGCTCAGATTTCACTTGAACAAAACCACTGGAGGTCAGCAGGTATAGATACCTGTGCAAAATATAACTTACGCCCATGCAATGCTCATGACATGGTCAGTGATATCACTGATGACTTCTCAAATGGTATCACTGATAACATCATGCACAGTAAAACTCACACCCCATACAGCCTCTAATGCACACACTCACTCACCAATACTGCCACTCACACATCCAGTCAAACAGACATACAGACACTTACACACCCACTCATATAACCTTACAGCCACTTACACACCCACTTAATTAACAATGCAGAACCTCACACATCCACTCACTCACATATACATACACACACACACAAGCATTTATACATACCTTAATTAGACTTACCATGCTTGGTGAAATCATGCGTGGTAAGGGTATACATGTGATGAAAGCTGCGTGATAATTTGCGTTGTAAAGGCTGTTCTCCAATTTTGTGACCTCTGAAGGAAGAAAGGCTATGTGAACTAGACCTGTATAGATTTCATTATTAACCTGTGGTTATGATGTTAAAAACAGGTTTTCATACAAGATGCATTATTCCACTGAGCTACCAGACCCGGCAGCAGTGCACATTTCTTCTGCAGTACATTTCTTTGGTCAGGTTTCTATAATTTTGATGCTTCGTTTCGGTCACTTCATTACAAATTGTTTTCATATTATGCTCCTTCTCCAAGGTAGTGAGGATATATTGCTTCAGCTTTGTCTGAAACTGTTTCTGGTGCATAAAGGAGTTTGGGATGCTCTCCATTGGTTTGAGTGGCTTCTCTTGCAGAAGCATTGGAACATCTTGTCCGTGCGCTGGAAAGATTCTGATCCACCCAGCTTCCAGATGTGGTTAGCTCGCTTTTTAGCGGTATACAGCTTCGAGACAACAATCTATGCTACAAGAGAACTGAAAGCAAGGAAGTTGGCCAGTAACACCAGTAAAGAAGTTTTCCTGGTAGTGAAGGAATTTACCTCCCCGGCCGCCATCACACCTAAATGCTCCTTTTCGGAACCTTAGGTGGTCCAACTGGCTAGCTTCTTCTCTAATAAGATCATTAGTATCCAGGATACTTTTCCTGCTATGGCGGGAGTGGGTTCGCTCGATCTAGCACTGGGCTCTCTCAAGGTGATCGCGGGACAGCCCACTTTGATGACTTTTCCTCCGATTGAGTTGCAATCCTCTCTGGAAATTTTGTCTAAATTGAGATCTGGCTCCCTGCGTGATCCATGCCCCGCTAAGTTCTTAGCCAAAATTGCTTATGTTATCAATCCGACTGTCAATCTGATCCTAAATAGGTCTTTGGAAACCGGAACTGTACCGCAAGCATGGAAACAGGCGATGGTTCTCCCTCTCTTAAAGAAGCCGTCCTTGGACCCCAGTAATCATGCCAATTATAGGCCTATTTCGTTGCTACCGGCCCTGGCCAAGGTGACTGAAAAGCATGTGCACTCAGTCCTGGCCGACTTTGTAGAGTCTAATGAGATCTTGCACTATACCCAGTCCGGTTTCAGGGCTAACATGAGCACAGAGTCGGCATTGTTGGAGGTGTCAGAAGCCATCAAGGAAGTCCTAGATAATGGAGGGAAAGCAGTTTTGGTATTATTAGATCTTTCGGCGGCGTTTGACACCGTTCCCCATGACCGGCTCCTAGCGAGACTCTTGGAGATTGGGGTTCGGGGAACGGTGTTCAGATGGTTTCTTTCCAACCAACATCAGACAGTCTAGGCTCCTCCGTACTCTGCTACAGTGCCGCCTCTGGAGGTGGGAGTTCCTCAGGGGTCAATTTTGAGCCCCACTCTTTTTAATATCTATATGGCCCCGCTCGCGGCACTGGCAGAGTCATTTGGCGCCCAGAATATATCGTACGCCGACGATACCCAGCTTCTCTTCACCTGCGGTAAGAACATGGACTTTGATGGCGAGAGCATTAAGAACTGCTTGGGTGCAGTATTTACTAGGTTTCAACTTAACCAGTTGAAATGCAACTCCGACAAGTCCGAGCTCCTCTTCTTCGGCTGCCCCCCTGATCCCGGATGGAAGACCTGGTGGCCTGCAGGAATGTTTCCCCCTGCTACTAACTCCAAGGTAGCTAAGAACCTGGGAATCAAGATGGACAATTGCCTTTCATTGAAATCTCAGATTCTTGGCTTGGTGGGCAGTGTTTCGGAATACTCAAAATGCTGAGGAAATTCCTCCCCCTTCTCTCTATCGCCCATAGGAAAATAACGGTGCAAGCCCTGATTGGATCGAGGTTGGACTACGTGAACGTACTCTACCTCGGCCTGCCTGAATATCTTCTGTCACGGTTGCAGGGAGTGCAGAACGCGGCGGCTCGGGACATTTTTGGCCTTGGTCGCCGTTCTCATGCCACGGGCCTTCTGGAGTCCCTTCACTGGCTTCCAATCAGGAAACGCATTAAGTTCAAGGCCCTTACCATGGCGTTTAAAGCCCTTCATGGCATTGGGGCTCTTTATTTGCGGAAGAGAGTTGTCTTCCACCATCCAACCAGAGCCTTATGATCGGCCGCCTTGTCACTGGCGAGGATCCCTGTAATCAGGCATGCACGGACTGGGGGCTGATCTTTTCAACATCTAGCGTCACGCGCCTGGAATGATTTGCCTCTTGCTCTGAGAAAGAGCGAGAATCTGGCATCTTTCAGGAAAGATCTTAAAACGTGGCTGTTCGGCTTCTAATTTGCCCCTTGATGGATGAGTTATACTGTGTCTGATCTGTTAGCGCCGAGACACTCTGCTAGAGTAGCTGAGCGCTTAATAAAACCTACGATAACATAACATAACATAACATAACATAACAGATGCAATTTGGTGCCCTGTCACTCATTGGAAGGCAGGAATTAGCCCGACTTTAAGATGCAGCAATTAATGTTAGGGTAGTAGGTATAGGGTTGATAACAATGTCGTTGCCTGTCCGCCTGTTTGAATATTGTTTTTTTATTTTTTTTTATCTGTACACCATTATATCGTGCTGTGTTTCCTGTGTATTGTAACTATCCTGGTTCAATAATAAAAAAAAAGGAACATCTCTTTCATAGTCCCAGTTTTAGGATTGTCTACATCATAGCCTTTGGCCCCCAGTGTGCTGCAGTCCAGACTAAGCACAGACAATAATAATTGTATCAATAATAATAATATTAATAATTTTAGATAGCTCTCATATAATACGTATTTGTTTCCAAATGTTGTAAATAATATAGCTTAGTATTAATCAACTTAAATGAACGACATCATTCAATTTGGAAGGATGGAAACATGGGTCATTTTTTAGAGGCTCTGACACGTGTCTGTGCCAAACCAAGCTACTTTAGGCCCGTTTTATCCCTGAATGGGTGCTGTCCTAAATTTCCCTTGGAGGCTAATGATGTCTAGTCGGACGACCGGAAGGAGTCTATCAGGAAAGGATCTCCTTCTTTACCAATCACAACGGTGCCTTCGTCGGCTTCAAACGTGGTGCACCGAGTAGCCCTCCTTTCTATGAAGTCTGGAGATTATGACAGAGAGCTCATCCCTCATTACTGCTGTTTCACAAGTGATTTTTTTTTATCAGCAGTGCCAGTTTTATTTGTTGAAAGTCCTAATCATCCGTAGTCCATTTTTTAAGAGGAATTGGTGAGTTGGGGCCCAGATGCATGCGTTCTTGTAAATAGTTCTGCACACGTTGGAAAAAAAGACAGATTGCCCCAACTCGGGGGTGTGTAGGCACAGGTTTTCCAGCACTTACTCTGTCATAGTTCTTGCGTTATGATTTGCTGCCTGATTCTGCTCTTGTGAAAGCAGCAATATCAATGCACCCCGGCGAGTGTTTTGAGCTTTCTTGCATGGTGGCGTCAATTCCATTGCTTGTGAAATATACTCAGAATTCTATGAAGTGATTAATATAAAAAAAATAAGGGACATGTTCGCATTTTATTAACAACTTCAATTGATAACACTGGTTGCAATTGTTTTAACTATCAGCCGTATTGTGGTCTTTGCAGCATGTGTTATTCGCCATATGTTACTGAAAAATCTCCAGTTGGTCTGGATCTCGCGCATGTTAAATAGCAATGGAAATTGAAAATGTATGCTATAAAATATTATATAAAAGTAACAGAGAGCAACAGAAGGCAATGGTGACATATAGGTTTCAGTTACTGTGGCCAAAAGATATATCATATGGGAAGTAAACGAATTAGGACACACAACACCCTTTTTTCAATTGAAGGGATGCAGTGATGCTAAAGAACGACATATGCAATGTAGTACTAGCATATTGATGGATGGTAAAAAAAATGCTCTTTTTGACCTTTTAACATCGGCTCATCGCTATTATGTTTTAATCTCAGAATACTTGGCAAATCAAACAGGAACAAATAGATGGATGACTTTTTTTTCTTCTATGCCTCTTCAGCCAACATGGGTTTCACTCTAGGCAGCGGGTCAGTCTGGGCTTTTCTTAAAGCTTTACATGTAACTGGTTTAAATTGATTGCCACGTAGCAGAAGCACATTGTGACAGGCTCTCTAAATGCAATGCGGTCTGTCAGAGTCATGTGAGGGGATCAGACCTTTACAGATGTATTTGTTCAGACCAAATGCGATTTTATTCTAAACTTTTATTCTCATTTTGCACAAGTGACCAGCACTAATGAGTAAACCTCCATGCAATTCAGAATGACTATATGGACCCAATTTTTCCAGGCGTAAAACCACACAGAATGTGTCATTGAGTGGTGCTTTACTTCATACTTTTGCTGCCAGCTCTATAAAGGAAAAAAATATGCTCTGTGTGGCTTACATGTTCAGAATGTTTTGTCTCTGTTTTGCTGCAAACGGCAGTTCCAAATATTTCATGAACTTGAATTATTATATTTTAAAATACACAATAGTAGAGCTGACTCCTTTGAGACATGGCTCTTTAGTTTGTAGTAATATTAGGAAATATATAATATAATAAGAGGCAAAAGATACATATTTCAATAGATCCATTAAGATGGGGGCCCGTTTTGTAGAAAATCTGAAACTGCAAAGGCAGTTTGCCTGTTTGGATTGCGTTCAAATGTATGACTTTTTGGAATTTTAATGTTATCAAGAATACACATGTCAGAGGATTCCAGGTGTATTTATTGGAAAGTATTTAGGGGGATTCCCATTTGCACAAATGTAGATTCATACACACATGAGCCAATGCATTTCCTGAACAAATGTGCATTAGTAAATTACTTCCCATGTGTGTAAAACTTTGCGTTTCTTCCTTTTATGTGCTAAACTACCTTTCCTTACAACCCAATCAATTTTTGTTCGGATCTCTTCTCATTCCCATCTTGGAAATTAACTTACTCCTACTATTTAGAAGGCTAATCTCCAAACGTTTCCAGAAAAAACATTTGCCTCGTGCACTTGGCAGGAGTAAATCTCACCTTTTCCAGGGTAGGAAAGAGTTCGACAGAAGCAAGTTGTAGCGGTCTAGTCTATGCACGTCACGCTTACGTGACGTGCGGCGGCCATGTTGGCGCCGGATGCGCGCGCAACCATTAGCGCGCTGAGAACGATACGGAGCAGAGCGCCGGCCGGCGCTCCTCGGATATAATAATCTTGTGCATTAAATAAACACCAGTTACCCAGCATACCTGCAGCCTGTCATCATTTTACAAACATTACAGTGGCGACGAAGGTGGGAGGGACATCCAGACGACCACAAAGGAAATAAATAAAATCGTCGGCCCCACGTGGCAGCCACAAGATACAGAAGGACCCAGACACAATAACTTGGCCTACCCAGACACAATCAAGAGCCACCAGACACTGCCCAGCCGGTGAAACGGAGCGCGGAGACACGGCAGGACACATCAGAGGTACGGGGGGAATCCGAGGAGCGTGGCAGTGCCACAGATAAGCATAGAAGCGGCGAATAGGCCAGAGGAGCAGCGCAACCACCCCACAGGCAACTGCACACACGTGTGGCATTCCGGAGAACCGACGCCAGGGAGGTGTAGCGCTGGCTACCAAACAGGAGCAAGGGGGGACCAGCACCAAGAGTCCCCAGGAAGATACAAGCACAGGGTTCAAGGACAACACCCTAGGCAGCCCCACCGGCAAAAGCACCGACGTAATAGTCACCAGGGAAGTGAAGATGAGCACACCGGCGGGGTACGCAATAGCACCAGTACAATTCCTACCGAAACCCGGAGAACCACTGATGAAGTGGGAGGACTGGAAAGAATACATAGACAATTTCATAGGGGTCCTGGAGGATGAAAATGAAGAAAAGTTCACCCCCCAAAGAAAGAAACGTACTCTGTTGCTGAATCTGGGTCCGGAGGGAATATACAAAAGCTTGGTACCGAAAAAGAGAGAAGACACCGACGACGATGTGTATGCACATGCAGTGGAAGATCTAGATGAACGCTATCGTCCCACCATCTGCGTTTCAGTGGACAGATATAATTTCCAGCAAAGGAAACAAAAGGCGGGAGAAACCATTGAAGAATATGTAGCGGCCCTGAGGAAACTGGCGGCCACGTGCAAATACGCACTATGGGAGGACGAATTCATCAAAGACCAGATTGTCATGCACACCATGAGCGCAAATGTACAAGACAAGCTGTGGGCGAGTGGCGACACCACACTCAAAGACGTATTAGTTATTGTGAAGAGGGCGGAACTCGCACGGAGGTGTGCAAATGCAACCAAGAAAGAAGTGACCGCCCCGACCCTGGTAAACAGAATACAAGAAGAGGAACACCGCAAAGACCAAAGAAGCAAGACACCAGGGACCAAAGGAACTAACAGATGGCAAGGGAAGCAGGCGAACAATGAGAGCAAGAAAACGTGCTACAGGTGCGGAAGTTGGTCCCATGAAGCACACAACAGAAGGTGTCCGGCATTCCGAGCCAAATGTCTACACTGTGGCATCATAGGCCATTACGAGAAGGTGTGCCGGAAGAAACAACAAAAGGGGACGGTGAAATATGTCGATCAAGAAGAAGATGACCAGGAGGAAGTCACAGAAGAAGAAGTGGTCACCGTCTTATGCATATACGACCAGGTACTAAGTGTAGATGGGAAAAGATCGACCAAACCTGTCCTAGACATGTCCATGGGCGGCATCACCATCACAGTGGTGGCAGACACCGGGTCTCCATTTACCATTATTCAACGGGCAGTATGGGAAGTAGAGTTCCAACCCCAGCTGGGCCCAGAATTGGAGAAACTAGACATTCGACCGGTCACCTATAATGGGGATCGCATTCCCATGCTGGGATTCCGACGCCTGTTATTCGAGTTCAGAGGTCGATCCGCATGGTGCAAGCTATACGTCGCGGAAAAAGGACCCTCCGTCCTGGGTTGGCTAGACCAGGGTGACCTGGGAATAAAACTAGACCCCGGAGGGAAGGAACAAATTCTACTCACAGAACCGGAGGAATGGCCGGACATGAACAGATGGAAGAAGAACTACCCGAAAGTATTCGGAGGCACGGTGGGCAGAATGGAAAAGTTCCAACACAAGATCGTGCTTAAGGAAGGAGCCACCTCAGTTGCACACAAGGTGAGGAACGTACCTATAGCAGTGAGAGAAGCAGTCCAGACGGAACTCCAAGAGTTGGAGAGGAAGGGCATAATAGAACCAATCACCTGTGCGGAATGGCTGGCGCCCCTGGTAGTCGTAATGAAGCCCAACGGGAAGGTCAGGCTCTGTGTGGACCTGAGAGAACTGAATAAAAATATCGTAGTGGAGAAATTCCCCCTTCCCAGAATCGAAGAGATGCTGGCCAAGACCAGAGGAGTAAAGTGGTACTCCACTATTGACTTGACCTCGGCCTACCACCAAATAGCACTGCATCCGGACAGCAAAAGCCTCACATCCTTCATCACCCCGTTCGGGTGCTATCGGTTCTGTCGAATGCCGTTCGGACTGGCCTCGGCGGCTGCAGTCTTTCAGAAGATGATGCACCAACTATTCAGAGACTGTGAGGGCGTCCAGTACTTCCAGGACGACATCCTGGTGATGGGGTGTGATAGGATGGATCATGACCGGAAACTAGAGAAAGTGCTACAAACACTGAAAGTCAAGGGCCTTACGGCAGAATGGTCCAAATGTCGGTTGGGCCTGCAATCGGTGACATACCTAGGCCATGAAATCGGACAACAAGGGGTCACACCAAAGGCGGAGAACGTAAAGGCCATCGCTGAAGCACCGACCCCCAAGAACAAGGAAGAAGTCAGGTCGTTCTTGGGAATGGCGGAGTACTATAGTAAATTCGTGGTACACTTTGCCTCAAAGACCTACAACTTGAGGTTGCTGACCAGAGAGAGCACGGCGTTCCAGTGGACACCGGAAGCCCAAGCAGAGTTTGAAACCATCAAAAAGGAGGTCTCAGGAGCCATTCCGCTCAAAGGGTATGACCCACAGGGCACTACGGTGCTCACCACCGACGCCAGTGACAAAGGGCTGGGCGCCGTACTGATGCAAGACCGAGGAAGAGGGGACATGGAGACAATCAGCTTCGCCTCCAGGGCATTGACGGATACCGAAAGCAAATACAGCGTCATCGAGAAGGAGATGCTAGCGGTGGTGTGGGCCACGTTGAGGTTCCGGCAATTCCTGTGGGGTACCCGATTTCTGCTCAAGACAGATCACAAGCCATTGGTGAAAGTATTAACATCGTGCGGACATGCCAGCGCCACACCCAGGATATCCAAAATGTCCTTAAAGTTGCTAGAATTCAGGTACGATGTGGAGTACATCCCGGGGAACAGGAATCGAGTGGCGGACTACTTGAGTAGAGCAGCGGCCATGGAGCCTGGAGAGGAGGACCCGGCAGACAGAGGGGAGATGGTAGCTCTCATAGAAGACCAAGAGAGGCTAATCAGCCAACAAGATTGGACTGAAGCATATGAAGAAGATACCGACATCAAAGAAGTGAAGGCGCATATCATACAAGGATGGCCAGACAAGAGAAATGTGAAGACGAACCTTAGGCCATATTATGAAGTGAAGGAGGAACTGTCAGTAGGAGACAAGGGGATATTCATCTACAGAGGAGACAAGGTGATTCCACCAAGAAACCTCATCAACAAGTTATTGGACTTATTACATGAAGGCCATTTGGGCATTGGAAAACTCAAGGCCAGATCAAAACAAAATTACTGGTGGCCGGGTATGGACATAAGAGCAGAGAGGCATGTCAGGGACTGTCCACAATGTCAAGGAGCTGACAAAACTTTGAGACCACTACGCCCAGCTCTTGGAAAGTTCGATACTCCCTCCAACCCGTGGGAAGAGCTGTCCATAGACATCTTAGGACCTGTGCTAGATAACCAGGGCACGCAGAAATATGTGTGTGTCCTCATAGATCGCTACTCCAAGTGGCCAGAGCTAAAGGTGAGCGAATCCATGGACACTGAGAACATTTTGAAGTTTTTGTCTGAAACGTTCACAAGGGAAGGAATCCCCAAGTCCATCTTAAGCGACAACGGACCACAATTCACGTCGGAAAGATGGAAACAATTCATGGCAAGAAATGGCATCACCATCAGACACACGGCAATTTACCACCCAGCCGGAAATGGCCTAGTTGAACGATTTAACAGGGTAGTGATGGGAGCCATACAAGCGGCCATTTCCAGCAACAAAGACTGGGAAAAAGTGCTAGAGAACATGGTGTGGGCCTACAGAATAACTCCCACGAGCACGGGGTACAGCCCGTTTCAAATATTGAGAGGACGTGAACCCTTCACGCATGACAACAGGATCTGGAAGGAAAAGGTGATAACTAGTGAGTGGTCCCCTGCAGTGGTACGGGCCAATCTGGAAAGAGCACAAACAATTTACACTGACCACTACAACAAACGGAGGAATGTGAAAGAGACTGGCCTGGAAAGGGGAGAGTGGGTGAGAGTAAAGTTAGCCACTCTACAAAAGAAAGGAGACAGCAAGTATAGCAAGCCGTTGCAAGTCAAGGAAGTATATGATCGGGCGGCCCTGCTGAGCGACGGTAATGTGTGGTCACAGGACCGCATGGCCCGGTGCAACAAGGTACTGAGGTGGGAAAGAACTGGTACGGGAAGTGAAGACATGGATGAATTGAACGTGGAAAGTGGACAAAGTGGAAGTGAGCAAGGCGATGGAGCAAGTGCAGCGAGAGCGCGAGAAGGTGAAGAAGTGATTGAGAATCAAGGAGCTGAGAGGAACTAGATGGGAGAAAATACGAACGGTGATGGAGCAGTAAGTGAAGACATGGAGGGAACCGGTACGCAGTTACAAAGCACTCAAGAGAACACTGGTAGAGTAACCAGGAGTGGAAGGCAAGTGGTAAGACCCTCCAGATTTCGAGACTTTGAGCTGGACAACGATGAGTAAGTGACTATTCAGACATTGGTAAAAGGGGGAGATATGTAGCGGTCTAGTCTATGCACGTCACGCTTACGTGACGTGCGGCGGCCATGCTGGCGCTGGATGCGCGCGCATCCATTAGCGCGCTGAGAACGATACGGAGCAGTGCGCCGGCCGGCGCTCCTCGGATATAATAATCTTGTGCATTAAATAAACACCAGTTACCCAGCATACCTGCAGCCTGTCATCATTTTACAAACATTACACAAGTCACGCCAGGACTGGCGTCTAGGAATGATTACATTCATTCATCAGTGTAGAACCAGCATATGTGATTTGAAAAGTGATTCCCATAGTGGTAAATATTAGCAGCTTCGGGGTGGATGAGTGCCCGCTTATCGAGATTGAAAATGTTCTCTTTATAGGTGGAAGTTACCACCCGGTGGGGGTTGACACCATTTTCGAACTTCCTCATTAGGACATGCTAGTAAACCCGGAAATAAAAAGTGAGTGAGTGAAACAGAGAGAGAGTGAGTGAGAGAGAGAGAGAGAGAGAGAGAGAGAGAGAGAGACAGAGAAAGAGAGAGAGCGATAGAAAGCATGTTTAATTGGATGTGTGTCTGTGTCGTGCCTTTGTGTATTATTGTACATCGAAAAGACAGCAAACGCTAGGACGTTTATTTCAGGAATATGGGCACTATTTTCACACAGTAAATAAACGTGAAGATAACGCAAAATGATGTATTGCACGATCAGTAAGACAGAGATGAGATGTTCATTTATATGGATTCTGTTTAGGCCGCTATTACTTTTCAAATATTGTAAATATCTAGCGCCAGATGAAGGTAATCCAGATTTACCGATTCTAAAATACTGAATTTTACCGATTCGGTATTTTAGAATCGGTAAATGGGATGTAGGTATCCATTCGGTATTTTTTACCGAATCGGTAAATTTCGGTAAATACCGAATCGGTATTTAGCGATTCAGTATTTCCCATTCATCCCTTTGGGCCTCAAGGCCCATAGGAATTAATGGGATTACCGATTCGGTAAAATGGGGAAAACATTCAAGGGTGGCAGGGTGTCACATTGACACCCTGTTGCAACCCTGAATAGTGCATGGGTGCACATGTGGCACACATATGTCTGCCACATGGCACTGTTAAAAAAGCACAAAATTGCTTTTTTAACGGTTTTTGTTATTTACCTCCACCTTGTAGTTGGTGGTAAATAACGAATCCTTACAAGTGGAAAGCACTCACTTGAGTGCTTCCTACATTAAGGATTCGGTAATTTACCGAATCTGTATTTAAGAATTCGGTAATTTGCTGATTCCTTAAATTTCCGATTCGGTAAATTACCGAATCCTTAAATTAGGCCCCTACATCTCAAATGCCTAATACTGGTTGGTAACGGCTGAAATTCGGTAATTTCGGCCTTTACTGACCAGTATGAGACTTCCTACATCTGGCCCCAAATGTTTTGTTTTGTGTGCTGATTTCTCAAAGAAAATTGTGCTCAAATATCTGAAAGAGCTGCAGACATACTTCTTTAAAGAGTAGTATATCACAACGAAGTAACAGCCCAGTTTCACTCTCAGAACCCATCACCTCCTCCAACTTCTTATTTGCTGAACCTTTGGCTTTGACCCTCTGCTGTCTTCTCTAACTATTTTTCAAGTTTTCACTTTGCAAAAAATACATGCCTATTGCTCTTTAATTTATATGTTTGTGTACCAATCAACTCAAGCAAGTAAATTGTAATAGCACAGCTAACCCTGCTATCATGGCAGAATATGGCATCAAACTGACCGACCGACTTATCCTGCAGCATCAGGTATCTCCTACAGGTGACCTGGAATATTAAAAGACTATGAGCTCGGGAGAGTTTTCTACCTGAGAGTTTAAGTAATAAACTTTTTTTCAAATGTATGCAAAAAAAGAAATCCGAATATGATGGTGCCATATGCATGCGTGTCTTTTTTTCTACTGAATGTGTTCTGTAAAGACAACAGATGGCTTACTTTCAGCTACTATTGCCAGATGGTCGATTGAGAACCATAGAAAAAGCAGCAGCCATCGGTCTGTACCATTTCTTTCTCTTTCAGTAACACTATTGTGGGTGCTATTACACCTGAGACACCCAGCAACACTTCCGTCTTCTGAATTACTTTCATCGGATACTTCATGAGATTTGAATATTGGTTTAATGTATGTACTGGAAGAATCTGCCGCTAGCATACATAATATTCATGATTCAATGAGCTTCAGTAATGCTAATTTTCGTATTACATGAGGATACATTACTTCCAAAATCGACTTTCCTCGACTCTCAAAGTGCATATTAATGTGCCTTTTATGCTTGCGACTAGATAAGACATTAGTGGCCCGGTAATCCTGATGGGTGTGGAAATGCGAGTGTCCAGCCCCATCGGTAATACAACATGTGGTGTTTCATCTCTAGTTCAAACACCAGCTGAGACTTGTGGGAATCCGCATGAAAACCCCAGTTCTGACATGTTATTCCCAACTATAAATTCCCCTTCCTCAGAATTACCGGTGATCCAGAATCGACTGCTCTTCAGGGGGGCGTAGAGCAGAAATCCACAGGATTCAGAATCTCACCACAGGGATTCTATTTACTACCAGCACTGACATTCCCCAACGCTGTTATCTTGTTCCTCAGGTGCTATTGCAGCCATTTCTTCTGAGATGAAGGATGAGGTATTTACATTATGTCTTGCCCGGGGGTCTATGTCACATATCGTAGATTTTGCAACCATTCCCTCATTACGCATCATCAGCTAATCTTGACCCTCTCATTGCTCCATAACAAGCTGCCACTGTTGAAGGTTTTCTAGCCTTGCTTTGCCTTTATGGAAGTAGCTGAGTTAGATAAACGTGCATTAATAGCGGCCTCTTCCCCCCTAACCAGCCAATCCCAACTTTACATGTAATTGGTTCTGTCACAATGTTTACCAGAAGCGTGAAACGTAATAAATTCCACTTTTTCACAACATGTACAAAACTCTTCACACATCACTAATCATAAGCTTGACATTAAAGTAAAATATGCACATGATAAATACATGCATACCAAAAGAAATTGTTGTAACGTATATTTCTGCAGTAACACAAAAATAATTGCAATGCTATGAATAACGATTACTACAATATTTCCTGGTAAACAATAATACCTTATTAAAGATATGGAATGTGTTTGATGTCCAGTACTTGATAGTTGGTTCTTCAATATAGATATTAGAAATGTAAAAAAAACTAATAGCATTTCGCTTACAGACATTTAAAATATTCTGTACAGAGCATAACAACTCTGCACTGCAATGGAATTTTGCTCCTTAATGACTAATTACACTCCATTTTTAGAACTCACATAATTTAATTATTTAAGAAGCTTGCAATATATTCACTACAAAGCAGATATATTTATGATCCCAATTTTGCATTATCTTTGATGTATACCCAGTGTAAAAAGAAGTAGAAAGAGAAATGACTGTGATTTAAAATGCAATGGTATGTTGTAAAATCTAATAATTTTTTGAAAATATGAAGCATTCCTTTGGTACATTTAGCAAAAAATATTCATGACAACAAGGGGCTTCAGTGGATATAAAGTAAACATATACTGGGTTCATTAATACAGTTGAGTCATTATTTTAAAGGGACGTGATTCTTCTGGAAGCCTTAATGTGCAAACGGAGGAAGGCATGTAGTTTGCTGCTTCTTGTATTATATCACTTTTGTGCTCCATGAACATCAACAATTTTGGGATGTTACTCTGAAAAAAAGAGCTCTTGATGCTGCAAAACCTAATATGCGTTTCAGTGATTACTTATACAGATTAGACTTTTTATTTGTCACCCAAAAATATATCGGTCTACATTCAAAGTTTGTTAAAGATTTATTTTTAGTATGTCTTTTATTTCACCTACTAAGAGGCTCATCACCCAAAACTGTGCAACTTATCCCTGCTCCTTCCAACACAGGTTTTTCAGCTGGATACTGATGTTTTAGAAAGATCTGTTCAGGAATTTAACCTGGGCATACTGGTCTTCTTCATAAATGTTCTCACTGCAGCATTTCTAACTACAGAAAATACAAAGTAAGTTTTTTATTACAACAAAGTTTACAATTCTAGACATCCTGAGAATGGTCAAATTAATGCTGATTGTTACATTTTTAGAGCCCTGTTCTGTGGGCACACGCCATGAAGCAATCAGCAACTGCTGATATCTAAGCCACTGATGTCCCAAGGAGGGCGTGATTTGAAAAATATGAGCATTTTTAGAAAATCGGATTTATCTTCAGATTGCTTCCAGTGCTCCACAATGCAAGGATAACGCGTTTCTGCTCTTGGTGCTGCCACTTAGGCATACATATATATATATATATATATGCTTATGCAGCTGCCAACTTGCCATAGCTATGGTTAGAGTAATTTCATTAATAATTTGATATCTTCCATAACAGTGCATAGAAGGGAGTCAACGTTTAGCTTCTCATGTGCCCTGCTTCCAGATATCCCACTCACGGATAATAGGAGTGCCCCATGTCTCCAAAGGCCCCATCGATTACCAACCAGTCACAAGTTCTGCCTCTTAGCTGAAAAGGGTAGATGGAGGGGAAAAGCAATTCAACACTGTTTAGTTCCTGCCTCATAGAAGTTCCATCCCAACAGTCTTGACTTGTGCCTTGTAATAAATTAGCAATGATTTGGCGATGTGTGGACATGCACTGCTGCAGGGCACCAGCAGTCTGTGCGTGACCCTAAAAGTCAGTAGAAATGTTTCGTTTGTCTTTCACTTTATAAGTCCATCAGCTTCCACTTTTACTTAAGCCGGCAAAGTTTTAAAAATGTAATCAGTGGCGGCCCTAGGCATGTGCAAGCTGTGCACCTGCACAGGGCCACCAAATCCCAGGGGCCATCACGCCAATATATATGCTTAATATAATAATCCTCTGAGGATGGATACATATTTGTGTGGCGGCCCTTAGCAGGGATTTGGTGGCCTCTGGCTCTGTTCCACTTCCAAACACCCTGACCTCCCCCCCCCCCCACCCTCTTCACTGGCCTCCGCGCTCCGCCCGGATACCCTCTTCCGGGGCCCCTACCTACGCTTCCTGCCCAGGGCCACCATGAGCCTAAAGCCACCCCTGATGTAATATTTAAAGGCTACCGATTTCCAGCTTCACATGTCACTGTTCTCCAGCTGCTCAGACTATATTCTGCAACTCAGGTTTAGTTTCGATGCAAACACTTATTAATATTTTGTAACAGAAGTCAATTTATCTTCATGATATTACTTGTTGCTTTTCACGCCACATTTACTCTACAGCCCGACCTCCTCCCAGCGACATGTCTGCTACTGGCTCACAGTAATGGGCTCCAGTGTATTCTCTGGTTTACTCCATGTTTCTGTGTTGGGAGGAAATTTCAAAGAAGGTCAGATCCTCGAACTACCTATTTTTGTGAATTCAAAATTCTCTTTGGTGATAAAGAGCCAGCAGAGGGCACAGCCTCTTGAATAGTCACATTCTCCCCACTGGTTGATTACTTCTGATATTGGCCACTAACCTGCCTAGTCCAATTTTAGACCACTCCAAACATTCCTCAGTCTATGTCCATAAAAGGACTCTCCAGACTTTAAGCAAGACCTTAAAGCTTAAGGGAAATGTAGCACTGGAACTGCTGGATTATACTATCTAAATTCACTCTCTCAACTGGCACTGGTTAAGAAGACAGACTTTGTGGGCCTAGAACATTCCACATTCGTGGTTCTCAAAAGGCACGGAATCCCAAGCGCACTACTGGCCTTGACATTAACTTGATAGTTCCCGAAAGTTCCAACAATGATGCTTTTCTGTAATAAATGCCTCAAACCGGCAGTGTGTGCCCTTCCTCCCATCATTCATGGTGCATTTCTGCACCATGTTACTTTGAAATATGGGCCTCTGTCATCAGAATACACGTGTAGCTTAAACTTCATACTGAAGTGCATTGGGCTAAAGGAATGATTTAAGGAGTCGCACTAGAAAAATGCTAGTTTGATGTGCTGTGTCCTTGAATTTAAAATGTTGGTGCTAAGCAATAAACACTTATGCAAGTAGCATCAACTATATTAACCTACCATTTCCCAAAAGGAGAATACAACTGCCCGAATGCCCTTCCCTTTAAGCATGTAGGGTGTAGCTCCAGGCATTGTAAGACTTTAATGATTGTTTTCTGATATAAAGCTGCATTCAATGTAATCTTCCGAAGGATGTTTAAACCAGACAAGAATAATTATATTTGTGCATTTGGCTCATCTTTGGAAATCTATTGGAGCTTGTCTGACAGAATGTAGCCAAGAATTCTCAAATAGATGGGCTCTGATGGAATGTAGTTTGGCTGACAGCGAATTTACAAGGTCTTCCATATGGTATTTGTTGAAACTTTTAGGCATTTTAGAGAACAGAAAAAGAGTACTATTGTAAAACTAGGCATGATTGAAAGTTTGTTTACAGAGAATATCGGAAGCAATTATATTGTGGGACAAAATATTGTGTTAAGAATATTGAAGACAAAGGAGGGCGCTAGAGGGCGCACAACCAAAATGGCCACGCGCTGGTAAGGCTCCTGCTAGTTCGGGAGGAACATCAACCATAACCCCCATCCTGAGTTGAATAACTGGTGCAACCTACAGAGCTCAGGAGTAAACTACAGCTGAGAACTGAGCCGGTGAATGACAGTGCGGAAGTCGGAGGTGGAGTGCCGGAGAGACGCAGCGGCCGTGGATATCAGGCAAGATCGGGGAGATTGGGCCCCACTGGAGGAGGAGCCGGCTCGGACGAAGCACTCACAGAAGTAATTTAGGTAGTGGAGAGCTGTAGCTGGGAGTGCACTGTCCGAGCTCTTGCAAAACGGTAGGGAGAGGAACTGTGACGGGAGCTGCTTGGAAGGGAGAATCGGGCTCCCGCACTTGGGAAGAGGACAACGTGATCAGCGCGGGGGGCACCATATTAAAGTGTGGAGTTCCATAAATGCCCCAGGAGATGTGTGGCGGTGCTGCGAGGGGGGGTCCATGCTGAACCCCACCGTACTCTGCCCATGGCAACAACAGGTACTGACGCGATTGAGGAAAGAGGAAGCCACCATTTTGTGTTGCTACGCACAGCAGGAGATCGGAGGAGGCTTGAGTGCGGAGCCCATTCTCTGCCATAAGGGATCCTGCACAGCATTCCAGTGACAGGACAAGGGACAGGGACGGCATAGCCCAGCGGCCGACGGCACGAGGAGGAAACAAAATTCAAACTGTCCACAACCCGGTGGGAACTGTGTGAGCCCTTGGCTGGAGACTTGCACAGCCTGGGGGGTGCAAGAGAGTGAGGGCCACCCAACGTTATGCCGCCAGCCCCCAGAACTCAGTAGCAAAACCTGGCGGGACAGGAGGGAGCCGTGCAGAGGGACTTCCTGATCTGACCAAGTAGTAGGCCCACACAGCCCTGATCAGAGCGTGGCTGAATAACGGTGGCCGAACCCACAGAGTACCAGAGTGCACGAGGGGAACTAAGAAAAAGCGTGGCCAGCAGGACCCACTGTAGGAGAGTAGGGTCTGCTATCCTATGGTCACTCCAAATTTTTGCTTTTTGCTTCACTGGTTTATGACTTAATGTGGCTGTGGGCCTGCTAATCAGAACCACAGCCTGCTGTTCTCTCTCTAAATTAAATGCCAATGCACTCTAGGCGCATTACGAATTGGATCTGGTTCACCTTATAGGCCCCTGCATAGGTGTATCCAAGGCCTACCAGGGGATGCAGCATGTATTATGCCACCCCTGGCCTGGCCTCCATATTTGACACAACTGGCTGATCCATCAGCTGGGGTAAGTTGGTGTAATCACCTCTTACTTAGATGTAGTATACCTATATCTATCATATCTGGACACATGGTAACCTATAAGCCACTCCTATGGAAGGCCTCGACAATCCGGGAGGCAGAGTGCTTGGTTTCATGTGAGATGGTGCTCTGGCACGAGCTGAGCCCCTCTGCAGCTGTCGGGAACAACTCCCTTAGCTGTTCCGGGATATTGCCATACCATATACTCTTAAGTGCATTATAATCCTTGCGGTTACTTGTGAACTTTGGTATGGCTTTATCAAAACATGTCGAGTAAGGTGTCATACGAATTGGGATACTACCCTCTCACCAATTCTGGTGACGGGGGTAGCATTCCACCCTTCTAGAGGGACACAACATGTACATAACCTGAACTCTGGTTAAAGTTAAACTCGAGCCTCAGCATCACAAAATGGATGCTGCCACCACAGACACAAGTCTGACCTCCTGCTGCTGTGAGTCCTTCCAGCTAGGGAGGCTTGGACAAAGGGTTTCCTGCCTTGGGAGGTGCGAGCACCACCCCAGACAGGATTTAGTGTATTGGGTAGGACAGAGCTGAATAGAATGAGACACGCCTGGGGCACACAAGGCGTCCCTGTGCATAAGCCAGTCCAAACCGGTGCTGGGGCTTTCTAGCCCCAGTCCTGGCGCGGAGCTTGACAAAGGAAAGTGGGTGTAACCGCCCCCTTCCTGTTCCCACCCAGAGGAGGGACCTAGCAGGTGATCCGGCCCCTAGATTTGGAATAAGAGTAGGAGCTGGGTCCCAAGACTTCGGATCATCCTGAACTCGACTTTAAACTAAGAAGAAAACTGGACTTCGACATTCTGCTGCACAGAAGAGTGAAGAGCATCTCCCTTGTGGCCAAGGAGTGACCACCCTGTGAATACAGGCACCATCCAGCAACTCGACGTCTGATTTGCCGCCGCCTCCCGCTGGAGCCCGAGCCCAGAGCCCAACAAGACCAAGATTTCCAGATATCACAGAGCCCGATCCACAGTCCCTGAAAAGAAGAGACCCGTGGAGGCACCGAGAGACGTGGGACCGGCCATCTTGGAAGATTCACGAGAAACTGACTGCGCAACACCAGAGGCACCCTCGATGCTGTGCTTTAAGTTTTGAGAAGCCCTACCATCGAGCAACATTTGCACTGAAGATCAGCCCCCCAGCATCTCCACGATCTGCGTGGGGCCCTTTTGCATTTTGCCACTTGACGCATCATCCCGGTTACTAGCCCATTGGCTAGTGGCAATCTTGGCGACGAAATTTGAAATCAACACCACTGGTCTGGTTGCTCCAAACTGGCCCTTGCTCCTGTAAAAGGAGCACCCCCTCTGACCATGCTGGTCCAAGTGAGAAGCTTGCATTGTTTCCTGCGTGGCTTGCATTAGCCAAGGCTTGTTTGCTCTGATCAAGAAGCCGACACTGCCATCAGCTAGAGCCTTTGTGATTCAGCTCGTGGTCGACCCCTGAACGTCCTCGACCTCTTCGTGTCCACTTTGCTGCAGAGACAATCTTCACTTCTTCGCAAGTTTGCACCCGACATCGCCTGGTTCCCTCCTGGTTCCACGGCTAGTTACTGGTTAGTGGCTTTGAACATTGTCCCCTTTGCTTTCAGGTCTTCACCTCTTCAGATCCACCCTTGGATCCACCGGAACTCTCCTCGACGACCCGCCTGCAGCATCTTCATCTACAGGCTCCATAGACCAGCTCGACGAAACCTGACACACTTTGAGACATATGCACCCGCTTCCTGTGGGTGAGGTAACCCTGGCACTCTGGTGCTCCTGTGTAGCAATACACCTCTAGTGTCTATGTTCCAAGTTGCTAGGTTCTAGGTCATCCGTGAGGTTCCCTTTTCAGTATCTTTGTAACTTTTACGCACCATTGACATTGCATTGGTGTATGCTTGTGCTTAAAGCGCTGCACGTGCGTCCCGCGGGTCTTTCCCGACTTAGTCACTGCTAGTCCCGAACAGCTCCAGCGATTCCCCAGGCCCAAGGCCTACTTCCTTTTCGATTAGTGGTACTTATACCACTATTTTAGTATATGGTTTAGGTGGCCCCTAGGGCTCATCCATATTGTGCAGTTTTTGTATATTTAAACAGTGTTTTGTTTTAACGCATTTGCTTCTGTGCTCATAAAGAGTATAGGGGATACTTGTAGTAAATAAATATATATATATTTTCAATATATATCTGTGTGGTGTCCTTTCATTTGGTATTCAAGGGGATTGTATATGGTAAATCAGCTTGCTTGACATGCCTTTACAGAGTTTAGCCTAAGACTGCTTTGTCCACGCTACCTCTAGGATAGCTGGTCTATAAGGTTGACTTACAACCAATCATCATAAGGGTTGCTTGGCAAGGTACAAGGTGATCACTAGAACTAGTGAGCATCATATACCAGGCCAACTTCTCACACCACGCATAGCAGGAACAGGTAACACAACTAGACTCTGGAGACGGTGGTAAGGGGACAACAGCGAGCCAGGAGGGTGCGTGCGCACTAATACTACGCCCTGATCAAAGAGAGACAAGGCACCATCAACACTGTGCTCAGATAGGCGAAACAAGCAAAGCTTTCATTTGACCCCACGCAATGGGCAGAGATTGAGCTCGGCGGAGCAGAGAGACACAAGCCCAGCGGAGCACCAAGAGGATGATTGGAAAGCAATCCTGTTAGGCATGAAACAAAGCCTCACATCTATTGACGCTAAAATAGATAACATGAACGTCAGAATGGAATCTGTGGTGAACAAACTTGAACAGCATGATCAGAGAATCGATGAAACTAGGGTGTCAGAACTGGAGGATGGAGCAGTGGCGACAAGAAAACAAGTACTCCAAATGGACAAACTGCTGAAAGTGATAGCAGATAGGAGCGAAGATTTGGAGGCGCGCTCCCGAAGAAATAATGTTTGTGTCCTTGGGCTGGCAGAATTAACCAACACGGGCCGAATGGAGGACTTCATGGAAAAGCTGGTTATCAAACTGTTTGGCAAAGAAGCCTTTTCGGCCGACTTGACTGTGGAGAGGGCCCACTGCTCATTAGCAGCACGTCCACCACCGAGAGCACCGCCTGACCTGTAATAGTGCATTTTCTAAACTATAGGGATAGTGATACAGTCATTCGTCAGGCCCGGGAAAATAAACAAGTGGGATATGAGAACACTACCCTGGCGTTCTTCCCGGATTTTATGCAAGCAGTCCAAGAGGCAAGATGCAAATATGCAGCAGGGAAGAAAATACTATTGGCACAAAACATCCTGTATGTCATGATGTACCCAGCGAAACTTAAAATCACCCACTTAGGGAAGCAACATTTCTTCACAACCCCCCAACAAGCCAAAGAATACCTCAGAAGGAACCAAAGAGCAGCATCCCAGGAGGTGGAGGCGGAGGCGCGCAGACGCTCTAGATCCCATTCACCCCTGTCGAACCCAGACTGAGGGACTGGAATTGGAAAGCGTACTATAGACTGACATGACTGATATGTGTTTTGTGAACATATCCAACTTGGTGACGTATTACCAATGTAAATATTATACTATTAGTTCCCCCCGGACACTCACCTCCGTCCCACTAATGCAGCCAGCTTAATTGAGTGGCGCTGCGGGTGGTTGAAATAGTGGAGGAGAGAGGGCGGGTTGTGGGCCCCTATTGTCCCCCATACCAAGGTGTATAGCAGGTAGTACAACTTGTGTGCTTTTTTTTAACTGACACTCTAGGAGGTCAGGCTTCTGTAGATAGTAGTTATTTTGAATATTAGGTCCTGAAGAATCGCAGCTAATATACTTGAAGCGCGAAACATGTTGACCACATCCCTCACACCCTAGTACTCTAACGCTTCTGGAAACATAAGTTCCAGCAACTGCAGACTACACTTGATTTTACGTGCGGCAGAGGACCACCAGAATAAAATTGCTTTCCGGTACCTTGTGCCTCATTTTAACTTCACCCACACCATCTACTCTGTTCTGGCCCCTCACCACCACTTAACCCATAGGCAGTTGGATAGAAGATCTCCGGCAAAGAGCCCCTCTTTGAGGTGTGCCCGTTGGGTATGCACCGCCTGCCCAACGAGGAGCATTGCCTCTGATGAAGCATGACACTCGCAAGGGTGTGTGAGGCCATTATATCCAACATAATGGATAACAAGGGCTAACTCACCTTCCAGCAACACCCCTTCACAACAGTGACTGTCTTTCACCCTGTCTTCTAGGAACAGCCCAGTCTCCTCTTTGTTGTACTCTTTGCTAAGGGCTACGACTGTGGCAGGACCTTCCACTCTTTTCCTTTTGAGTGGTAAATTAAGCCCTAGCGGATCATACCTGATCCCCCTCCCCTCCTTGTTGTTATACATATTGCAAGAAACCCACCTTGCCCCGAGGAACCAGCCCCAATTCGCAAAACAGTGATGGGATGCAAAGTGGGCATCCCATCACTGTTTCGCATCATACTCTAGCTATTCTAGAGGGGTGGCCATTGTTGTTAGAAGAGGGTTGCAGTTTTTGCAGGGAGGCATGGAAATGGATGTTAATGGAAGATACTGTCGGCTCTGGGGAAGACTGAATTCCCATGATGTAATGAATGCCAACTACTACGGCCCAAACACAGATGACACACAAGCCTTAATTGAAGTGTTGGGCAGGATTCAGACGATTGGCACAACTTACGTGATTTGGGGGGGGAGACTTCAATACAGTCGCAGACCCAATGAATGACAGGTCCTGCATCAGCCCCATGCATTACATCAACACACAGTGAAAATTAAAGGATATCATAACTACCAGTTACCTGCTAGACACGTGGAGATACAAGCATCCCACACTGAGAGAAGGGACACACTATTCTGCGGTGCACTGGCCCTGGGCCAGGCTGGACTATGTACTGGTGTCTTGGGGCATGGCGCACTGGGAGGGGAGGACGTACCACCTTGCCTGCACATATTCGGATCACTCGCTAGTTATGACTACACTATGGACCCCGGTCAACAATTCCCCATATTTTTTTGATATTTTGTGGGTATTTGTAAAGCGCAAGCGTTCGCTCCCAGGGGAGCATCATGGCGCTGGGAGAGTTGCGGAGAAATAACTGAGGAAAAAGTGGTGAATGAAAGATAGAGCTAAATGGCAGCCAGGACAGAGGAGTCTGATAGTTTGTAGACCCATGTCTTGAGAAGTTTCCTGAAATTGTTCTCATTGTTAATGGCTCTAAGGTCGATGGGTAAGGTGTTCCAGGCTTTAGCTGCCAGAACATTAAAGGATTTTCCTCCTCTGGTCTTGTATTTAAATCTGGGGATTTGAACAAGGTTTGTCCCAGAAGATCTCAAGCAGCGCGAAGGGTTGTAGCGCTTGAAGCGATTTACAAAGTAACGGGGTCCTGTGTTTTGCATGGTTTTATGGACTGTGAGAAGCAGTTTGAAAAAGATTCTTTTGTGCAGTGGCATCCAATGAAGTGAATTCAGGGCTGCAGATGCAGATGACCTTCTGGGGAGTTGTAGAACCAGTCGAGCTGCAGCATGTTGTAAGCTCTGCAACTTCCTGAGGGTAGATTTTTTCACCCCGGCCATAAGGCCTTTGCAGTAGTCGAGTCGGGAAAGTAAGAGAGCCACCGCGACTGACTTTCTGGCTGCAATTGGGAGGAAATCAAAGAATTTCCTCAGAGATTTTATTAGTCCAAAGCATCGACCGGCAGTGATCTTGACGTGGTCGTCAAAAGTAAGGGAAGAGTCAAATTGTACGCCCAGATTTCTGGCTGATGTAACTGCACTAGGAGGGGCCTCGGATCCTGTGGGCCACCAATCTTTAGGAGAAAAAGAAGGATTTTTGCCTATTGGGATAATCTCTGTCTTTGCGCTATTGCATCTAAGATGATTAGTGTTTAGCCATTCAAAGACATCGGAGAGGCAGTTTTTAAAGCGGAGCTCTGCGTCCGTACGCTGTTTGTCAATGGTGACGACCAATTGCGTGTCGTCAGCCTAGGACGTGACCAGGATCCCATGTGATTCTATCACAGCTAAGAGGGGTGCCATGTAGATATTAAAAAATAGGGGGCTCAATATGGACCCCTGGGGCACTCCAGATGTAATTGGCTTTTCGCTGGAAAGATGTGGTCCTAGTGCCACAATCTGGGACCTGTTTGAAAGGAACGATGAAATCCAGGCTAGGGCTGAGTCTGTCACGCCAATCTCTCGCATTCGATTGATTAAAATAACATGCGAGATGGTGTCGAATGCCGCTGTAAGATCCAACAGGATGAGGACAGCTTGCTTGCCCTCATCCTGTAGGAATTTAATAGAATCAGCAAGCTCGATTAAGGCTGTTTCGGTCGAGTGACCGGAGCGGAAGCCCGATTGCTGTGGGTGCAAGATGTTATGGGCTTCTATGAAGGTTTTAAGCTCCTCGTGCACTAAATGCTCCGTGACTTTGCCCAGGAAAGGAAGTAAGGAAATGGGCCGCATATTAGTCAAATCTGTGGGTGGTTTGTTCTGTTTTTTCAACAGAGGTTTGACAGTAGCCTTCTTCCATTCGGCAGGTACAATTCCGGATTTGAGGGATTCATTAATGATTCCATTAATGTGGGGATTGACTGTATCAATCAGATGGTGGAGGATGATAGGGGGGCAGGAGTCTGTAGGTGCTCCTGATTTACAGGCGCAGATTGCCTTGCTTGTCTGTTGCAAGGATACTGGTTTAAAGCTGGAGAGAAGGGGGTAATTGACTGTGACTTGTGTGATGGTCGTCGGAGGTAGAGGAAAGTCTTTCTGAATGTTGACAATTTTATCAACAAAGTAGTCTGCAATTTGGTTGCAGAGACTCTCTGACGGAGGTATGTCAACGGTAAGAACTTTTGGGTGGGTGAAGGACCTAACTATAGTGAAGATGGTTTTTTGGTTTTGGTGCGCTTCCATTATGAGATTAGTAAAATAATCTTTTTTAGCTGCTTTGATGTCAGAGAGGTATACTTTTCTCTGTTGAACGTAGCGAGCTTTGGAGGCCGTGTCATATGTTTGTCTCCAGTGTCTTTCTAGTCTCCGACATTGGAGGTGGCTATCTGCCAGGGTCTTGGTGTACCATGGGGCATTGGATTTTTTCTTCTTCTTGGGTCCCTTTCCTTGGTTGTTTTTGGGTTCAGAGTTAACCGCAACTATTTGGTGCATCCAGGTGTGGAAGTTGCATGAGTCAACTTCAACATCTCCAGTTAACGCGGGGGGTAGGGGCAGTGGTTTTGGCTCAAGTTGTATACGTTCAGCTACCTTCTTCCAATTGACTGTGAAGACGGCTTGAGTATGTCTAGGGTTGGATAGGGAGGCAATGGGTGTCGTGATGTCAAAGGGGATAAAAAAATGATCGGTCCAGATTAAGGGCAATGGAGGGGAGGTGGAAAGGGTAGGAATATTAGAACAGATGCCATCAATGGTATGTCCAGCACTATGGGTGGCCATATTGATAAGTTGGAAGAGTCCAAAGATGTTCAGGGACTGTAAAAAGGAGATGGTGTTCAATCCTCTGCACCTCCAAGACTCAGTGTTTAAGGCCAAAGTAGAGCAGGAAGTTCAGGATTTTTTTTTGCGTAATGTGAACTCGGTATCCAGCTTAACGACAGTGTGGGAGGCATTCAAGGTCATTGTACGGGGCTGGGGTGTCTTGAAAGGGGGAGGCATCCTAAAAGACCTATGCAGAAGCTTACATAAACTGGAAGGAGAACTTAAAACACTCCAGAGGGAATTATCGGAAGCGGCGAGGTAGGAGCCACTAGAGCCGCACTACGCACTAAAATGACAGAGTATGAAGAAGCAGCAGATAGAGAGTGTAAATATGCGGGGAAAGCTCATGTGGCACGAATATATGGGGAGGGAGACTGCCCAGGGAAGGCATTGGCGAATGCGGTACAACCCTCTAAATTTGTGAATTACATTGTAGAATTACAGGATGCGAATGGCCAGACGCATAGGAACCTGCCGGAGCAACTGAACACGTTCATGAATTGCTACAAAACACTCTATGCCTCCCAGAGGGGCTCCCCCTTACATCTGCAACAATATTTTGAAGACAAGGCCCTGGTGTGGCTGGGTGACACCCAGCAAAGGTTCCTCAATTTGAAGCTGGAGGTAGATGAGATCACGGAAGCAATTATGCATATGAAATCAGGACGAGCGCCGGGGTCTGACAGACTGCCAGTGGAATTTTATAAAACATATGTGTCAATCCTGGCTCCGATTCTAAAGGCAGTGTACTATGAAGCGATGGAAGAGGGAAGGTTACCTGTAACCATGAGGGAATCCCAGATAATTGTATTACTAAAGCCAGGAAAGCCCCCAAATTCTTGCGATTCGTATCGTCCATTAACGCTGCTAAACTGCAATGCTAAAATTTTTGCTAAGGTGCTGGCGACCCGGCTCAACCTCCTGATGGAGAGACTTGTTTTGCCAGACCATGCGGGCTTTGTCCCAAACAGAGCTACGACCCATAACCTCAGAACCTTGCAGGCAGTAATGCAAGATGTAGACCTAACAGTGCGGCGGTGGCAGTCTTTCTACACGCCACCAAAGCATTCGACTCTGTAGAGTGGGGTTACTTAATCGGAACACTAAGTCATATGGGAATGCCATATACCTTCTTTAATTGGGTGAAGCTCCTGTATAGCAGTCCGTGAGCCTCGTTGTTACTGATTGGTACTAGATCGGACAGCTTTCCTATCTCAAGGGGCACGAGGCATGAATGACCGTTATCTCCAGTCTTGTTCGCACTGGCAATTGAACCCTTAGCGGCAAAATTAAGGCAACACCATAAGCACAGGGCCCTAGTGTACCCGGCTAGGCAACTACTTATCTCCCTATATGTGGATGATATAACACTATACATACATAAACCCCAGGAAAACTTAAATCCGGTGTTGAGGGAAATCACAAAATTTGGAGCTATATCGGGGGTTCAAATTAATTGGGCCAAGTCGGCAGTATTACCATTGGCCAGTAAGACTGCTCAGCACCAGCTGGACTACCGTTGCAGTGGGAGTCGGAGGACTTTAAATATTTAGGAATACATGTCACTAGGGACAAAGCCGACCTAATGCGCACAAACTATGGTAAGGCCATCGATAAAGTTACCAACAGCATATCCAAATGGATAAATCTGCCCCTCTCTATGGCTGGAAGGATATCCCTTATTAAGTTGACGATTTTACCAAAAATCCTATATTTATTTATCAACATACCATACTACCTGGGCACTTACTTCTTCCGCACCCTCAAAACACAGTTGGTACGGCTCATATGGGCAGGGAAACAGGCAAGGCTGAATTTAGCGACACTGATATTACTATACCATCAGGGCGGATATGATGTCCCCAATTATGAGCAATACTATTACTGTGCACAGGCGCATTTTGCTGTCCATTGGATACATCCACCCTCCTTTATGGCACACTTAGCTGTAGAAGATGGATATATGGCTCAACGCCCCCGGAGGGATATTTATTCACACAGGTAAATGAACGAGGATGGGATCCATCCACGGTGGACTGTACCGTGGCGGCTTGGGGAGGGATGGCACGTAGATGGAAGCCCCTCTAATGTATTCTCCCAGGATGCCGCTACTTCGCAATCCAATGTTGCAGGTTACATGTGAGGGATTGGGCTGCAGAATGCTGAGTGCCCTTTGGTACACCACTTGGGGAGACCTATACATGGGGGGAGAATTTTGCAATAAAGAGCAGTTTTTTGGAGGACACACGCCCACAATTTAGGACACAATCCTGTACACCCAACTTAGGCAGAGTATGAAAGCAGTTACCCAGGCATTCCCGGCTTAACCCGACACGTTTGCACCACTACACGCACCGCTGCAAACTGAGGCCCCCACACATGTCATCTCCCTACGGTATAGACAGGTCAGGAGCTGCCCCCCTCCTGGGCCCCTGCGGGCTACAGCAGAATGGAACAAGGACTTGGGAGAACCGCTAACGGATGACCAATGGGAAATAAATGATATGCAGACTGAAGCGATCACTAGCAGCAGCAGGCTACGACTCATACACTTTAAGTTCCTCCATCGCCTGTATCATACCCCAGCTGAACTGCACAGATTCAAGCTTAGGAAGGATGACAGATGTGAACGGTGTGGGAGGGAAGGAGCAGACTTCATGCACTTGGCATGGTGGTGCCCGAGAGTGGAAGCTTACTGGGAAGCGGTCTTTGAAGGACTGTCAGCAATGATAGGTGCGCAGATTACAATGTCTCCGCTCATAGGTCTCCTGGGTCTGACACAAGATATACGGACAGTATATTAGACATTTCTAGCTATTGGAGTCCTGATAGCGAAAAGGAGGGTGGCATGCAGGTGGGGAAGAAGACAAGCACCTAAATTTAAAGTTTGGGTGCGAGACGTGTCAACTTGGCAGGAACAACTACATAATTATGCAGACCTGCTACCAATCAAATCCCACCCCAAAGGTATTTGGGGGTCCCTGGTAACATATCTCCTGGCGCATAATGTAAGCAATGAGGCAGAACAAGGGGAGGAGGTGGAGGAATCAGAAAGTGTAGGGAGCTAAGAGGGCAGACACAGAACGATATGGGCACGTAAAGAGCATAAATGTAATGTGCATTACTTCAATAAAGGTTTTTGAAACTAAAAAAAAAAAGGATAGACAAAAATATTGTGAAGGGAAGTTTCTATAGGTAAGTACAGTTTTCCTATATGTAATTCCACATGTGTGCCTTGACAATATATAAATCTTCAAGATACGCAGATGTGACGTTATGAATAGTAAATGTATACTTATCTATTTGTAATTTCCTTCTCAATAAGTTGGTCCTTGATATATGTGACACAATATTCTGTCCACACAATATTTTTCGTTCTGATATTCTGTCAGTGATCTTTGTGCTAACCGAGGCCTCAATTCCATCCATAGATGCACACACCGAGTCACTTACATGAGGACAAAAAGTTGTCCTTAAAGTTTTTAATGGAGATGATGGCCCCCTCCGTATGGACAGAGGCACACCTCAACTGTTTGAGCTGTTGAGCTCTCAAGATGTAACTGTTATAAGAGGGTTTTGTGGTCGTTCCCAGAAGAGCGGAGGGCAATGAAGTATTGTAAAACCCCCTCACATATAGAGTGGATTAAGGGCTAGTGATTGTGGTTTTGGGAGTCTTACCTTCTCTCTACATACCTTGTGTGCAGAGCAGCATTGCAACCTAAGGATGAATTGCTGAGACATCCAATCTCCCACTCTCCCTTACCAGATAAACATCTGTTGAACAATTGTTCCATATACCCAAGGCTGCACCTCCCATCAGATGGAATAGCTCAATCTAAACACTCGGTATGAAGGAATCTTTTGCAAAGGATGAGTGCTGCACATGTGCCACGCCCACAAATCTTGCCTACTGCAGAGTGTAATACTCACAGATGCTTGCCGATTTCCTTTTGCCACTCATTGAAGCCTGGTTGCAATGAATGGCACCTTCTGCATGTTCTGCCCTTTTAGTCAACAGCATTTGGTATGTTTTGAAATGCAGTTCCATATTTAGAATGCTAAAAGCAACCCCAAAGGCTCTGGAATATAAAGTATTCTGGGCTACAAAACCAGGACTGGCTAAAATTGACAAACAATGCATGCTGCCCGTGTCATAATGCATTGTAAACTGTACTTAGGTAAGATGTTGACCAAGGCCATAAGGCTGACATTGTTTATTAGCCATGTGACACATTCTAACTTAGTGATCAAATTGTGATCTGATTTACTGCACACAACAAAGTATTGCTTTTGTTAGAGTGACCAGCCAGGAACATGAAACTAGTAGTCTGTGATTGGTAGTACAAAATTGATTTTAGTCACTTCTTAGTTAATGGCACACACCACTGAATCTACCAGCCAAGCCCTCATGCTCCTTAGGCACTATCTTGCTTACCTTGACTCTCAAATATTGACATTTTATCTTTGCACTCAACAGGCAATCTAGTCTGTAAGAAGATGGCTCCATGGTGCCCCAGGCTTTAGTTTAGCTCTGCACACAATATGGACAACACTCGAAGAATGCAGATGCACCATCCACTATAATTTGTCTGTTGATAACGTACTACAACTATTTTTGAACCGTGTGGATCCCCCTTACTTTGCATTTTTTAAGCCATAGGTAAACACATTGATTAGATTACTTGGAAATCTGGGGCTGAAGGGCTAATTTGCTTTTGGTAACGTAATAGTAATTTTCCTTTCACAACATATGTTATGGGCTCATCGACTCCATGAATGTTGCGTTCATCTCACTTTTCCATAACTCCACCTACCCATCCATTCATAAAACCCTTAACCCTTTTCCCCCAGATTGTGTGATCACTTGAGTTGTGTCTTAAAATCTACAATCAACAGATCTCACACTTAGTGGAGTGGATGTGGTGAAAGCAATGCTGTTATAGGAGGTAGTAGTTCCAAAATTGAAATTTTGCCTATAACCTCCCCCCAACAAAAGGGATATCATAGTGCAGAGACTTAATTACAGCAATGTATGTCCAAGAGTAATAAGTGCGTCCTTTTCCACAATCAACATCCCATGTATTTGTACTCTACTGAAGGAACCTTCTACTGAATCCTCCTGACTACTCCTGAGACTTGAGGCGTTCATAAGTAATGCTTACATTAGTAGGTAACTCAACAATATTTAGCTAATTTTTGTTTTATCGTGGTACTCTCGGATTTGGATTTTCCACTCGTTCTGTTATCTTTTAATTTAGTTGGTGCTGTGATGCACTAGATGACTTCACCAGGGTCATTCACTATGTCCTGTTGCAATCCCTGTGATGTTGCCCTGTTAGTGCCAATAGTCTGCAGCCACTAGCATTAAGAAGGCCCTTTGGAAAACCCTGTATTGATATATGGACCAATTATGGGAGGAGGTAGCAGACATTACTTCATCTACTCAAGTAAGAAAAGAAGCTTTAGGTAAAGATGGATTATTGTTTTTGTTGACTGACCCCTTTTAGTGACCGCTAGTAGTTACAGATGATATGGTAATGGCAGTAGTAGCTATTACTGACACTGGGAGGATTGGTGCTGCTCAGCCTCATTAAGAAAGCATGGGAAGGTTGTGCATGGTCAGGTCACTCATGTCTTTAGGGGCCTCTGGACTGGATGGGGTAAGGGAAGTAGAGTGAATAACAACACATATTTAGAGAGATTGAGTAGGAAAATATTAAAAACTTTAAAGGGGAAGGTGAAGGACACATTAGAACGACTGGCTTGTGATGAGACACGTGTGGAAAAGAACAGTCTTGGTAGTACTTTCTCTTTAACTGTGTGTAAGGCTATTCTTAAACAAAGACATATAGTCATGATGAACAAAAAACAATTGATTTAATTTAGCAAAAATGAAATGATAAATGTCCCACGCTCTCCTCATCTAACCGCAACATGCCCCAAAGCCCTTGTCCCCAACTGTCCATCCTACTCTCGCTTCTCACAACAAGCCCACTTCCTCCCACTCTCCCAAAATCTCCCAACTGTTCTTCCTACCCCCTCCCACATCAAGTACCCACATCATGAAAAATAGGCTTTAATAACCTCCACCCTGTGCCACAGTTCCAACGGGCTATGCCTTAGTTCATACATGCCCTGAACCATTCTATCAAGTATGGCAGAATTGATGGTGGTGGTAGTTGGCAGGGTGTCTTGGATGGCTGGGGACCTTGGCTGCCTGTGTTGGCAGTGATGGTGTCGCCAGTGTCACCCCTGCTGGTGGCCAGAGGCAGCAGTAGCTGCCTTCTCCTCCTCACGCACCACCACTGATGGTGCTCCACTGCAATTGCCTCCAATTGCAGTGTCTGGAGACACAGCTGAGCAACTGTGTTCCATCTGCATAGGGCTGCCGGGGCTGGTCCTTGGACTCCTTCTGCAGCAGTAGCTAGATGATCCAAAGAGAAAATAAAAGAACAGAAATTGCTGTACTCAACCCATTGTCCAGTAGCCAAAACATTGTTGCTCTCCTTTGCCACTGGATTTTTTTGCATGTGATACTTTTCTTCTTAAGAGCAGATGGCAAATGTTTCCCATGCATACTTGCCATGATGCTGCAGCAGTGTGTGGTATGAATCCTCGATCATATATTCACCACAATCAAAATAGATATGTGTACTAAAAATGATGAAATGTTGAAGGGATTTCATTTCACGTGGTGAGCCCTGCAACACACTCTTAATGCTTATTAATTAATGAATTAACTTCCATATATAAATCGATTTTGCCATTGATGAGCAGGGCACATTAAATTAATGCCGCACAATTTACTTGACTTGTTGTAACATTCATCATTAATGGAGACATCCGGGAGGAGGAGCATATTTGTTTGGTACCGCTAGTTGTGTGTCATCCTAGATTTCAATAGCTCTGCTCTTTTTCTTCCTGCTTTATCCTGATTCCAACCCAGAGCACGACTCCAGACTGAGTTCCACAATACATCCCCCTCCAAAAATAATGGTCTAAAAATACCTCTGACACTCGCTATGGGGCACCCAAGTGAAAGTGTAGGATAAGATTAGTAAAGTCAAACAGCAGGTCTTGGATTAGGTTTGTTTAGGTTTGCCTATGGACTGATTGGGTGCCATATACTAGTAGGCTTAGTTGCATGGTTAGAATTAGTTAAAGATGGATCAGTAACGAAGCCAGAAAATAGTAACTTAGGCAGAAACTGTAGGAAGAAATTTGGCACAAACCAATACGGGATTGCAAAATATGGGCTGGGTGGGTGATAGGTATACATTATTTTTTTTCCATAATATTGGTTGGGACATCGAATAAATAAACAATGATGGGGTGGAAAGGAATGGAAAGGACATATGGTGGTATGTATCCTGCCATGCTGTGCTGTCATGACTCCTGACATCATGCAACCTTGTATGACAAGACATCCTGTTGGGGTCCATGATAACCCTCTCTAGTCTGTACCTGAGCCTTCCATCAACCTACATGGTGTGTGAATAGTATATGTAGGCCTGTGTTCCTCTATGCACTACCAACAATCTTATATTAACACAAGACACGTAAAAGAGGGGCGAGAGAAAGGTTACTAAGAAGGTTGCTCAATCAGTTAAAGTTGCAGCTACCTGCTTTTCCATCATTCGGTGGCTGAGAACAATCTGCTGGATGCTCCCATAGTCAACTAAGAAAACGGTAGTCAATGCCTTAATCACGTCCCGTTTAGACTATGGTAATGTTCTCTATTTAGAATCAAATGAATCAATCCTCCACCGTTTACAGATGGCCCAAAATGCGGCAGTTACATTGTTATGCAAAGTACCAAAAATGGAATCAGTTTCTGAATTCTGACGTAAGCTACATTGGCTAAATGTAGAAAATCGAGTGAAATTTAAAGCACACATCTATATGTACAAAATTAAAGCCAACACAGCCCCTAAGTACCTATGCACACTGGCAAAAACATATATCCCGTCCAGGAACCTCAGATCGGCCACTCAGGGCCATTTTATGATCCCTAAATTTAGGCGTGCATGCATTGGAGGCAAATCATTTGCCTACCTGGGCCCGTTTCACTGGAATTCTCTCCCCATCGCACTGAGAAACGAGCCAAAGTGCTCCAGCTTTTGCAAGTTGCTAAAAACCTGGTTTGATAAATAAGATACTTTGTCCATATAGAAACGGCTGAGATGCACCGGGAAACCCTCTTTGGGTAGCTGTTGCGCACTAGAAGTACAAATAATAATAATAATAATAATAATAATAATAATAAGGCAGGGGAAGAAAGCGACAGGACAGGAGGAAGTCAGCAACTGAAACTTGGGGAATATAAAAGAAGACACAAGGTTGCAAGTTTGCACAGTTAAAGCAGACATTAAAATAGAGAGGGGTAGATTGAGAAAATACAGAACGCCTTAACACATACTAGTTTAGAGGCAAACATATATTAGAAGTGGAGAAAATATTTCGTTCTGCCCAGAGAATTATAGGAATTTTGGCCACTCTGCGTTACTCTTTAATGCAGAGTTCTGGCCAAATTCCGCTAATCACCACAAGGTGGAATTTTTCTCCTGCTATGCTCCAAAATGCAAGCCGGCAAGCAAGATTTGGTGTCCTCTAGCATTATTTCCTAACGCAGACTGGCACCGGTGTTAGCAGGCTGTCGTGGTCAGAGGGTGTCTATCAAGTATATTTTGCTGCCGCTTGAGCATATTTTCAACTCGAGTGGCAGCAAAATCAACTTGAATTGCCACAAGTTCTTGAACAAAACATGGTGCCATTTGCTCAGATTTCTAGTACTGTTCGTACTACCAGTGCTAAAGTGCAGTGCGGGCAACACCAAATGCATATTTTCCATCCATTGCCAGAATTCTGTGGAATCTTGTGGAGTTGTTCTGTAACTCCACAGAGTGAATCGCTGCAAATTTCGCCCACGTCAAAACATATTTAACACAAATTATTAGCAGCACCAGCAGGAAAAACTAAATTATTAGGCACTCTTAAAATAGGGTAGTATTTTAGAGGCAAACAATGAGCATTTTGAGATTACACCACGTGTTAACGTAATTTGTAATCCCCTCATGACGTGAACACACATTTATTGTCTTTAAATGGGCTTAAAGTGTACTATTTTATTTTACATTTTGATAGCGACAGGAGGAAGGATCACAAGTACAATGTTTTCTTAGATTTCATTTTACACCTGAGTTTCCTGTATTTAGAACACTGAGGAACTCACTCAGCTTTGTCTCGCAGACCTAGATACTGTACGATAGTCACGCTTCCCAGTGCATTTGTCAGGCACACCACTTCCTACTGGAGTAACACTGTTATAACTTTTACAAAGTGATTTGCGAGTCTACTTTGGCAATCAAGCGCTGCGTATTTCACTTGAAACACAGCGTTTCCAAGAATATTAACCTCAGCTACAGATACACGCTTTGCGTATGATAACGAACACACACGAATCCATTCACAGTGCCCATGGTTGAACAAGTTACTTTGTTGATATATGTCTGCAGATACCTCATGCAGAAAGATGAAAAACATTACAGCAGTAAAAGAAGAGAGACAATCTGTTTTGGGGCTTTGTTCCACTTTCAAAGGCTTTCTTGCTGTCTTTGATAAGGCCTAGAACATTGTTAGAAACATGCTGGTGGGAACCAATGTATAGAGGCACATGTCATCTCTGCAGCCATTATCATCTCATGAGCTATGTTAATGAGTTAAAACAGTCAAAAGAAGTCCAGGGAACCAGGGGCTGAGTCCAGAAGACAGATAGCATGATATTATAGTTGGCTTAACAACAGAGGAATGCAAAAAAGCAATGAAGAGGCATGGCTATCACTCAAAGAAGAACTGAGCCAAAACTGTTTGCTCCTATGTACTTTTAAAACAGAGTCTTAATTCTCTACATAGAATAATAGGTACACATAGGGCAAAGTATGCTTCAGTGAACCAATATATATATTTCTAATCATCTATTTTGAACACGTATGTTTGTTTATGAAAAATATAATATTAAAGCTAATGGAATTGATTGACAAAGTTTTTCCTGATCTTTATACAATTTTGCCCTCACAGCGAGTATAGCAGATTGGGTTGGGTATTTGGTAAATTCCATTACCCCAGGTTGAGGTATTTACCACATGTGGCAATTCCTCAAATTCTCATTTTTTAAATGAAAATAAGGCATAACACTTGGAATTGGTTTTTAACACACCAAATTCTGCTAATTTTGCCAATTGCTGGGGTTTTCCCTCAATGAATTTCAGCATGTAAGATTTACTGGAATTTATCAGGAGAAAAATTGTGAGGGTGTGATATTTATCACACAATCCATGCACAAACACATGTGTTAGCCCGTAACTCGTAAAAGGGGCCTAAGTTACATACTATACTTTATTCGTGAGGGCAGACTTAACAATTTGATCCCAAAGCTAGATTTCCTCACATGAAAATTCCACCTTAACGGTGAGATGCCGTTAAATATAGTCAGATTTCTCTGTACATACATCTACTACGAAGGTTGGACTATGCACAAGAGTATTTCTGAGAATTTGCAAAACTCTTAGATTCCCACAGGAGTGCGCAGTATTATGTGGGATTTTAAAAACGTATTAATTTCGAGCCAAAATATAGAAGTCATCCGATGGTAGCAATTTTTTCTGAATTGATCCTAAGTGAGTACGTGAAATACAGGAACATTGTTGATTTACACATCAGATCCTTGATATCATTATAGAAATGATGGTATATCACAAACGTCCATCTTCCTGCAGTAAAATATTGGAATTAAATATATTCCGTGATTCTGATACAAAAACAAATCCACTGGAAGATATTCTTTAGATGAAGTCAGAAACTTAAAAAAAAAGTCTTGCTTACTTCCAAATGAGTTTAAATACAAATCAACATTCTGTGCTTGAGTACTCATTTTAATGTGTGCCTTCATGAGTTAACAGTTGCTATGTAAATCCTTTCAGATACTGTAACTACCAGATTTGACTACCCTGTGTGACTGGGGAGCGTATAGTATCAAACATCAGGCCATGTGTCCCGGTCCTCACACTCTTAAGGATACAGATATCAACCTTCATTTGACAAAAATGCACATCCGTTTTTTCCTTAGGAGGCTCTGAGCTCAGCACCCCATCCCAAGAGCCCCATCATTTCAACTCATGGTTATGTTCAGCAGTCTCTGGGATCAGGCCTCTGGTCAGGACCAGCGTTCAGATGATATTCCCCCTGATTCTACTGGCCATGACCAATGACTGTGACTGATGTCTCTCTAGACACATGCAGCCTGGTTCATCAAGCCGAAATCAGCTCGCAAAGGGCCAGATTCTGAGAATCTGGCCCTTTGCGAGCTCTATTTTTGCATTTGGGATTCATCATCCCAAATGCAAAAATCGGTAATAGCGATGTCGCAATTTTGCGAGGAATTACATTTAAGGAATCTCTATTTGAGATTCCTTAAATGCAATTCATCATCCATTAAAAAATTGCGAATTCGCAATTTCGGCCCGCTATTTACCGCGAGGTCAAACCTCGTGGTACATAGCGAAAACTTAGAAAAATGCTTTTAAAAGCATTTTTCTAAATTGCATGTTGCACACACACATGTCCTTTGGACATGTGTGTTCGCAACACCTGTTTCAATTTGCATTTAAGGGGTGCTACAGGGTGTCCTTTGGACACCCCTGGCACCCTTTAAATCGCTATCTTATTTGCGATTAGCAAATTGCTAATCGCAAATAAGGAATAACTCCCCATTCATTCCTATGGGCCTTTGGCCTAATCGCAAATAAGGATTGTGTAGGAATCGCAAATCTTTTTGCGATTCCTACATGAATCCCGTTTTGCGAGTCTGTAATAGCGATTCCTTATGAATCGCTATTATAGACTCGCAAAACGGGTCTATGATGAATCAGGCTGATGGGCAGGACAGGCTCTGAGATTGTTGTCCAGAGCCCACAGAGCATCGCCTTTGGTTTTAGTACTTCAACATCTGGGTAGCCTACATACTTATAGTAGGAAGGCTATATTATCACTGGCAATCAATACATGTGCCTAATAGCAATCCAAATGTGGCTTTAGTGTTGTCATCAGTAATGGCGGGATGCCCTTGATTATTGTCATTTGCGTTAGGCCAGACGGTTGATAGATGCCCTAGTCTTCAACTGTTGGGATAATTGAATTTCTAAGAAGTGCAAATGAAAAGCATATAAGGATGTTAATCCTCATAAAAGCTTGATGATGACTAGACCTGGGGCCCTATTAAAGATTTTGTCTTGAGTGCGCAATGGACGTGTGCACCCACTTTGGTTTCCCCCTGGGCACAATGAGTTTACAGAAGGGGCATCAGATGCCTGTGCAGCCCCTTCTATACTACTGATAGCGCTGGCAGCTGCCAGAGTTATCATGAAAGGGCATTCCTTCATTTGCATGGCGGCTTGGCACTACACAAACTTGCGCCATATTATAGAACTGGGCACAGACATAAACAGGCCCTTAGGAGGAGCAATTACAGTGAATAACACAAAGGTGGTGCTCTGTAAGAGCACCTTCTAAAGGCAACCCCTGTATGGGAGAAAAGAGGAAACATTGACCCACAGACATCACACTCCAGGCAGGTGCAGTCACTCAGTGCACCTGCCCGCAGGTGAATCTCTGTCCCCTTCTATAAAGTGCAGGACGGTGTCAACTGCACAGCGAAGCACAGAGCTACTGATTAAAGCATCTGCTCCATATTTCACTGAAGGTGTTGTCCTCAGGGCTGCCCCGAGTGTGTGACTTCCTTTAGGGCAGCGCATTCATTGTATACGGGCACAGTGTTCCTATTTGCACCAGCACACATGTTTAAAGGTGCGCTGTGGCACAAACATGAACAGTGCGCCTGATACGTAATATGACTTATTTACTACTGATATCATGCCACCAGCGACGGCTCGTGGAGGGAGTTACGGTGGGGCAGGAGGGTGGGGAGGGGGAGGGGCAGGGTGGAGGTTGCTAAAAACCGGCATATGGATAATTGCAGGTAAGTAAACAATTTAATTAATAAAACGAATTTCGTAGCTCGCACTGCATTGCATTTTGCGATGCAAGGCGCACTACGAAATTCGTTTTATTAATTAAATTGTTTACTTACCTGCAATTATCCATATGCCGGTTTTTAGCAACCTCCACCCTGCCCCTCCCCCTCCCCACCCTCCTGCCCCACCGTAACTCCCTCCACGAGCCGTCGCTGCATGCCACTCTCAGTTGGTGAATTGGCATCGAGTGGCAGTGACCCATTGAAAATGGCTAATTCTGTTTGCCAACATGACTCTTAAAAAACACCCAAGACACATGAGGCAGAAAATTCTCCTAGGGCATTAAGCTCAGATGTCTCATGTGGACTGCAATGCGGAATTGCACTTCCCACTATGGTGTCTTTAAGAGCATGGCTTTAGGTATTCCTTTGTACCCTTGAATGGCTAGAATAAGAAATTGCAGCTGACATCCGATTGTCTCCTACTTATGAATAATACTCACATTTTGTCGGGGTCATATTGGGAAGAGGAAACATAGGTCGTGGGCCAGATCACAAACATTTTTGACTGGTGCTATTCCATGTCCTTGGTAGTAAAATAAAGCATTGCTCGATGCAAACACCTTTTAGCACCATATTATGAAAACAAGATTCTGTAGGTGAAATATCTGACAAGAATAACTGTGCACATTTGCTGTGTGGAATTTTGTTGTAGTGGTGATGGGTTCTGTTGTTTGGTTATGCTGTGATTTTATTGTTCTCTATTGCTATATTTTCAGCCATAAGCAGCCTTGAAAGTTCCTGTCACAAGCAACCATTTACCACCATGTAAGGTGGTAAACTACTGCTGCTCTAGCTCTTAGCTAGTTAAGCCACCAGACCACCCAAAACTGTGGCAAATACTCCATCTTAACTGAGCTTCCCCAGTGCTCACCTTATGTGATAATGCTCCCTCTATTTACTGATGGCCCATTTATAAAAAATTAATCATCATTAGTAAATATAGAATTTTGCTGAATATTCTCCAATGATAAATTATTGAACCCTTGCTAATTTCTGCCTGAAAAAATGGACAGTCATTAAAACTCTTCCACCAAGCTCATTCTCTACCAGTAGTGTAATTAACACACTAGCTCAGACAATTAGTTATGTTCCTGGAAGAATAAAGAACCTGAGCAGGCCAACAGATTTCTCGGAAAATAGCAGGGGCAGGTTAATTATTGCATAGTATTTTGGAATATAAGGGGAAGGAAGTGAACAGCGACAGCAGATGGACCCAATAATAGAGAGGCTCGTACTATCACCAGTAGTGTGTTTATACTAAGCAAAGGCTTAGTATGAGGCTTATTGTTGATAGAGGCCTGCATCAAACTAAATCACTTGCAGGGGGAGAATGAGAGGATCTCATTTCCATAGATCAAACTCTGCAAGGGTCAAGGAAGCTCCGTACCATGGCCATTAAGTCCTTTGCTGCACACTGAAAGAGGTACTTTGGAAAAGTGCTGGTTTCACCGGGAACTATCTTTGAAAATGATTAGTATATATCACCAACCATAAGATAAGTACCTAAGAAACAAAGGGGCATATCAGCAACTCTTTGCGATAACTATCGTAAAGTGTGCTTCGCGCTCTTTTCCCTAACCCCCGCTATTGCAGCTTTTAATCGCAGAGATATAGCGTTATTAGCAACGTGTATCTCCAAGGCGATGAAAATTCCTGCGAAAGCGGGGACATCGACTTTTTGCAGGGATCCAGAGATGTTCCCTGCAAAATGGTGATAACCTTGCTGATACGACCCTGTGGTCGTATCAGCTGAATCCACCCCCTATGTTAAGGGTGGCTAAGTCAAGAATTTAGCAGACGTTAGTGTTTTCTCCAAAAACTAACATCTGCTAAAATGCTAGGGCATTCTTGCTGATAGCGCAAAGCTACGCTATTGATGTCCTGACATGTAGTGTATGTCAGGAACGCCCACTTTGCATCTCATTAGAGATGCAAAGGTAGGCATAGTGCAAAAGGGTACTAATGTGCGAATATGCATGTTAGCACCCTCTTGCTGATAGGGCAATGGTTTTATCAGAGATAAAGCCCTTGCTGATATGCCCCCCAATTGTATTTACGAAAGATTAGAGGAGGGAACACCTGCTGTCTGCATTTCCCCATGGAAAGAGACTTAGGCCTGGCATACTTTCCCCTTGTGCTCAAGAACTGGTTCCCAGAAGCATAATAGACAAAGATAAGCATCTGAAAAAAGGCCCGTGATAACTCTGACCTGAGGTGGAGGCATGGCTGGAAAACATAAAAGACAGGCTAAGCTTTCTATGATGAAAAGAGAATTTGCGTAGTTTTGTTCAGTGAAATTTGAACATTTTGCAAACTTACACATAAGTATGTTAAATGTAATTTGTTAGGCTCTCACATGACATTTCTACATGAGGTCCCAAATCATCTAAAAAGATCTGGTAATGAAGGATAGTGGCCTGAATTAAAATTACCACTCAGTAATGCCTTTACATTCTGTCCAGACATTTGCTTGAACCAGGCTACAGCCAGCAAAACATATGCAAAAACTGCATGATCCATATTCTCATGTAGCAGGTAATTTGTATGTTTTGCAAAATTAACAAGCATGATTAAAATGAAACCCAGGCCTATTCTTTGCAGAAGAACCAGCAGGCCAATGGAAACTGCCACCTTTGCTGGAGTCTTGTCTGAAGAGAGTGATTGACAGAGCCACTTTTATCTGTGCCCTGGGATCTTGAAAGCTATCCTTTTCAGTTTAGAATCTTTACAAGGTGTTGAAAGGAAGATATTCAGTGGCATGAGAAATGTTTGAGCAACTGTATGTACCACCCTAAAAGGTAACAGAGTTCTCTTCTGGTCTGAATGCCTTTGTGAGATAAAACAGTTTGCTGGTGTAAGATGGGTTGGTAAGAGGGGGGAAGCCCCACTCATGTTACAACAAAATCCTTATTATGGAGAACCAGAAAAGTCACTCAATGAACCTGTGCTTTACCTCTCTGAAGCTGGGCACAAAGCAGCCAGGCTTAACTTAGAGGCAATGCGTAAAGTATTTATGCAGCACGCAAACAGTAAAGAAGTGAAAACACAACACAAGAAAAATCTCAAATCAATTTAGAAAATAGAAAATAGAGTCAATTTAAATTAATGCAGCTAGAACAACGCTTCGATTAGTAGAACCAGAGATATTGAATTTTAAAGTTTTTTGTGAAAATTGTTCTAAGAAGCAAAAAAAAAACACTTGCAGTTTTATGGTTGTGCTGAACTGGGGTAAAATCCCAAGTTCAGGCCTCCTGTCATGGAGTTGTCAGGCTTGACGTTGGTTCTCTTCGGGGCTGTGCTGAATATCCTATAACCACCCCCACACAACTTTCCTAGAGTCTGAAGTATGTAACACAGACTACCAAGATAGTCCCGTGAGCGCGGGAAAGGAAGGGGACAGCGGGGAGGGAGATCTGAAACGACAATACCAATGATTTAGAAAACACCCCTCCAAAACCCCACAAAGGAATAATTCAACAATCCTTTCTACTATGCACAGCACTGTTCTATGCCCCTACCTGAAAAGGAAAATATAATCGTCTTTGTATTTAGGGAGGAATGATGAGGGCCGAGATCTGGGATGGAAGCCAACTGCAACAACAAGCATATAAGAACACAATAAGCGTATTATTCCATGTGAGACTATGTTAATCCCTCATATTCAACTACCTACCACTTGAATATAGTGTTCTTCTTTAGGCTAGAACAATCCCCTTGATCACGTACCCACGTTTCGTCTCCCCTGTGTATTCAAATACAAAGTATAGGATAATGATGTAACGAAAAGGAATCACAAAGGAAAATATGGCAGGCAAGATTGTTATCACAGTTTCCTGCCAGAGGATTTAGTTCATCCAATTGGGGAAGGTGTCGGATTCCTGACACCCACGTATTATGAAAACACAATATCTCTCTCCGCAAACAAAGGACAGGTTACACTGTTCCGAATTCCGTAATTAGATCAATATCGTACTTTATGTCTGTGGAAACGAAAGGACTGATCCAATCTGATTTGACCGTAAACAAACCTCTCCCCGCAATGAGAACGCAAACCGGCATCTCGTCCAACAGGGAGAGAGGTAAAACCCTTGTTAAATCACAGGGTCATACCAAAGTTCTTTGTTTATGCACACAGCCGCATGCATTAAACACACAAATCCACCTTCTTTCACCCGACCCAGCACAGGGTGAAAAGGAACAAAGCCTGTTAACGTTTCTCTAGCCAGGAGCTTACCGCTACCTCTTCTTACCACCCAGTCCGACGTCCTGGCAAGAATTTTTGGCACCACGATTGAGTAAAGGCTCTGTCTTATTTCCGGGATTGTGCGTGACTGACATTTGGAATGTGACGTTGTCTCCTGGCCTTCTGGGATCTGTAGTTCGTTCCGTGCAGTCGCCCATTTGTCCCGCAAAAGGCGGACAGCGACCATACACGGCGGAAACCTGTCAGGAGTGTGGACAAGATACAGGGACTAGGTTAGTTTTAACTTACAATTAATTTGGGTGTAAACGTCATATTTCTATCTGCTCCCTAAATTTACACAGTGAAAAACAGTTTATGAGTTTTTCACTGTCAGGACAAGTAACACTTAAAAACACAGGTCCTGTTTCTAAATGCCAAGCACCCTGTCCTGTGAGCTTTTAGGGTCTGCCTTAGGAGTGACTTAGGCAGTGGAGGTTCCGCTGTTATAAATAGCAAAACAAAAGGAAGTAGCCTGGTCCAAGTGACTGTAGGTGTGCCGTATCGAATCTAGAACCATGAGTCCATTAGTAGCACTAGAGTGATAGCACTGGGCTGGAAAAACTTCCCATCAGCCCACCCATCTGGTGGAGTATGTCACGTGGGAGATGTATCATCAATCCAAATCTCAACCAATGCACCTAATAATGATGCGGAGATGGATTATAGTGATGTAAACTCAGACCACAGTGCTTCACTGGTGATGCTAATGGGGTGCAGTGCAAGTGAGAAGTTATGTGAGGAAAGTGAGGCTACAATTGACTCCAAGGACCAAAAATAAGTTTAATAGGTATGGTACTAGGGTCAAAATTAAAAATGCCAAAATAGTTTTAAATAATAACTATATAAAGGCAAGGTGTGTGGAGGTCGACATGTTTCAGCTAGATGGACTATTGGTCCAAGCTTTCTTCAGGACCAAGTGAAAACTGCGACTGCAAATCAGAATAAAATAGTGACTGTGTACACTATATACTGGATAAATCCTACCAGCTCCTCTGAGCCCAGATGTGTACTGGTGGTAATCCAGGTCTTGCGGTATCTCCTAAAGAGAAAAGAGAAGTGTACATCAGAAAAGAATATAGTGTCTAACGGTATCAGGGATACAAGAAACAAACACTAAGCACACAAACAGTGCGGTGGAGAAAATATCTCCCCGCTAGCACAGTAGACAATAGGTTCTACCGGTTTTGACGTGTCTACAATCACAAACAAATTGAAAACGTACTGACTCACCCAACGTTGTGTGAGAGTACGCCTCACCTCACCCGGCACCCACTCGGGAAGAAGGAGGCCCCGCTCTGTTAGGATGGAAATGTAATAAAGACCTCAGAGGGATATCAGAGGTACTTACGTGCATATAATTACCCATTTCCAATATTCTCCTAACAAAAACTAGTTGTGTAAAAAAAGAGACTCGACCTCATTTGAGCAAATGACTAAGACCATGCAGGGAAAGGTAGAGAGAGAGTCAAGACTAAAAAGACTCTGCTTGGCAGTATGATGACTACGAAAAGGGGCAACACAGTGAAATGCCCTACCTGTCCGTCGGTACCTCTACACCAACATCCGAGAGGGAGTGGAGGTAACTGGCTGATGAACGCGCATGTCCTTTTACACCCGTATTGATAGAATAATTGGCTACGGCTGTGGCAGGTGTTATTAATCGACATTTGCGCTGAGTCAGAAGTGAAGACGCTATCGCTAGTGTGCGCTTGCGCCGTATACGATGCTATATCGGCTGCGCATGCGTGAACCAAGGGACAAATGTGTCAACTCCACGCATGCGCCATGGAGTTATTGTCCATGCAGCTCTTCACCGAGGGCGTCAATTTAAGAGCGGTGTATGTAGCTCACTAGAGATGTGAAAACGACTCATATAGTTTGAAAATACAGGGTTCTAAATCCCAATGAAATTATTGCCTGAAACGAGACAATCATGAACAACGATATACCGGGACTAGTTGTTTACAGCGATGTCCACGGTATATCGTCATTGAGGCCCTGAATGTGGCCTTTCAGAAGAAAAACCCACTTCTGTTCCTTCTTGAATAGAAACTTAGACACATCACTAATGTGAGGGGGAATGTATGGCTGTTCAAGGATAACCCACTTCATTTCGTGTTCAAGGTTCCGCTGTTATGCCAGAGGAGCATCGCCCCCATGTCAGGAGCTACAATAACTGAAAAATAAAATGATAATAAACCAGATTTATTATCATTTTATTTTTCTTCCAATGCTGAGTCTTGGGTGACGGGCCTAGTTGATGACAGGCCCAAAGAGGGAGCGGTTGGCACTGCTGCCAGTGTACATGTCGGTTTGGCCAACATTTTAGAACGGCCAAACCAACATGAGCACTGACATCTCACCCAAGCTGCATTGCAAGGTCGTGAGAACAGCAGGCACAGGCTGCCAGATCTCATTTGAGCCAAAAATCAACCCACTCAGGCCAATCCCAGCAATTCACTCATGCTGGTAGAGAGAAGCTTTGGGACTGGCTGTAGGGGAGTCTGGGACCCTCAGCCTGTGCACACTAGTCATCAGGGGAATGGTAGGTAAGTTCTACTTTTTGCTTTTATTTTTTGTCGCCCTGGGTTACTCATATCATTTACTCAATACCAACTGCTACTGGAAAGGTTTAGGCCTGGTAAAAAGTGTATTATGCCAGGGCGAAATTACAATTTAAAACTACACTACAGGCTATTTTAAAAGGCTACTTCAGTGGGTGGCACAATGAGTGCTGATCCCACTATTGGCATTTAATTTGCATGCCCTGGGTACATGCAGTCCTATATACTATGGACATACATGTAAATTTAATACATTACTCAGGTGTAAACCAAATTGCCATGTTTTAGGGAGTAATCACCAGCACTTCAGCTCTGGTTAGCAGGAGTAGAGTTCACAGAGTTCTAATGCCAACTAAAACATATTCAGCAACAGAGGGCTCAAATCTGGGGATGATCGTGCAAAAAGGACGAGGTCCAACAGCTGGTAATTGTTTCTCATTTTTGGTGTAAAGTTTTACTTTCGTGGCCACTTTTGATGATGCAGGTCGACTGAGATTTACTATTTAACTTGTGTTGTTGGGCTTTTATTTGACATTTTCGTCACATATTCATATGTCCTGATTTCTGCATCCAATTGTTATTTGGTCTTGTTTAAATCCTTACATTTTTCATCTTCCTAATGAAACTGATTTAAAAATGTTATTGGTTTCTTTAATTCCTGCTGGTGTGGTGCTCCTTAAATCTTCAAATATTAAATGATTACATCGCATATGGAAAGGGGCGACCACTCGGTCCCCCCGAACGTATGGATGAGTGCCTCGATCCCCCCGGGAAGCCATTTTTGGGCGGGAGGCGCGTCTCGGCTGGTATGCCCGAAGCGGCGTAGCCGGGGCGCGCCTTTTCCCGCCCTAGAGTGGGCTGGCCTAGACACCGACGCAGCCAGCCACGCCCCCGGGGCGGGCAGGGGCGGGTTTTCGCCCGCCCTGAAGACGGATAAAAGAAGGCGCAAGACCAGAAGACGTCCTCTTGTTCTTGTGCTCCGAAGCTGCACCTCCTCGCTACACGTGAGCTCGGGACGGAACGAAGAGCCAGTTTTGAGCGTTTTGATCTTTTTCTTTGTCTTCTAGATACTTCCTCGGAGAGATGCCCAAGAAAGGCGCAAAAAAGAATGACGACCGATCAGATGGTGCGGGCCCTTTGCAAAGAAGTGTCCGACATAAAGAAACGGTTGGCGGAGCGAGATGGGGAGGAGGGTTCGGGCACCCCGCCGGCTGGAGGGAGACCTAAGAGGCCGAGAAAGGTTCCAGCCGGTGGGGCCGTCCCGGTTCCCTCTGCCCCGCTCGAGGCGCCGACCCCAGTACCGATGGAGGGGAATCCAATCCCCGTTGTCGTCACCCCGACATCCAAGGAAGACATGCCCCCCGAGCTGGCAGCACAGCTAGCAGCATGGTTGGGGGATAGTAGTGATGGCGCCACGGCTGCCGAAGCACAGGCGCTGATAAAAGGGCTTCGTGAGAAGAAAGAGGCAGCTAGAGTGGCTACGCCGTTGGCGGGGATAGACAAGCCGCAAGCGGCAGAAGCTGCGTCCGGTGCAGGTAAGCGGCCATTGCCGATTGCAAGGGACGAGTCAGCACCCTCTCGTAGAGAGAGATTAGGACAACATGTGCCTTTAGCTATAAAGGAAAAGATCTGGGCGGGGGAGTACGTGAATATTTTTTCCCTGCTTGTTGATCATTATGATGTGGAACATGTAAAAAGTCAGAAGGACTTAATGCATCCGAGTGTTTGGCGCGCAAAGATGGCCGCCTTTAAGGTAAATGAGAACATTGGCAACTGGGGCAATGCATGGGGTATTTTCATATCAATTTTGGGGGAACGTAGGCCCGAGTTGCTTCCTGAGTTTCCCGTTTATCAATCACGAATTATGGGTTACTCGACAGCGTATCAAGGTAACCATTGGTTTTGTTATGACAATTTGTTCAGGAAAGAAAAGGAACATAACAAGGGTTTGACTTGGGATTGTTACGATTCTTTAACATGGGATAAGATGAAAGAATCGGGAATGTTAAGAATGCCATTGGTCGGGAGCACTGTTGTTGATTACTCCCGCCAAAATGTGGGGACGCCCTTTCGACCAAGTACGAGCACCGACGACCAGTCGAGGCCCGCAGGCAATACAGGGAGAAAGGGTTTCTGTTTTAATTTTAACAAGGGGAAGTGTACCAGGCCTCCGGGATCGTGTAAATTCAAACATGAGTGTAGTACGTGTGGGTCGTCCCATCCTGAGTCATCGTGCAGAGCCAGAACGAGTGAGAATGGGGGTAAGGGAGGCGCCAAACAGGTCTAAGCTAGGCCGAGGGGCGCCTTTACCAACCCCGATTGATACCTTGGCAATGATTCCCTGGCTCAGCGAATACCCGGATCGCACTTCTGCCGGGGTGCTGCGGAACGGTTTTACACATGGTTTCCGCATCCCGGTAGGGGACTTTCAGGGTGTAGGGATGTGCAAAAATCAACTTTCCGTTTTACAACATGCATCTGTAGTGCAAGAAAAAATTCAGAAAGAGGTTAGCCGGGGACGGGTCGCCGGCCCGTTTAGTGAGCCCCCGGTACCGGATTTCGTTTGTTCTCCGTTAGGGGTGGTCCCCAAGAAGGACCCGGGTGAGTTTCGTTTGATTCATAATCTATCTTCTCCATATGGTCTTTCGGTGAACGACGCAATTGAGCCAGAAGTTTGTTCGGTGCGATACGCATCTTTTGATGAGGCGGTAGCCATCTTGAATCGCCTGGGGCACGGGACGTTGATGGCGAAATCTGATATCGAGTCAGCGTTCCGGTTGCTTCCGGTACACCCAGACGATCAGCGTCTTCTGGGATTCGGGTTTCAGGGGTCATTTTACATGGATAGGTGTATGCCAATGGGATGCTCTATATCATGTGCTTACTTTGAGCAATTCAGTACTTTCCTGCAATGGGTGTTCACTAAGAAAACGGGTTTCCGAAATGTAATGCACTACCTTGACGATTTTCTGTTCCTTGGCCCCGCCGGTACTTCCGAATGTGCCCGGGCCTTAGCTGAATTCTGTGTGTTAATGGATCATCTTGGCGTGCCATTGGCACCAGGTAAAACTATGGGTCCCACGACTTGCCTCGAGTTTTTGGGGATCGAGTTGGACTCAAGGGAGGGGTGCTTCCGTTTACCAGCTAGCAAAGTGTCGAAATTCAGGGCAGCCCTCCAAGTATGTTTAAAGGCATCCAAAGTTACACTGCATCAGTTGCAACAGTTAGTGGGAAAGTTGAACTTTGCCTTGAGGGTGATACCAATGGCTCGCCCCTTTTCCCGCTCAATTGCCCAAGCGATGGTTGGCTTAAAGGAGGGTCATCATCGCACAAGGTTATCGGCCGAGGTCCGCCAGGACATGCGGATTTGGTTAGCATTCTTGGCGGACTTCAATGGCCGGGTCGTCTGGAACAAGCCAGCCGTCTCCTCTGAAGAGCTTGGGCTATGGACAGACTCAGCAGGAAGCGTAGGTTTTGGCGCCATCTTCGGCACAAAATGGTCGGCACAAAAGTGGCCCCTATGGTGGCACGAGAAGGGGCTGACAAGTAACATCGCTTTCCTCGAACTATTTCCCATTCTGGTGGCCCTGAGAACCTGGCCAGAAGGGTTCAGAGATCATTCTGTTGTGTTCTGGTCCGACAATATGACCGTGGTAGAATGCATCAATAGTCAGGCAGCCCGTTGTAAGTTGATTTTGAGGCTCCTCAAAGAAATTGTCTTACTGTGTATGCAACTGAACGTAGTATTCAGAGCAAAACATGTCCCAGGGGTGATGAATCAGGCTGCTGATGCACTGTCTCGTTTTCACATGCAGGCTTTCTCGGGTTTCCTTCCTTCAGCGGACCCGGAGCCGGCACCCTTCCCCGAAGCTCTCTGGTCTCTCGGTGCCCCGAACTTCGTCACCTCGTGGGAGAGAGTCTAGCACCCAGGACAAGGATGGCATATGAAGGGGCGTTCCAGGCCTATTTAGCCTTTTTGGGGGCAGAGAGAGGAGGACTTTGGGGTCAGGAGGAGTTGGTAGTACTTTTTCTGATGTCCTTACGTAGGGCTGGGAAATCGGTGGCTACGGCCCAAAGGCATCGTGCCGCCATTTCCTTTGTTGCCAGGGCCCATGGCATCCTGGACCCAACAGCGTCTTTCACGGTACAAAAAGCGCTACGTGGGTGGCAACGTCTAGAGGGTCGCAGAGTAGATGTACGACGACCGATAGGTCTAGACAGGTTGTCCCAGTTACTGGTCACGCTCCCGAACACATGCTCGTCCCCGTTCGAGACCTGTTTGTTCCGGACTGCATTTACGCTGGCATTTCACGGGGCTATGAGAGTTAGTGAGCTGGTTGCAAGGAACAAACGGGACGTGACGGGGGGCTTGTGCAGGGAGCATGTCCAGATCAGGGGTGATGCGATGATTGTCTCCTTTCTCAGGTCCAAGACTGACCAAGATGGGAGAGGGGACTGCACGATCATCCGCAGGAACCTCGACTCATCCATGTGTCCGGTACAGTGCTTAGAAGATTACCTAGCACGAAGGGTGGCATCATGGGGAGGGACATTGTTGAGGCATGCAGACGCCACCCCGCTGACGAGGTTTCAGTTTCAACGGGTGCTTGCAATGGCCATTGCTGCAGCGGGCTTGGACCCGGGCGAATTTGGGACCCACTCCTTTCGTATAGGGGCTGCCACTGAAGCTACAGCCAGAGGTCTTAATGTAGAACAAGTGAAACGTGTGGGGCGCTGGTCCTCCAATTGTTATAAGAGGTACGTGCGATTGCACATGTTGTGAAACTGTAATCATGTACTCACGCCTCTTGTTTTTGTTTGTTTTCAGTTGCGCAAGCCTACGCGGCAGGGCAGACTGAGCAGTCGACCCAACACCAGGTCAGCGGTCGCACGTCACCGGCTGTGAGGAAGGAGGTTTGGGTCGTGGGCCACTCATACGTGAGACGGGCTGCAGACGTATTCAAAGCAGGTGACATGGTTCACGTACCTGAGGAATACGGGTACAGAGTGTCCTTCTACGGAAGGGGCGGTCTCTGTATTGACCAGTTTCAGGAATTTTTTGAGGGCTTGTTAGAGCGGATGAGGTCACCGCCGTCCATAGTCATAGTGCATTTGGGGGGCAATGATTTGGTCACCACCGGTAGACGACTTCTCCTGGAGGCTATGCTTTCCACGGTAAGTTGGTTAGCGAGGAGAGTTCCGGGGTGCCTAATCGCATGGTCTCATATGATCCCACGAAAAGTGTGGCGGGGGGCTATCTCGATCCCTGCTTTGAATCATTCGGTTAGAAAATTGAATAACAAAGTGAGTAGGTTGTTCCGTTCCAAGGCATTGCATTCGATCTCGCATAATTGTATTAATGATGACAGTATGTATCTGGGGGATGGTGTGCATTTGTCGAGGGCGGGGAATGAGTTACTCATAGGAGACTTCCTAGCCTGGTTAAAATCTTTGGAACATGACCTTTAGGTAGGAGTTTTGTGGGGGGTCCGGATAGCCGGTCAACTATCCGGACCTGTGGCGGTAAGGTCATGATCGGTGAGCACTAATTGGTAGATCCCTATGAGTGGGCGTCACCCAACACGGATGGGAGCGCTCGGGAGAGGTGGCCATTGGCCCCTCAGTGGGGAGGCGGTCCCGTCTAAGGGCGGGTCGCCGGAAGTAAAGGAAAGGCGGTCAAGGCCCCTTCCTTTGTAGGAGGGGTTACAGCCCCCTCCTGGGGAATTTCCCGGGGCTAGTGTCATCTGCGACGGCAGATGCGGTAAGTTGTGTGGGGTGGGGAGAGGTCAACGATACCTTCTAGATACCACACACAAGTGTTCGAACGACCTTTAAATGGCGTCGAGTCTTAAGTGCCCCCGTCAAGTCAAGGGAAATTGTTAGTAGTTGCACTTGTGGTAAGCCCCTGTGCCATCGCCCCTCCTAAGTGGGAGGGGTAAGTCTGGTTAGGGATCTTGACACCGGTTATGACCTTGCCGTTGGCCCTTAAACGTTAGGATGTACAATTTCAGTATTCTTAGAGAATGTTTTGTAGGATGCTAGTTCGGCTAGGAGAACCTCTGTATTAGAGATTATGTTAAGGTTAGCCAAACATCGTAATGTGCTAATGAAATTGTACATAACATGAAAACGTTTAATGTTTTAATCTTTTGTTTTAATAAATACGGCCGGGATGGTCACTCCATCCCACATCCAAAAACTTTAAGAACAGTTTCCGGTTTACCTTCCTTTTGGGGATTGTGTTGAGAGGGGGTGGCGGGTATCTCGGCCATATGGAAAGGGGCGACCACTCGGTCCCCCCGAACGTATGGATGAGTGCCTCGATCCCCCCGGGAAGCCATTTTTGGGCGGGAGGCGCGTCTCGGCTGGTATGCCCGAAGCGGCGTAGCCGGGGCGCGCCTTTTCCCGCCCTAGAGTGGGCTGGCCTAGACACCGACGCAGCCAGCCACGCCCCCGGGGCGGGCAGGGGCGGGTTTTCGCCCGCCCTGAAGACGGATAAAAGAAGGCGCAAGACCAGAAGACGTCCTCTTGTTCTTGTGCTCCGAAGCTGCACCTCCTCGCTACACGTGAGCTCGGGACGGAACGAAGAGCCAGTTTTGACCCACCCACCAGCCCCTGAGGACAGCAAAGTTGTTGTGCAATAAAGTGAATTGATAAGTTTGTTTTTCCGTTTCGTTTACAGGCTATAACAGTAGCAGTTTGTAGTTAATAAAGATGGTGAATATCGTTTAGGTTGTTATGATTAAAGTGATTTGATGTGATGTTGCATTTTTAGCATGTTCCTTCGGTCGTAGCGACCAATGTTTTCATAGGTTGAAGAACTGTCGTATTTATTTTTTGGTAGGCGGTAAGGTCATGATCGGTGAGCACTAATTGGTAGATCCCTATGAGTGGGCGTCACCCAACACGGATGGGAGCGCTCGGGAGAGGTGGCCATTGGCCCCTCAGTGGGGAGGCGGTCCCGTCTAAGGGCGGGTCGCCGGAAGTAAAGGAAAGGCGGTCAAGGCCCCTTCCTTTGTAGGAGGGGTTACAGCCCCCTCCTGGGGAATTTCCCGGGGCTAGTGTCATCTGCGACGGCAGATGCGGTAAGTTGTGTGGGGTGGGGAGAGGTCAACGATACCTTCTAGATACCACACACAAGTGTTCGAACGACCTTTAAATGGCGTCGAGTCTTAAGTGCCCCCGTCAAGTCAAGGGAAATTGTTAGTAGTTGCACTTGTGGTAAGCCCCTGTGCCATCGCCCCTCCTAAGTGGGAGGGGTAAGTCTGGTTAGGGATCTTGACACCGGTTATGACCTTGCCGTTGGCCCTTAAACGTTAGGATGTACAATTTCAGTATTCTTAGAGAATGTTTTGTAGGATGCTAGTTCGGCTAGGAGAACCTCTGTATTAGAGATTATGTTAAGGTTAGCCAAACATCGTAATGTGCTAATGAAATTGTACATAACATGAAAACGTTTAATGTTTTAATCTTTTGTTTTAATAAATACGGCCGGGATGGTCACTCCATCCCACATCCAAAAACTTTAAGAACAGTTTCCGGTTTACCTTCCTTTTGGGGATTGTGTTGAGAGGGGGTGGCGGGTATCTCGGCCATATGCTCTGTTATTGCTAACAGGGCTCAGCTCCGGTTTTCTCAATGACACTTTTTTAAGTTTACATGGCACTAGATTACTACTTGGGAGGGAGCCTTTCACCAAATTTCGAATCCAGGTGCCTACAATTCTTGGACTGCATATGCACACAGAAGAGGGGAATCAGAGTAGGGTGTTGTCCCCTTAATAAAGGCGACAAAATGAAAGGCAGAAAACAGAAGTATTTGCTATGTACCTATAAGCATGTTATGCTTGAAATCAAAACCAATTGTCCTTATTCAAAAAGGGGATCATAAGTCTGAGCTGGTAGTAGTGCTATTCTTCATTGAACCAGTATGCCTGCCAGGAAATCTGAAGCAGGTACACATTTATACTCATGCAATTTTTTTAAGCGGCTATTTTCACTTTTAATAATGTGCAGTTACGCACTGCAGAAAGGTAGTCCAAAGTGGACATGCAGATATTTCTTTCTTTTTCCCTTATTTTCTTCTTATCAAGAACATCTTTCCCAGTGGAATCATACCATTACACCCCATCAATTTTAGGAGTGTTTCGTCCCCCTCACCCAAAAATGCAGTCATTCCATACTATTGCTGAGTTAGAACCTCACGATGAGAAGGATCTTGATAAAAGATAGCCTATGCTAACAAACAGGTTTGTCGGCATTTGCCAACTGATAAGGCAAACTAAACCTCGATCCTCCCTCTACCCACTGCGATGTAAAGTTTCCTACTGTATAATTATACGCACTTGTGGCAGGGAATTATACAGGACTAAAATCATTGTTTATGTTTATGTTTACGTAATTTGTATTGCGCGACAAATACCCTAAGGTGTCTCGGCGCATTAAAGACTTCATGGGGCAAGAGCCAACTGGTGGAATCATTGATCAAATAACCAGGTCTTCAAGGATCTGCGGAAGGAAATGAGAGTGGGACAGGTTTTTATAGCTATGGGCAGAGAGTTCCAGAGTCTGGGAGTTGCCACCAGGAAACGTCTGTCTCCCCAGGTGGAGGTTCTGGTGCCAGGGACAGGTAGTAGGAAGGTGGAGGCTGATTGCAGCGATCTTTTAGGGGCATAGATCCGAAAGGCTTTCCTAAGGGCACCAGGTCCAGTCTTGTGTATGACAATTAATCAAAAATTGGGGAGTAGGGTAAATGGTCCATTCATCACCCCGGTAACAGTTATTAGGTAATCAAAAAGAAGAATGGACACTTGTTACCACTTTAACCATTGGTTAAAATTGGACACTCTCATAAACGCGGTGTTATTCGTGCGGTGTATGTTTTTCTTCCGCCCCTCACACGCGTTATGGCATTTATCATCGAGTGCACCAATAACGTGCTGTATGCCAAGCCTCAACCCGAGGCAACCTCTGGCATTAGTGGCAGTGTCCAGAGATAAGGGAGGTAGGGCACCCAGAAAAATGAAGGAAGTTAAGAAACTAATACTACACCGGTGAAAGTTTTATTAAAAAGGGAAGGTGAAGTATTGCTAATAAAAATAAATTGCGGTATAATGGGAGACCGAGTTATTGGATCTCTTTATACCCTTTTGATAGCGTCAACATGTTTCTGCTCCATATCGCCCAGCCGGGTCTACGGAGCATTCGTCAGGACAAGTACACAATACAAACAACAATTAAAAAGTTTACTTGCACTATTTGTGTAGTAACGTTATATATCGAATTCTCGCCTTTTCAGGAATTTCTATGGAAAAAGAAATAATTCTGCATTTAGAAATTAAATCTTGTGGGTGCAACTATAGCATACAAACAAATCTCTCACCAATTTGTGGAGAATGGCTTGAATTTAACTGAAAGCCAAATTTTAAAAAAAAAAAGAAGAAGAAGAAGAACTGGTATAGTGCTTAGAGGCAGAACGTGGTGCTTATGGCTTTTTAGGAGAATCTTTAGTTAATTGCTGCATGGAGCCTCGCATGTTTGTAAAGAACTGGCAATGTGGTTAGCTCAGTTTAACACACTCAAGGCAGAAGGAATAGGTGCAGCGTTCAATTTAAAAGTATCACACGGAAGGTGTGGGATTTACAAAGCAAGGCGTGCACATATTAGAAAACGCAGCGGTCTTACCTAATGTATTTGCTGAATAAAGCTTCAGTCAGGTGGCAACGGGACTCTCTGGTCCCAGACTGAAACGGAAAGATAGAAGGGGCCTTCAGGTAGAGTTCTTACCTCATGATCATTACATGTTTGCCTGGAAGCGGCCGCCATTCTTACCAGCGTGTGGGAAGTTCCCGGCGCTTGTGCTGTCTCTGCCCCCGGATGTTAGATGCCGGTTTCCTGTTCCAATTGTAGGTTGGGGATGTAATAGAGCTAGAGGACAGACTTCCCATTTATTAGAGCAATTGGCAAGTTCAAATTAGAGAACCCCCATCGAATAATACAAATCTTTATGTTGGAAGGCAATATTCGTAAATATATGAACATACTGCAAGTTACAATGTAATTTATTATTTGTAAATCCCACACCTTCCGTGTGATACTTTTAAATTGAACGCTGCACCTATTCCTTCTGCCTTGAGTGTGTTAAACTGAGCTAACCACATTGCCAGTTCTTTACAAACATGCGAGGCTCCATGCAGCAATTAACTAAAGATTCTCCTAAAAAGCCATAAGCACCACGTTCTGCCTCTAAGCACTATACCAGTTCTTCTTCTTCTTCTTTTTTTTTTTTTTTTAAATTTGGCTTTCAGTTAAATTCAAGCCATTCTCCACAAATTGGTGAGAGATTTGTTTGTATGCTATAGTTGCACCCACAAGATTTAATTTCTAAATGCAGAATTATTTCTTTTTCCATAGAAATTCCTGAAAAGGCGAGAATTCGATATATAACGTTACTACACAAATAGTGCAAGTAAACTTTTTAATTGTTGTTTGTATTGTGTACTTGTCCTGACGAATGCTCCGTAGACCCGGCTGGGCGATATGGAGCAGAAACATGTTGACGCTATCAAAAGGGTATAAAGAGATCCAATAACTCGGTCTCCCATTATACCGCAATTTATTTTTATTAGCAATACTTCACCTTCCCTTTTTAATAAAACTTTCACCGGTGTAGTATTAGTTTCTTAACTTCCTTCATTTTTCTGGGTGCCCTACCTCCCTTATCTCTGGACACTGCCACTAATGCCAGAGGTTGCCTCGGGTTGAGGCTTGGCATACAGCACGTTATTGGTGCACTCGATGATAAATGCCATAACGCGTGTGAGGGGCGGAAGAAAAACATACACCGCACGAATAACACCGCGTTTATGAGAGTGTCCAATTTTAACCAATGGTTAAAGTGGTAACAAGTGTCCACCAGTCTTGTGTATGGCCTTATAGGCGATACAGAGTGCCTTGAACTTAATCCTGCTCCAGACTCGTAGCCAGTGGAGGTGGCGTATGGCCAAGGAGGTTGAGTGATGTTTAGGGATACCGAGCAGGACCCTGGCTGCCACATTCTGAATAGACTGCAGCTTGTTTAAGATTTGTTCTTGTGAGTTGAGGAAGAGGGCTTTACTATAATCAATTTTGGAAAAGACCAGGGTGGTGATCAGTGTTTTACCCGCTGAGGCTGGAAGGTATGGAAGCAGCTTTTTAATTTTCCTCAACATGTAAAAAGAGGACGAGACCACAGTGTTCACGTGATGTTTAAAAGACAACTTGTTGTCGAACATGACTCCCAGGTTTTTGACCTTGGCCACCGGGACCGGAGGGGGTCCCATTTGCTTTGGCCACCAAATAGGAGACCAGTCCGGAGAGAGGTTGCCAAAGGTCATCACCTCGGTCTTATCAGAGTTTAGTTTCAAGCAGTTCCTCGACATCCAGGAGCAGATGGCTAGCATCCCCTCCTGGAATCTCGAGGCCACTGCTGGACCATCCCTGTGTACAGCCAGCACCAACTGAGTGTCATCTGCGTAGGTGGTTAGAGACAACCTGTATGCCTTTATGACCCTCGCCAAGTCTGCTACATATATATTAAATAATGTAGGGCTTAACGAGTATCCCTTGACAGGTATCCTTTTGTAGATGTATATGGAGTTATTAACAATCGTACAAATGGGTCTAAGCCTATAAATCACTTTTATTATGAGGCTCTCATATTTATCTCATCAGTGTATTGAACTACAGTCTGATAGAGAAGAAGATAATAAGATATCACTTAAAAATTCTAGCGCCATGGTATAGAGATCTGCAAACAATAGCCACATATTTGAAATGCCAAATGAGAAAAAGAGTAGCAATACAAAATGAGGAATGGGACAACAAGTTCTGTCTGGATCATTCGATCAGGGGTTTGTAAAATGCAGCTACTCACCAGTGAGGGTCTCAAGGCTCTGAGGAGGGGGGGGGGCTGTTGATGAGTTTGGATGTGGAGGTTCCCTCGAAGAGCTAGGTCTTGAGGTACTTCCTGAACTTGGTCAACGATGTGGCTTGCTCAAGGTGGAGGGGTAGGGTGTTCCAGGTCTTGGCAGTGAGGTAGGTGAAGGATCTTCCTCAGGTTCTGATCTTGTGGATCTGTGGGACGGGGCCTTGGCGAATTTGGTGGGGCGGAGTTGTCTGGTGGGTGTGTGGAAAGCGAGGCGGTGCATCCGATATTTGGTCCTACCTCATGAAGGTCCTTGTAGACATGTGTAAAGAGCTTGAAGTTGATTCTCTTGTTGATAGGAAGCCAGTGGAGTTGAAGGAGGTGTTGAGTCATGTGGCTGCAGCAGAGGATGTTGAGGACCAGTCTGGCTGCAGCGTGCTGGATGTTCTGTAGTTTCCTGAGCTGTTTATGAGTGAGGCTGGCATAGAGTGTGCTGCCTACTGGGGTTGAGTACATGGGTGACTGTCTTTCTGGATTCTTTTGGAAGCCATCTGAATGTCTTTAGAAGCGGGTGGAGTGTGTGGAAACAGGATTAGGATACTGTTTTGATTTGGTGAATTCATTGAGAGTGAGGAGCCCAGTATGATGCTGAGGTTGCTTTCATGATTCGTAGGCGTGAGAAGGGTTCCTAGTGTGATTGGCCACTTGGAGTCGTCCTAGTCTGAGGGGGTGTGTTCCAGGATGAGTCATTCTGTCTTGTCTGAGTTGAGCTTGTGGCAGCTGTCTTGCATCCAGGTAGCAACTGCCTTCATACCATTGTGAAAGTTGATTCTGGTGGCTCTGGGTTTGTTGGTGAGGGAGATGATCAGCTGGCTGCCGTTGGCGTAGGAGACTATGTTGAGTCTGTGGCTTCTAAAAATGGCTGCGAGGGGAGCAATGAAGAAGTTGAAGAGTTGAAGAGGGTGGGGCTCAGGGAGGAGCCCTGGGGCAATCAACAGCTGATCTCTGTAGGTTCTATGAGGAATTGGGGTAGGCTTACTCGCGACAAAGCAGTCCAGTGCTTTGTCGCGGATGCCGGCATCGTTGAATTTTCGTGATTATGATGCGATTGGAGCCTGTGTCGAAGGTGGCTGAGAGGTCCAGTAGGATGACGGCTCTAGTTTTGCCATGGTTGAGGAGGGATCGGATGTCATTGGCGGCAGCAAGGAGTGCAGTCTCAGTGCTGTGGTTGCTTTGGATACTGCTGTGGTTGCTTTGGAAACCGGATTTGGAGCTGTCAAGAACATGGCATCTTCAATAAACTCGGAGAGTTGGCCGTTGATGGCTTCTTGAGGACTTTGGCTGGAAAGGGGGAAGTGGGAGATGGGTCTGAAGATCTTCATGTCTGTCGGTGGACAGTTTCTTCAGCAGGATGTTGATCCTGGAGTGTTTCCAGTCATCGGGGAACAGACAAAATATTGAGTTCAAGTTATCAACCTACCAGAATATCGATGTTGAGATATCGTCATGCCAGAATATCGACAGTCAGAATATCGTTGACAAGAATATCGAGTTGAAGGTAAGAAATATTGTTTTTTTTTAAATATCAATGTTAAAAATATCATTTTTTTAGTTAGTGTTATGTATGTTAGCATTGAATTTAAATGTATGTGTTCTATATTTTTGTGTAAGTATTGCATTTGCATTTTAATATATGTGTTACATTTTTATAAGTTAGTAATTTTTTTAACAACATTTTGTTTTTAAGTTCCATAGCAGGTTGTGGGTTTATAGGGGAATAGGGTGGGAAGTCATTTAATTGTGATACATTTACTAATCATTTTTCGAAGTTATTAATTATTTTTTCAATAAATTGTGCGTTTTATTTCTAAAGCGGGTTGTGGGTTTATAGGGGAATAGGGTGGGAAGAAATTTCATTATAATAAATGTATTAATAATTTTTGGATGTTATTCATTATTTTTTAATACAATTTTGCAATTTATTTCCGTAGTGGGTTGTGGGTTTATAGGGGAATAGGATGGGAAGTAATTTAATTATTATGAATTAATTTAAATAAAATATGAATTAGTATTTATGTATTTAATAATTTATAGTGTTAATTGTGCTAATTAATGTAATGTTAATGATTTAATTATTGGCTATTAATAATGATTAATTAATTGTTAAATATGTTACTTGTCGTATTTTTTAGGAGTGAGTTGTGGGCTTATAATTTATGTTTTTATTAATTCACTTTTATGTTTTTAATATTTAATATTGTTAAATGTGGTTATTAATTTATTAATAATTATGTATTATTTGGATACTAATAATAATTAATTCATTATTAGTTATGTTAATTGCGTGTTATTTTTTAAGAGTTTCATTGTGCGTTGATAGGGGATTAGGGTGGGAAGTAATTTTATTTTAATAAAATGTATATTATATTTTTATAATATTAATTTAAAGTTATTTTATAGTGTTAATTATGTTAACTAATTTATTAGTTATTGTTTTTAATTTGTTGCTAATTGTTATTAGTTAATTAATAAGTTGTCAATCAACTATGTTAATTTTGTCATGTTTTACAATATTGGTGGTGTAATTTATAGGGTAATATGGTGGGAGGGGGGTGCTAGGTGGCGCACATCCAAGATGGCCGCACACGCGTGAGGCTCTGGAGGCTTTTATCCTACACTACCATTGCAAATCGCACTGCCCTGTAGCAGAAATGGGGTAAAAATCGCGCCTGTCAAGTACATGGCTGCAGGAGTCCAATGCACCACTGATCCGGTTACATAGGGCGGCGTGCGACACTAACGGAGCCTAGGGGATCCCACATGGCGGTGGGCCCTGAGCTGTGCGCTGTGCTTCCCAGCCCCATGCAGAGACTCTTGCTGCAGGCGGTAAGCAGCTATGTAGAACGGCATGATCCCATGGGGATAATTGAATGCAGATGGACTCCCTGCAGCTGTGGCAGTAAGAAGGCGATGCAAGACGCAGGCATTCGCACCATTTTCCTGCCTCTCCTGGTGCGCGGGGAAATAGGTGGACCTCCTTTTTTGCCTGGAGACCCCTGGAGGTTGGGCCTGCTGATGCCTGCTATCGTGGGTAAAGGTGCACACTGACAGGCCCCGACGGAGCACCCCGGACGGGCATCCGCCATCTTGACTACGCTGAGAGCAACTTGCGGCGGAGACCAGGGGGGTCTCTAACGAGATGTAGGCAGCATTCTGCTAGCATATCTGTGCCTGACACAGTGTTTCCATCCTGTGCCTGCCTGCCCCTCCAATACTGCTGTGTGGCTGGCAATCACTGCTGCTGGGCTGGGCCTCGGGTGTAACGGCCTGCATTTGATTTGCGCGCAATTGTCACGACTGACTGGGGCCTGCTCCTGATTGCACAGGCGGTGACGGGCAGTGACCATCGGAGACTGCCTGGAAACCCCTCAAGGATATGTGAGGGATCAGAGGGGCACGTCCGTGGTGCAGGCTTTGATGTGGCCACCGAACTGGTGAGCTGACAGAGACTGGACACCATTCCACAGTTTGACGACTCCTTCTTCTGCTCAATCATCTGAGATACTATACTGGTGCAGCCTAGTCCTTTGCTGGCTGGCTCCTCGGGCATAGGCCCACCAGTTCAGTGGTGTCTGATGAGGGGGCATCTTCCTGAGTCACAGCACCACACGGACAGAATTGCAGGTTTTTGATCTGAATGGCCTGCTCCCCGTTTCAAGAACTGGCTGCCATACCTAAACATGGCATGCTCATGCTTCCCTGATAATTCTGGCTCACAAGCCTCACAGGATCAACCTGGTACACCACGTAATCATCCCTGGGTATTTCTCTGCAAGATCCCCTCCTCCCTGAACTGGCTCTATCTATACCTGGCGTTTCACTGGGCACCTCGCACTGTCCTGCTACTCGTCACGGATTAGGAGAATAAGGCGGGAAAATTAACAGGGTTTAACGATAAACAACGAGGAGCAATCGGGAAAAAGTAAGGAAAGGAAAAAGGGGGAGCAAAGGAAACGACAAAAGAAAAGGAAGAAGAACAGCAACCGACACCCCAATCATAATGGGGAAGCCTGATAGCCACCAACCCGACTCACCTTTGACAGCAAAAATGCCTCTACTAGATCTACCTCGGCGGACTTTGGACAGACCAGCATGGACCAATCTCATACCTCCTCGTCGACCCCGGAAGATCATGTTAAAATGTTGCTCCCTGCTATGAAACATAGCCTCAGTGACTTTTCGGAGAAAATGGACACTATGTACAACAGACTGGATTTTCCTGTGCAGTAAGTCAACAAACATGATGGGCAATTAAAAGAGGCAGAACAATGGATATCGGATAATGAGGATGCCACATCCCAGATGCAGAAGCATATGTCGCAGATGGATAAAGTACTGAAAGTCATTGCTGCCAAAAATGAAGATTTAGAGCCCAAAGCTGTCGCAACAACATCCGAATTATTGCCATACCAGAAAGCCCCAACACTGGGCACATGGAGGACTATATACAGCGCCTACTGACTACTACCTTCAGGGCGGATTCCTTCTCAGCGCATATGGTGGTGGAGTGGGCTCATCACTCTCTGGGCCCCTAGCCCCCTCCGGGAAGAACTCCGCGACCCATATTAGCTCGGCTTTTAGATTATCAGACCAGAATATGGCCCTCAGGAAAGCTCATGAACTAAAGTACCTGCACTTCGAGAGAAATGGGTTTACCATCTACCATGACTTTACTCTGGCGGTGCAGGGGGCGCCAGAAATTCCTGCCAGTAAAGCTCAAACTTCGGAAGGCTCAGTTCGAATATGCTCTCATGTACCCTGTACAACACCAGATTCTGCATCATGGCAAACACATCTTCTGCAGTACCCCGCAGCAAGTGGAAGATTTTCTGAAGTCAACGTAGCATAGATCACATCGACAGGAACGTATCCCCAGAACTCTGCCTCCAACTTCGGATTAATTTGAGTTCAAACTGTTCTCCCTACCAGCCTTGGATGTGAGGTCCCCTGCTCCCTCTGTAGGGGAATAGATGGATGAAGCAACCGGGGTGAGGAGCTCTACGCAACTTGTCTCCACTGGGTGGAGACTGAGTTCGCCCCTCATGCTGCATTGCCCCACCTACAAAATGGACACAGACAGCTAAGTGCCCTCATGGACTTTAAACACTGTATATGCTGCATGATTGAAGAGCAAGAGCTCTCCCTCTTAATTTTTCTTATATGCTATTCTTGTTCATATAATGGTGGGACTGCAATAGACTTTGCCAAGCACCCTTCCCCTACTGCTCTGTTCCCCCCTTACAATGGGAACTACACTGCAGTGGAGTTGGAACATGGGAAGGGTTGTCATAGCCCACCGGCACCCCCCTTATGGGAGATCCCCTTTACTGTTTATCTTCTACTCTTTTATTGTGACTTACCCTACTGGGTAGAAATTACTAGTTTTTGAATAGTACGGTTCTGAAATTTGGGGAATATAGGAGGTCACTTGAGTACCGGCACGAATCGGGTGCTGTTTTGGGTGGGGGAGGAATGGGGATTTGATAGTCGACTCATTGCCGAAACGCAAGGGAAACTGTTGGTGGGAGTGTTAGGGGTGGGAATGTTATTGTATGCATTGATGCCTAAGAGACAGCAACTGATAACACGCCCTATCACACAGCCTTACCTTCTGATCATAAATCTCACTGGTAATGTTGTCAAACACTGAGCCTTTACAAATCGACCTGATTACGTGGAATGTAAGTGGTCTTGGGGACCCCCGCAACGCCGACAAATATTGGCGTATTTGCACAGACATATTATACATATAGCAATGTTTCAGGAAACTCATATAGACCCTCAACGGGATTTGTGTTTTGGCATTAAATGGGCCTCCACTCGGGTGTTCTCTTCTTATTCCACATACTAACGGGGCACAATCATATTGGTCAAAAAGACCACACCCTTTATAACTGGAGGCACGTACAGTGATCTCTCCAGTCACAGCTGCTCTCTTTGGGGTACACTGGGCACACAATTGGGTTCTCTTGCTTGCTGTTATGGGCCAAATACAGATAACCCAGATTATTTCACTGCATTATGGGGACAGATAATTAAGGTGGGATCCACTCGCGTCATATGGGGTGGAGATTTTAACATTGCCCTATGTCCCTCCCTAGACAGATCCAATCCTCTTCCACAGCACTATAACAACACACAGGATGTTCTTTCTCAATTATTTCTCGAATTCTGAGCCCCCTCGCTGCCATTGCACGCAAACACAATCTCAACATCATCTCCTACGCCAACGACACCTAGCTGATACTCTCCCTCACCAAAGACCCAACCACCGCCAAAACCAACCTACAGGAAGGAATGAAGGACGTCGCAGAATGGATGAAGCTCAGTTGGCTGAAACTTAACTCAGACAAAACGGAGGTCCTCATCCTTGGACAATCCCCATCCACCTGGGACGACTCCTGGTGGCCCACAGCGCTGGGCACTGCACCGACACCCACGGACCACGCACGCAATCTGGGATTCATCCTGGACTCCTCGCTCACAATGACCAGACAAGTCAACGCCATCTCATCCTCCTGCTTCAACACCCTGCGGATGCTCCGAAAGATCTTCCGGTGGATCCCCACAGAAACCAGGAAGACGGTCACACAGGCCCTCGTCACCAGCCAACTGGACTACGGGAACGCCCTCTACGCAGGAACCACAGCCAAACTTCAGAAACGACTTCAATGCATACAGAACGCCTCCGCACCACTCATCCTCAACATCCCTCGCCACAACCACATATCGGCCCACCTGAAAAACCTACACTGGCTCCCCGTCAGCAAGAGGATCACGTTCAGGCTCCTCACCCACGCACACAAAGCACTCACGACACGGGCCTGAATACCTCAACAAACGCCTCTCGTTCTACTCTCCTACCTGCCAGCTCCGCTCAGCCAGCCTCACCCTCGCAACCGTCCCACGGATCCGCAGAGCCACTAGCAGAGGAAGGTCGTTCTCCTACCTGACCACCAAGACATAGAACTCCCTCCCCGCACACCTATGACTGACCCAGGACAATCTCACCTTCAGGAAACACCTCAAGAACTGGCTATTCGAGCAGTAGCGCCCCCTCCCTTCAGCGCCTTGAGACCCTCGCGGGTGAGTAGCGCGCTCTGTAAATGTATTGATTGATTGATTGACTACAGGCTTATAGATGTGTGGCGATATATCCACCCATCTACCAGAGAGGGCACTTTTTTACATGGCTGGATACCTATCCTGGTCGCGTTTGGATTATTGGGTGTGTTCTAGAGGGTTAGTACTTGGATACATTTGGTTGAGCATATGGCTAGAACCTACTCTGACCATGCACCTGTGTGCCTAGTGATCACGCCACCTAATTTAATTACGACCCCACGATGTTGGAGGCTTGTACCAGAGGCATTATTGGATGCGTTTTTTTCAGGGAGAGATAGGTGAAGAGATGGCTGACTTTTTTGCTTGAAATAAGGGCTCTATTATGCATGTGGGTACAGTGTGGGAGGCTTTGTAAAGTCACTATGCGTTGTACAGGCAAGTCCAAAAGCTTCGGGTTGTTACAGGATTAACAACAAAATCTGCGTGCTCTGGATATTGAGATTAATAAACTAGAATGTGCAGCAAGACGTTTGGCGCCCAAAGGGCACTCCTTCGAGAAAAAATAACAGACAACACCACTACAGCAGACCGGGAAGCCAAATTCAGGAGCAAGTATTTTACGACCCGAAGGTATGGTGAGGGGGGGAGATCTGTAAAAGCGCTGGCGACTGAAATTAGAACACCCCGTTTTTCTACCTATATCCTAGAAGTGGTGGGAGGGATGGGGTGCAACATCGATATAGTCGGGATATTCACCATGCCGTCAATGAGTTTTATGCAGATTTGTATACCTCACGCCATACTGCCCCCCTACTGACTTATCGCATTTTCCGAAAGATGTAGCGCTAGGATGGCTGGGAGATCAGCAGCGGGAATTTATGGAGGTGCTATTCGAGGATGATGAGCTTTGTTAAGCCATCATGCAGATGAAATCGGGGAAGGCTCCTGGGCCCGATGGCCTCCTTATAAATTTTTAGAAAATGTATATCAGATCCTCCCAGTTTTAAAAGAGGTCTTCCTGGAAGCCCAGGAAATTGAGACTCTACCTGCGACGTTGAGGGAAGCGCTCATCTCATTATTAAAGCCCGGTAAGCCAGTAGATCGATGTGAGTCTTATCGCACCCTTTTGCTAATTAATGTGGATGCTAGATACTCCCCAAGCTCATAGCCTGCCGGCTTAAGCTACTTATGGAGAAATTAGTCTTACCGGACCAGGCAGGCTTCATCCCTGGCTGGGCAACCTCCCATAACCTAAGGACACTTTTTTCTTTACTTCAAAATCTATATCCAAAGCTGGCACTTGTGGCGGTCTTCCTTGACGCCACAAAGGCCTTTGATTCGGTCGAATGGGACTACCTCTTCACCATACCCCAATGTATGGGTATTCCCAATGGCTTCATGGCCTATATTGGACTCCAATACATATCACCGACTGCGAATGTCCAAATAAATGGCCACGTGTCTCCCTGATCTCCCTGTCATGGGGCACTCGGCAGGGATGCCCGTTATCTCCCCGTTTTTCTACCTATATCCTAGAAATGGTGGGAGGTGATGGGTTGCGACATAGAGATAGTCGGATAATCTCCATGTCGTCACTGAGTTTTATGCAGATTTGTATAGCTCACACCATACTGCCCCCCCCCACCCGACTTATCGCATTTTCCAGAAGATGTAGCACTAGGATGGCTGGGAGATCAGCAGCAGGAATTTTTGGAGGCGCTATTTGAGGATGATGAGCTTTGTTAAGCCATCATGCAGATGACATCGGGGAAGGCTCCTGAGCCCGATGGCCTCCTTATACATTTTTACAAAATGTATATCAGATCCTCCCAGTTTTAAAAGAGGTCTTCTGGGAAGCCCGGGAAATTCAGACTCTACCTGCGACGATGAGGGAAGCGCTCATTATCTCATTATTAAAGCCCAGTAAGCCAGTAGATCGATGTGAGTCTTATCGCACCCTTTTGCTAATTAATGTGGACGCAAGATACTCCCCAAGCTCATAGCCTACCGGCTTAAGCTCCTTATGGAGAAACTAGTCTTACCGGACCAGGCCAGCTTCATCCCTGGCTGGGCAACCTCCCATAACCTATGGACACTCTTTTCTATACTTCAAAATGTATATCCAAAGCTGGCACTTGTGGCGGTCTTCCTTGACGCCACAAAGTCAGTTGATTCGGTCGAATGGGACTACCTCTTCACCATACCCCAATGTGTGGGGATTCCCAATGGCTTCATGGCCTATATCGGACTCCTATACATGGCACCGACTGCGAAGGTCCAAATAAATGGCCACGTGTCTCCCTGATCTCCCTGTCATGGGGCACTCGGCAGGGATGCCTGTTATCTCCCCTATTATTCGCCCTTGTAATGGAGCCACTAGCAGCTAAAATCCAGTAACATCCTCAGGAGAAAGGGCTTCGATGTCTATTGCACCCCATACTCATATCTATTTATGTCGATAATGTTACACTGTATGTAGAGGAGCCGCACCAAAACCTAAACCCACTTCTCAGGGACTTTGTTAAGTTCGAGGCCACTCAGGTATTCAAACAAATTGGGCTAAATCCCATATTTTCCCACTGACTGCTGCTGATACACCCTTCGGTACAGACTTCCCCATTGCGTGAAGTTCTGACGAGGTGAGATACCTAGGGATCACTGTCGCAAGGGATCGTGAGGAGTTGTTGCTGCTAAATTATGGGTGTACACTGGATCATGTCACTGGCTGTGTGACTCGCTAGAATGTCCTTCCACTTACCATGGCGGTTCTTAACCCTTTCGATGCTGATGACGAGCTCAGCTCGTCATGATGCACAGTTGAGCTGTGCTGATGACGAGCTGAGCTCGTCATGAATACATACTAAGAGCAATTTCCAGCACAGGGGGGGAAAACACCTAGCAGCCAAGGTGTTAAACATTCCATATGACCCAGGGTGAAAAATTTTCACCAGCCTCCTTGCGGAGCTGATCAGGCTGGTCTGGGGAGGCAAACAGCCCCGGATAAAATGGGACACATTTATGTGACCATACTCACAGGGAGGATTTGATATCCCTAATTTCAAATTGTATTACATATGCACTCAGGCACACTTTGCCCATTTTTGGTTCAACCCCCCCCCCCCCTTGGTGTACACCTCACGTGGCTACCAAACACTGGCTTGCAGATCCTATCCCATTAGAGGGTATTATGCTCTCATCAATCAAGCCCTGGGAACCTCGCCCCACTTCTGTGGAATTCACGCTCCAGGCTTGGCACCGCATTGCTGATCGATCACAGACACCATGCCTATATTCGGTATTGCTTCCACTAGTATGTCATCTACAGATGCCCTTACAACAGGAAGGGATGTTTAGAAGGGTCGCTAGGAACCAGAAACTCTGCTCCTGGGGCAACTTACACATAAATGGTAAATTACGCACCCTACACCAGCTCTTTTCGAACCCCCCACCCACTACTATGGAAAAAAATGTATACACTTCCTTACGGCATGAGATGAGGGACTGCACCCCGGATTATCCATTAGAGCCCGCGGTGTTCACACCACTGCATCATGTACTGTGTACACTCACAGCCTCACATCTAGTGTCCGCATTATACCGCTCCATGTACACAGATACTGCATACCCCACATGCGCTGCCCGGAACAGGTGGTCAGCCGAACCGGAGCCTCCTATCACTGACATGCAATGGGAATTCTGTTGTAAACAAACAGAACACATCTCTTCAAGCAGCCGCCTAAGCATCACTCACTACAAATTTCTCCAGAATAGTTACTACACTTCGGTTAAGCTACATAAGTTTGGGTTGCTAGACACAAGTAGGTGGGACAGATGTAGGGCAGAGTCTGCAGACTTCCTCCATCTCACTTGGGGCTTCCCGGGTGTGTATGCATACTGGAACACGATATTCACAGCATTAGACCACATGGCTTCTATATCACTCCTGAGATCTCCTCTGGTGGCTCTACTCGGATATACTGAGCAGATCCCAGCAAAACATCGTACGTTTGTGTCCTTTGGCCTTATGTTGGCTAAAAGATGGGTTGCCTGTAGATGGGGATGTCGGAGGGCAACTAAGTTCAAGGACTGGATTGGCGACATGATCTTATGGCAGGATCAAATATGTAAGTATGCCAAACTGCTCCCAATATCCTCACATCCTAGGGACATATGGGGCCCACTGCAGACATACTCACTGGAACACCAAACCACCAGCGAACAGGAAACCGACAACTCACTAGTATGAGTGTGGGAGCCGGACATTACATCCCATATTTCTGTATGTCCTTACTGTAACAGATGCCCACCTCCTGCAGAGGACCCCCAACCACTGATCTTTATAGCATTATATGACATTCCTGACGTATGTTGTTCACCTACGAACTTAAGGCGAGGACTCACGAGGAAGGAAATGCGTCTATATGCATGAACAATTCTGTTTTAAGTAAATATATTTATCAACTGCTGTGATTTGGTCCTGTATACATTGCTGACTGTCTCTTGCATATAATGTGATTTTTAAAAAAGGGTAATATGGTGGGATGTAAAAAAAAATGGAATAATTATTATTTATTCATTAATGTTAATTATTTTGCTGGAGTGGGAATACAGAATTATTCCCCTCCGCTCAAGATCTGGTACTCAAGATCTTAAATAAAACCCTGGATCTGCTCCCCCTGGAGGCAAGACGCACGATGACCCAGGCCTTGATCACCTCCCGGATTGATTACGGGAATGTCCTCTTTCTGGGAGCATCCTGTAAAAGCTTAGGACGGCTTCAGGTACTACAAAATGCGGCAGCGCGGCTTGTGCTCAGACTTCCCAGAAGAGCGGCATCCACTGGCTGCCTGTTAAAAAAAGAATACTGTTTAAAGCCCTCTTGACTTGTCATCGGATCTTGTGGCAGAAGGCTCCCCCATATCTGGCTGACTTGATCCCCAGATATGAGCCAGTGCGAGCACTGCGGTCCTGTGGAATGGGCACTTTGGTGACCCATCAATTTAAGAGGGCAAAAATGGGAGGTCGCTCTTTTAGAGTGATTGCTGCCATAAGTTGGAATAAACTTCCACTTAACCTGCGTCTTGAGCAAACAGAAAGGAAGTTTTGCTGTCTGTTAAAAACTCACTTGTTTACATGCTAGTTGGGTTCTGGTGTCTGCTGCTGGTTAGCTCTTATGTCTTTTTTGGCCCCACAGTCCTACAGCAAGGGGACACGCCGGGATGGCGCAGCCATAGCGCTCTATAAACTTCTTTATTATTATTATTATTAATATTATTCCGCTATCCAACACTTTCCCTACTGTTGCACTTGCTGGAGTGGGAATAGTAATTTTTACCCTACCCCCACTATCCAACACTTTCCCTACTGTTACACTTATTGGAGTGGGAATAGGAATTTTTACCTCCCCGCTATCAACACTTTCCCTACTGTTGCACTCACTGGAGTGGGAATAGTATGTTTACACCTCCGCTATCCAACACTTTTCCTACTTTTGTACTAAATTATTATTTAAAATGTAATAATATTATACATATTAAAATTATCATTTTTTTAATGTATAATATTTATGTTACGGGTGTTGGTGTATATAAATTTAATTGTATTTTTGATATAGTTCTAATATGTTATAATTAAATAAAAGTATTATTTATTATTTTAAAGTAAAATATATATATATTTTAAATTGTAAATATGTATGTTTTTTTAATTAAATTTAATATTTGTACAAATAAATTAAAATAATTAATTTTTAAGTAGATAGTATATTTTCCTTATTTTTTTAAGATTAAAAAACGATATATGTAACTTCAATATTTTAAACAACAATATTTTTTTCTCTATATTTTTGTACTTACCATGTTGTAGATAGGATGTCAATTTTCTGCACATCGATGTTCTTAACATGATATTCTGGTAGGTCGATATTATGTCAGTGATCCAACGGTTTCAATGTAGCAATTGATGGCACAGCGAAGCTGGGGGACAATGGAGACGGCTGCTCTATGAAAGATGTGGTACTGGCAAGGATCTGATGGGGCTCCTGAGTGAATGCTCTACATGGTCTTGGGTGTGTCGTCTGCGGTGAACGGAGTCCAGTTGAGCACGATTTGTTGGAGTGAAGCGTGGTTGCATGTGGTGGTGGTGGGCATGATAGCAGGGTCTTGGGGTTTGATCTCTAGTAGATCTTCCTGATATTGTGGTGGAAGAACGTGCTGAGTTTGTTGCTGAGGTCTTGTGAGGGTGGGACATCTATGGTCTCGCTGTTGGGTCTGACAAACTCCTTGACGATGGCAAAGAGTAATTTACTGTTGTCTGCGTTTATTCTGTCCTGGAAGGCTGCTTTTATTTGGAAAATTATTTGATATTGCAAAGTATTCAAATTCACATTCACAGGCCACTAGAGAGATCAACTATTCCACATATGTGGAAACTGATGGCCAATTTTCCACCCCTTCAATGCACTCTAAAACCACTGAAATGCTGCATATGAACGATATATACCTCTGAATATAAAGGGAAAATAAACGCATTGAACAGAAAGGCTATAAATGAGCCTCACGTATGATTCAAATGAAAATGCTGATGGTACGGGTGTGGATGTTGAAAAATATACAAGGAGAGAACAGTAGGTTGTCACTGGCAATTCATGGGTAGTAAGGAACTTTTCATTTTGCAGTAAGAAAGATGCTCAGGCACGGCAGATATTGAGGGGATGACATTTTGGAGAAGTATAGAGGTGGTAATGCCCTCACGGATGTCAACGTAGCGTAATTAGGGTGAAAGTTGCTACCCCTGGTTTCCCATTGTTTTCCCAGACACTGCCTTTCATATGCCTAGTCTAAGGGGCCATTAAGACAGGGACAGAAAGTAAACTACAAATGCCCAGTTTACTTTCTTTAGTTTCTACTCCATGTTGTTTCATTTACCTCTCAACAGCCAATAGGAGCACCTTGAAGAGCTGAGGATGGGACGAGAGGTAAACACTGTGATGTCATTGGATTCCCATTTATTTTAGTGAATGGTTACTCTGGTGTTCAGTGGCAGTGTGTGAATGTGAAATTAACTAAGTATGGCCGAAAAAGGGTACCTGGTGGTCTTTGAGAAGGAATTAATGTGACACATATTAACCCGTTGCGTGCTTATGACGAGCTCAGCTCGTCATGAGGCATGGATGAGCTGCACTCATTCTGAGCTGAGCTCGACACGGCCGTTGGACTGTTCGCACGTGGGGATACTTTTCCCGCTGTGCTGAACGTTCTAAAATGGGTGTGGTTTTGACGAGCTCCGCTCATCACGAGTGCAGCTCCACTGTGCCTCATGACGAGCCGAGCTAGTCACCAGCATGGCGGCGCCGCACGGCGGCGCCGCACGCGGCCCCCCTACCCCCTGCACAGGAGGTGAAAGACACCCGCAGGGAAGGGGTTAAGACGGTTTCAGACCATAACCACTTTGTTTGTCTTCCTCATCCAGTCCTTTCAGGTGAGTTTATCTTCCCAGCTCCCAGACATTTTTTACCAAGCCTGACCTAATACTTTTAATATAATGGCCACTCCATTACGCAGGAATATTTAAATATATCATTTCCTGAAAGACACTTCCTGGTTTATTTCTTCCCCTCTCACAGGCTTTACCTTCCCGAATCCAGGTAACTGTTTTTTTACATATCTCCATATATATTTATTGTACTTTCTCCTTTTTATAAGACAAGCTCTTGCAGTTTCTCATTTGACATCAGTCATAACTGTCTTGCTGAGTAGAGACACACTGTAAATGTTGCAGTCAGTCAACTTTGCCATATTGCGGTTTGCGGATCAACCATGCTTCATGTTACTGATATCAAGATATCCCTAAGAGCAAGTGATCCCTCAGGGCAGATCCTTCTGCTATACCCACCTCAGAGCATTTGCCACAATGGCAATGCTGCAGAGAATGATTGCAGCAGCAGTGGAGGCTGCCTTTCAGATATGTGAAAACATTTCTGACCTTCGCCAGCAAATACCAATGATGTGCCTGATGTAGACCCTGACGAAGAGGAGGTGAGTGGTCATTTCATACAGGGGTCAATACTGTCTGAGCTTTTACAACACCTAAGAAGCAACGTGGAGTTTTTTTCCTGGGTGTCTGATAAAGGCGACAATGACTTTTTCTTTCACTACCAGATGGGGTGACATTTCCTCTTCAAATTTAAAAAAAACTATTTCTGTGACTGGCTGAATTTCAAACTCTGTATAATTATATAAACATTTACTCTGCATCCAGTGATCCTGCTAAGGTCCTAGACTTTCTCAGGGATCGGTTTCTCCTAGAGTTCACAACATCTACAATAGAGGTCAAATGGGCAGCTATTCAGGCTTTTAAAGAGGAAGAAGTGCAAGGTATTGTACCTTTAGCCAACCATTTGCTGAAGATTTTTTTTTTAGGATCCAATGTTGTACATCCTCCACTACCCACTTACAACCTCCCATTAGTTCGACAAGCTTTGCAGTCTCCCCCAGTTGAACCACTTTTATCAGTGAATCTTTGAATTTCCTTCAGCAAAGTGTGGTTTTTGTAGATAGTTGCTTAGGCAGAAGGGTCAGTGAAATTGGTGCCCTTTTGTCTTTCCCTCCATTTTTGAAATTTTTCCTGATGAGGTGGTTCTGAGGCCGGGTCCTCAGTTCTTGCTTAAGATCCCATCTGCTTTTTATGGAGCAGAAGATATTGTGTTAGAAATGGGATTTCCGGTTGGCTAGCGCTTGCGCCGAAGCCAGGCAGAAACCACCACTCTAGTCAAGGCAAAGGAGTTACACGCTGAAGATAACCCCTGCTCAACCCCTTGGTAGCTTGGCACGAGCAGTCAGGCTCATCCCAGAGGCAATGTGTAAAGCGTTTGCTCTACAACACACACAGCAGCAACACACTAAGCACACTACAAAAGGAACTCCACACAAGGTTATATAAAAAATAACCTTTGTATTCTCCAAAACACATTAGAAGCATAAACACACAATATACACTGTGCCAACTGGCACCAGGTCACAATTTTTAGGGGATTATATACATGACAGGGCCAATTGGCCCACTGTCAGAACCATCACAAAGCACAGGTAGTAAAATAACACAAAAAAGAGAGATTCCCTTTGGGCACATTAATGAGAACAAAATGACATAACATACAACAACATTACAAGCATACTCAGAGCAATACAATGGTACACCAAATCCTGAAACGACAAATAAATTCAATATGCACAGTTTTATTTTATAATTAAAATTGAATTAAAAAACAGATTAAAAAGTATTTCAATCAAGGGAAAACAGACAATATAAGGAAACAATTTATACTCTAAAGTTCATCAAATGAGTTCCTAAAGCTCAACGAAGGGAGATACTAAAAAGGTATATTCAGCACTAGTCAGAATACTCCTTAGTTATTATAAATTGGATTCTCTCCCCCAATCCTCAGAATACTCCTTAGTTATTATAAATTGGATTCTCTCCCCCAATCCTCAATGCGTTTCGACGGACCAATTATCATACAGCCGTCTTCCTCAGGAAAAATATTAGCTGTCTTCCCCAGATAACTGTAATTTAAATAAAAAGTATCTTAGATACAGTAATGTAACAAATTAAAAAACTGAACATAAGGTAACAATCCATCTGCTAAACAGAATTGGTTTTTCTCACTATTGCTCAACACATTGCGACACCTTACATCATACATATATAGCATCAACCTTTGACACATCTCACCTTATTAATACATAGACAAACATTTTGTCATTAACAATGGGTATTCCCTCAATGTCATTAGCATTGCATTGCAGACGATGATGAAAAATACTTTCTATACAACCTGGTCATTCACTCACATTTGACATGATTACATTGTCTATTTATGCATCTTATCAACATCTCAGGATGGTGTTTGTGATTTCAAGATTGTTTAAATTGTTAATACTCCAGGGGTTCATACTCCCAGGCAGTCCCAGTATTATGATGCAATGTTACATCTACCTCATCTGTTAAAACCATACTAACCTTTAAATGAGGTGTGCTAAAAAAGTAGGGGATAGATATCTCCCTTCACTCTGATAAGACGTACTTCCTGCTGCTGGCAGTCTTTTATAGATCGTATTGCCAACTGTAATGTATAAAGGAACATAAACACGACTCATAAGTTGGTTTCTCAGTAGCTGTGCTGTCATAAACATACTAGATGACTCAGGGCTCTTAGATAAAAACCAGCACTTCACTTGTCTTATCTAAACAGTCATTCAATTGAAAGTGTTATCCTTAATGATATCATGACGCCCTTTAGAGTTGCCGTTATAACTATCTAAAATAGCCATAAAAGCTCAAAACGGCACAGAGATATACTCACATCTTATTTATGTCCCACAATCCTATTGATAGATGCTAAGTATTGCCACTTCAGCGGGTAGGTATATCTTTTTCTTCATTATATGTTATTCCTGCAATATGGGGGTATAATTATCACTATATACTTTCAACTTTAGCCGACAGGTTTTAACAATTATGCCAAGCTTCATACTTACTAAAAATAGCAGATTATCCTGCTTACACGCGGTAGAATAGTTCCGATTTTTTTGAAATTCGAAACAGGGGCACCACTAATAAAAAAATGAACAATTGGGATATGTTAAAATCCCATGTTATGCTTTGTATTATCATTAGTGATTTTTAATCAGGGTTAAGGTAATACTCACATTAAAATACTAACATGCGTGCTCAACTTTAAAAGGGGGGTCTTCGTCTTCCCAGTCTTTACCAGTTCTCTGAAACAAATTAACGCCGTATTTTAGTTGGTATTAGGGCACACTTGACAGGTAATTTGCTCCAGAGCCTACCTACAAGATAGCGTCTTGACATACCTTCAAGGCTAGACGAATCCGGTTCCCGCGTGTAGTCTCCGTGGTGTTCCATAAACAACACGGCTTGAATAAAGCACGCCGTTTAAATACTTTTCTGCTGGCGTATCAATGCGGAAATAACCTGGCGCCCTCGGACCTTCCGCATAGAGATAGAAAGCAAACTCCGATTGAATAGTAACCAGGCGACTTCATAAGCGCCGTGGGACCTTCCGCATAGAGATAAAAAGCGGACTCCGATTTGATAGTAAACAGGCGACTCAATAAGCGCCGAAGTTTGGGCACTTACAATGGCATATAGCACTGAAATAGGATCTAGCGCATATGCTATTTCTCCAACAATTGTTTGCTTTATGTCTAAGGTTGTAGTTTTATTAGCACTCGATAGATGCTAAATTAAAATATTTTATTTCTTTAACGAATTTGACGAGTTTACAAAAACTTATTTTTAATATAATTCGAGTTCCTTTATGATCTAATCTTATAAGGTTTATTTGGCAAAGCCTCTCTATAGAAGCATCATCTAAATGTGTTGCTTGGCAAAGCCTCTCTATAGAGGCAACATATAGATAGCAGTAAATAATAAACTCACTACTTTGGCTCTTTAGTACTTATTCAATCGTATTAGTGGTATATATATAGAGAGATTCAACACCCTATTTCAGGAAAGAAATATGTCAGTTGCACAACACTATTTACAGAATCCTCAAATGTCTGTTTGCAGAATCCTCAGGTGACTGTTTTCTAATGGCAGTCTCAGCATAGTTAGTGGGTATATCTCAGAACCTACATTCAGCCAATAAGCCTCTCCCATTCTTCCCGCGAGTTGAGTCCCTTTCTTACTGTGTTAAGGTAAGAAATGTACCATTGTTCTCTTTGTTTTCGTTTACTCACAATATTCCCACCTCTCTTTCCTATTTTGACTCTTTCCAAAATAAACCACTTGAAATCACATTCACCATGCTTCTTTTCCAAAAAATGTGAAACAATTGGGGCAGTTATCTTTTTGGTCTTGATCGCTGATCTATGCTCCTGTAGTCTAATTCTGGCTTCCCTCCCTGTCTCTCCAACATAATAGAGCCCACAGGGACATTCTAGTATATAAATCACATTTTTGCTTTTACAGTTATTGTGGGTTTTACACCTAACTATTTTGTCATTACACAAGATTTCAGAGGCTACAATGCATTGATCACAGATGTTACAGCTTCCACACCTAGAGGTACCCACTACTATGGTATTGTCTAGTGTTCTCTGGTTCTCTCTCCCCTCATCCTTATAGGTGTGTACTAATAAATCTCGCAGATTTTTATTTTTTTTTAAAGCAAAAAGCGGCTTGTCTAGTACCGTTTCTTCATCATGATTAAGAATGTGCCAGTGTTTATTAACTACATTCTTAATCTGATTGCTAATGTGGGAAAATTTTGTTGCAAACACCACTCTGTTTAAAGGGCTTTTTTGGGTATTAGGTTTATTGATGAGGGCATCGCGGTCATAAAATCTGGCCCGCTTCAGTGAATTAGATAGGATTTTTTTAGGATAACCTCTATCCCGAAAATGAAAAAAATATCGTCGATGTAGCGGTACCAGCCCGCTACATTCTCGAAAAAGGGAGCCATTTCGTTGTAAATGTGCTTGGACTCAAAATTACCCACATAAAGACAGGCCAAACTGGGGGCACATGTGGCCCCCATACTGGTCCCCTTCAATTGCTTGAAGTACTCACTTTTGAAAAGGAAGACATTGTTGGTTAAAATTAATCGGACACAGTCTACAATGAAATCCTTGTTGGCCCCCTCAAGGTCCTGACTCGATAGAAGTTCATCAATAACCTTGATAGTGTCTTGTTGGGGGATGTTCGTATAAAGAGACTCAATGTCTAGGGTGACCAGACACTGAGTCTCTTCACAAAAGGGCATACCATCAACTTTTTAATCTGTTTTTTAATTCAATTTTAATTATAAAATAAAACTGTGCATATTGAATTTATTTGTCGTTTCAGGATTTGGTTTACCATTGTATTGCTCTGAATATGCTTGTAATGTTGTTGTATGTTATGTCATTTTGTTCTCATTAATGTGCCCAAAGGGAATCTCTCTTTTTTGACAAAGTCAACAAACAGTTGCTACCCCATCCCTTTGGTAGAGGGTCCCTCTCTCTTTTATTAGCGTAAAATAACACAACCAGTACTTACTGGAACAATAATGAACTCTGCATTATCACTAAAAACATAAACACATTATGTCTGCATCACTTTAGGCATAAACCACATTATGCATAAATCACATTTAGGAGTGCACCGTAGTAACACTCCCCAAGTGCATACATCACCCTCAGCATAACCACTTTATGCAATATCACATTAGTAATGCACCACAGTAACCCTAACAAGGTGCATTCATCCTCTTTGCGCTCCCACCAGTACAAAAAATGACTCAGGCTAACTGGCCTTCCTTGGGGCCCAAATGCCCTCAGTCCAAAATGACAGGACTATAACTGGAGCCTTCAACAGCCCCTTGGGCTGCCAATGCGATTCAGAAAAGGGGGTGGTGATGAACAGAGTGTCTGAATTAAGCAGACCACTCTTACCCAGTCCAAAGATCAGGGCTTGATCCATCACCGTTATTTAGCTCACTGCACCATCCCAGCTCAGAACCTGGCTATATGCAAATCAGTCTGTCCCTGGCCCAGTGCATCATGGGAACAGGGTAGACTAAACTACCAAGCCAATTCTTCACCAGAAAGGAGACAAGCTACCGGGGACCGGTTTCTGGCATTTCAGCCGTCGTCGGCCCGGCTTGCTTGAATCCTGATGGTGCAGTGAGCAAGGGACTCATGTCTGAGTATACCCTGCCACACCTATAGTGGCCAAAAACGATTCAGAAAAAGGGGTGGTGATGAACAGAGTGTCTGAATTAAGCAGACCACTCTTACCCAGTCCAAAGATCCGGGCTTGATCCATCACCGTTATTTAGCTCACTGCACCATCCCAGCTCAGAACCTGGCTATATGCAAATCAGTCTGTCCCTGGCCCAGTGCACACTGGGGTAGGGGGGTGCAACTCACCCCTTCCTCATCAAGAAAATACCAACTACCCCCATGTTGCAGCTGCCCGCTTTCCCTCGGTGTAGCTGAGGAAATTAGACCTGGCACCACTGTGCCTCTCGGGACCCACTCAGGGAACCAAAATTGCCCCAATGTTGTCACAGCCCACTTTCCAGCGAGGTCCCTGAGGCAAGAAGGCACTGGCACCAACAATGCCTGGGAAGCCCCACTCTGGGACTTCTAACTGCCAAATTGCCTCGTCGTTGCAGCTGCCCGTAGTCAGGGCGGTGCAGCTGTAGGCAGCCTCAGGCACTCACACTGTGCAGTGCAGGTCCTGCTCACGGGACCTCGGTGGTCAGTGCAATCGGCCCTCGCAGGCACCAGCCGTGTTCCTTTAAAGCCCACACTCGCTGGGGCTTTCTCTCTCCTTCGTAGCAGGAAGGCACTGACAATGTGCCTTGGCAGGCCCCGCTACCGGGGCTTCTCCTCAATTCTCTGTGCTCTAGAGATTCGCCTCTTGGGCCGCGCAGGCCATGCATCGTATGCCCCTCATCTCGGCAGTCACCAGGAAACACGCGGGGCTCTCTTCACAGGCCACGAGGGCCCCGTGTAACAACCGGCTGCACCTCTCCTGGACTTCCACTTTGGGGGTAAAGGGGGAGGAAGTGGAGCCCAAGAGTCTCTTCTGCTCTCAGCAGGCCCACCCACAGTTAGGCATGGGCACCTGACTTCCGCTCTTGGCGCTCCTTCATCTTTCAGTGCAGAAGTGTGGGGTAGGCTCCCACCGTTAAAGAAACACCAAAGCGGGGTGGGCTCCCGTTCTATTTCAGGGCATAAATGCGGGGTGGGCTCCCGCTCTACCGTAATGCAGAAATGCAGGGTGGGTTCCTGCTCCACCACCAGCAACTCTGGGGAATCCCTATGAAGGGATTCCCTCTAAATCCTCATGCAGCACAGCTCTGCAGGCCCCCCTCGCTCCTATTGTCCTGGGAGAAGATATAGCCCTCACAAGGTGCTACATCCAAAGTTCCAAGATAAAAGCACAGGCAGGTCAGCTCACAGGGCCCTCCAGCAGGGAGGCAGTCCCTCGCGATGGTTCCTCCTGGGGCCCAGCAGGTGCAAGTCCAAAGTAGCACAAGGAAACGCAACCTATCTGGGGTCACAGCCCCAATATTAGACCACCTTTCTCTTTGTCTGCCGTGGCACAGGGCTTGGGGGAACCAGTGCTTCCACCCTCCTTTGTCAGATCGGGCTTGGTCCTCAGACAGACCACAAGGGGGGGCGGAGCCAGCATTCACCTAGGCAGGCACAGACTTATTCAGGGTCAGGGGACTACTCCTCACACTTCTCCAAAAGCAGATCTCCTATTCAGCCGAGCACTGACTCACCCTGCCCTCCCTGGAGCCACACACACCTCACCAGCCCCTGTCACTCCAGAGCCTGGCATGCAATAAACATCAGGCAGGCAGACATATAGCACACAGAAATGCCAAATTCTAAAAGTGGCATTTCTAAAATAGTGATAAAAAATCTGAGCACACTATTGCACAGCATTTATTATTACTATTCCAAACATACCAGATTTGACCACGCTGCTCCTCTCATAACAGGAATTACCACTGAAACACTTATCAGGGAATCCCCTATGCATTCCTATTGGAGGGCAGCCTCACAGCAGTGAGAAACCAAAATGGCTGTTTGTCACTATCAGGACATGTCACACACTTAAGGTACCTACAATGCACCCTGCCCATAGGGACTGTTCCCATGAGGCACAGGGTCAGACTGATTTGCCTATGGCCATGTCTGAACTGGGGTGGCGGAGTGAGCTAAAGAATGATGATGGATTAAACGCATATCAGTTGACTAGGAGTGAGTGCTTACAGTGTTCAATACTCCGTCCATCATGCCCCTTGGTTGGTTTTGTTCACCCTAATTTGGCAGGGTATGCCCAGACGTGGGTCCCTTGCTCACTTTACCACTGTATTGAAGCTAGCCTGGATGATGACGGCTGATTCGCCAGAAACCTGTCCCAGGATGCTTGTTTCCGGTCCAGGGAAGACATGGCTTAGCAGTTTGGGCTGGACTGTTCCCATGAGGCAGAGGGTAAGACTGATTTGCATATGGCCAAGTCTGAACTGGGGTGACGGAGTGAGCTAAAGAATTATGATGGATTAAACCCCGATCAGTTGACTGGGGGTGAGTGCTTGCAATGTTCAACACTCCGTCCATCATTCCCTTTGGTTTTGCATAGGACTAGCTAGGGTCTATCTTAGGGGTGACTGACATGCAGTAAACGGGAGGTCACTGATGTGGCACACATTTTAGGTGCCATGTCACAGTGGCAGTCACACTGTGTGCATGAGCTCTGCAATGGCAGAGGCCTGAGACAGGTCTGAAAGGCTACTTTGGTGGGTGGTGCAATCAGTGCTGCAAGCCCACCAGTAGCATTTAATTTACTGGCCCTGGGTATCTGAGATACCACTTTAAAGGGACTGACTGGTAAATTAAATATACCAAACAGGTGTAGACTAATCTTACCATGTTTACAACACAGAGTACACAAACTTTATACTGGATAGGAGTGCTAAAGTCCTCAGAGTCCTAAAACCACCAACACCATGTCAGAAAAAAGGCTAGGAGTAAGGCAAAAAGTTCAGGGATGACCTTGCATATAGGGCCAATTCCGACAGATAGTGTTGCCTGTTTTTTTATCTTATCCCCATTTCAGAGGAAGAGGCTAAACTACTCACCTTGGATGTGCACATGACATTAACCCTCTGTCTTAAAAGAGATGATTTTTCATGATGTTGACTTTCACTTTATCCAGATTGATTAGGCTGGCCATTACCATAGCGTATGATATATCAGGGGAAAAAATATTAGTTCAAATTATGGGTAGATTTACCACAGGTAGGGCTGCTTCTTGGGAAACCTTTAGAGGAGCATACATACAAGACATCTGTTCTACTGTGACGTGGGCATCCCGACTTAAATTCATACTTCACTATTGTCTGCCTCACAGTGGGGTATTTACAGATTTTGGGTCACAGATAGGAGGATCTTCTGCTTCAATATCAATAAAATATTTTTCTGTTGTGGTAAACCAGATTACATATTACCAGGTTTTCCATTCAATTCTGTAAATCTCTTTCCTTTTCAAACATGTGTAATAAATCAATCAGTATCTATCTGCGTATTTTTTCACCTGTATGGACTGGATGAGGAAGGAGGACGAGAAGGTAATTATCCGTTTACTTGCTTGTAATCTTCATGACTCTGAATCCAGTTCTTCCTTGTTTCAGTCCTGGATCCCTCCCACCCTCCCAACTGTTAATGATGTATTTATATCTGTAGCTTAATTACTACAGGAAATGTTGTTAAGGAGATGACACATTCAGTACTTCTGGGTAAAGGGTAGCCATATTGGGAGAAGTATCAAAAGTCAAGCAGGTAAACAATGTCTGCCAGCTGGGATGATGAACTCACCTGTAAGGACTGGACTAGGAGTAATGAAGATTACTGGTAAGTAACTGGATTATTCATCTATATTCAAAGACACTTTTTAAAGATGCAAAATTATACCGACTTTAGGGAATTGTGTTTTTATGGCATTTTGACATCTTGCAATGAAAGAAAAATACATATATTTCCCATTCTTGAACATAAAAGCTTGCTACAATATCGGCAAGCCAGTTTTTTTGCTTGCTACCTTTTAGATAAATAGCTCTAGTTGAATATCATTATATTTAAGGCTGGTATCCAAATAGAGTTTTAAATTGTCAGTAGCAGCAAGCCCATAAAAGTGCTTGTAACTGTCGTTGAGTCCTTTGAAGATCAGGATAATTATAGTATACAGGATAACAGAGAATATAATAAACTGGCGTTCGAAGCCTTTTCAACTAATCTGCTTCTCTTGACAGTCGTTTCAACGCTATGTTTTAAAGCGAAACTTTAAAAAAATGAGTGACTTTCTTATTAGCTATTACTGGAATGTTTTGGAACTCAAAGCATTTCGCCCATTACAGTGAAATATATATGTGTATTACAGTTAAGCAAATGGAATCACATTCAAATATAAGCTCTTAAAAGTAGCATAATTGTGTATAGGCCCATGGGACGAAATAGACTTTTGCCTAGTGGCTGGCAGAGTGCATTGAGTGTTTGCATTTATATGCAGGTGCAGCAACTAGCGGCTCAGTTAAAAAGAGCATCATTTGGTTAGTAATCAACTGCAATGGTAGCTGTAGCCTGGAAATAGCAGAAAGAATAAAGGGAGTTATTTACAATCCCCTTGCACCGCCGGTACATCACGTTTTCCCATGTTAAACGTGGTGCACCGGCCGCGCAAGGGGCTTGTAAATAAGCCCCAAAGTATTTAGACAGGCTTGGCTTTACCATTGGTGCCACCCAGTGAACCAGTCATTTTTGGTGCCCCCCACAATGACCTCCTTCTCCAGGGAGTCCCTCACTACCACCCTCCAACAGAGCCCCTCATCTTTCTATAGTCCCTGTCTCACATACATTTTATTTATTGTAAGGTGCTGGTTCGGGTTGGTTTTACTAATAGGAATGTATTTCTACCTGAAACGAAAATTTTTTAGAAACATCAGGAATAGATCATGAAAGACTGGGTGAAGATATATAACATCAGGCGCCACATGCAAAACCATTTTTAGTGGTTGCAAATGGAGATTCAAGCCATTTGTGACAACTAAAAAGGATTGTATCATGTATCAACCCTATTTTGTGAGTCAGTAACCTGTTCCTGACTCGCAAAATAGTGTTTGCAAGACGCTATTTGGAAGGGGTGTCCCTTCCAAATAGTGAGTCACAAGTTCATGCATGATTGTTTTGTGTTGTGGTTGCAAAATAATTCAATCAATCAATCAATCAGTACGTTATTAGAGCGCACTACTCACCTGCGAGGGTCTAAAGGCGCTTAGGGTGGGGGGGGGGGTGCTGCTACTGCTCGAACAGCCAGGTCTTGAGGTGTCTCCGGAAGGTGAGAAGGTCCTGGGTCAGTCGGAGGTGGGTGGGGAGGGAGTTCCAGGTCTTGGCGGCGATGTAGGAGAAAGATCTGCCGCCTGTTGTTGTTCTTCTGGTGCGTGGTACGGTGGCGAGGGCGAGGCTGGCTGAGCAAGGTTTTCGAGTCGGGCGTAGAACAAGAGGCGTTTGTTGAGGTATTCGGGTCCAGCGTTGTGGAGCGCTTTGTGTGCGTGGGTGACGAGCTTGAACATAATCCTCTTGTTGACGGGGAGCCAGTGCAGGTCTCTCAGGTGGGTGGTGATGTGGCTGTGGTGGGGGATGTCCAGGATGAGGCGTGCAGAGGCATTCTGTATGCGTTGTAGTCTTATCTGTAGCTTGGCCGTTGTCCCGGCATAGAGTGCATTGCCATAGTCGAGCCGGGTTGTGACGAGGGCTTGGGTGACAGTCCTTCTTGTTTCCGTGGGGATCCATTTGAAGATCTTTCGTAGCATGCGGAGGGTGTTGAAGCAGGAGGAGGAGATGGCGTTGAATTGCTTGGTCATAGTGAGCGATGAGTCCAGGACGAACCCAAGGTTGCGTGCGTGGTTGGTGGGAGTCGGTGCTGTGCCCAGGGCAGTGGGCCACCAGGAGTCATTCCAGGCGGAGGGGGATGGTCCAAGGATGAGGACCTTCGTCTTGTCTGTGTTCAGTTTCAGGCGGCTGATCTTCATCTATTCGGCGAGGCCCCTCATTCCTTCTTGGAAGTTGGAATTGGCGGTGACTGGGTCTTTGGTCAGGAAGAGGATCAGCTGGGTGTCGTCGGCGTAGGAGATGATGTTGAGGTTGTGTGCGCGGACGATGTCGGCGAGGGGGTTCATGTAGATGTTGAAGAGCATCTGGCTGAGTGATGAGCCTTGGGTACACCGCAGATGATCTTGGTGGCCTCTGAGTGAAACGGGGGTAGGCGTACTCTCTGGGTTCTATCGGTGAGGAAGGAGGAGATCCAGTCCAGGGCCTTTCCCTGGATCCCTGTGTTGTGGAGACGAGTGCTGCGGTTTCTCCGTTGTCGAGCAGGGTTCTGATGTCGTCGGTGGCGGAAATGAGGGCGGTCTCGGTGCTGTGGTTGCTGCGGAAGCCAGACTGGGACGGGTCGATGGAGCCGTTGGTTTCGAGGAAGTTGGTCAGTGGCTTGTTGACTGCTTTCTCGATGACCTTCGCCAGGAAGGGGAGCAGGGAGATGGGCTGGAATTTCTTGAAGTCCTTGGGGTCTGCTGTCGGCTTGTTAAGGAGGGCATTGATTTCAGCATGTTTCCAACTGTCAGGGAAGGTGGCAGATTCAAAGGAGCTGTTGATGATGTCTCGGAGGTGGGGTGCGATGATGGTGTCTGCTTTGTTGAAGATGTGGTGAGGGCAGGGGTCAGATGGAGAGCCGGAGTGGATAGTGTTCATGATCTGGGTGATGTGTTTGGTGTTGACGGGGGTCCAGCGACTGGGGAGGGCGTTGGGAGGCATTGGTTCTGTGGCTAGTGGAGGCGTCTGGTTTGCGAAGCTGTCATGTATGTCGGCGATATTGCGGTGGAAGAAGGCTGCGAGAGAGTCGCAGAGGTCCTGTGAGTGGGGGATGTCGTTGGAGTTGGAGCTTGGGTTGGAGAGTTCCTTCACGATACTGAATGGCTCTTGGCTATTGTGTGTGTTGTTGTCTATGCACTCTCTGAAGGCCGTTCTCTTGGCGATGCGGATGAGCTGGTGGTGTCTGGGTGTGGCGGTCTTAAGGGCCTCGAGGTTTTCCGTAGTCCGTTCTTGGCACCAGGCTTTCTCTAGAGTTCGGCGGGATTTTTTGGAGTCCTTGAGGTCTGTGGTGAACCAGGTGGTTCTCCTGCTGTTGTGCTTGTTTGGAGGGTTCTTGATAGGAGCGAGGGTGTCGGCGCAGTCGCTGATCCACTGTGTGAGGTTTCAGGTGGCGGTGTTGGTGTCCGAGGTGTTGGCCGGGGGGCCCTGGGCGAGGGAGGAGATCAGCTGGTCAGTGGTAACTTTGCTCCAGCATCTTCGGGGGATCTGCGGCGGTTGGATGTGTGCGGTGAGTTTCTTGTAGGAGAAGTGGATGCATCAGTGGTTGGTCCAGTGGAGAGTGGTGGTGTGGCTGACCGTGACATTGGTGCTGGCAGAGAAGATGGGGTCCAGCGTGTGGCCTGCAAAGTGCGTCGGGGTGTTCACTAGTTGCTTCATTCCGAAGTTGCAGTTTACTGCCTGCTGTAAGTAGGTGGTAAGCAACTCACAAACAAGAAGGGGTCCCCAGAGGACCGGCAAGTTGACATCGATGGCTGTGGCTGTGATGGTGATCTCAGTCTCCATCGGTTCTCCAGACAGAAAGTAGGCAAAAAAAGACCCACTTCTTGCAGTTTGTTGGACAGGAGGAGTACACTCATAACACAAGTCAAGGATACAGGACCTGGGGGACGCCACTTGGGGGTTAGGACAGAGGCCAATAGCACAGTCCAGGGCAGGTCCATGTGGTGATGGCTAGCTCGGCAACTGCAGGGAGACCTTTGGAAGTTTGTTGTGTCCTTGTAGCAACGACAGAGAATCTTCAAACTGACGTAAGACAAGCAGGTCCAGTATTCCTTCAGGTCTAAGATATCAGGGCCGTGCTGAAGAAAAGTAAGAGGGGTCAAACTTTATGCCCTGTGCCAGCCTATGGGTGGTGGGCAAGCCTTTGATTCAGCCACTAAACCAGTTCTTATCATTTCCTCTAGACCCAATGGGTTTTAGTGGCAGTATGATGAGAGAGGCAGGCCTGGGTGTGAACGTAATCTGCCAGTGACAAGATAGGTATCCTTTGAAGGACAGGAAACATGAAGGTGTTAGGCTCAGCCCCCGGGCCATTCTGTCAAGGCAAGACTCCCTCACCCCACACCCAGAGCCCTTTGTTCACAATCTGGGAGTAATACACATCTCACAACAGGGGAGCCACCAGGGGTAAGATGACAGTTGGACACAGGCATAGAAACTTTTTTGATTTAGGTAGGGAAATGACAACTTTCTAGAGTTTCGTTTCCAAAATAGTAATATAAAATCCAACATGACCATTGAGTTGGATTTTAAGTTGCTAGTAAATTGAGTCCTTGAACGATTTTTCTAACTATTCCCAAACAGAAGTTAGCACTTATTAAATGTAATAGCTGTTGTTGTTGTATAAGCTTTATTCGAGACAATTCTCATAAAAGCACATAAAATCAAGACAATTTACTCAAAATACATAATCACAAGATAAAAACTTCATTAAACACAGTGCAGCACATACAACATCACAGATAAAACAATTTATACCAATTACGCAAAAATTATGAAAGGGAATCCCTGCTTACCTACTACCCCCCAGATACCGTCGTCTTATCGCCCAAGCCCAACCCATGAATTTGGCTACCCCCGTCACTATCGAATCCTGGTTTGTTGTGCGTAGGATTCTTAAGGCCACTGCACTTTCGCGTGTCCCCAAATTTTTACATACCGGCGAGAGCCATTTTCTCCTCGGGTTTGCATAGGCTGGACATGCGAAGAGAAAATGGCCTAGGCTCTCCTCGGCATTTTCGCAAGCAGGACATAGATTGTTAGTGGGTCTGTGCCAGCCAGATGTTAATTTCTTAAGGGGGATAGATCCTGACCTTAACTGGAAGACAAGTTTCCTGTCCATCGGTACCGTAATGTTGGACCAGTAGTTTTCTAGGACGGGAAAGATTTTGGTCTCCAGAAAACGACCAGACATAGAATCTGTCCTGGTGTTATTTTGCATCTTGCCTCCCACCCATTCCCAGTATTGCTCTTTGAGGGCTTCTTTGCTTGGGAAGATTTCTCCCTCGGGGTTATTCCAGAGATTCGAAAACCCCAGATTTACCAACATGGTTTTCAGGTGTTTTAACCATTTTATCTTATGGAAGATATCTTCCTTGATTATCCACAGAAAGCCCTCAGCGTACTGTCTTATTTCTGGAGTCGTCCAAAGACGTCTCCAGTAAAGAACTGGTCGCAGTCGAGCTCTGTCGACAATCGTTCGTCTGCCTAACTCCAGGAACAATGGGATTAGGGGGGTGCTCTGTGGAAGTCCAGTAATCCCTCGCATGAACTTGTTCTCGGAATTCTGGAGAGCCACCAGACTATTCCAAGCCCAAAGTTCCGCGCCATATAGGGTGGCACCCAAAACCTTCGCATCATACACTGTCATTGCGGGTTTTATAGGTTTTGTTTTTGATTTACGGTGTTCCCCCCTTAGGGCACCTGAAAGCTGCTGGTGCTTCAGGACTACTTTGTTCACATGATGCGTCCAGCCAGTCCCCCCCGCGATCTGCACTCCCAGATACGTGAATTCATTAACTATGTCGAGCCTGCTGTTGTTTAGAGTTATTTTAGGATAGCTTCTACGTCCTGCAGAAAAGGCCATTAGTTTGGTTTTTCCAACGTTTACCTCTAGCCCGTGTTCCAGGCAAAAAGCATCAAAAATGCTCAATGCACGTTGCAGCCCCATGGGGGTCTTAGACAAAATAAGAGTGTCGTCAGCGAACATCAGGATCGGAACCCTGGTGTCCGCCAACGATGGGGCATCTACACTAGCCCTCAACATTCTCTCGACTATCCCGTTAATGAATAACGAGAAAAGTAGAGGGGCCATGGAACAGCCTTGCCTAACACCCCTTTCCACAGGGAAGTCCGATGTTATCTCCCTACTACCTCCCCACTGGACTCTGGCAAAGTTGGAATCATGCAGTCGCATGATTAGTGTTAGCAGTTCTGCAGGAATCCCCAGCTTTTGGAGAACCGACCATAGCTTGTACCGGGGGACTAGATCGAACGCCGCCCGCAGGTCGACAAAGGCGACGTACAGGCTGCCCCTACCCAATTCGACGGTCTTCCACCGCAATATGGTGAAGCGGAAGACCTGGTCGATGGTACTAGTTGCTCGCCTGAATCCCGCTTGGTATGGGGAGAGGGCGCTGTTATCTTCTACCCAGTCCATTAGCTGATTTGTTACCATTCTCCCGACTATTTTCTGCATGGTGGCTATTAAACTTATAGGCCTGTAATTAGCAGGCAATGAGCGATCGCCCTTCTTGTGGATGGGGATAATGGTTGCACCCTTCCAAATATCTGGAACCACTGCCCCCTTTGCTAAGGCATTTGCCACAAGGAGGGTATATCTCGCCCATCTAGTCACGTCATGTTTGAAGATGTCAGGGGGGATGCCATCTGGGCCTGGCGCTCTCCCACATTTCGTGGAACAAATGGCGATTTCTGCTTCACTAAGGGAGAATAAATCCTCGGTTGCATAAACCAGTATTATATTGTCAGCAACCACGGATTTATTACTTTCTGCGTACTGTGGCCCAAAGTAATCGACCCAGGATTCCACTGGTACATTGTTGTCGGGTTTAGCTGGGCCCGCACCACTACCCCACTTGATAATTTTCCAGAATAACATTGAGTCTTTATTATCAGAGGCTTCTTTTAATTGGGCCCAATGATCTTCGTCCCATTTCTTTTTGGCGCGATAGATGGCTGATTTATAGAGTTTTCTATTTTTTGCCACTGCGGCACGATCCCTGTTCCTTATTGCATGCCCCAAATCTAGACGTGCTACTCTACAGTGGTTATCAAACCACCTACCCACTACCTTGGTTTTCTTCCCTTTACTTTTCCTAATGAAAAAACATGGTCTTAGGAGGGAGAATAACCTATTGTGGATTTCAGTGATACTGTTGTCCCCTGGCACCACTGGGACTACTGCTTCAATTTCTGAAATTGCACGATCAACCTCGTTATTAATATATGTCAGAATGGCCTCATTTGCTAGTACCTTGGGCCATTTTAACCTTCGCTCGTCGTTGCTTAAAAGAGGGGTTTCGTTGTGTGTCTCAGTAGGGTTTCCTAGACCTGTATTCCACCACTTATGTGACACACATAGGGGGTTGTGGTCACTTTCAACCCGGGGCCTAACAGCCATGTCGACAACCCCATTCCACAGTTGGAGACTACACAATATATAATCTATTCGGCTCCTATTGATACCATTATCAAACGTGTAACTGCCCTCCTTATCACCGGGTGTCCTGCCGTTAAGAGCTCTTAGGCCGTGTTCCAAGCAAATTCCATTTAGCAATACAATCTCCTTTGTCCATCGCTTCACGGGTTTTAAATTTAGAGATGGTACTCCCCAGAGATTATCCTCTTCGCTCTCCATAAAGTCATTTGTACAGTCCAAGGGTTCAAAGGTCCTGTTTAAGTCCCCAACAATTATCTTTACATTTTCCCGGGAATTGACCTCCATGACATCGGACAACAACTCAATAGTGGATAGACTTGTTACTTTATCTCCTCTTACATAAACATTATATAAGTCTATTGGTTGGCCTTTTACGAAGGAGAGTCTGAGAGCTTGTAGATCAATATTTCCCGGGTCTAGGATTTTTATATCAATGTCCAAACCTTGTCTGACCCAAACAGTTAGGCCACCCTTGGGCCGCCCTCTTCCCCCTTTTGAGGCCGGTATACAGTAATTCAAGTACCCTAGGCAGAAGAGTGGATCACAAGCCCAGGTTTCTTGAAAGCAACAGATGTCAAAACCACTTATGAACTCCACCCAAAGTTGGGAATCCAACTTACTAGCCAACCCGGCGATATTCCAAGATAAAAGAGTACCGCTGGTCACACCTGTCCCGACCCGAGCTTTGACAAGTGGAAATACATGGGCTGACATTGGGTTTTCCATTGGACTAGTCAGCCTATCCAAATCATCTGTTGGGTCCACAATTGAATCATTTGTTGAAGAATATAGGACATTTGTATTTAGTGTTCCCAGTCTTGAACCTCCTTCTCCAACCACACACCCAGCCTCGATGTTGTTCTCCATTAGATTTATAGAAATGGTATTACCACTAGCATCACGTGTCCCTTCCACTTCTTTTATGATTCCACCCATGCTATCAATACCAGTAAGTCAATACCCCCAGCCCAACTCCTGCCAACCCACATAGGAATTACAATATGTATGTGGTATATGATTATAACCGACAGGGGGAGGTGGTATATGATTATAACCAACAGGGGGAGGTGGTAAAGAAGTAACTTGCCATGGTACAATGGGGGGAATTAAAGGCTCATTGAGTAAACTAGTAGTTACACTTGAGGGTCGGGGGTAAAAAAAAAATGTAATAGCGTAAACTAGTGTTAGCTTTTGGAAGAGCCAGCTTTGCCACAGTGAAATAAGACTTTGGAGTTTTTTCACCAACTAGGACATGTAAAACAGTAAATATAAATGACCTACTTTTTAAATACCATGCATCCTGCACTATGGACATTTAGAACCTACCTTAATGGTGTCTTATACATTTAAAAAGGATGATTTAGGCTTTGCAAAAAAAATCATATTGCAAAGTCGAAAAAGCAGTTTCAAACCATAGAACCAGGCTGCAGGAGGAAGCCTGGAGCCAGGTTTTTACAGTACAGTAAGAGCAAATTCCCAACATTTATGGAGCAGGATAGTCGGGCAGGAGGTGGATGTTATGCTTTGTGCTTTTGGGACGACCTGTTGCTTCAATACTGGCATTTAATACAGTCTGGGGTAGTGCTATGTCACAAACCAAATGAAAAAGTGCTGCTATAGAATGGCTTTCAGGGTTGGGGTGCCTGTGATGTACAGATTCCTGTGGTGCAATGCTTTGTGGGTGCTATGGTTTTTTACAAAATGTGTTCCTTTATATGTTTAAACAGATTAATGTGTCTTCACTTCAGTAAAGAGTGTAAACATGACTGAAACAGAAGCTAATGGTTATTTACATCCTCAGTAATTTCCCCTTTAACCATGCTTTATAACCTATCCAATATATTGCAGATCTGGGGCCTATAGCATTTTGAACTACTAACAACAGACAAGACAAATGGTTTTGACTAATTATCCACCAATAATTTTATCAAATGAATTGTAACTTGTACATGACACAACTGCGTTCAGGGCTAATCTCGAACCTTAATTTAACAAGGAAATCAGATTGAATACCCCAGCAGCTAGCAATATACCTGAATGACCAGATGACGGAATATTGAAAGAAAAGCATTTAAGCGTATGAGGGGGCGTGGCCAAGATGGCGGCGAGATAGGACATGTTTCCCTATCCCTCCGGCGCCGCCAGCCATTAGCTTTGTTAAACCGCCCTCCCGGATGCCCATCTAAGCTTACCATTGAGTGAGGTGCTGTGCGCTGATGTCCTGGCACTGATGACAGGCTCCTTTCTTGGTTTTTTGACGGCTCTCTGGTGTGATTTGGTCTGCCCTGTCCCGGCCTTGCTGCTACCCGGCGGGCCTAGCGAGGGCCTCCTGCTGTGGTGAAGCCTTGGAGCTGCAGTCCTTGAAGACGTCTAGTGGAGGGAGTTGGTGCCGGATCCTCCCTGGTGTGCTGCTCTGCAGACAGAGTTTCGGGTCGAAGTGGTTGCTGGAGGGTACGTTGGGAGAGGTGCTATGAGGTGCCCGTCATTTTGTGTTCCCGACTGAGGCCTGTCTGCAACCCGGTGTGGCTGAGAGCACATAAGCGAAATGTGGCATTGATGACACCAGGAGTCCGAGGGCCTGAGTGAGATACGGCACTGGTGACAACTAATACAGAATTAAGCCTTCCACTCCTTGGTACAAATGTATAAGGCTAGGGTGACATATAGCTAATGAGTAGGAATAGGAACAAAGTTTTTAATTGTGTATAATGTACAAATCAATAAACAGTGGGTAACTTTATGTTTTTAAATAACCTTTTTAGAATCGGTCCTGAAGAAGGTGTCTTATAAGGAATACCGAAACGCCGCGTCGACTAAAATCTTCGATTCTTGATGTTATGTATCTGTTTTTTTAAATATCCGTCGAATTCACATGTAAGTTATTTTGTTTATTGATATTCATACTTGTTTTACTGCTGTTTTTAATATCACAACACATTTTTATTTGTACTAAAAGAATAAACTTGTACTTTTTTCTACCAGAATTTAATTTGCATTCGTATTAGTTCATATTAGTGTCACCCGATATAAGAAGTACTATATATTTCTTGAATGTTGTTTTTTTTGACTGTCTATGTACAAGGAGTATAACAAACACTAACTGCATATCGCTGCCAAATCCTGACTAGATTGCCCTAGATTCACACATATGCAGAACTGTCCTATTGGATAATAGGTCCTGTGGATCTGTAAACGTGGGACATCCCATATTTCTTACATGCCCCCTGAGGTGTCCATGCTGAGAAGATTTGGAGGCCTGGTGGTCATAGTTTACTGCGCTTTAGCAACCGGGATGCCGGTCTTCGGTCCATGGCTCGGCGGGCGGCGATTTCCGTGACCAGCTTCCTTGGCCCGTGATAGTCCTGCCCCTCCTGAAATGGCTTCGAGCATATTATGGACGCTGTAAATAAGTAGCTGATACCTGCGGTTTGCCTCTGCGCTTTCTTTGACCGCCCCTTGACTCTGGTAGGTCCTGAGCCTCAGTACTTCCTGTGCCTGCCCCCAGCTCAGACAGCAGCCCCTCATAGACCTGGAATCTTGCTCCGGCGATCCGTATTACCCACATGTGATTTGACATCCAGAGCGAGGGAGGCCTGCAGCAAGCTCACCTGCACAGTTGTGGTGCCTCAATTCGGGCCTCAAGCTGCGAGACAGTGCAGACGTTGATGCAGATTTCCCTCCTGATTAGTTTGCTGACCAGCTCACCTGTGAGAGTTGGACCTTCGTAGGGCCAGAACGATATCTCCCTTTGATTCGTTTGGAGAGTGCCTTATTACAGGCATGCGACGGGCCTGCAACACCATGTCATCAGCCAGAGGTAGAAAGGACCATCCCTTGAAAGATCTTTTGCCAAAATCATCGGGCCACGCCGCCTCTCAACCAGATGCTAAGACAACACAAGTGGAGGGTGACGGTGCACCTGCAACGAAAGCCTTTATGATTGAGTTGTTCACAGCCATCAAGGAAGATATACAAGAGCTGCGCTCCCAACTCTCATCGGATCTTAGAGAAGTTAGCCGGGATGTTGACGCCATAGGAGAACGAGTGGTGACTTTAGAGGAGCATGACCTGGGAAGAGAGGATAACCTGCACCAACTTCAGATAGAGATGATTCATCTCAAAGACCAGAATTTAGATCTACAGGCTCACGTGGAGGACTTGGAGAACCGCTCCAGACGTAATAACATTCGGATTCGAGTGGTTCCGTGGAAGGAAGAGGGAGACGACCTTGGTGCTTACATTAGCACCTTGTTTCAGCAGATACTCGGAGATGTAGAGGGTAGGAGATCCAAATGGATCGAGTTCAGCGGATGGGCCTTCCAGGCAGTTCTAAAGCTCCCCCCGGACATACTAGTCTGTGTGCATGACTTCCAACTCAAAGAACGAATCCTCCGCAAAGCAAGAGACCTTAATCATCTACAATTCCGAGGTCATCAACCCGCACTCTATCAGTACTTGACTGCCTCCACACTGGTTAAACGCCAGGAGTTTAAACCTATCGCCAGTCATCTCCGAGAGCCGGGCATCCCTTATCCTTGGGGTCATCAATTCCTCCTCATCTTTAAGTTCCATGGCAAGCTCCTACAGATCCGCTCCCTAGAAGACGCCTATACCATCTTGGGTCTGGAGCAGCCCCTGCTGCTTTGGGGAATGATCACCCTCTTCCTCAGTGGCGCAGATGCTCCTCGGAGTGGCAGTGAGTTGGGAGATCATCACCTAGCTCCAAACCAGATAAATCTGCTACAAAACTTGAGAGAGAGGCAGCCCTTTCATTGGTGGCACAGGTGACCGACAACACTGATGTTCCGTGACTCTCACAGCCATGGCATCCTTCTGGGTTCATTTACTGGCACTGGAGTGAGGGAGACGTCTGAAGGCGAGCAGTAACACCGCTCTCTGACATGCGGATGCTGGCTCTGTGTTACATGGTTTGGACTATGAGTGCGCCTCACCCCCTTGAACATTTAACCATTGAGACAAATTATTGTTTCCTGTTTTTGCTTCTTTAACTTGCTGTTTTTTCTTGCTAGTGGGTTGGGGTCTTTGTTTTTTTTTTTGTCTCCGCATCAGTTCATGGTCAGGATTGGCAGGTACCTGGATTGTATAAAATGACCTATCCATAACCCTACCGAACTTGGACAGGCATACATCCTATCTTCCCCTATCACCGCGATGGGTAGGGATTTAAAAATTGTGAGCTTGCATGTACGGGGCTTAAATAATCCTGTTAAGCGGTCTGCTATTCTCTCCCTCTTAGAAAATGCTGATAGCGATATTTGTTTACTTCAAAAAACCCATCTCTTGGCTAAAGATACTAAGTGGATGAGGGATAGGCATTTCCCACTGCAGTTATGGTCTTCTGTGGCGTCCAAGAAAAATGGGGTGGCAATCCTCTTTAGCACACGCTCGCATTGCAAAAGTACTTTCCCCAGTGGCAGATATCAAAGGCAGGTTCTTAGCAATCTGGGTGCAATGGGGGGATACGCAAATGACGATAGGGTCCTTATATGCACCAAACGAGCGGCAGGAACCCTTTCTGCGCCTAGCTCTGTCTGAGATTCTTGCCGCCCCGGATATAGAACTTCTGGTAGGAGGTGATTTCAATGTGGTAATGGACACAGAGATGGATAGCTCGGAACATAGGTCTAACCACACAGGAGCGCTGTTACAGGGAGGGAAACAATGGTTGGTTGACTGTGGTTTGAATGATGTGTGGCGTGTCCAGCACCCTAGTGAGCGCGACTACACCTACTTTTCAGCGGCACACAAAAGCAAACCGGGGCACCGAGAGTCTGGAGGGAGTTGGAAACGAGGCGACGCATCCTAAAACATTTGGACCTACAGAGAGTGGAACACGCTCTTCTGAGGCTGCAGCACAAATTCTATCTCAGTGGGGATAAATGTGGGAGGATGCTGGCACATAGTCTCTGAGAAAAAGCCCTGAGATCTGTGATCCACACCATCCGGGACCAGAATGCGGTGGAACATAACACGGATGCCCTCATTCTTGACACCTTCCGTCAGTTCAATCAAATCCTCTTTGTGAGGGAAGACGTCCACTTACATGACCACTTACATGACCCAGAGGAGTATTTACACTCCTGCGATATTAATCCCTTGCTTAAATCGTCAGCTGCCAACTTGGACTCAGCCATACGCATAGAAGAGGTCATATCGGCGATAGTGCGGCTAAAGGTAGCTTAGTCGCCGGGACCGGATGGTTTCCCTGTGCTGTTTTATAAAAGATTCTGTGTGGAGCTGGCTCCCCTTTTAACTAAGCTTTTTAATTCCTTCCTTGACACTGGGGATGTGACGCCATCAATGTCTGAAGCTGCAATCTCGGTAATCCTTAAACCCGGAAGGGAACCTAAAGATTGTGGGTCGTACCGGCCAATCTCGCTGCTTAATATCGATGCAAAGTTATTTTAGAGTATCTTGGCCTCATGACTTAGCCCCCTTATGGATGGCTTTATAGACCCGGATCAGTCCGGTTTTATCCCAACGCGACAAGGAGGGGACAACACCAAGCAGCTCATACACCGCATCAACTTGGTACACCGATCTCGCACTCAAGCCTTCTTGCTCTCGATTGATGCGGAGAAAGCCTTTGACTGCGTCGACTAGGAGTATCTCTTTGCAGTTCTACATGCCTTTGGCTTCGGGGATCACTTCATATGGTGGGTTGGTTCCTTATACACCTCCCCTACGTCTGCAGTGCGGGTTAATGGTTGTAAATTGACCCTCTTCCCCATTGCCCTGGCAAGGCTGTCCCCTATCCCCACTTTTATTTGCTCTCTACATGGATCTGTTTGTCCAATGTATTCGGTCCAACCCTGATATAGCAGGTTTCAAATTTGGAGCTGTTACACATAAAATTAGTATGTATGCCAATGATGCCATCCTCTCCCTCACACAGTCTATGTCAACTCTGTGGCACCTGTCCAGGGAACATACTACCTTTGGAGACGTCGCGGGGTTCAAAGTCAACTTTATGAAGTCACAAATTCTTAATATCTCCATCCCCGGGGTTGAGGTCCAAGACCTACAGCAAGATTTCACCTTTCAATGGGTCCACACGGACAACACGTATCTGGGCATTTGTCTGACCTCATCCATCACTAAGACAATTGCCCTCAATTACGCATTGTTGAGAGAGCAAACGGTCAAGGCACTATCCGCCTGGACAAGTCTTAAGCTGGCATGGTTCGGGAGAGTGGCAGAGATAAAAATGACGGTGCTCCCACACATCCTATACCACTTTCAGATGCTTTCTGTGACTCCACCATAAGGCCTCCTTCGGAAACTGCAAAGGCTCCTTAATAAGTTCTTGTGGGATAATAAGAAACCACGGCTCGCCTCAGCGCTGGTAACTTCCGCAAAATAGAGGGGGGGGCTCGGCTTCCAGCTTATAGAAGCTTATTACCAAGCGGCCTGTCACCGCTACATCATTGAATTGAATAGACCTCTGTCCAGCAAACACTGGAACTTTATGGACCAATCAGTAGCTGGGCGAAACATATGGCACAAATTGTGACTTCCACGCAAACACAGAGCATGGGGGCTATATTCTTCTCCGTTCACCTCCCCAAACCTCAAAGCATGGGACCAGATAGCGCGTCAGAAAGGATGAACCTTGTTTCCCTCCCCTATGTCCCCTATTGTGGACAATCCCGACTTTCAACCAGGTTGTGCGTCCCCGACATTTCAAAGGTGGAGAGAGGAGGGTTGCAAAAGGGTGGGTTCCCTTTTTGATCTTGACGGCCTGATTCCCTTTTCTCAGTTGAGCAAGGACTACGATCTATCGGCCTCAGATGACTTTCACTATTCAAGCTCGCCCATTGGGTCACACGATCTGAGAACTTCGCTCTCATGTCCCGTCCGTTGACAACCTTAAAAAAATGGCTGGTGTGTAAGAAAGATGACCGTAAACTCATATCTGAACTCTATTCTGTGATCACTACACACCCTAGGAAACATCGCACAAAGGCGCAGACCAGGTGGGAGACTGAGTTGGGGAGGCCCCTAATGCACAAGGAATGGGAACACATTTCTACCTTGCGAACCACACTGCTTCCAATTCAGCGGGGCGGAGTCTGCGTATGAAGTGGTCACTTACTGGTATTATACTCCAGAGGGCATTAAATCTTGGGACAAATCCAAGTCAGACCTCTGCTGGCCGGGGAGTGACCTTACTTGTACTCTAGTACACTTGTTGCATTGTCCGAAGCTGGTGTGCTACTTGGCAGCAATTCTCGATGACATTTTTGCAGCACTTCAGATCACACTGCCACGAGCTCCCCAACATACACTCCTGGGTCTCCATCACTCTGGGTCCTTCCCATTGAATCATTAAGGGGTAAGGGGTAAGCAGAGGCACTGCTTGCGGCAAGACAGGTACTCTTAGCGCAGTGGGGGTCTTCGGTAGTCCCAGACCCTCAAGATTGGATTCAGAGACTCTGGCACCTATTAGCAATGGAGCGTCTTTCATTTAGCGTAGACGGGAAGGGTAAGGAATATTCAAAAATATGGGCCCCATTCTTACAGGTCCTTTCTAAAGACAAGAGGGAAGTAACGTGTCTAATATACCTACAGATCCTACAGTTCATACCATTAGATCCACCTGGTGCATCTGCTGATTGAATTGACATTTATCAACCATTGGTTACCAGCAGGAGTTATCAGAAAGGCGGTTTTGAACAGATGCGGAGGGTGGGTGGAGGTTGGGGTGGGGGTAGGTGGGGTTAGTTTTCTTTTGTTTCTTATTGTGTTTAAAAGTTGTATCTTCGCTAAAGTGTCTGGGGAATTCACTGAGGTTTTAACTCATCGCGAGGTCGTCCCCCAGGATGTAGACCCGAACGATGTGTAACGCTTCTTAGTCTTCGCTCTGCTGGCGCCATGATGTAGGCAGCTAAGCTGTGTAACTGTGTTCTAGCTACCACAGAATGAAAATGATTGAGTCTAAGTGTATGAGGGATGGAGTATTAATACGCACACAGGTATATGATACAGGTGCTACTTTCCACAATAACAACCAAAATGAAAGCATGTTTAAATTGGATGTATAAGATAATGTGTTCCGGTTGGCAATAGGAAATTGATGACCCTGCTAATGTAGGATTATAGAGCAAGTCGTCTACTTGAAGACCATAAACATGGTGAAGCACTGAAACAAAGTCAATGCAAGGATAGGCAAGCAAGGAATACCTATAGGCCAACATATTATAATGTGTTAATAGATAATCGGTTAAAATAAAATGTTATTTTCTTTCTATAGATATCTGAATATCTTGTTAGAATGATACAGTTAGTGACGATGCACAATGAATACTTCTTCTGTGCATTGTATGCTATATAGGGATCTCCGGCGTAGGACAGAAAGAATTGTAACTTTTAAGAACAAGTTTATTTCTTTATAATTAGAATGTAATTGCCTTTGAGCACTTCTTGGTGTAACATATGGCAGCTAGACAGAATAAATCTGGATCAGGATTTGACAATGACAATTTTGAAGACTTGAACCCATACATACAAAAAATCACTGCTCAAGTAAGATGCCTGTTACTCAGATCAGGAAATCCAATGAACAATTCTGGGTTCAATGAAAAAAGCGTTGATATAAATGAAGAACGCCCATACATACTATGTTGGAAAACAGAGTGATACATGATATGGTGCTGTACAATGCAGGCAAATGGACGCTGTTCCATTGTGTCCAGAGTTTTGGAATGGTGCTCTGTGGGTGTTGGAGCTTGGAGGGGAGGCAAGTGGTCATTCAAGACAGGACATGTTGTGGTGTCAGTTTTAATAAAGTTAAACTCAAGATTTGAGTGGCACAACATTGCAAGTTGGCATGCCACATCCCTAGTGATGCGTTTGTGGTATGTATATCTTTGCTGCTGGTATATGCAAAGAAGATATAATTTAGTGAAAATAGTGACGTAGGCGGTGAGTTTTATCAATGTTCTTGAGCTGGATTGGTAAGGCTACACATCATTCTAGGAGGGCCATTTGGCCACGCTTATAAGATGTTTCATGTTCCCTACCAAATATGGGAATTCTAAATTAAAATTAGAAAATATGTTGTTGCTCTCCTATTCAAATTGCAATAAAAGTTAAAATTAACCATATTTAACAGAACCAAATATTGATTTATGAATGTACATTACTGTATGATTTGTGTAAGAAAATAACCACCTACTTCAGTGCTAATCGATATGGTGTTAAACTGACAATTCATGGTATATATTCGTTATACGTCCATCCTCTTTGCTTTTTCTACATTTCTGAACAAATCGAATTCTCAAGTAAAACTTAATTATGCGTCCTTAATAAGATCTAAATTAATAGTATAAAAAAGTAGCCATAAACTATTTTTAACAGAAAAGAAGTCCACGCATTTTATGTGATTAAATAGTTCACATTATTGAGTTAAGCTTATGCTGCTTTCAAGAAATTCATGCTGGCCCTTAGTTAACTAGTTTCCATTCAGCTTAGTGGAAACTTCACTCTGAAGACTGACAAGAAATTATTTAAATATATAGTGAGCTGCAAAACCAAAGACAATTACAAATGTCAAACTGGAGACCTTTAACACGCAGTCTATTAACAATTACTGACTTTCATACATTAATGGTTTCTTGTAATAATATGAAATCAATTCACTTATTACACTGCAATCAGCATATGCAAGGTTATTATCTGTGATATGTTGTAGCCACAGTGCAAGTAATTCTTATCAATTTAGACAACTCGGATGGTAGTTTTAGTGATGTGGAAGCATGCCCGGTGAGAACGTGATTTAAGTCTTTGGTTTAAAAGGCCCAGTAATAGTATGCCTGTCAGTAATATATTTTCCTATAAAACGAGAAATATGCATTTTAAAGGGCATTTCATTATGATGTTATATTAATCTTTAAAATGTAGTTAGAATTTCTTTCATCAAATGATGACACATAAGCAAATTGGTTGGAACTTAGACAGACTTAGGTCACATGATTGAACCACGTTCTTTCTAGTTTGATTGGACCCGAAAAGTTTGTGAGTACACAATAAACAAGCCAATAATTCGTCTTTGTCATTCTCTGACATGGGCACTGCTTGCAACAGGACACGTTTGGGTCTGGTAGTACACATGATAAAACAAATACAGAGGGTGGTTCTTCCTCCCTGTCTCTGCAGTCTGTTGGTGGTTGATTTGAGTATGACAAAGTCATGGATAGAAGAAGATCAGTTGGTGTATAATTAGGGACAAGTTATTTGTGCATTACTTTCTCTGTTGAGGATAAACATAGCATTCTAAAGACCCACCCTTATTGGAATCGGAGTAACATTTTGACAGAAAACTTTAATGCATCTTTTACTTTTCTCGTCAAAAGGACAGGATAACGAGCTCAAACAATCTCTCTGAAATGAATGGGGCGGAGTGCCATGTTCAAGGATAGACATCATAGTTGTAGGGAGTGTTCACTAAATTTAATATTACGTCACATCATATCCTTCTCAGTTCATAACATGACAATTGGCCATTTTTCATTCATGAACCAAGAAATGACTACAAGTAGCATATATTGCATTGTGAGCTGTGGCATCCCCTTTGGAGTATGGCTTCGGTCCCTTATTCCCACAACAATTGTCAAAGCCAATTAGTTGCCTTCTAAAAACAAGTGGTGAGCTATTGGCTTTATCAATGCTTTCTGCATTTGGCATAGGGGAAAAGGTGAGATAAAAAATAGTCGTTGCAGCTTGTGCATGCATTTTTGATGCCACAATACACCCATGCCCAAGCAGCCATATTGGAAAAATATTTATTCGAGAAAACACGATCCCAATATTCCATTGGTGTTTACCCCAAAAATATTTTCCAAAAAGGCTGTTGTTGCATGTGCATCTGCCACAAAGCATACAAAGCCATTTTGAAATAATGTGTAAGTTTCATTTACCTTTTGGAGAGGGATAATGGCCAATTTTCTAGAGGGAATCTAATAAAGTATGTGTGAAAAAAAGACCAAGTGATCCAATAGCAGTGCGAGCTGCCAGGCTTTGGGCAAAAATCTATAGTTTAAAATAAATAAATAAATAAATGGATCAGGAAGGGAGCGGGTGATGGAGCAACAGCTGAGCTGAGCTGTGAAGGAAGTGAGCTCCTAGTAGCAGTGGGCAAATACCATACTTTTGCAAAATAAAAAGAGTATTTTTTGTTCAAATAAAGAAATGTGATGATTGGGGTCCTGACCCAATTTAACCATCCAAATTGTTTTTGCTACTGGACTTTCTGGTTTTTGGATATTTGCAGAGTCAGTGAGTATACTATCCGAATTTCACTCACTGTAAGCTTTGGTACAACAATTTTTACTGCTAGCCACCACTGCCAGCTTTTTAATATAAGGTCTGCTGCTGTGCAGCTGAGGTAAGAGGCGCTGTGCTAGTTACAAATGACTATTTCCGAGCTGGGCGAGTGGGACCACCATCTCACTCGATGCTGTATCTATGCACATGTAACCTGCCACGAATGGGACATTAAACACATGTATTAAGGCCTGTGAAGAACTTACAATTTATTTGTCATTCAGAAAGAAATAGCCCAATTCATTTTTGTCTATAATGTATGTGAGACTATAGTGCTTCGCTAGAAATCTGTATTGCTTTACTGTATTCACACTGAAGTAACAAGCTGCAGTAAAAGAAAATAACTTCACATGCATTGAACCAACAGAGAAATGTTATGTCTCTTTCTACAGGCAAACAAAAATTTGGAATGTGAATTTATTATTACTCTGGCTATATCTGTACGCCATTTTGTACTTTGTTGTATCTTCCTGAGTTGGCCGTTAGTGATATTCATACTATGACCATCAGCTGGCCTTAGTTCATTGCTCTGCTGACCAGCAGGTGGTTCAACGCCTCCCCCACACTAAAGGCCCACTGAGAAGAATTAGCCTGCTCTTTGAAGAGGTAGAGCATTGGGTGGAATCTGCATGGGTTAATTAACCTACACTTACTCACAAGCCTGGGCATGCTCTAAACAAAAAAGAGAATCAACAAGACCTCTGGCTAAATACTCATAGGAAGGCAATTTCCTTTGAGGTTTTTGAGGGAAGGGACCAGCGTGCTGTGTTAGTTAGGAGAGGAGCTCAATTCAATAAGAGCTGGCCCTGCCATACTGAAAAATGTGATCATGCAATGAAGGAGCGATGGATCATTGATGGAGGGACGATGTTGCATCTCTGGATATTTCAAAGATGCATATTTTCTAGAGCGATCCGATTCTGCTTTTAAGCTCTTTCACTAGGAAAGAACTCTGAGAAGCACTTTAATCTACTGAAGAAGAAAGAGGCACCCCTTATGGATTAACTACTATCTAGAGTGTACTGTCTTGAACTCTTTTGTATATGTGTCTTTAGCAGGAGTGACACCGGCCTCCCCACTCCTTGTGGGAGACAGTGGAGGGTAAACTTGGTATGAACATTTGAGAACAGGGTTTCTGTGGAACTTCTGTGGACTGGTCCAGTAGAGGGTATCCTTGGAGTTACCCCTGCCTGCAAATGGCACAGGGGCCATGGGTATGGGATTGCAGAATGGGAGCATATTCGGTCTTGAGACCTACAGGGTGCTGTGAGCAAGTTTCCAGGTCAAGGATATTACTAGGACCCTAGACACTCCTGCTGGAGGGTTTCAGCTGAGTGCTAGAACTACAGGAGAAGCTTTGAAAAGCAGGCTAGAAGTTTATAAGAGCAGGGCGTGACCTGTGTGCTCCCTTGTTGGTGAGAGGGCAGCTAAATTGAGCTTTGTAAAAATGGCAGCATTTGCATATTTCTGGCACTCAAAAGAGCTGAGTTGTGCAGAGGGCATGCAGAAGCAATGCCCCCCCCCCCTATAATATCCCATGCTCGTCCCCTTAACATCTTTTTAAAGTAGCCCTCAGTCTTCTAGATGCAGAAAATGGTGACCTGAGTTGGTTTAACTACAATTGGTAACAATGTTTGGAGATGGGACATCAGAAAACAAAGTTTTCTCTCTGGGATGTGTTGACCTCTGTTAGTATGGCTATTGTTGCTTTGAAGACAGGAAAAAAGAAAGAAACATTAATTTTCTTTCTAATTATTGTGGTGACAGGACAACTGTGGTGAAAAAAGTCAGTTGTTACAATTAGGGCTCGTACCTCCTACATGCTGTGCAAACTATGGCAGAAATAAAAAAGCATTTGACCGAGTAGGTTGGGCCTGCAAATACTGAGAGACACAGAAGCAATAAAAAAGAAAGTGAATGTGAAATGGAGAGGGGATGAAGGAGAGTGGGAGAATTAAGGAAGAAAGGCAATACAATTTATGATGTCTTTTAAATTGTTAAAAGTCGAAGAAAAAATAGATCTTCAATGTCAGCATTTGAAGAACACAAGTCAACCAACCAGAATGTAGTAAAAAAAGAAAAACTCCAGAGGCAGAACAGACAACAATAGGGAGGAAAGTCATTGCAACAAAAATAAGTAGATGAGATAGATAAGGAAATCATCCAATCAAGTGCAAGAGGCTGTCCCAAAGTCCACTACAGCTGCATATAGTAATGGATTCGAGCTCTTCTGACTGCAGGTGAGACATAAAAACCTCCAGTAGCTGTCAGTCTGTTATGTATCATAATGATAAAAAAGTATGCTACTTTGTAAATATACCGTGCACTCACTGTACCTGTCTGTTGTACCAATTAATTTTGAAGATTTCTGCTCTTAATCTTCTGTTCTTCAGAGGCTGTGCCACTCTTAAATATTAAAAACATTTTTAAAAATAAGAAATACCTCAGCTCTTGCTTCTATGAGCATTTTCTAGCAATGGCAATTGTTCTACTTAAAAAGATATATTAGGTCATAACAGGTCTGAGTCAGGATCCAAGAAAGAAAATTAGAGTAAACAAGACTCTATTGAGAAACATGAAGCACGGCTCAAGTTTCAAAGCTTGTTTTCATATTTAAAAATTCGTGAATAGAAAACAAGCATCAAAGATGTTAACCAATGCCTTTCATCAGTGAAAACAGAAAGATTACATGGAGCCCAATGTGTCTTGTTTTCGAATTAACACGGGAAGCTAAATAATTGTACAATTGTGTTTGTTATTCGAATTCTGCTCTTAAAAATATTACTTAATTCTTCATCCTGCACAAAGTTAAAAACAGAGGCACGATCAATCAAGGTGACAGCAAAAGATGAGTATAATGTGAATTTACTTAAACGGTGAGGTGTGGCGCAGCGGCTAAAGGGTCCGATTTCAGACCGTGGGGCTCCCGGCTCGAACCCTGTCGGCGGCGGCAGCTCCACTCAGAGTCAAGTGACTCTGGGCATACTCTCCCCGACTGCCCTAGCGCTTTGACATCCTTAGAGGTGATTAGTTCGCGCTTTACAAATACCAGATTATTAATGCTCACTACCTTGCTGACCTAACCCCCCTTACTTCTGCACCAATTTTAATCAGGCAAATTATTAAGACTGTTGGTATTTTTATAGGGGCATGTAGTGTAAGATACAGTTTTTGCAAAATTCTTTTTCTGGATCCTAATAAAAAAGGATATTACAATAGCAACCCTGAACTCTAGATAATCAAGACCATAGTTGGGTAAATAGATTAAATAATAACATGTACTTAACAGAAAATCATGCCAGGGGCCAAGGTAGATTTCAACTGTGCAAGAACAATCATCACATTCTACTTTCTGCCTTAGGTGCTGTCAACCTAAACTCATGAGCTGTCAATCTACACCCGGGTTTAAAGCGGCAGATAAGAAAATGTTTCGGGCTTCATTAATGTTTTATTCCACACTAGTTTGAGGTAACGACATTCTTACAATTCTGGACTTACTGTTAGTCTGTAATTGAGCATGACATTTCATTCATGAGAAAATATTCCCACCCACTGTCATCGAAATTAAATAGGTGTGCATTTTGACGTATTTTTTTATTGCTAATCAATGCAGCGTCTTTCTGGGTGCTAGTCCGACTCCTGGGTGAATATTAAACAAATGAGTCTGGAACATCCCTCAAGGTTCCCATTATCTTTGGTCTGTGTATATGTAATAACTATGAAGCGGATGTACTAAACGTTTTTACGGTCCAAAGAGTCCATTCTGTGACTGCAAATATGTTGTTTAATATGTACTTAACACGTTTTAGTGATCGGTAAAAGTGAACCATCTTTTAAAATGTATTTGTGAATCCATAACGATTTTTGGGAGGAACGTGTTGTAGGTGCTCATTCAAATGACTGAAATCTGGTTGCAAAACATTGAAAAATTGCTGACTGCTGAGGGGATAAGCCATTTGCAAAAATGATGAAGTCTGGACCATTTTCCCTTTGCGAATACAAAAATTTAATTGTTGGAGAGTAGGCAGCTATCTGCCAATTCTAAACAAAGTTTTACTTTTTTTTTTAATGCAGCTCCTCTGTTGGAAATTAAATCACTGGTTGAGGCGGGTGAAACCCTACTGAAGCAGCAACCACAAATTTGGTCATGGTGAAGTCAAAAACAAACTTCGAATTAGCCTGTGCTTAACCCTGTAGTAGCTTGGCACAATGCACCAAGGCTTAAATTAGAGGCAACGTGTAAAGTATTTATGCCGCCCTTCAACCATTAATAGGGTGAAAACACAACACAAGAAAAATCCCACATCAATTTAGAAACAATAGAACAAAAATAAATTCTTTGACACTAAAATTAAAAAAATCCAATCAATAGAACTGGAGATATGCAATTTTAAAGATTTAAATAGAGTAAAGAAAATAGTGCCTAAATGCACAAAGCGCCAATTGGGGTTATCTGGTCGCCTGGATCGGGGCAAAGTTATAAGTTCCGGCCAATAGTGATAGAGTGTGGGCTGGATTTTGGGCCCAAGCTAGGCGTGCGGAACAATAGTATGTTAAATCCTGGTTGTTGGGTATTGTGAGATCCTGTGTTGAGGATGCATCGCGCAGCGGAAGTTCTGAGGATCTGTAAAGCTGTGATGTTAGGTACTGCATCGTCTTTGAGAATGTCTTCAATGTGGCTTGCACTGTGAAGTCCTGCGATGAAGAAGCGTAGCGTCCCGAAAGTTCAGGAGAAGCTGCGGGATTGGGATACAGAGTCCTGTGTTGTCATTGAGAAGGCCATCGACGAGGGGCTTGCAATGAGAAGGCCAATGTCGAGGATGCGTCACGCAGCAGGGGTTCTGACTACGGGGTGCTATGCAAGGTCCTGCATCAGGGATGCTGTGTGCCACAACAGCTCCAAATCAGAGCTTCCGAGGAGATTTGTCGCACTGCGCTGGTTCTAACCAACGGAACACAGGTGGGCTGGCAGAGCACTATTAGGTCCACTTCCAAGAGTCCAGGACAGGGGTGTCACCACTTGGGGGTATGACTCACAGCAGACATAGTTCAGATCCTGGATTCAAGGTAGTTGGAGCCTTTTCTCTCCCTGAGGCAGCAAACTAGCCCTTGGAGTCACTCTGGTGGTCCTGTGTTCAGGGTGCAGGTCCAGTCCTTGTACTCAGGCTGCAGGATAGCAGGGAGGCAGAGTAGCAGGGCAGAGAGTAGAAGTCTTTCTGGCAGGAAAGCAGCACAGAAGTTGTTCTGAGTCTTCCAAAGGTCCAGAGGTGTACTGAAGAGTTGGGCCTGATGGCTCACTCTTTATCCTTGGTGACAACTTTGAAGTAGGAGTTTCTAGAGGTCTCCTCCCCCAAAAGTGTCTGGAATTTAAATCCTCCCTGCCATGGCCGCCTCTTGTCTGGGGTCACAAAGGATTGTGCAAAACCATTTGTGGGTATTATGAGGCAGGGTCTTGCTGATGTTCAGGCCCATCTTGCCACTTCATATTCCCCCTTTGTCTCACTGACTGGGAGCAATAGACCAAGGCCAACTGCCAGCTACACCTAGACTGGTGACTCAGGATACATGCTGCAGGCACAAAATTTTAAATTGCAAACATATTTATACTGTGCATATAACCCCTGACGATGCATTGAAGTGTTTTTGTGGCAAAGAGCACACTACTCTAGAACCCGAGACTAGTAATTATAAAGTTGGTACAATTTTTTGTTTTGTTTATTTCTTGTGCATTAGTTGTGTTAGGATTGTGCTCCCAATTTCTTGTGTGTTTAGTAGAGTTTGGGTAGGGATAATAAGGGTGGGCAGTTAACTCCGCTCTGCCGGCAGAGTTCATGGAGTTTATGTCACTCCACATTCTGCTTGGAGGGCGGAGTTTCCCAGCACCCACCCCTACAGCTATGCACTCTCAGCCCTGGCAGCTGTACTGGAGCCGTGGTGGGGGGCACCTACAGCTCAGCTTCATCTCACCTGCATGCTCCGTAGTGCTCTGGTCCTCACCTTCATCCTCCCTTGTTCTCTGCCACTCACCTGCATGCCACCTGGTCCTCCAGCCCTCACCAGCATGCTCCCGGAAACTGTGGGGTTCTCTCTCATCGTCCCTCCAGGTAGTCTCTCTGTCACTAGCTTCTCTAGCGTGACACTCACGGTGACAAGCTGCACTTCACCACAAAGCAGTTCTTGTGGTGGCCCTGTTGAAATTGTCTAGCACCGCCCACTTTCCGTGCAAGTTCTACGTGTCAGTCATGTGTATGAGCTTGGCACAGGTCATATCTAGACAAAGCTGATATGTGTGATTAATCAAATGCTACAATACTGTTATTGTCCTCTACACAACATTTTTCAAGTGGGTGTACCATCCCCTTTATATTTAGTACAGTCTTGGTGTCTGAATATGACCATGCTGTCATATGACTGTAATACTGCAAAATTGCTCACTCATTAAAAGTAACCCTGTGGGGACAAGGGGGAGTCAATAGGCTGTACAGAGATGAAGTTGACACCTCTGAAAACAGTATTGCAGAGAAAATGACAATTGTACCAGAATAGCCACCGCATAACATCTGTCTCGGAGAATACATTCTGTATTATGAAAAGGACTTTATGATTGTAGTGGTGCTAGTGGCAGGCATAAGGAAACAGGCCTGACCTGTTTTCTTCTTGAAAGATGAGAGTATGGATTAGGCACACCTGTTTAAATTCAAAATGATGCTAATGATAGAATGTTTACAACTCTATTGCGTGCAACATGTGACCAATGTCTGCCTGTCATGTGACAATATAGTCAACAAGTGGCTGGGTCCCGGGTGGGGCGACCCAGACTCACATGTGCACAGCGGGGGGGTTAAATACTAACAAGGTAACAATCTTTTCCACAAATTACACAATGATTCAATAATTGCTATTCAGTTGTATCCAAAATACAATTTAATCCGGATTGTATGATTGATTAATCCATCGAATATTACAAGATTAAATATTCACTGTGTGACACATCTTTGTAACACAACAACTCACATATTCAAAATTACAACATAAGACATCACAATAAAAGTGCTGCCCAATGCATTTCGGGACTGCCTGTCCATTCGCCAGGGGCGAATCTGCAAAAATGATAATGAAATCAATTACCTGCACAATATTTGAACCATCATTGTCTTTACAACACTTCATCACACAGTTTTTAAAAACATATATTAATTTCCATCTAGAACACCATGTGAACCAGTAAATGCCGAAAAGACCAGTGTCAATGTGACCGGATCCATTCGGAAAAAATCATGCAAACATCATACGATCAGTTGGTGACATTGAGTGAAGAAAAAGTTGTGGAAGATTCCTGTCCATGTGCCTAGCTTATTTATTAAGACCACCAGAATGCTACTCAATAGTGCTCTTCTTAGCCTCAAAAACCTACTGTGAAAGAAAGCTGAAATCCACTATTCGCTATGGATTTAAATGGTACCTGTGGATGTAATGATGCCAGATTGTAAAAATGCTTCCACCAGTCAGAACGCTCAAATACAATCAGCTAGCTCTTATCATTCCTCCCTGAATGGTAGACCTCAAACGCTGTCTCACAATAATTTGATTGTGGCCCTGCCGTAAACTGCATAGTAACAAAGTGAAAGCTCGTGTCAGTATGGGCTATTCTTGAATCTAAACAAACACCGTGATGCCCCTCTCCCATAATTCTTACCAATCAGTGTGTCATCTTCCTTCCACAATACGTAGTGAACCTCTTTTGGATCTCAAAATTCTGTAACAAAGCATAGCTAATGTCAGCATTAGATCCTTTCGGCTCGAAGTGTCCATCTGCACAGAGAACAACTTAATTAGTGTCGTAACTGGGATGTAACTTCCTACGATTGGTTGCTACCCTCCCTAGTCCATTGTATCAACATGATCAGTAAAATAATTGGAATTATGTATGAGGAGGCTGTCTGTGGATCTTATGTTTGCTGGTAGGGAATTCAATAGTTTGGCTGCTTGAACAGAGAAAGATTTTTCACCCATGATTTCTTCTTGTACGTAGAAATTATGATGCAGGGAGCAATTGTTCAGCGTAGGTTCCTTTATTGTAAGTATTTGCTCATTTTATTCCTGATAAACAGTGGTCCTTTGCCATCTATTGCTTTGTGTGTGATACAAAGCAGCTTGAAGGAGGATCTTCTGGCAACTAGTAACCAGTATAACACCCTCAAGGCAGAAGAGATATGTGCTTGTAGATTTACATATTTTTGAAAAGTCTAGTGGCAGCGTTTTGAATTCCTTGTAGTCTTCTCCTAGTCAAAAGAGTTGAGCTGTGATACAGACCATTAGTTTAGTCCAATATTGAGAGGACAAGAGAGATTGTAGCTTGAACCTTGTGTGGGAATCATAGATGTAGGAAGATGTGCCACAGTGTTTTCATTGTGATGAAGCTTGATTTAGCTACCTTATCCACTTGTGGATTCATTGACAGTTTGGCGTCCATTGTAATTCCAAGGTTTTATTATAGAGACTACCAGGCGCAAATTCCCCACTATCAGAACCAACGGTCGGGACAAGATAATGACAACTTTCTAAAAATAATGAACAAAAAGGCAACCCATTATTCCCTAGTGGGCTTCAGAATGTACCAGAAGGTAAGTAAAGATGCCAAAACTGGAATTATTTGAAAAACAATTACCTATTCTCAATCTTTGTTGATGTCCACAAACAACATTAGAGCAGAATTATCATGAACAATTTAAAAATATCTAGAGTAGATCACACACTATTTAATAATTTCTTTGTTGGCATCTTCACTTATCTAACTTTCTAAAAGTGCCATTTTCAGAATTGTGAATTAAAATCCAAATATGCCATCAATGAGGGTTTTACATTGCAATTAATGTGACAGCAAACATGATATTTCTATGTGATTCCAAACAAAAGTTAGCACTTATTAAATGTAATATGGTATCCCAATGTTATCCTATGGTAGAGGTCGGCCATGCAATATTGAAAAACCAAGTTAAGAGTTTTTCACTACCACAACATGTAAAACTAAAACATAACTGTCCAACTCTTAAAGTACGCTGCACCCTGCAATATGCACTGTTTAGGGCTAACTCTAGGGGTGACTTAGAGGTATAAAAAAGGAAAGTTTCGGCCAAGCTAAAGGTTTATTTTCACAGGTCGAATTGGCAAATTACAACTAGGCACACAGGCTGAGACGGCAAGCCTCAGGCATGTTTAAAAGGCTACTTAATTGGGTGACACAATGAGGGTCACAGACCCACTAGCAGCATTTAATTCACAGGCCATGGGTACATGAAGTATCACTTTACCATGGACTTACAAGTACATTAAGGGTGCTAATTGGGTTAAGACATTTCTAACATGTTTAAGGAAGAAAGCACAAATAGTTTAGCACTGGTTAGCAGCAGTAAAGTGCACAGTCCTAAAAGCCAACAAAAAAGGGTTCAGTAAACAGGAAGGAGAGGGCAAAAAGTTTTGGTATGACCCTGCAGAGAGGACCAAGTTCATATTTATTGTTGCAGGTATTGCATAGATGGGCTAGCCAAAGACTAGACACCTGGGTCAAGAATAAAGTTACATGCAACAAAAGGGAATAGTAATATGCAAGACCTCAGACAGTGTGCTCACACCCAAGGACATATGGGACCCTCTTTGGTGATTACTTATTACGTCACAACTGGACAATGTGCCCTATACATAAGCATGAAGAATGTTTGCGTGTGTCCACACAGAGTGGAAAGCAACTCTATAAATAAAATGTAAATGTATGCCTTGAGTTTTTCTTCTTATATATTGCATATTACTCAACTAGAAACATAAAGTATGTAATGTTGGATATACAATCTTGTAGTGAACTGTGGAAGGGAAGCAGCAAAATTACCGTAAGACAACACCCCACAATGGAATTCAAGTGGGTAAATGTTGGCACCTAGAAACAAACAGAGGGATAAGATAGATTGAGAATATGAACAGGAAACAAGAAGAACAAACATGAGGAAATACACAGCAGCACTAGTTGAACAGCAGCTTCATGTAATAATTTTAATGCTTTTGCATTTGACTCGTGAGGGACACCTAGTAACGACTGGTTGAACTGCAGCTCTTTATAGAATCATTTTGATATTGGATACAATAATATTCACTGTCCACTGCTAATCCTGTCCCATAATGCTTTGCAGGGCCTTTGGTTGGGATTGTTTTTTTGCCCATAACTGTGCTTGGGGTGGTCCTAAGAGGATAGGACCACCACTGAATTGTTCAGCATGATATGCTCTTTGTGTTCAAGGCATCTGCTTGGTCCTCCCCCTAGGTTAGGGGGGACTATAAATCATCACCTCTCTCATTGTCTGATATTTTTTATTTCCAAAGTTCACATTGTGAATTGGCTATATGCTTTTTAGCATGTAAAGTTGCTTTATCAAAGCATTTGTGTGTGCAGTTCAGAAGCTGACTCTGCTATGTGGAGGAATAAAGAATTCCGTGTTTTTAATAGAATGTGTAGTTAACAAATCTCTGCAAACTCTGCTAGCAGTGTGGAGGATCCCAGTCAGACTAGTCAAAAATAGCATCACGTCAAGCAAAAAGTGGGGGTAACCATAAAAAGCAGATCCTACTTTCCTACACCTACTAAAATGCGGTAACTGCTGGACTTGTTCTTTTCTGCAGGGTTATGTCCAAACCTTTTGACTTTACCCGCCTGTTTTCTGAATCCCTTTCTGTTTGCTTTTAGTACTCTGTACACTTTACTACTTTTAACCAGCACAAAGTGCTTGCACTCTCTCCTTAACCACATGGCTGCTGCTATGATTTTTGCCGTGTGCTGGAAATTGCCATTTTGCTGTTTCCATGACGAGCTCAGCTCGTCATCAGCACACGACACCCGTGGGTGATGACGAGCTGAGCTCGTCATCAGCAGCGAAAGGGTTAAAACATGGTAGAACTGACTTATACCCAATTGGCATATTTAATTTACTTGTAAGTCCCTACTAAAGTGGCATTACCTGTGCCCAGGGCACATAAAGTAAGTACTACTAGTGGGCCTGCAGATCTCATTGTGCCAACCACTCAAGTACCCTTTTAAACAAGTCTCAGTACTGCCATTGCATCCTGTGCATGCAATTTGAACTGCCATTTCGACATGGCAAAATAAACCTTTTGCCAGGTCAAACCGTTTTCTATACATATAAGTCACCCTTAGTGTACATCAATGGCTACCGCTCCTGCCAGACTAAAGCCACACCATCAATTTCAAGGAGGGCAAAGGGAGATATTTTAACACTAATCAGAAACGATCAAAAGGTCAATGTGAAAAAGTGTGATTGTACAAATTCAAATTTCCATATTCTGACGTTGGAGATACAACAGGAAGGGATATGGTTACTAGTACATTTTTACTATAACAGATTTGTCCCAAACATGCACCTAATTGTGGGTAAGGTTTTTACGGCACTAGAAAACATTGTACAAAATCATAAGGGCGTGAATGCCAATATTATTTGGATGGGTGATTTTAACATTTACCCATGCTGCTACAATGCACTCCTCGTTTGTGGACTAGAGGATATGGGGGGTAACCCTATATAATTTTTCTCATAATAAGTATGATAACTCCCTAAGAAGGTTATTAGCCTCCCTAAATTTGGAAGTAGTCTGTGATACAGATCTTACTGTACAAAACTCACTTTCCACCGAAACGGGCCGGAGTCAACGATTTATTATATATTCTTAACGACCCCTCTCAGATTAAGGGTTTCCAGGGTAGGAAACTGTTCTACAACTTTTAGTGAGCATTCTATTTTATCTATGGAGAAGAAAGTATCAGTATGGGACACATATAACCACAAGCAAGTTGGAACTCCAATAGTGGCACGGAAAAATGGAGTCCAACTGAAAGGGCCACACAGTGATAGACTAAAGATGCCTTCAGATGTTATAACAAATACACAAGATAACATATTACTGTGCCTAGATCCAGAGGCTGAAGCAGGGGGAGTGGGGCTCACTTTCTGTGATATACTAGAGAAGGTAAAACTGGCCCTTACTCGCACAAAAAGTCGAATAAAGAAAAGGACAGGGGTTGGTTTGATTCACCATGCTCTAAAGAAAAGAAGGCACTGACCCTAGCTTTGAAAACTAAGCCCTGGGTTCCGGAAGAGATATAAAAATTAGGGGCCTCATATAAACTGGTACGGAAAATAGAGAAAAAGCAATTAAGGAGGACTTATAGGCAGAGCTTGACAAGGGGGCTAGTACAGGCAATAGGCAAGATTTTTCGAAATTGGTAATTGCACCTTATTTTAGAAATTATAGCAACCCCATAATAGACACAAATGTGGATGAGGAAACATGGGTCTTCCATTTTGAAAACATCTTTGCTTTAAAAAATAACTCTCCAATCCCTTCCATGACTGTAGAGCAAAAGTCTTATGCCCCCCTCGTATTTTCACTTAACAAAGTCAAAGTAGGACTGGAATCCTGCAGTAAGGGAAAGGCTCCAGGCCCGGATGGTGTACCAATCGATTTTTTCCAAGTAAACCTAGATCTATGGGCAGCGCTCCTGATAAAAGTAATGAATAGCATAGTTCTAGTAGTTCCTCCCCCCATTATGGTAACAGGTGTGATTGTACCAATCTATAAAAAAGAAAACAGATAATCCAAAGAATTACAGACCGATTTCCTTACTGGACACAACATCTAAATTGATGGGTCGCTGCCTCCCTCTAGGTTAGAGGGGTGGGCTAAGGAAAATAACACCTTGATCCAGGCCCAGTATGGATTTCAGCAGGGAAGGGGTGCCGTGGATCAGTGCTTAAACTTAGCACTGACCATAAAAAAAATACTAGAATAAAGGGAGATAGGATTTATATGGCTTTCATGGACCTGACAGCCGCATTTGATTGTGTGGTCCATGCTAAGCTATGGAATATAATGGAGGTGATGGGGGTCGACCAAGCAATACTAGACTACTTTAGACAATCGTATTTAAATGCTGTGGCAACAGTCCATTATACCAAGGACGGAGACTGTACACTTCCTTTTAAAATTTCTAGAGGAGTAAGGCAGGGCTGTGTCCTTGCCCCCCTCCTCTTTTCCCTATATACTAATGGAGTCGAGAAAGCACTCACTATGGCCTCCCAAGATGTCCCTGTTTTTGACTCCCAACCGTTACCAATATTGGCTTACGCAGATGACGCAGTGTTAATCGCCAGAACAGGACTTGGCCTACAACGATTGTTAAATGCATATGTCTCCTTCATGGATTCACTTCAACTGAAGGTAAACCAAACCAAGTCCTTTTTAATAGGGGGCGAAAAACAGAGACAAAATACATTATCTGCAGGCGGATGCCAAAAGAATAGAGGTGGTGGATTCCTTCCCCTACCAGGGGGTCCTCTTTGAGAAAGACCTTTCATGGTCCAAGCTGATAGAAGGAAGGAAGTTGGCAATGGATAGAGGTATCGCTGCTGTCAAATCCTTCGCTCGCTAATTGGGCGCTAAACCTATCCTACCCATGAAAACATCTATCAGGCCAAGGTAAAGGCAGCAGCAACCTATGGGGCGGGTGTGGCCCTTCCTCCTTTGACTTCTAACTATATCTTTCATTCAGAACTGGCCATATCCTACATTTCCGATTCTATACAGCTAGCCCCAATTCTCCTCTGGCACTCAATCTGGCTGAGAGATATAGTGACACTCAACCAAACAATAATAAAGAGCTGTTCAAGCATGGATAAGTGGAAGACTTCTAGATAGCTAAGCTATGTGGAATCTACTCTAAAGGAGATTGGCATCTCCGAATTGCCTTATAATCCACTGGCTTGCCAAAAGGTCTCCAAACAAAAGGTCACAAATATGTTTTTATTGAGGTCAGAGTACAAGTAAAAAGGAACACCATAAAGAGAAACAATCGGTCTGTTTATACCGTCATAATCCCCTAATACGGGAAGAGGAGTTTCCAAATTTAGTAAATGTCACTTGGCCGTAACATAGGTTCATATGGCTGAGGTTCCGCTTGAACATGATCCCTTTGATGCTAGGGTACCCAGAAAAAACATACAATCACTCAGACTTAAGTTTATGCCCATGTGGCAATCTTTCATCACAGAGAGAGTTGCATTTAGTTCTTTTCTGCAGGCTCTATAAGAAAGAAAGTAATCACTACCTTACTCCAATCTTAAAACAAAGGCATTTTAATCAGTGAAGGGTGGCACTTTATTTCTTAAAATCATTATCCTATCTTTTGATTTGTTATTTGGTAGCGACATTCCTATGGGCCTGCATGAGAAAGAGGAAGGGTGGGGTGTCAAGTTTTGTGAGCTTAACCCATGATTTACTCAATTGTACAGTATTTTTAACATGAAATAATGTTATTGTATTAGATCTGTTTTTATCTGAGAATTTATGATGAAATAGATGGGGGAAATATGAAACTATGTTTCTTTTATCTGTCATTTTATGATCATTTTAATTTGACCGAATGAAGATTGGAATTGAAGTCACCCCTAAAGTATGCCCTGGACAATCCAGAGGGCAGTGTGCAGTGTATTAAAAAAGTTGGACATGTACTTTTAAGTTTTATATGCCCTGGTAGTGAAAAACTCTTACTTCATTTTTCACTATTGCAAGGCCTACCTCTTCCATTGAAGCTGTAGTCTCCAAATGGGAACAGGTAACCAGTTCATAAATGGTTTCTTCTGAACTGTAATGAAAAATCTTCTCTTATGATAAAGTCGGATTTTGCATTACCATTTTGGAAATGCCACATTAAAAATGTTGTCGAACAAAACAGTGGCCGGACAGGTTATTCTAAATTACTCATATATGAGATTAGATAGCGTTTCTATGTTCATGTGTTTTATTTCACATCATTTTGGACTTATATTTTGCACATATGAATTGAAAACATTAATTGTTGACATGACATAGAAAACACCATACATAACACATTCAACATTACAACAAATACACATAAATGTTACTCATGTCACTGTCCTATACATGTCCTACAAAGAACCAGTCCATATTTTATATATAGAACACAGGCGGACCATTAGCGGTTCCAGCGTTCCTGCCTGTGTTTGGGGCAAAGGGCTGCACAGTTTGTGAAGAGGGTGGTCTGCCCACTGGGACGGAAATTTCTTTAAACAGATTCCTATCCAGTACCCTAAAATAATTCATTCGCCTTTGCCCAGATGTCAAACCCCAAATAATTCTAGGGTTTTCTCGGGACTTGGACTGTGGGTCAATGACTAAAAAATAAAAGATGAGAAAGGGTGGCGTCAATGTAAATAGAGACACCTGTAGTCAGGTTTATAAAAATGGAATTTATTCTGATTTAAAAAGTACCTGTTGTTATAGATGCCCAAAAGCTTGTGTTCTGAGGACTCAGTGGTGCATCTAATTGCATCTAATTGTTTTATGGCGGAAGCTGTGGGGACAAGATAGATGGGCTCAGTCATGGGGAATTGTGATGTCCATGGAGTTACTTGGCTTTTTTTTCAAACCATTAAAAAAGACAGTACCTTGTACATATTTCCGGGATAGCATCCTGTGTCCATGTCCTGTGCCACTAGAAGACTGTGTCAGTGTGGTAATTTAGGTTGTCCAGTATTCACGATTTCTCCGGAAGTCAAAGGCACCTTAAGTGTTCTGTTGCGCGTACTAACCCTTCGAATAGCCAAACATTGTTTCAACGAGGGACGCGTGCTTTATATGTTATTAGAAAAAGCAGGATGCTACTTGGCCCTGGGATAGTGAAAATGGCATAGTAACCGGGATAGCTCAAACAACATAGGCCGCCTGGAACTGAGTTGCGGTATTTATTTGCATCTAGTTTTATCGAGTGCCAGCAACTTCCTCTGCTTGAGAGTTCTTTGAAGTGTGCTAACACTTCGATTAGCCATACATTGTTACAACGGATCACTGAAACAATATTGATGACAAAAATATAGAACTACCATAATATCGAGTAAAAAATATAGAATGCCAAAATATCGACTTCCAATCTCCAAACAGGTAAGCAAAAAAATATTGAATCAAAAATATCGATGTAAAAAATATCGTTTTTTTAAAAATGCTTTAAAGTAATAAAAAATTCATGAAATAATAAATATATTTACATACTTAAAATACTTACATAACCTTAAAATTAATAAATAATTAATGTAAGTTAAGAAAAGAAAACTACACATTGATTTATGAATACATATATATATATATATATATGAACATAATATTAATAAAAAATATAAAATATTTTTACTGTAAGATAGCGGAAAGGGTAAAATTTACTATTACCACTCCGAGGGTGAGGTTTTGATAATTGCTAGAACAGACCCTTTGAATGCATTTTGTGATTCATAGCCACAAAGTGACCCACAAGTGGTACTGCAGCTGTCTTGTTCTTTAATCTAGAGTGATGCTGCACAATTCATTGGTGCACTCCATGACTTGTTTTGCCAATGTGCACTTTTTTGCATGGGCAAATGATGGCATATACGACGTTCTTCGATTTACAATTTGTAAAGTCATTATGGCGCCAATATTTTTGTGCATCAGTAAATAGCATTCCTTCCATTGGGACCCACACACAGATCATGTGCCACATTTGTGGTGGGCCTGTATTGGTTGGAGGTTGAACATGGTGCACAAATTGTCTTTTAAACAGGAAGCATAGCAGAGCTGGTAATTTTTGGCCAATACTGTGGTTCTTCTTCAAAGCAAACAGTGGTGGACCAATGTCTCGGATTGCACCCTCGATCAAGTGCCAGGTGTTACGGATAATCTTCTTCAAAGGCTGAGTATGAGGTCCAAATAATGCATTACGTTGGTGGTTTGGACTTCTTCGTCAATAGCTGTTCCATTGGTGTCCACCAAACTCTTTTCTGTGAGTGACTCAAAAACTTACGATTGTATACTCTCTCCACAAGTTTCTTGATCAGGACTTCAGAATGATTTTCAAAGTCTTCCTACCGGGAACGTCTAATTCTTGCCATATGTGTATTTTTAAGGCTCCTAGATGGTAGCTCCGATAGTGGAGGGCGTTGTTCTGATCTGTTGCTTTTGTATACAAGGTGGTTATTAATTGGCCATCCATTGCTTTCACCTCTACGTCCAGGAATGCCAGGCTTTTAGTACTGTATGTTAGACTGAATTTGATGTCAAGACTATGGTTATTAAGCCATTTGTGGAACTCCTTAAGGAATGGTACTTGACTTTCTCAGATGCACCAGACGTCACCAATATACCTGTACCATTGTTTAATATGGGCACAGTATGGATTATTTTGGTACACAAACCGTCGTTCATATTAGGCCATATGGAGCACGGCCAACTCTCGAGCAAAGGGACCACCCATGGCTGTCCCCTTGACTTATACAAAGAATTAGTCATCAAATTTAAAGAAGTTTCAGTGTAGTGCAAATGCTGCCAACTTCAAGCTAAGATTTGTTGGGACACAATGTGGTCTGGGTCTTGATTCTAGAAACATTTCAAGGCGTCAAGCCCATCTTCCTGTGGAATTTGTGTATACAAGGATGCTACGACCATTGTCACTAGGTTGTGAATGTCAGGGTCAAACTGGAAGCCCTTGATTTTGTTAATAAAATCCATAGTGTCTTGTAATAAGAGTGGCCTCAGGCAGAAAGGGCTTTAAGAATACATCCACAAACTTGGATACTGGTTCCAGTATGGAATCGCACCCGGAGACAATAGGATGACCAGGTGGATTTGATGCGTCCTTGGGAACCTTAGGCAGGAAATACAGTTGAGGTATTCGAGGATGTGTCTTATAAGTATGAGCGAATTTTGCGGATCTGCGGTCCGGGAATTCACGCGAAATCGCAAAAAAGTCAGCAAATTAGCGGATTTTTCAGTGAAATCGCGGATTTTTTGGGGATTTCCATCTACTCAACTGGAGTACTTTCTACTGGTTAATCAGTAAGTGCTACCTCGCTGGGTAAATGTATAGTGCTTTTCCTACACTGCAGCTGCGTAAAGGGCCAGAAGATTTGTATCCACTGACCATGTGTGCCTGTAACTTTGCCCAAGCCCCAAAAGGTGCCGAGGTCCCTTGAGTGAGCTGTCCATCATAGTTGGGAAAGGCGGGAAGACGTTTGATACCGCTAGTGTGTGGTGCGGGGCTTCTATGCGTGTCAACATGCCTCTTGTGTATAAAGGGTCAGAGAGCGAGCAGGGCAGCAGGTGAAGAGAAAGCAGCCTCCTGGTCACAGGAACGGGGATTGCACTCGAGAAACTCAGTGATGCAAAGACCTCCCTCAGGTTTTACAGATAATTTTGGACGGCAGATATGGGGTTAAAGCACACATGCCCAGCCTCGAGCGTGCTCACTAATGTTTTGGGCTGATTAAAACATTACTGAATTTGAACTTCAACTTGGGCCCCTGCTTTATTTATATCTGTAAGTGCTTCGGGTTGAGGTTTAATTTATAGCCAACAGGACGCACTATCAGGGTTAAGGCAGGTGTCCGAGTTGAAGCTAACTTTGTAATAATTTTAGAATGGTGCCAAGAAGCACTGTGGCAGCTTGCCGGCGCCATTCTAAAATGGTTACAAAGTTAGCTTCAACTCGAGCACCTGCCATAACTGTGCTCCATGTGGGCAAAAAAAAAATCTTCCTGCTCGCGAATTTGCGAATTTTTCGGCAATTTCTCAAAATTCGCGGATCGCGAAATTGCTGAAAATTCGCAAATTTTGGGATCGGGGCAGATTTTGCTCCCATACTAAGTTTCTTGATCAAATACTCAGATTCCTTTGGACCAAGGTTTACTTGTGCTGTTGCTTCTGTAACTATCATTAGAATTTCATGCATAATCTCCTTAGTAGGGTCCTGTTTGATGCACTGATACCACCGCGGTTTGTTGGTTTTTTAATGTCTTTATGGCTTCTTTCTAAGCCTGTGGGATATTTGGTTTTAAATATGGTCACTTTTTTTCAAGCGTATTGAAGGATGTTTGTACCTTAGGAATACTATGAGGAGGGGGGCAAAAGCTGGATTTGTTGCGTAATCCCGATGCTTCAGATTGTTTATTATTTTCTTTTTCCATAAAAATGCTCTCAGTCAAATCTTACGGAATAAATCCATAAATTAAATTTTGCCCTTTGTAAAGTCCATAGTGACACCTAGTACAAAAGATAGCCCAAGTTTCAAAACCTCAACCTCTTCCTTGGATAAAGGTCTATTAGTAAGGTTTATTATAGATGATTTGTTTAAGACTTGTAATGTTGTCTCCGCGCTGTCATCTCCCATTGTTGGGGCTTGTATCTGCCTCAGGGCTTCTGTTGGCCTTCCCCTAAAAAAGGCCTCCTTTGTTGGTTCCTGTTGGAAAGGCCTTTGCCTGGGTCTGTGTCCCCTGGAAATTTGGATGAAGTGTCAGAAAAAGGGAGAAACTTTTTTTTATCGTCCTTGGTAGGTTCCTGTCTATGCCATTTAGTGCCTACTGTCTGTTTCTGGGCCAAGGGCTTTGTGTATTTCTCCTTGACACCCACATACAATAGAGAGCTTACGTGTGTCTGGATGGGCCATCACTGGCAGGATGGGAGGGCGGAGCTTGGAACAACCCTAATTACACTTGAATAAGATGCGTTCTACCTTCACATAAAGGGCTGACTACCATCTGTAGTTAGTCTGGAGCCAGGGGAGGCTGGAAACCTGTGCACTTTAGATGGAGACCTCTAGATGCTTCTCCCACTTCAAAGGAGACACCTGGTATAAATATTGTACCTGAGACACCAACTCTTTAGTTCACTTCTGGACCTGTGGAGACTCTGTCCAGAAGAAGGACTGTGCTGCTGCAAGTACTGCCACTCTGCTCTACTACTACCTTCCTGGTTTGCTGCCGTGATGGATTGCTGACCTGCTGCATTCCTGCTTGAGTCAGAGAGACTTGGATCTGCACCTGACTCTAGAGGATAGTCTGTTTGCCTCATGTTCAAAGAAATGCACAGGGACATAATACATTCATAATCACCAGAAAAAGCACCCAGATCATGCTGGAGCACATCCCTAACCACCAAGTGGTGCCAATAAGGTCTTGGACCCTTGGTGTGGCCCCTCAGAGAAGCTGTATTGAAATTCCCGGGTGCTTTGCAACAGTAAATGGGCTAGTTGGTACTGAAACCTTGTCACCCAAACAGTCCACCAACACGAAGTTCCATCAACCTGACTCTTTGCGCTAGAGCACCGACCAGGAGCACCACCGCCCAGCTCCAACCCTTCCCACTTATGACAACAGGATCATCATGCTACAGTGATGACCATCCGCTACACCAGTCCTGCTCTTTGCATCCCGTGTCTGCAATGCTTCTCTCCTCTTTGCATCCCCATCCACCCCAAACTGGAGTCTTTGTGCTGGACTGAGAAGGTTACTTTTCAGCGGGATGAACTTGGTCCCTGTATCCAACCAGCAATCTATCCTGCCTATTTTTACTTACATCTTCAAAATTGTATATCTCCAGTTGTACTGTTTGCATTTCTGTCATTCTGGTCTTTATTTATTTATTAAATTGTGCTCCATTCTTCATTATTCTAAAGTGGTGCAGGAGTTTTCTTGTATTTTGTTTTTACATTATTACTGTTTGAAGTGCAGCATAAATACTTTGCCCATTGCCACTACCTTAAGCCTGACTGCTCTGTACCAAGCTGCCAGAGGGTTGAGTACAGGTTTTTTTTTATACTAATTTTATTAGTTTTATGTAGTCATCATACACATTCACGGTAAATAACATCCAGCAATGTGGGCTAGTCCCTGTAATAGTCTACTCCGTGCCCTTACACTTGTATTAAACAACCCGGCTATGATAGCATATTCTGGAAACAATTTATCAATGACTTGAAACTGCCAGTCATACTTACTACAAAATACCCCCAACCGTCAGTACTCTGCCCTCCCCCTCCCCCCTCACCGGTGCGTGTCTCCTCACTGCAACTTTCATCTTGTGTTAGATTCCAGTTATATCTCACCTTACCTCTCTAGATCCCTGTACTCACTCGGGCGCCCCCACTACTTCGTTAATACACATCCCTTTCTTAATCCCTCTGATAGTCCTGTAGTGCCTGTAGCAGTGCTTCCCATGCTGTCGCTGCATCTATTGCTTGCTGGTACCTAATTTTACTCTCGCTACTCGCCCACTTTAAAAACTCTGCCTTCCACCTCTTGCTACTAGGTCCCTCTCTCGTATTCCAATGCCTTGTTATTTTTCTTTTTTCTAATATTAACCCCATGTCTACGAACTTACTAGTTATCTTGGTTGTAGATGTGTGAGAAAACCAGTGCAAAACGCTTGTGGCCATGTCAAAGTTCAGTTTCCGCTCCGTGGTGGTATTCAAAATATCACTCACCTCTTCCCAATAGTTTCCAATCCCGGGGTAGGACCATATCATGTGCTTTAGTTCTACTCCTGTCCTCGCAAATCGAGGGCACGCTGCCTCTTCTACCGTAAAATATTTCCTGATTTTCCCTGGTGTTAAATATGCCCTATGAAGTATATAGAAATAGAAATGCACTAGCTGGAATCTTGCATTCCTCGTGCTCTTCCACGCTCTAGGCACTATCTGTGCCCATGCCGCCTCAGGAATAAGTTTACCTATGTCTACTTCCCATTTTTCTCTCAGGGTATCTAGTGGGGCTGTCCCTTCATTTATCATTCTGGTGTAGAGGCAGGTGACCACCTTAAAGGTCCCAGCTGCTATCATGGTGTATTGGCATACCATTGTTGTCTTATGTTCCGCCAGTCCTGTATTGCCCTTGTCAGTGCTGTATGTATAAGAAATCCTCCCCTAGGTAGGTCATATCGTTCCTGTAGGACCTGATAGGTTGATAATACAACATCCTCGTACAGATCTCCAATTACATGGAACCCTGCAGTCTTCCAGTCTTGTAATGGTGTCCAATCGCCGCCATGTGGCAGCGCTGTTACCATCCCCAGTGGGATTTTAGGCGCATAGGGGTGCAAAACTCGCGCTCTGCGCTGGGATCTACTCCAGCACAGTCTCAATATTTTTTATTCCATAGAAAGATCTTTAAGGTCCATCTTTTGTTGCATAACTATGAAAGACAGGATGTGGCGTGGGATCCCTCTACCTCTCTGTTGTTCGGGCCCTCTAAACTCCCGCACCACAGCCTGTGTCAATATTTGTAATTGGGCCGCCAGATAGTACAGCTCGAAATCAGGGACCGCTAGTCCCACCTCTGCCTTAGGTCTAATTAACGTTACCTGTGCCACTCTCCGTCTACCAGAACCCCACAGGAACCCCACTACGAGTGATTTTAGTGTTTTAAACATCGAACACGGGATCCATAGCGGCAATGTTCTAAAAAAGTGAAGTAGCCGAGGAAGCGCTATCATCTTCAAAAGGGCTATTCGGCCCATCACCGACAGTGGGAGAGCAGCCCAGAAGGTCATGCTGCCCTTTAGTGCTCTCACGCACCTTCCCAAATTTCCCTCCAGCATATCAGAGACTCCGTGGTAGACATGCACTCCTAGGTACACTAAACAAGTCGGGTCCCACTGTACTTCTCTATGTGTAATGGGCTGGATCTCTCCCTGCTTGGTTGGAAATTGGCATGTTTTTGTCCAATTCACTCGTAGCCCTGATATGTCTCCGAACTCCGAAAGCAAATTCACTGCTCCTTCCAGTGCTCTCCTTGCGTTCTTGAGAAAAAGCAACAAGTCATCAGCATATCATGAGATATACTGCTGGTCTCCCCTGTACCATAAGCCGTCATAGTTCTCGTCCATTCTGGCCCTTGCTGCCAACGGCTCCATAGCTAGGGCGAACAACAAGAGGGAAAGCGAGCACCCATGCCTCGTTCCTCGTGCTACTGGGTATTGAGGTAAGATCAACGACCCCACTTGCACCCTGGCTACGGCAGATGTGTACAATACTTTCGTCCACATCGCAAAGTCAGTCCCCAGGCCAAAACTTTCCATTGTCTTATATAAATATAGCCATTCTAAGCTATGGATCAGATCCACTACCTGGACCTTGCTCGCCCTCCGGACGCACGGATCGGATGCGCTCTCCCTGCCCTAGCCCTGTGAGTCACATCTCCTTCACGGTGTAACGAAACATGTGTCGGCTGGCTACTATTTTCTGTACTGACCAACAATTGACTTATAAACAACTTTTACCCACATGAACCTTTGTGTTTGGCCTTTTTTGAACTTTGACGCTAATCTTGCTCAGTCCGTTAATCCAAGTCCTCTCAATAGGACTACGTACCTCACTAGCGTGTGCACAGGATCTGTTCTTCATCTCATAATCGGTAGTCAACATTGATAGCGGTCGGTAAGAGGCCGTGTTTTTCTCGTCTCTACCAGGCTTTTGAAGCGGTATCACCAAAGCCTTGCGCATGGAGGAAGGCAGTCGACCCAACTCTTTCGCTTCCGTGCATACTTCTACGAGCCTTGGCGCCAGTACGTCCACATACTACCCGTAGAACTCTATTGGCAGGCCGTCTACTCCTGGTGTTTTATTTCGGGCCATGTGCTTCATAGCACTCCTGACTTCCCCTACCTCTATGTCCTGGCCCAGACATTTCGTCTGTTCTTCCTCCAAATATGGAAGTGGTATTCCACCCAGGAAGGAGTCAATTTCAAGGTCTTCCGCCACTAATGAGCCTTCGTACAGGTCCTCGTAATACTGCAAAAACAGTGTAAAATCTCGTTTTGGGTGTAAACCTCCGCTCCATCTCTATCCTCTAGGGCCAATATGGGGGAGCCTCTCTTCCCTGGATTGGCCAGCCAAGCCAGCAGTGTTCCCGTCCTGTCCCCTTCCGCGCGAATCCTCGCAATATAAGTTTTGTAATCAAAACAGCGCAATTTCTCCACTTCCACTGCTACCTCTTCCTTCGCTGCCATAACCTCCGCTTGAGTTTCAGGCTGGCCAGGCCTTGCTAGTTCTGCCCTGCGCAGATTGCCTTCAGCTCGGTTTACATCTTGCATAAGCACCTTTCGCAACCCCACATGTTTCCTGATGCAGATCCCCCTGATGACTACCTTAAAGGCGTCCCATTCTACCGCTCTCGTGGAGGCCGATCCAGCATTCTCAGTAAAATAGTGGATTATCGCTTTGCTCACCTCCCTCTGAAATATCGGGTCCTCCAGTGTCTCAGGCCGTAGTCCCCAAGTGGGGATGGTCGACACCCCGGTCATCCAATGCATAGTGAATAACAGTGGATTGTGGTCCGAGATCGTTCTCGTAAGGTACTCTGTGTGTACTACGACGGGTACCAGTAATGGCGAGCACAACACCGTGTCCAAATGAACATGCAGGTCGTGCATCCCCTAAAAGTATGAATAGTCCCAGTCTAGTGGGTGATGCATGCGCCACACGTCCACCAGGTTCCACCTGCTCTACCATTCCAGCCTGCTTTTAGTCAATCTTTGTACCGGGGAATCTGCTAGTGGGGGATGTGACCTATCCAACGATATATCCATCACAGAATTAAAATCCCCCCATCACCACCGAACCCGCTAAATAATGAGCTAACGATCCCGACAATCGATCCAAAAAACGCGATTGCTCAACATTAGGCGCTTAAATGCTACAGAGTGCTATGTCCCTACCATGGAGACTGCCTTCTATGGCCACAAACCTGCCTTCTGGGTCTATTGTCTACTTGGTTACCTGGAAAGGAACTCCAGCCCTAATCCATATCAGTGCCCCTCGTGCAAATGCTGAGTATGTAGTGTTAAATAATTGCTCTTTCCACCGTCTGCAGAGCTACCCCCTCCGCCCTAGTGAGATGAGTTTCCTGGAGTAATGCTATGTGGACCCCTCTGCAAACTAGATATGCGTGAATTTTGTGGCGCCTTTTCATCGTGTGGAGCCCCCTCACATTCCAGGTGATGCATCACAAATCAGCTGTATCCCCCATCGTTAACAGGTATTGTCTGCATCTCAATTCGTACTCCAGAAACCGCACCAGTGAGCCCCCAAACTCTAGTCCCCTCCCAACAAATCAACATGTCCCCCCAAAAGAACAGATCCTAGAACCAAACAGCTGGTCCCCATCCAAACCATTGAAATAGCTAACACACGTCTAACCCCGCCAGCAGTCGCTGAGGTTATGCCTTATGGGCAATTTGTATTTGTATGCGAAATTTATGAAGCGCCAACTGTCGTTCCGAAAGGAGCATCCTGGCGCTGATGCAGTGTACAACACAATATTAAAACATATATAGCAGCCATTACAAAACTGTCTGACAGACTGTAAATCCAAGTTTTTAATTGTTTCCTAAAGGCATTCTCCTGAGTAAGAAGTCTGATGGTTTTGGGCATGGCATTCCATGCCTTAGAGGCCAGTACGGTGAGTGTCTTACCACCCTTGGTTTTGTAATTAAATCTGGGGATGTTCATTAGATTGCCGCCTGCCAACCTCATACATCTTGAAGGGTTGTAACTTACAAAACGTCTCACCAGGTACTTTGGACCTATCTTGTTTAAGGCTCTAAAGGAGGTGAGCAAGATATTGTAGAAGATTCTCTTATGTAGTGGCAGCCAATGCAAGATCTTGAGTGCACTGGAAGCCGAATATCTTCTGGGTAGTTTGAGCACCAATCTCGCAGCTGCGTGTTGGACACTTTGAAGTTTTTTTGGCGTGGATTTTTTTACCCCGGCCATCAAGCCATTGCATTAATCCAAACGCGATAATATCAATGCTACTTCCACCGTCTTTCTGGACTCAGTGGGCAGAAATTCAAAAATCTTTTTTTAGAGATGTAATAATGCTGAAGCAGCTTCCTGATGTGTTCCTTACATGCTGGTCGAAGGAGATAGCGGAGTCAAATAGGACCCCTAGGTTTCTTGCGGTTTCAACTGATTGGGGTGGAGCAGGTGAGTCCTCAGTCCAGCAGTCCTTAGGACAGAATCGAAAAAAATTTCTAAGGGTAATATCTCTGTTTTGTTTGCATTACATTTTAAATGGTTTGTATTCATCCATCGGAAGACCTCCGTCAGGCAGTTCTTAAAGTTTTGTTCCAAATTTGTGAAATTTTTATCCATAGAGACCACTAAATGGGTATCATCAGCGCAATGAGGGGGACTTTGTGCCGACGGGCCGACGCCCAACTTCTGTACCTCGTCCGCCCTGAATAAGCCCCAAATAACTAAGAACCTCAATTAATACCACCCCCCAATCGCCATCAGACCCCTCCCAAGAGCATTTTAGAAACTAGTACACCTGAAACAAAAATCCTTTTGAGAATACTAATCCCACCACCCCCATATCCGCTTCAATTCCCATGGGCTTTCCTGATCCATGTCCCTTAGATTCCATATCTTCTCCCCGCCACAACCTTTCCTCCACTCCAGTTACTTTAACCTTTGTCCACTATCCCATCTGCTGTCGCTGGAGTGATCTTCGGAAGTCGTACACTATCTACTTTGGAGGTTTCTGTGTCTGATTGTTCCTTGTCCTTCTCCGAATCAGTCCCTCCCGGGGATCTTGTCTCCCACTCACCCGACATCGCTGATTTCTCCTCCAGCCCCCCTCGCCACTCCGCCTCCGCTTGTAGCACCGAGGGTCTCTTCAAGCCTCGCCGTCTCTGCCGAAGTCTCTGCGATTTTCGCTGTGGCAATACTTCAGGGACGTTTCGCATCCTTTGGTCTTGGCCATCTTTCCCAGCTCTGTAGGATTCCAGCCAAGCACATGCATCATCTGGAGTGTCACAGAAACATGTTTTGCCATCCACTAATATTCTCAACCCGGCCGGGAACAACAGGGAGTATTGAAGTCCATCTTCTCTCAGATCTCTCTTGATGGCCAGGAAGGATGACTGACGTCGCTGGGTTTCAAAGGTATAGTCGTCAAATAGGTTGACCTTTCCAACATGAAAAGGTATGTCCGTGCGAGCCTTCTGGAGCAGCAGGTCCCTCTCCCGGAAGTGCAGCAGTCGGGTCACCACCGGCCGTGGGGGTCGTCCCTGTGGAGGTGGCCTGGCCGGTACTCTGTGCGCTCGTTCTAGGGTGTAAAAAAAAGAGAGAGTCCGGCGCTACTACTGTCTTCAGCCAGGTCTCGATATATTGTACCATGTCCGGACCCTCCGCTTTTTCCGGAAGACCCACGATGCGAACGTTCTTCCATCGGTTCCTACCTTCGGAATGCTCGCCCTGCCTTTCCAGCACCCCAATACAATCCAAAGCATTAGACACCATGGCCTTCAAATCCTTCTGCGCCGGCTTGACTACCTGAATCGCTTCCTCCACTGATTTCACTCTGTCTACCAATTTGGCATGGTCCGCCCGCAGCAGTCCCAAACCCGTGGCGACCTGCGCTATGTCTTGTTGAAGAGCAGTGCGGGTGTCTGTTATCGCCAATAGGATTTTGTCGAGTTGAAGCTGCAGGTCGAGGTCATGCGGCGCTCCAGGCCCATCTTGTTCTGTCCGTCCAGGGGATTGGCTGTAGGACAACGGTTGAGCTCCGTCCTTCTTCCCCTTCTGTTTCCCCATGGTGGGGGGCGTCAGCAATAGTTCCAGCCACCCCTCGCGCCTGTTCAAAGCTATGAGGTCGTCCACGAGCGCTCCCTCCTAACTCACTCAGAGGAAGAGGCTCTGCCGCATAGCTCTCTTCCCGCTGTGCTGGTGCCAGTCTCCGGTGTGTGTGCGCTACAGCCTGCTACAATCCCGCGTAGCCCTTCGCCTCGATTTCCCTCCCAGTCCAAGCACATATTCGGGTCCTGTCGGCCTATAATCGCCTCAGAGATGTCTCTTCCTCAGGGATCCGTTCGTCAGAGCGAATGACCGGGGTTCTCATGTCTCCCGGGTCAAACCGGGTCAAGCCGCTTCCTTGTTTCCTCCCAAGTAGGATCGTTCAGTCTGCCAATCTGGACACCTCAGCCCCCCATTTCCAGTGCAAGCAGTCACCACTGCCTCCAGCGCCCCTCTCCTGGGAAGCTACTCTCACTGCTGTATCGCCACTTTGGGCCTACCGCCGCTCCGTCAGCTTCCGGGTCCGAGGCCCTCCTCACGGCTCTCACGAATTGCCTGTGATCTAGGCAACAGCGTTTCTCCTCCAGCCGCAACTCCCTAGGGATCTCCCCCTGGGGCTCACCAGACCACCATTGGCGCTTGTTTAGTCTCTTTTCCCCGGGTCACTACTTGCGGTAGTCCCGGGATCCCGCGCCTGCCTCCACAGCCCGCAGACCCGGGCTTTGCTACTCCCCGTTCACCGGCACTAGTCTGGGTCCCCCATTCGGCCCGTGGGACCAGCTCCGTCTTCAGGTCCCGGCGGGAGATGCACTCTGCGTTAGGCGGTGTCGCGATCTCCTCATCCGCAGCTCTGCCTCGCTCAAAGCCGCACCTCAGGTGATCGTTGGCCTGATCTCCGGTCGCCCACCATGGAGGGTCAATCTACTCCTCTCCTCCGTCTCCCCCAAGCCATCGGGGGCTCCCAGGTCACCGCCGCCGTTCACTCAATCTCTGCTCCGTGCCCGCGCCGGGGCTGGGAAGCGCCCGCCACTGCAAACTCCGCTCTCCGGAGTTTCGATTTAAATTTGTAGCCGCCATCTTGTGCTCGTCTTCGTTCTCCGCCACCCTCCAAATATCGAGCGAGAATCAAGCACTATTTCGCCTGCTCCAGCTTTCATCTCCCGCTTAGGGGAGCGCGCTCTGTTGCCCCAGTTTAGGTGTCGTTGGGGGCCGCGATAACTTAATTTAGTAGGATAATTGCGGGCTTAGGCGCGGAGCTCGTCGTTCAGGCGGCTTCCCCCATCGGCTCCCAAGCCACGACCCATTGAGCACAGGTTAATATGGGGTTTTGCTTGTGCCTCATCTTGATAATTATTGAGGTTGCTGCTTGAGTAGTGTTTCTGCCCTTCTCAACCAGTAACCCAATGTCTCACAGTAACATGTACATTGTCATACAAACACAAACAATGCATTGCAAGCCCATACACCTGCCTCAATGTATAGTGACACACAGTGCCATATATACCTTTATAAGTAATATATCGACAAAAAACTACTATTACAGAACATGAATGTTACAAGTATAGCACAAAATAACAAACTTGACCAATAAAAAACTACTCTTTGAAAAATGGGTTCGTTTACTAATCATAACTGTTGGATTTCAATGGTTTGTAGGTTTGCTATGTACCCATAACTTCACATAAAGTGTTCTTCAATTTATTTTGGGCATTTGTTTTATAAGTAATATTTTATAGGTCTGCTAACCATAAGTTCACTTTGACAGTAGTTTTATCAGCGAATTCCTGAGGTATTCTTAAATGCAATAATATGTTATAAGTGCTGTCTCTATATTTGTGTGTGTGTGTGTGTGCCTGTGTGCGTGTTTGTATATATACATACAGTTGGATGGAGACTGGTTAAGAAAGTTTGAAAAGGCAAGCATTTAGAAGCTTTTTAATGCAGTTGTGATTTGCTGTATTCCTGATCTGTACTATGTAATAGCAAGTATGTACAAAAATAAACATGTTCCATTAAATCTCTCTTGTCTCCTGATCATTGTTCATTTGAGAAAAGCAGTTCATGAAAGTAAAAGCAAGGTCTTATTACTGTGTTTAAAATTCAGCTGCATGGTGCTCCCTGGCTAGCTTTTCACGTGGCTGTTGGTTCTTGCAGTAGGCATTATGATGCCGCAACTCAACTGCACTACAGTTGAGCATGTAAATAATGTTCTTATTACATTTGCCTAGAGAATAACTACTAGACTGTAATTGGGAAATCAGAGACAGGTTTTTATACTGGGATTGCATGCTTCTAGGACGAGTGTAATGTGCTGTTTATTACCATTGTTGCGTGAGGAGAGGGACGACATTACCTTACGTGAGTCATGGACCCTCCTCACTCTTAACAATAGTAGGATATAGTGTATTTTGCACTTTGAATGAATTAATGAATTTAGGATTTATAGAGCACCTAGGGCCCGATGTAGGTCGGTTGGTAACGGCCGAAAATCGGTATTTTCGGCCGTTACTGATCGGTAAATAGGTGAATGGTATGTAGGGGGCATTATTTTACCGAATCGGTATAATTACCGAATCGGTAATTTTACCGATTCGGTAAAATAAGAAATCGGTAAATTTACCGATTCTGAGCCACCCATATGTAGGTGGGACTCTTCAGAGTCCCAGGAGCCTTAACAAATCGGTATTTTACCATCAAATTCAATTTGATGGTAAAATACCGATTCAGGTGTGCATGCACATGTGTGCATGCACACCTATGCCATGTGACAGGCAGACCTGCCCTTAGGGCATGTATGCCTGCCACATTGCACCCGAGCCTGTTTTGGGGGTGCCAGAGGGTGTCAAAGTGACACCCTCTGCACCCTTGTGTAAATCGGTATTTACCGATTCGGTAAGTACCGAATCGGTAATGCCCATTCATTCCTATGGGCTTCAAAGCCCATAGGAATGAATGGGCATTACCGATTCGGTATTTACCGAATCGGTAAATACCGAAATCATCCGATTCGGTATTCCAGCACATCTGGAATACCTACATGTTGACAACATAGATTTACCGATTTTCAATTACCGAATCGGTAAAATTCGGTAATTTAAAATCGGTAAATCTATTCTACCTACATCTAGCCCTTGGTTACTCCGATGCAGTGTCTCCACGCTAAGCAGTAGCAACAGAGGGCCAGATGTAGGAAGTCTATTACCGGTCGGTAACGGCCAAAATCAGCCGTTACCGACCGGTAATAGACTTTTCCTATGTCGGGGGCATATTTACCGATTCGGTAAATAACGAATCAGTATTTACCGATTCGGTATTTACCGAATCGGTATTTACCGATTCGGTAATTGACATTCATTCCTATGGGCCTGTAGGCCCATAGGAATGAATGGCAAATACCGAATCGGTAATTACCGATTCGGAAAATACCGAATCTTAACGACTTGGTATTTTTTACCGATTAATTACCCACATAGCATTTACCGATTCGAAAATATCGAATCGGTAAAATTCGGTATTTTCGAATCGGTAAATTTAACTTACCTACATCTAGCCCAGAGTCAGGAATAGTCATGAGTAAGTAGGCCTGATTCTCCTTCTAACTCTAACTCTAAAGAGCCAGGTCTACATCTTCATATATGTTTTTATAAAGGCATTTAACCAAAATCTTGATTTAAGGGGTTTCATTTATGCAGTGAGGTAAAATTGCATTGAAGACGCCTTGGAACGATAATCACCATTGACTGTTGCTTTGTTGCTTTTCTGTCATCATCGAATCTGAAATATGCAATAGCATGACTTTGATTGTCAAATGTGTGAAAATGTAGTAATTGAACACAAACCAACCCCTAAAAAAATACTCGCAAGTAAATAAAACAACAGCATAAACTGATGATGCCAGCCCCAATCGAAAATAACCCGGGCTAATGCCATCTTCATAAATAGAATATATTAAATGGTCCAACTTGTAAAAGGAGGAATTAGAACGGTCTTAACACAAAATTAGACATAAAGACAGACACGAGTAAGACGATAAGCATGTCTAGTGCTAGTAAGGGAGTGGGCGTCGGGGATATTTAGCTCTTTAGTGCCTGATAGCTGAAGGATACATCGGAAGCATGTGTCTTTCCCAAAGATAGGGTAGCTCTGTTTTTCATTCATTCTAGCCAAAGTCTGATAACAGCTTATTGTTTTCAGATTGAGTGCAGAATAGTGGCCAAAAGCACTTAATTCCTATGACCCCGTCTGAAAGTTACATTTTCAGAGACCCTTTTTATATTTAGATGTTGGGAACAAAAATGTACTTAAATGTTCTGTTCTTTATCTACTGTGCCATGTAAATTGCAAAATAGAAAAAGAAAACAATTCACTGCTAATGTGGAATAGCATTTTCCTGTTCTTCCCATGATCTTTGTACGGGCAAGACTTATGTATTCATGTTAGCGAAATCAGAGGAGTGGCATATATTTATGGCTAAAAGCTTTTTCCTAAAAACAGTGTAATGATATAAGAAGTGAAATTTCGATGTGATGCTGCAAAAATCCAAATTACAGAAAAAGGCAACTCACTGAACAATTCTTTGAAATATATTAGTGAATGAGAGTGCTGTTTTTATACCTTCATCAACCTGCCAAACAACTACAAAAACACTGCACATCTCCCCCCAAGATGACTAACGCCCCCCTCTGGAGGTGGAACAAAATCTCGGAGACCAGCTGGGTAAATGCCCTCAACACCTCCAACCCTACTACTGCCACCAACCTCAAACAGGGAGTGAAAAACTTCAATGCATGGATCCACAATTGCGCTTACAGCATTGTCCCCATCAAGAGCAATATCCAGAGAAAATCCTCCAAAAAGGAAAGCTAGTACACACAAGAACTCAGAACAGCGAACCTAGACAGCAAACAGTTGGGAAGGAGATGGCTCACCAGCAAGGACACCTTCAACAGGGTAGCATTAAAGACCTCCCTCAACCTCTACCCCAGCCTGGTGAGGGCAACAAAGGACACAACCTTTGCTGAATGCATCAAAACTAGCGTCAACGACACTGAAGAACTTTTCAATATTGTAAAGGAACTCTCCATCCTGGCTGCCAGCAACTTCACAGGAGCTGTGCGACAACCTTGCCCACTTCTACCACTACAAGATTGAAACAATATAATATTAATATTATTATTATTAATTCTTGTATGGAGCATAGCTACCTATAAGGTTTCTCAGTGCTAGAGAACATGAGTTGGTAACCTACTGTTGTGTAGCCTAAAATAGCTACGTTTTCAACTGTTTACGAAACAACGTCAGTGAGTTGCAACCTCTGATTGACTCCGGAAGTGTGTTCCACAATTTGGGACCGATAAAGGAAAATGATCACCCACCTAAGCGTGAATGTCTAAATTAATTCACTGAAAAAAACAGACTGGTTACTAGAACGCAGTGTATGAGAGGGGAAGTAATGCATGGCTAAATTTTGTAAAAATTCGGGGATTATGTGACTCTTGATCTTCTACATTCAGCAGAGAGCCTTGAGTTTGATACGTTTATCCACAGTAAGCTAATGTAGAACTGGAAGGGGGACAGATACTGAAGAATGTTTGGGTAGTTGAAAAAAGCAGCCCCGCAGCCAAATTTTAAACAATCTAAGTCAGCGCCCAAATAGAGAATTTTGCCATAATCTATTATGGAAAGGATGATGGCCTCAATAACGGTTCTTTGGGCTGAGAAAGGGAGAATCCATAGATTCCTTTTGAGCCATTTCATAGTAGCGAAGCAGGAAGAGGTCATTTTGGCTACTTGACATTTCATGGACACAGTGGTGTCCAGCCAGATGCCCAAGCTTTTCACCTTGTCAGCCGTTGTGGGAAGGGAGTCCAGAGTATCTTGCTGGAGTTGAGAACTTCTACCCAGTATTAGCACCTCAGTCTTTTGCCCATTAGTTTAAGGAAATTGGTATTTAGCCAGTTGGCACCATCACTGAGGTAAGATTTGAGAACTGATCGATGACAAAGAAAAAATTATCTGGGTGGCAATGGTGTACGCAAATGTGGTTAGTTCATGGCTTTCTACTAGATCTGCTAAAGGGCAAACGTATATGTTGAAAAGCAGAGGGCTAACAGCAGAGCCTTATGGAACACCCTAGGTCAATGTGTGTGGATTTAACGCAGTATTAGTGTAAAAAACCTGAAAAGTATGATCAGACAAAAAGGCTTTTAACCAAGCAAGTGCTGAGTTTTTTAGGCCGACTTTAGTCAGTCTGTCAATTAGCTTATTGTGAAACACTGCATCAAAGGCCACACAAAGATCCATAAGGATCAATGCAGCCATACCACCCCTGTCTAGAAGCATAAGCTGGTGTTCCGTGACCTCTAACAGTGCAACTTATATGCTGTGGTCTGCACAAAATCTTGCCTGGGAGGGGTGAAGGGTGATTTGGGTTTCTACATAGGAGGAAAGTTGAGTATTGACATGTTGTTCCAAAATTTTGGACAGGATGGGCAAAAATGGTATGGGTTTATGGTTTGTCCGGTTGGCAGGTTCTAATTGGGACTTTTTCAGCAGAGAGAGTACCAATGCTTTTTCCCAGGTTTATGGCAAGTGGCCTTCATGTAATGAGAAGTTCAACAGATTCATAGGTAAAGACAGGATATACAGAAACTTCCAACCCCAACCCACAACTCCCGACTTCGACAACAGATACTCCATCACTGTAACCAACATAAACCACACACTGACCACCTGGAACATCCTCTCCATCCTGGAAACCACCTCCACCATGAAATCCACCCACTCGCGAGCTGCCACAGACCCATGGCCCACCACATTATCAACCTCAGAAACCAAAGTATCAGCCAGGAATTCACCATCATACTCAACACCTCTCTCACCATCGCAACATTTCCAGATGTCTGAAAACACACTGAAGTCAGACTACTCAAAAAACCCTCCGCTGACCCCAGCAAATCCAAAAACTACAGGCCAATCTCCCTGCTCCCATTCCCATTGAAGGTACTGGAAAATATCGACAACAATCAACTCATAACACACCTGGAGAAGAACCACCAACTCAAGGCCTCCCATTCTGGCTTCCACAGCATTTTCAGTACTGGAACCACCCAGATTGCAGTCATAGAAGACATCTAAACCCTCCACAACTGAGCAGAACCAGCAGTATTATTCCCCCTCAACCTCTCGGAAGCCTTCAACACCGTATTCCACCACACACTGATCGAAAGACTCCAACATATCTGCATCCAAGGGAACACACCCAAATGGATCCACCTCCCACCTTTCACATTTAAACGCAAGGGGATTATCTGCTGTCTCCCCCAGGGTTCATCCCTCAGACCCACGCTCTTCAATGCATATATGACTCCGCTGGGCAATATCATCAGATCCCACAGACTCAACATAATTGCCTATGCAGATGACACCCAACTCATCATCTCTTTCACCGACGGCCCGACCACCACCAAAACCAACTTCCATAGTTGCATGACAAACATCAGCTACTGGATGAAGAACTGCAAGCAGCTGAACACAGACAATATGGAAGTACTGATCTTTGGCAACAGCAGCAACTGATGGAACAACTCCTGGGGGACATCAAACCAAGCACCTACACCCTCTCCCTCTAACCATGCCAGAAACCACATAATTATCATTGACAACAAGCTCACAATGAAATCACAGATCAACACCAGATCACCTGCCTGCTTCCTCACTCTGCACATGCTATGTACGATCTTCAAGTGGCTACCCAAAAGTGATTGTGCTCTCTCCCTTAAACTTGCTAAAACTGGCAGTTGGACTTGTCCGTTTTTGGATAAAGTTTCTTAAACTTTTTGCCTTCCTCCATGGCCTTTTTCTGACATTATGTTGCCGACTTAAATGCTTTGGGAACTTTGCCACTGATGATCAGTGTTAAAGAGCAAGTGCTCCCTGTAGAAAGTCTTATGGTAATTGGTTGTCCATAATTGGTATGTTTGCCTTACTAGTAAAGTCCCTAGTAAAGTGCACTATGTGTGCCAGGGCTGGTAATGCAAATGCTACTAGTGGGCCTGCAGCATTAATTATGCCACCCACACAAGTAGCCCTAAGAAGAGATCTCATGCCTGCCACTGTGGTGCCTGCAGGCAAATTTGTTAACTGCCTTGTTCTCCTGGCAAGTGCACCCACTTGCCAGGTCTTGCCTTCCCTTTTTATGTACATCAGACACCCCTATAGTAGGAACAAGGTGCCCCTAGGGGCAGGGTGCAGTGTATGTGAAAGGCAGGACATGTACTGAGGTTTGTATCATGTCCTGACAGTGAAGTACTGCCAAATTTGTTTTTCACTGTTGCAAGGAAATCTTGCCCATAGGACAGAATGGGGAATATTGTGTCCCATGTTTCCAGCATATCTTCCCATAGACATGAGATGGAGTTTAGTGTGCCTGAACTCAGAATTTAATAACACATCTTTTTGTGAAGACGGTTTTTGAATTGTGTGTTTAGAAACCACGCTTTTAGAAGTGGCTGGTTTCTTGTCTTAAACCATCCTGTGTACCCCTGCCTGGTTGGATATTGCCTGCCTGGGTTTGGATGTCACAGGGTCGGGGAAGTGTCCTGACCCCAGGGAGGAGTAGGTGAAACAGCAACAGGGTGGCCTGGGTTTGATGTGGGGCAAGGAGCAGCCCCCTGGATGTGAAGCGGACTGTGTTGTTGCCACCAGAGGATGGTTCCACCTCCTGCTGAGCATCTGGGCCCCAGACTCTGACTACCAAAGGAGGAGGGTGTGCACTGGCAGGAAGACACCCAGGTCTGGTTTGGACCAAGGTCAGAGTCCCCTGAACACAAAGACTTCAAAAGCAATTAGGGGTATACATGTAAGAGCTGAAACCCCTGAACTCAAGACTGAAATCCATAATAAAAAAGGATTGAAACTGCTTCGTGTTCAAGAGGAACCTCTGCCAAAGAAGAACAGCTGAAGAGACTGAAGAGAAGGACTGCTTTTGCTGTTTGTTCTGGGGCTGGCCTGCAGTTTTCTGATTTGACTAAGGAGAGGACAAGGGACTTTGCTGTGTGCTGTGTCCCCCTGCTTGATAGGACTTTGCTGTGAACTGTGTCCTGAAGTAACTTGTCTCCAAGGGTCCGAGGAGAGCTGGTCCCCTGTTGTGGAAACTCAGGAACATAAAAGCTTTCAAGTGTGTCTCAGCGACGCTGTGTGCGTGCGCTTTTTGCATGCCTCAGACTGCTGTGTGGTTCGTGGTGCTGTTTATAAGGTGTTCTGTGACCGCATTGCACCCGCAGCGTGAAACATCGTCCACTCTGCTGCATTGCTGTTTGTGGCCCAATCCGTCATCGTAACTGAGGCTGTGAAGAAAGATTGCCGCGGCCAGCTCGATCCGCAACGTACAAAGGGATTACTTGAAACTAAGAAGTGTGTCTCAGCGACGCTGTGTGCGTTGCTTTTTGCATGCCTGAGACTGTTGTGTGGTCCATGGTGCTGTTTACGAGGTGACTGCATTGCTCCGCAGCGTGAAACATTGTCCACTCTGCTGCATTGCTGTTTTGTGGCCCGAGTCATTATCTTAACTGAGGCTGTGAATAAAGATCACCGTGACCGGCCCAAGCCGCAACGTGCTAAAGAATTTTTTGAAGCTAAGGAACGTACAAGGTGAAAGGAATCATGATCGTTGTTTGTCAAAAGGAATCTGCCCAATATCGTCAACGAAGGAGAAGGCAGCATCATAACCCGTCCAGCTACGGCGTTGCCTAGCAACAGAGCCGCAACTTGATTGTGCTCGCCCAGCAGGACGTCCGATGAGTGGGGAGAGAGACAGCGAGACAGCGCACCCCCCCAGGTAAGGTATGGACTCCGGTCGGGAGCCGCAAGCATGTGGGGCCTGGGGAGATGCGCGGGAGGAGTAGAGGAGTGCTTGATCTCTCTCCTGCTGCACAGCATTAGACGCGCTAAGTGCCAGAGTGACCCGTACCTGCCTAGCAGTACCGGGGCCGCCCCTGTAAGCTTACGATCATTGTCTCTGCTGTTGGGGGTCTAGTGGTGCCTGAGATGACGCGCAGATTGGCGAACCGCATTATTAATGCATTACTAACTGCCTTATTCTTGCATTACGATTACGAACTGCATTAATGTTGCATTACGAACTGCCTGATTCTTACATTACGAACCACATCATTAATGCATTATGAACTGCCTGATTCTTGCATTACTAATCGTATTATTCTTGCATTACGAACTGCCTGATTCTTGCATTAAGGACTGTCTTATTACTACATTACGAACTGCATTACAAACATTGCATTAGGACTGCATTAGAGATCATGAATTGTTCATTAATACCGCAAGAACCTACATGTGATTGCCGGCCTAATAACCAGCCATGTGAGATATTACAAATACGCATATGTTGGATCTCTTTTGTTTAGTCTCATCGCATTCCTTTTTATAAAGATACCGCTATATTTATGAAACCAGTGTGGTGTCCATTTGCGGTGTTATCACTACGCTCTGGGAGTGTGGTTGCAAATACTTTACACCTTGTCTTGGAGATAAGCCTGGCTGCTAGTGCCATGCGACCAGGGTGTGAGCAGGGATTATCCTAGGGTGTGTCCCTCCTTACCCTGACTAGAAGCAAGGGTCCCTATTTGGACCAAGGTACCTACCTCAGCCAACTGGAGAACCTCAGTTCTAACACTGGCTTACAGCTGATTGGCACAGTTCATTTATTTATAAGTCTTTAGTAAAATGAGACTACATGGACCCAGGGCTTTAAATGCTCCTGGTGGTCCTGCAGCAATTATTATGCCACCCACTTAAGTAGCATCTTAAACATGTCTCAGGCTTTCCATTACAGCCTGTGTGTGTAGTTTAAACTGACATTTCAACATAGCAAAATAAACCTTTTGCCGGGCCAAAACCTTCCATTATATTATATATGTCATACCTGGCATAGGCCCTAAACAGCCCATATTGCTGCTTCCATTGCATTTGGAAAGTTGGACATTTGCTTTTAAGTTTTACATGTCCTGGTTGTGAAAACTCTCTAATTTGTTTTTCACTACTGCAGGGTCTAACTCACTCATAGGATAACATTGAATTACCTTTTTACATTTAGGAAGTGGTAACCCTTGCTTAGGAACAGATAGGAAATTTGTGTTGCGTCTGAGAAATTGTTATTTAAAACCCTTTTTAAAGGTAATATTGGATTTTATGTCACAATTCTGAGAATGTACCTTTTAGAAAGTTGGCATTTTCTTTCCTAACCATTTGGTGCCTGTAGTCTATTCCTGGGCCATATGACTAGGTGTAGCTGGCAGTTGGCTTTTTTTGTATTCCTCCTAGATAGTAGCACAATAGGAGGTCTGGATGTTGGCAGGATGGATGGGCAGAGCTGTCATCTACTTGTGGTTTAAAGGCACTGGCACAGCTCAGACACAAAGGACTTCAAACTAGCCTATTGTGCCCCCAGACAGACAGGGACCAGGGTAGGGAGGCATGAATTTCTAGACACCTCTGTAGGAGGAAAGCTCCACTTCAAAGTGGGCACCAGGTGTAAACAGGAGATCCTCAGACACACTCATCAGTACACTCAAGGACCTGTGGATACTGTAGAAGAAATACACCCTGCTACCCTGCTGTTAGTGGCTTGTCCTGCTTGCTGAGAAGGAAGAATGGACTTGTAGCCTTCATTCCAAACTGAGAGACTCCAAGAGTCAGCTGACGGACCTCCTGTTCTCAGCTACAGTGATACAACTTCCAGAGACCTCCCGCTGACCTGCTGCACTAGACCTGCTTAGACTTTCAATTGGGCCTACCAGAGACCTGCTGGCCTCTTCTGGAGAGTTTCTGATGCCCTCTGAGGTCTTAGGCCTTTGCAGGACTGTTGCTGGCATCATAGAGAGCTCCTCCTGACATAACTGAAGGTTCCATCAAATCCGGCGCAAACCGATGCAAACCCCTGCAAAGCCTTGCCGCACAGCTGGTATTCTGATTAGATTAAACGCCAAGTGACACATAGCCATGCAAAGTCTTGCTGCACAGCTGCCTGCCTCATCAGAATCCATTCCAAGCAATGAAAAGCCCCACAAAGTCTCACTGTACAGCTGCCAGCCTCATCAGAGCCAATGCATAGTGACGCTAAGGCTAGCATTTTCAACACAACCAACATTTGGAACTACAATGCCCAGCAAATCAATGCCGTGCAGACCACTTACCAATGTCATAAGGTACAATCCTTACCGTAGGCCAATCTTGGTGCTGTGACCAGCCTGCACTCCCTTGTGATTGGCCTGGACTTGTGACGTGTCCTTGTCCAGCGGAACCAGATACCCTCAGTTGGCACTTTATGCCTTTTGGTGCTATGTTCATTTAAATCTTTAACATTGCATATCTGTAACTCTACCGATTGGATGTTTGTTGTTTTGGTATCAAATAAATTAGCATATTTTTCTCTATTTTTCTAAATTGGTGTGGGACTTTTCTTGTGTTGTGTTTTCATTTTCTTACTGTTTTTGTGCTGAATCAATTCTTTACGAAACCAGGGAGAAGCACCCTTAACCACCAAAAGGGTAAGGGCACATCATAAATCTGACAAAAGAGGAGTCCCTTTTGTGTATCTAACTCACATGGAATCTGAATATGATAGTTGAATGGCTCTAGGGATGCACAACCACAAATGTATGTAAGACTTTAAGGGGAAATTGATAAACACTGAATACCATCTTCTATAAAAATGTCAAATTTTATTTGGCTCAATCTAATAGTAACATTCCATAAAATCTAATTATTTAAAATCATGTTCCACTCAATTTCACCATTATTACATGTATGCAGCACTTCTTGTAAATTCTTCAAACCAATTCTGACAACAATTAAAACCTATTTATCAAAGCACTTCACATTTATATAAGGATCTCAAAGGTCAGAACACCTTTAGAGTCACCCAACTCATACATTGGCTAAGACTGGGACATGAAAGAAAGTGGCCAACAAAATCCTTATGCCATATAGGCCGTATTAAAATACCATGAAGCAAGAAGGGAATTGCACAAATATACAATTACTTGGTGGACGCCATACCCTCCCTTAAAACCTTCTATGCTTTGACATGAGAAGACGAGTTAGGGACAGAGATAGATGAGGCCTTCCAGATCCAAATTTGGGAATGAGCAGCCCAGCCTCACTATGCACCCAATATAAAGAGAATAAGTGCAAGGGGTGAGTAGAACTTACAGAGTTTTACATGAAATATCAGCGAGATTCCAAAGAGTTCTGTGAACGGGAGGAATTAGGTAGGTCACGTTGCTTTCACTGATTTTCTAGCACTGTGAGACTTTTCCATGCTGTAAAATCAGGACAAATGACACCACATGGCACGCCAGAGGACACTGCTTCTCGAGTTGATTGTGCTGCCACTAAAGTAGATTTTGTACTCTAGCGGCAGCTTTCTAACTGCGAAAGTTCACGACCAGCCGCATTGGGGAAATCTCTGCGGGTGCCCTCCTATTGACCAAAAATCACGCTAGGGGACTCCAAATCTTGCTCACACTTACCAACTTACCATGGCAACCTGTGTATGAGAAAAAGCTCCACCATGCAGCAGTTGGCGGAATTTAGCAAAAACTCCAGGTTACATGTGCAATACTTAACTCTCACTGGACTTCACGCAATGTTCAGAAATCCCCCGATGTGATGGCGTTGTGATGGTGTTTTGAGAAAGAAAGGGACATGATCTCTCAACTGTGGTGGAGTTGTGACTTGATTCGAAGATACTGAAAACATTCCATGAACATGATCAAAGAAATCATAGGACAAGAACTTAATATGAATCCACTGACCTTGGTATTGGGTAACAAGGGTATGACGTCAGAATTTCCGCTGACTCCCTTAGGAGGAAAACTCATTACACACTTGTAGATAGCAACAAGACTTACATTTGCACAATTTTGGAAATATTTGCTGTCCCCTGAGAAAGATATGGTGGAATAAGGTATAGGTAACTTATGTTATGGAAACACACACAGTAATAGTGCAGGTTAGAGTATTGAAGTTTGGGTACAATATGGGCACCCTTGACATATTTAAAATGACAAGACAGAATAGGGTTGACTCTGGGTAGGATACTTAGGATTTTGTATGAGTCTGGTCTCTGTGATCCTAATCTTTTGGGAAACTCCCTTCAAATAGTGGGCATGACATTGAAGAATAATAATTTAAAGCAGACACTGATATTGAAGATTGTCTACTAGGCCCTATAATATTGGAATAGTTTGGGGATATCTATTTTAAAAGAGATCTGCTGCTGTGCTTTAGTTTTGATTAGTTTCATAATTGTTCTTAACTTAGTTTTAATGCTTCTTTGGATGCTTTAGTTGAATCTGGTTTTGTTTTAAAGTGATTATTAATCACAAGTGATCATTTTTTAAGTGATAATAGGTCAAATTCAAAGCAATTCCATAAATATATAAAATGTTTGAAAAACATATTCATATGTACAATTTACAAACAACATAAAACAAATGCTAAGTTAATCACTGTTGGACATTACTGTGTATAAAAAAAACTAATAAAACTATATAAAAAAGGATGCCCTCCATATGTATGTATGTATGTATTATTTCTAGAGTGCAAATCTATCCCAAAGGAAGTGCAACACTGTACATAGTCAAGGACAAATATACAGTCAGTGAGTGATAGAGGAAGTAGCTGGTTTGTGATGTAGTATTTTCCAAGATGTGCTTTTTTTTCTCTTTCATAATTGGAACAGCGTTTGGCTGGTCATGATGAATTTAGGGATGTTGTTCCAGATCCTGGGTGCATAAATGGAAAAGTTCTGCTGTTTTGCATTTTCTTGTTTACACTCCTCAGTATGCACCATGATGGTGGCTTGGCAGTAGGTGTGCTGAGAACTAGGGTTGGGCAAAATATTCTGTTCCTCTGGTGGAATTGACAGAATTATGGTGACTGCGTTACTCTTGTAACATGGAGTTCAAGCCAAATTCTACCAATTGCTGTATGGTAGACTTTTGTCTCACCCATGGCTCTAGGACGATAGGTTGGTGTTGGACTTGGCCCGTTTTGAAGAGTCATCCCAGAACTTTTTTGCCTTCCTCTTGTATTTTTTCTGACCTGTTGTTGGTGGTTTTATGACTCTGGGCCCTTTATCACTGCCGATCAGTGCTAAAATGCATGTGCTCTTTATTGTAAACTTAGTAAGATTGGCCTTCACCTGTTTGGCATCTTTAATCTACCTGTAAGTCCCTTGTACAGTGGTATCCCATATACCCGGGGCATGTAAATTAAATGCTACCGGTGGGCTTGCAGCATCGCTTGCACCACCCACCTAAGCAGCCTTTCAAACCTGTCTCAGGCCTCTGCGACTACAGGGCCTGCGCGCGCAGTTTACTGCTGCTGTGATGTGGTGTATAAAGTGGTCGCCACGTATGCAACTCTCCTTTTAGTACATGTCAGTCACCCCTAAGGTAGGCCCTAGCTAGCCCTTTGGGCAGGGTGCAGTGTAGGTAGAAGGTAGGACATGTGCCCTAACTGTGTGGCATGATCTGGTAGTGACAAACAGCCTATTTGGTTTCTCACTGCTGTGAGGATGCCCTCTCATAGGTTTGCATTGGGTATTCCCTGATATGTGCTTCAGTGGTAATTCCTAACATGAGATGAGTAGCATGATCCAGTTTGGTATGTTTAAATAGTAGTGGTAAATCCTGCTTTTTGGTGAAAGCAGATTTATTATTGCTAGAAGTGGACATTTCTTTGCACTACGTGTCTTTGTGCCTGCCTGATGTGTATTGACCATCCGGTTCTGACTGACTAGGGAGAGGGGATGTGCCTTTACTCCAGACAGTCCCTGGGGGGGTTAAGGTGTGTCCTGCCCTGCCTGGGTGACTCAGCGCTCGGCCGAATAGGCGTGGTCTGCATTTAGAGTGGTGGGAGGAGTAGCACCTGCACCTGAATAGGGCTGTGCCTGCCTTCCACGACAATGGCTATGCCCGCCTGTGGTATGTCTGGAGCCAAGGCTTACACTTTGAATGGGGGTGTTATGCACTTGTAAATATATTTTAAGGTGCCCCCAGAACTGCTTTGTAGTTGGATCAGAGCCCTGTGCCAGGGGAGAAAAAATTACTTTGTGAACATAAGTACTGGCGCTGTGACCTCATGTTTTTGGCTTGAACTGGAAGAACAGAAAAAGTGGATGGCTGGGCACTAGGAGGAACCAGCATCTGGGGCTCCCTACTGTTGGGAGTGAGCCTGTTTCCAATTGGGCAGCTGAAGTGATTGCTGCTCTGCTAAATAGACCCCGTGTGCTGGCCTACCTGGGCCCTGTTTTCTGGAATTTACCAGGGCTGTGTGCCTTGCCTTGGTTAAATTAAGGCAGCGCTGGGTGAGCGCTGTGCTTTTCCAACCTGTGAGGAGGTGTTTATCAGCAAAGCACGTGGAACGCTTTCTTTTTGCTCTGCTGAAAAGTGTGGTGCCTCCATATCAAAAGTGTGTGGTGGGCGCTTCCAAATTTATCCAGGAGCCCGAGAAGTGGCATCCAACCTTGAATGCGGTGAGCGCAGTCGTGCCATAACAAGGAAGCTGCAGCAATAGGAAACCAGAAAGAGGCCGAGGCTGGTTGGGGGGTGGGGCTCCAATGAGGAAGAAGAGAGCTCAGTGTGTTGCCTGAGCAGGGAGAGGAGGAAGCAGAGCCTTGTGGGCTCCCATCTGCTTTGAGCCTCTGGGGGTCAGCGAAAGGTTGGAGATGCCGCTCTGTGGCTTTCCAGTCCAACCAGGCCCGACCTGAGTCTTCCTGTTACCAGCCAGTGAGGCACCATGAGTGGCGAGCTGCTCCCACCATGAAGTCACAGGAAGGAGACCCAGGAGGAGTCTTCCCGTCAACTGGAGCAGAGGAGCTTGGGATGAGACCTTGACGGAGGCCCCTGATCAGAACGGCTCTGCATTCCTGGCATTGTCGCAGCTGCACTGCATGGTCGCGGGCAGCTGCATTCTTATCTGCAGCACCAGGGGCACTCTTAATTGAAGTAGACAGGGTGAGCTGCACCCCTGCACCCGTCCTTGTGGTGCTGGGTGCTGGGGACATTTGTTAGTAGCTGCGAGAGAGGTACGTGGGGGTTCGCCCCACCTACGGGCTGCATTTGTGCCCTAGGGTTGGACACATGTTATGTGTCCTTTGATAGGGCATAAAGGAGAAACCTCGATGGTGCCCCCCACTCCTCACTAAGGGAGAGAGAGGAGTAGTGCTGGTTATGCCCAGTGGGATGTGTTTCTAATGTGTGCACTTTACAGGTTTTCACTACAGTGCACTGCTGATTACATTTATGCATAATGTGCTATGCTAGGTACTGTTACTACCAGTAGCTACTTAGTTGTGCTATCTGATGTTTATGATAGTGGCCCAATTGGCCTAGTGATTTATGTAATCCCTGTGAAGCCATGACGAGTGTCTGGTGGCACAGTGTAATATATGTGATTGTGTTCTAATGTTTTTTTTTTGGATAATACAAAGTCTATTTTTCTATGTAACCTTGTGTGTAGTTTCTTTTGTGGTGTGCCTAGTGGGTCACTGCTGTGTGGGTGCAAACGCTTTACACATTGCCTCTGGGATAGGAATGACTGCTCTACCAAGCCACCAAGGTGGTGAGCAAGAGTTATCTTTGGTGTGTAACTCCCTTGCCCTGACTAGAGTGGTGGGTTATACCCGGCTTAAGTACATACCCTAGCCAACCAGAAACCCCATTTCTAACAGTTGGCAAGTGAGCATTGGCATCCCTTACCGTGCTTTCCAGTCACTAGGAGGACATCTGGCAAGGCTTTTACGAAGCAGGCAGCTGGACCGTTTATGGTCAGAAGGCTGTCGCTCAGACAATCTGGTGCCATTCGCTCTGATGTTTCAGAACACAGCGCACTCCTGGTGTCAAATCTCAGCATGAGCAGTGCAACGTGCCTATTTCCACCCAAAAGGTGAACGCCGCAGACTCTCAGAGTTTTTGTGTAACTGTGAAGTCAAATTCCACCATTTGAGAACCAATAGAGATAGTGAGCATTTCTGCAAGATAAGCAGGGTGTTTATTGTTATGAATATTTTTAGTGTGACCAAATGAAAGGTTAGTATAAGGTGGATCCTGATCTTGCTTTTCAATGTGCCCTCAAGCAATGCCTCACTAACAGACACAATAAAGTTAAGACTTGACCTCAGATCTCATTCAGAAAGAATGTGTCCTAGGTGTTCAGGTTGGAGGGCCTCTTTTGGGTTAAAGGTAAACCTTGTTTGCAAATGTTTGGTGTCCCTTTGTAGTGGCACAAAAAAGCTCATAATGTTAGAATGGTATGTATCCAGCTTATTAGCAATTGCAGTAATTAATTAAAGCATTACATTAATTATTCATTTGATGAAAAAATCTGTTGCCAGTAATGCCTAGATGTGGCTATTAAGCTCTCACTGACAAAGCACTCAAGCTTCAAATCACCAGTGAAACCTGACAAGTCTATGTGTTTTTTTCCTATTCTTTGTCACAGAGGATGCAACCTGGTATTTCAGGCTGTACTGACATTCTTAGATGTGTCCAAGATTAATTTGCATATGTTTGGTCCTACACTCTAAAAATATAAAGTGGTCTTGAATAAATACTACTTGCTCATTCTTCACATTCATTCAACAATTAACATCCACTCCCACCTTTTTGCCTAGGCACGACAGCTTCAGCATTACTGATATGGCACATAACCTTGTCCCTCCATAATCCACATTCAGAGACATGATCCAGTAACAAGAATAGGTGAAAGCATATAGACGGCAATTGAGAGACAGGGTAGCTGAGAAGAGAAAATGGAGGTGCTCTGGAAGGGGATGGCAAATTAGAAAAACATGTAGACTCAGGCTGGCCAGAGGTGTACTATGAAGGTATATACCAAGAGGTAGTATGAGGAATATTTACCCAGGAGCAGCAAAGCTTTGCATACCAGCCACTCCGGTGTCAAACTGGGACCCTAGATACTCCAAGCGTGAGTGTGCCCCTTGATTTGTAATAAAAGTATTATATCTGCAAATTGGGAGAAAACAAAAACAGCGTTGTAGTTTTCCTAGTGCTGTTATGACATGTAGGAAAACTACAACGCTGTTTTTGTTTTCTCCCAATTTGCAGATATAATACTTTTATTACAAATCAAGGGGCACACTCACGCTTGGAGTATCTAGGGTCCCAGTTTGACACCGGAGTGGCTGGTATGCAAAGCTTTGCTGCTCCTGGGTAAATATTCCTCATACTACCTCTTGGTATATACCTTCATAGTACACCTCTGGCCAGCCTGAGTCTACATGTTTTTAACTACGTACCTGTTCTCCATTGACAGCACGTTACAGAACTGAGTGTCCAAAAAGAGTGAAGTGGCAGCACTTGAGTGCAGCCCTGATGAAACTGCTCTACGCTATACAGCAGTGAAACATGTCGGCACTGTAGGTAATGGTATGCATGACTAGCTACCAGCCTTTTTAATACTCAAGAGCACGCAATCACCACCCTACGAATAAAAGTGGATAAGGGATTGGTGTGTTGTGTGTGGTTTTAGGCACTCTATTATTATGTTTGTGTGTGTTTGTCACTAGCAGAATTTTCTGCACTTCACTGTAGCACTTTATACGTTGTTTGTTTTGGACACGTCTTCTTTTCTATCACCTTTATTTTCCCGAGGAGCGAGTGACCACCGATGATGAGACAGGGGCCTGTCTGGAAATTGCATACCAGTTACCCCGCTTGGTGGTGTTTCCGTGAGGGGTCACTTGCTTCTCGCACATTTTTCCTCTATTTAGAGTAAAGTCCAATGTGTGGTGTGGACTGTTGTGAACAACCAAGATTGGGGTCACTCTGAGAGCTTTGCTCTGTTGGGTTGTCTTGGAGAACAGATATTTTAAACAAGGCAGAGCACAGTGCATGATCTCATTATAATGTGGATAAGAGAGTAGTGGGGAGTGGGATGTATTGGACCCCCCTTATGTCACTGATAGATTTGCTCGCCATTTGGATTGGGTCTCATTGTATATTATTGACTGTGAGTGGAGGGCGACCCTTTCCGTATTCCCTCTAAGCTCCTGTATTGTTTGAGAATCTTTCTGAGGTGCCCAATTTCTAGATTGGAGCGCCTTGCTCAATATCCCTGTCCTGCCTGATTAAAAATTGGCGGCCCAACCAAGACAGCTCGCCGAGAAACTCCAGGTGACAATCACTTGGGGGGCACTCTGAAGTGTACGCAAGGGAGCAGCACCTTGACACCGACCCTGAGACGGCCTCCTGCCCCTGGCCTCTCGCGGTGGTGTTCACATGCAAAAACGGAGCACCGTTTCAATCTCCACGTTTCGCCTGACATCAAAATGGAGGAGCAGCCAGGACAGACCGACCTGAAAACCCATGCCCCAACCATTATGGGAACATCCTGAAGGTGATTTGCGCCGTACCACACGCCATAGAGGCTTCCTCCTCCCCCTGACCTCTTTCATAGACGTTCACGCGCCACACCGGAACCCCTAACCTTTACCTCCCCTTCGCCTGACTTTAAAATGGCGGCCCAGCCAGGACAGCTTGACCTGAAACACCGGGCCACAACTTGTCTGGCAGCATCCTGAAGGAGGTGCAGGGGAGTCCCACCTGCCACAAGCCTGGGAGTCTGCCTCCTGCCTCTCACCTCCACCCTTGTGTCCAAATGCCTATCCGGAGCTCCTCACATATCTTAACCGATCCGTTCCCCATGACTTTAATTGGCGGACCAGTCGGATGGCGCGCTGGATGCACAGCCCAAACTTTAGGTGCATCTGGAAGTAGTCACAGGTGAGCTGCTCCATGTCATAAGACCTGGAGACTACCTCTTGCCCCAGTCCCCTTTCCTAGGTGCTTTCTTGATGAACTGGATCTTTTCATTTCCCCAATGCTCTCTCCTCCTGACCCCAAATTGGCTGCATAGCGAGCACTATACTCAGTTACTACTCCCCATCTTCGGAGAGACCGAAGCCCCATGTCATAGCTAGCACGTGACCCAGTTACTCCCCCCCCTGTGGAGAAGCGTGGCTCATTGGTTAGAGCGGAAGGCCCTGATGCAGAGGTCTGGCCTGGGACCAGGGTTCAATTCCCGCCTCGACGGCTCTTGGACTCAATCTCCTTGGACCTAATAATTCTCGCCTCGGTGTCTAGTCTAATTATGAGTCCCACTCTGTGACTCTGGGCAATAGCTTGCTTAATCTCATCAACGGCCCCAGCAGCGCTCAGATGCCTGGCTTCACCTTGGGGGTGCCCAGGAGTGGACATCTCACAGGAAAGCCAGGAAGGGTTCCACAGCGGTATGGATACAGCGCTACGAGACCTCTGGGTAGAAGGCGCTATATAAGTACAAACACATTTACATTTACATTTACATTCTGCAGCTCTACTGACTAACCGCTGTCTTGAGGGCAAGCGCATCTCGACCCCAAAACGCACTGGTCATCACTAATAATCCACTCCCCTGCAGAGTCTAAACGGACTGAACCTCTCCTATTCCCTATCTCCCCCTGACTCCCTAGATCGCGTCTCACTTCCCTCCAACCTAAAACAGATAGAGAGATCGGTCACCCCTAATAGCCCGCCGGGAAGCACTCCTGCCCCGTCCACAAGGTTAATAGAAGAACCCACCTCAAAAGTATCCATCCTCACTGACACCACAACTATAATGCCTTCACCCACGACAACCCCCTCCAACCCCCTCTCCTAACCCTACATAAAACGGCATGGCCCAAACTCCTTCTTGATGTTCCTCCCCTCAAACCTCGCACCTAAATCTAAAAAATCCCTCAAACACAAACTGATCAGGCAATTTCCAGAATCCCTCTTTGCTGACATTTATCTCTGTCCGTGAAAGATCAAGTAAAAATGGACCTCATCTTTCACACAGCTAGACCCGGCTTTTGGATCTCCACCCTGAGAGCAAAACGCCAAATCACCAAAATCACCAATACGACCCATAGCTGTAAACTCTCATTCTACCCCCCAAACCACCTGCCACGCTACGGAACCACCTCGGTTACCATCTACTCCAATGACACTGTCCTGATCCAAGCCAACAATGACAATCTTAAGGCCTTTGATCTCCTCTTCCCTTCTCTACATACCAACACCATCCACGCATCACTCCCCTTCCCTTCGCTCCCCATCCACCCGGGCAACCAGTCCCCCATACCGAACACCCTTCCTATTTCGCCCCCGCATCCACAACCCTCCCTACTCCCTACAGCTCCAAGGACATGGCCCTGCCCCCTGATATAGTCCATCCTCCAGAACTACCCCCTATGCTTAACATTCCCCAATCAGCTCCAGACGACCGCAATACACCTCACATGTCCCCAACCCCTGGCCTCTACCCTCCTCCAAGACTAAACAACCACCACATCCTGACCCCCCGCACCATATGACCCACCCTAGTACCCTATCAGATAACGTAAATAAACACCAAAAGACGACACAACCGGCCGAAGTGACCCCATTCAGAAGCAAACCTCCCCCACTCAAGACGAGACGGATTACCACCTCACCCGTATTGAAAGCCAAGTCGCCATTATAATATAGGGACTGAATCTCATCCTATCCAACCTCTCGACGCTACACCCCCCTAAATACCCACTCCACCCACCTCTCCCCCCCACACTCCGTAGGATTACCAAGCCCCTGCCCCCTAGCCAGGCTCCCTGCCTCTCCGCGTCCCATGCTTCGAGACCGCGGAAGCCATGTCCTCGTAGGAAGCGCTCGAGCTGGCCTCCTCATACACCATCCCTTGCGTCGTGCAATCTACATTTCAAGTAATCACTGGCTTCAGAAGTGATCAATCCCTCCTGAAAAACCCTAGATCCAGCCTTCCTCATCAACATCCCTATTGAACCTAAAGACGAAAGATCCCACACTAACTGCATGCTTAAAACTTCAGATCCTCCACGAAACATGCCACAGAGCTGGCAGAAACCATACTCAATCATGACATAGACATAGCCTTCATCACCGAGACCTGGCTAAACGACTCCTCGCCACGTATCCTGGATGTGCTCGTACCCCCGGGCTTCTCTATCATCAACAAAGATAGGAAAGACCAAAAAGGCAGAGGCTTGGCAATTATCCACAACAACAACTTATCGTTTTTGGAAATTGATACCTTTAACCACAACTCTTTTGAATGCCTAACTGCCAACATCAGAACCACCAACAACAATGTACTGCAGTGCCACCTCTTGTACCATGCCCCAGGCAACACTGCCACATTCACAGAGCCCCTGTCAGACCCGAATGCCCACTGCTCTCTCCGAAACACCAACAACCTCATTTTAGGCAACCTCAACCTCCACTGGAATGATGAGAATAGTGCTCAAGTACAAGTCCTGAATGAACTATTACACTCCAACAACCTTACCCAGCACTGCTCAAAAGAAACCCACAACAAAGGGGCAATCCTGGACACCATCATCGCCCAACAGGACGCAATTACTATAGACCACATCCATCCAGTCGACTGGTCAGACCATCACCTAATCCTTTTCCACCTCTCTCAGCCGATCATGTGTCAACCCTCCATCAAAGACCCCCCTACTTGGTCTAGGAACCTATCGCAGATCAACACTGCTGACTTAGAAGAAAGAATATCCTCCCTCCCGCCGATCTCCCCGGATGGCCTTTCAACTGCAGAACTCACATGACAACACAATGATGTCCTCCATCTTAGACCAAATTCTCCTGTGAAACTGAAAAAAACCAGGAGCATCCCCTCCAGAACCTGGTTCAACAAGGACATCAACAATGAAAGAAGGCAACTCAGAGCCACAGAACGGCTCTGGAGAAAGAACCCCCTCTTCCAGCCATTGCGAAGAGCTCAAATCAGCAAGAAGAAAGTACAAAAAACATATCAACAGCAAAAAAAAAACTTCTTCTGTACCGCGCTGGACAAGGCAAAAAACAGACCAAGAGAACTCTTTGACATCATCAAAAAACAAAAGTCCAAGCCGTCTACTACCCATGTCCAGCCCTCTAAAGCCTTCTGCGACAACTTTGCCAACTTCTTTAACAAAAAAATCTCCAAGATCAAACTTTCCTTCGACATCAACCCCCATCCTCCTGGCAACAACTACACCACATCAATCGAAACCAGCTCTAGTAGGTGACCCGCAATCACCTGGTCCTCCTTCGACTCTGTCCCGGAAGCTGAGATCCTCAACTTAATCTCCTCCTCCAAGCCCTCATCCCACAACTTGGACCCCATGCCCTGCCAAATGGCCAAAGACCTGAAACTCACGCATGCACCACTCTGGTGCGAAACCATAAACAGTTCCCTAAAAACGGGCACCATACCTGATTGCCTCAAGGTCGGACAAGTCACACCTCTCCTGAAGAAACCAGGCCTAGACACTAACGACCTGAATAACTTCAGACCGGTCTCAAATCTTCCCTTCCAGTCAAAATTCAGAAAAAATGCGTTCTCCGGCAACTGAACAAACATATTGAGACTAACAATTTACTAGACCAGCACCAGTTAGGATTTAGAAAAGGTTGTAGCACCGAAACTGCAATCCTTAACATCGTGGAAGACATCCGCAACTCCCTTGATTCAGATCATTGCTGTCTGCTCATCTTCCTTGATTTTTCAGCAGCCTGCCACACAGTAGATCATAGTCTTCTCATAAAGACACTCAAAGAGCGGGTATGTGCAGACGAACTGGTTCTTCAATGGTTCTCCTCCTTATTCCAGAATCGCTCCCAGAGAGTCAAAATCAAATGCTTTACATCTGACCTTTCCCCCCGTGAACAGAGGCGTCCCCTAAGAATCCGTTCTCTTCCCTCAACTGTTCAACATATACATGGTACCCCTCACCACCATTCTGAATAAAGCCAACATTCCTTTCCATCTATACGGAGTTGACACCCAGATATACCTGGAATCCTCCTTCCTCAACGACATTCTAAGACTCAACAATACTCTCAAAGAAGTCCAAGAGTGGCTATCATCGAACCACCTTAAACTCAATCAAGGAAAAACCGATATCCTCCTCATCTCCGACAAGGACGAAAAAACGAAATTGAGAAATTGGCTGAAAGCTATTAATGCACTCAATGGGAATCTCACCCTGACAAACTCTGTAAAATAACTGGGAATCACTATTGATCACAAATTATCCATGACTAACCACATCAAGAACTCCGCTAAGAGCACCTTCCTCAATCTGAAGCTACTCAACAAAATCAAACCCTACATTCCACCTACAGACCTCAAAGAAGCCACCTAATCTCTGGTGTTATCTAGACTGGACTATGGGAACGCAATCCTCTCCGGTACAGCTCTCTCCCACCTAGCACCCCCTAAAAACCCCCCTCAATGCAGTGGCCAGAATGGTCTCCGGAGTAAAAAAATTCGACCACATATCCCTCGCACTCAGAGATCTAAAATGGCTCCGAGTGTAAATGCGGGCCAGCTTCAGAACTGCCTGCCCGACACACGAAGCCTTTCACACAAGGAAACCAGAATACCTAGCTTCTAAACTCAAGAAAGCCGGACAGTCTAGAAGTCTCAGGAGTTTCAACTCCCTCCTTCTCATCCCCCTGAAAATACGCAAACAAAAAAACGCAGCTCGCTCTTTTGCAGGCAATGCTCCAAAAATCTGGAACGCCATCCCCGTGGACATCAGAACTACCCCCTCCTTTCTAAACTTCAAAAGCTGCCTAACAGTCCTCTACCTCAACCGTGCCTTCCCGAACTCAATTATGTGACTCAAAAGCTCTAACCTGACAGTCACCGGACCTCAGGCACCCTCAACCTACCTCATCCCCTCTCCTCATCCTATCGCATGTGGTCACCACCACAAGGAGAAATTCTCAGGAAAAAACTTTGGCGCATCAGTGAGAATACACCCTGACCGCTCTACCTCAATGACGACCTCCGATCCCTTGATCTTTATACCTCAGCGTCGCACCTCAGCCGCTCAACTCATGTGTACTCTCCGAACACTTATGTTTGCTTGTATTTTGCTATTTTGCTCTGTATCTGACTTCTCCACATCCTGCTGTAAAGCGCTCCCTCGGGTCTGGCCAGTGCTATAGAAAAATCCTAAAATAAGAATCTATACTACTATTATAAAGAGAGAACTGTGTCCTTTGAGTCGGGTAAACTCGAAAAGTACACCACCAATCCCAACACCCAATACAGCCTTGGAAAGGGGAGGTCCAGGAGATGGACATAGGCTATATATATGGACACCATATACATTAAAAAGGGGGGGCGCCCTCAGTGGTAAAGTAGTCCCTTGTGGGCGTTGGGCGTTAACATGTGAAAAGATGTGGGCGTTAAAATTGACAGAGGGGCAAGATGTGGGCGTTAACATTGTCAGAGGGGCAGCCGCAAAAGTACAACACACTTCACAGTGCTGCAAGGAGATGTGGGCGTTAACAGCGTTAAGATTGTCAAAAGTAAAATACACTTCACGCTGCTAACACTCACAGTATTACAGCGTATTTATAAGCAGTGCAGCGTATTTGAAAGGCGCAATATTCATTCCAACACACATTCACGCATTCGCCGATACATTCCCCTGGATGTTACTATTGCATGAAGAGGGGTAGGCTGACATCATGTATGGGGCGCGGCTTGCAAGCAACATTCGCGTGCTTGGGCCTTGCTTACACAAAGGGGCGCAGCTTGCACAGCCGACCAATCACGCCACATAACTCTTCAAACATATGCAGGGCTTGCGGGGAATCTTTTGAAAACATTTTCACCATTAGTCAAGCTCCCGCTTTGTCACAGGGGGATGACCTCAATCAAAAGAGGCGCGGCTTTCACACAGAAGATAACAATGCCTTTCACATTAGACAAACGTTTCAGAACTTGAGCGAGTCAGCGTTCTTGCGTTCTGATGCAGCCAAAATTGTCACACGGAGATGAGCTAAATGTAAAAAGGCACAGCTTTTGCACGTTTCAGGGCTTGAGCGACTCAGCGTTCTAAAGCTGCCAAAATTGTCACACGGAGATAAGGTAAATGAGAAAAGCCACTGCTTTCATGAAACGAAAAATTTTGTTTACCACTAAATATTACTATTAATCTATATTTATTCATTAACAACGTTACACAATTTACTTTTCTGCCCCAGACAACGTCGGGACGGGCTGCTAGTAAATAAATAAACCTTGTCAAATGCAGCTGAGAGGTCCAATAGCACCAGAACCTGAGGGGAGCCCTTGTTGGAAATCTACAGTAGTGTGTCCGACACAGTCAATATTACTGCCTCCATTGAGTAAGACGGTCGGAACCCTGCTTTGTGAGGCTCAAAGTAATGAGATTGATTGATAAATGAGCAGAGGGAATTTGCCACATGAGATTCCAATACCTTGGCCAGGAAGGGAAGCAAAGATATGGGATGGTAATTAATCGGGATCAGGGGGTCTGCCCCAGGTTTTTTTAGAGGAGAAACTATGATACCTCTTTTAAAGGCTATAGGGACACTGCCCTGTGTTAATGACTCATCTAGAAGAGATAGGGCAGGCTCAGTACTTGCAGTAAAAACGTCTTTAAAAAAATATAAGATGGACAGCTGTCAGTAGTGGATCCAGATTTAACTTTGATCAAAAGTTCCAAAAGCGCTTCTCTACTGATTGCCAGGAATTGATGATGGGAGCAGGGCTTTCTCAGTGCCATGGGTAAAACCTCATAAGCACAGCTAGTAGGAATTCTGGCTTTAATCATAGTAATTTTGTTGATGAAGAAGGTGTCCAAGGAGTTACAAATGGCTTGGGAAGGGATGGGTTTTATTGTAACTCTATCAGGATTGGAGAGCTCAATCACAATTGTAAATATTTATTTTAATTTATTGTTGGAGCTCAGGTTCTTAGAAGAAAAATAGGTGGCCTTAGTAGATTGAATCGATTTTTTATATTCCTTAAATTGTGCTAAGTAAATCTCTTATTATCAGGGGAGTAATTCCATCTCCATTTCTTTTCTGTTTGGCGGAGGACTAGATTTTGGGACTTTAAATCTTCTGAGAGCCATCTCTCGGATTCATGGCGTTTGGCTGTTTTTATTGTCCTCAGCGGGGCATGTTGCTAGCTGCTGTTAACCAAGCTGTGATATTTTCCTAGCTTAGGTTAACGGATGGTTGAATAATGGGAACCGTATTTGCCAGTGAGCTACGAAAAGCATTTATATCAATGCTGTTTCAATTCCTTGCCATGAACCCTCCTTTGACTGGGGCTTTGTCTGAAATTACATTATTGATCACAAATTTTACTAGGAGATGATCAGACCATGTGCAAGGGGAAACTGTCAAAGAGGACACTAAAAGATTAGATCCAAATGTGATCCATTATGAATGAATGAATGAATGAATGAATAGCATTTTTATACCGCTCAAAACTTAGCCCCAAGAGGCATCAAGGCGCCAACAAACAAACAGAGAGTCCACATTACCAGATAGATGAACCAGGAAGCTACTAACGGCGCAGCCCCTAATATGCCTGGGAGAAAAGCCAGGTCTTCAGGTGTTTCTTGAAGACCGCTAGGGAAGATTGGCTAGTGAGCTCCAAAGGGAGAGAGTTCCAGAGTTTAGGAGCTAAGACAGAAAAAGCTCTGTCCCCCCACTTAGCCTTTTTAAACTTCGGAACCACAAGCATATTCTTAGCGGAAGACCGGAGGGTTCTGTTTGGGGAGTACACACACAGAAGGGCCCTGATACCTTCTGAGCCTGCGCCGTGAAAAGCACCATGGGCTAAGCAGAGGAGTTTAAAGGAAATCCTAGAGGGGATCGGAAGCCAATGAAGGTATTTTCTAGCCATTGTGGCAGAAGATCTCCTAGGGAGAGTTAAACTATTCTAGCCGCGGCATTCTGTACCATTTGAAGACGATAAATGGAGGCATTGCTAATGCCACCATAAAGGGGGTTGCGTAATCAAGCCTCGATAAAACCAAGACAGCTGTGGCTTGTTTCCGCGCTGCCAAGGAAAGGTAGGGGGGAATCTTCTTGAGAATTATAATGATGCCGCAACACGTTGACACCGTCCTGTTTACCTGAGAGTCAAGAGATAAGGCTGGGTCAATTAGCACACCCAGGTTCCTAGCAACAGGAGTGGGGCGAGGGCATTCTCCCAGGGACAGAGGCCACCAATCCTTAGACCAAAGCTCCTGGCTCCCACCAAAGACCAGAATTTCGGTCTTATCGCCATTAAGCTTTAAAAAATTATGAACCATCCAGGTAGAAACAGCTTCCATACAGGCTCTAAACTTAGGGGCAATCTCAATGGCCGGCTGGGTGATAGATACCAGGATCTGGGTGTCATTGGTGTACGATAACACATCCAGACCAAAGGAACTTATCACCTTGGCAAGTGGGGTAACGTAGATGTTAAATAGTAGGGGACTCAATGAAGAGCCCTGAGGAACCCCACATTGCACTTCTTGAGAATCAGAGAGGAAGCTACCCATTTTAACTCTCTGCTCCCTATGATGGAGAAAGGAAGAGAGTAAACTAAGGGCCGAGCCCCCTACTCCGATGTACCTGAGCCTAGAGATCAATATTGACGGGGACAAGGTGTCAAACGCTGCTGTGAGATCTAGAAACACTAGCAGCGATGGGTGTCCCCTGTCAACCTCAGCTCGGATTGTATTTATCACGACCGTGAGAGCCGACTCAGTGCTATGGGATGATTGAAACCCATGCTGAGAGATGTCTAAAAGGTTGGAACTCTCGATGAAAACAGATAAATGGCGGTTTATGTGGGACTCCAGGATCTTAGCTGGAGCCGGAAGTAAAGAAATAGGGCGATAATTTTTTAATATTCCTGGGTCCAAGGAGGGCTTTTTTAGCAAAGGTCTGACAACAGCAGTCTTCCAGGGGGAGGGAAAAATCCCTTCACGGATGGCCAGGTTCATCACCTCTAATAAAGGAGGGAGAACAGAACCTCTGCAGGTCTTCAGAAGGGCATGGGTCAAGGGGCGAGGAAGCCTTGGTAGCATCGAGGAGAAGATTGAGGTCTTCTAAAGACAAAAGGGGGAAACCTAAGAGCTGCGGTTTAAGCAGGGCATCAACCTTCTCAGCATTACATGACGTTGAGGAGGGGGAGCCTACCACATTAGCATCAAGTTCTTTATTGTTGATTTCCAGCGCTCTATAAATATCGGCAATCTTAGAATGGAAAAAGCTTGCTATGTTGTTGCACAGTTCCTGGGTTTCAATATTAGGATCGACTGACGTAGGTGTTGACAGAGAGTCAAGTATGTTAAAAAGATCTCTGGGGATTTAAGAGAAGTTGTAAGGTTGGTGAAATAAACCCTTTTTGCCTTTATAATCGCCTTCTTGTAGTCTCTGAGCAGGGATTTATGCCGGGCTTTCCCCAGTAGATCAGGGTGAGCAGTCCAGGACCTCTCTTGTTTCCTACATTGCTGACGCAAAGATCTTAAATGGGCGTAGAACCAGGGTTGCTAAGGGCTCTTGCGAGCTGAGATGTAGCATTTTTCTGGTGCCAGAGAATCTATAGCACTGACTAGGGCATTTGAAAGATCCTATTTGGATCACCCTGGATAGGGCAGCTGAGGGCATTAAGAAACGGTGACACTGTGTCATCATTAATTGCCTTATAATTCCTTCTAATATCCCATACACTACTTTTGGGTTTATTAGATAAAGAGGAATTAACATTAAGATGGAAGGGGACTGCCAAATGAAAGAGGGATGGGAGGTCCAGACGAAAGTCTAGAGTCATTTGAGAAAATACCATCCAGCGTATGGCCGGCCATATGTGTGGGGCCATTTACCAGCTGACCCAGGCCACATGCCACTAGACCATCTACAAGTACTGACTTATCCTTAGAGCCTATGGCTGCTAAATGAAAATTAAAATTGCCAAGAATGCTAAAATGAGGCTTATCGACGTAGGGCTCAATAAGTTTAAGGATGTCAAGAGCAAAGGTCGTTCTGGGCCAGGAGGTCTGTAACAGAGAATACCGGAAAAAGAGGCTGAGGGAAGGAAATTATTAGAAAAATACAGTGCCTCAAACTTGTCAGAGGGCAGAGAAAGAGGCTTAATAGTGCAAGTAAAAGTGTCTCTAAAAGGATACCCAGGCCACCTCCCTTTCGTCCTGACCTATCCAAGGAATAGCCCTCTGGGACTGCCTCCACAAAGTCAGGGCCGGAGGTTTCAGAACGCCAGGTTTCGGTGATAAAGACCCAAGGGGGTCTTTTTCTGGAAAAAAAATCATTGAAGGCAACATTGTTATGAACCAACGATCAAGCATTAAGGAGCAGGCCAGCCTCACTTAGATCATTAGGAGCAGGAAACTGACTTCCATGTCTCCTAGGTTTTCTATGACAATGATGGCGAAGGCGAATGGGTCTTGAAGCCTCTCTGCAACAATTGAGGATAGCCAGGTTATCAGGAGTTGATGCAAAGTGACAAGGTTTAAACCCAGGTCTAAGTGCAAGAAGGGCAGAATGGGAATACAACTCACGATTTTCATAAAGAGTAAAACGAGGTCCAACCTGGCTAGTCCCTAGCGCGTCCTCAGCACGGACGGGCGCAGATGGGCTTAACTTTGGTGCAACTTCGGCGCACGCCCGCTACACGTGTCCGCTGTGCGCGGAGAGAAACATCCTGATTAAATATGGCCGGGCCCGAGTCTGGCGCCCCACCTGACCGGGAACAGCCAATGGGAGAGGGGACCAGCTGTCTGCCAACGTGCCCTTCACGCAAACGGGAAAACCCGCGGTGGAACGGGGCACAGGCAGGTAGGGAACAAGCAGCAAGGAACAGAGCACAAAATACAAATAAGATATAGCCTTGAATGAAATGCGAGTGCTTTTTAAAACACGGCGAAATTTATAAAAATAAGTCCTTTGATGTGTGTGGGGGAAGTAACGTGTTGCGTACAGTTCAACCCACTAAGTAGATTGATCAGTTCAGCAGAGTGTGGTCCACCTGTCACATAATTGGCCCAATAATTAAAGTCACCTATCAGCAAAATATTTGCATGGTTGATTATAAGATGGGCCTCATGACATTTCATCAGAACCTGCTGGCATCGTAGGATAAATAGGTCATTCTTTAATTAAAAGAAATATTAACATAATTTGCCAATCCAATCCAAAAGACTTCATTCGGATAACAACGTATCCATAAAAGTGAGACATATACAAGGATTAAAAATCACAAATAAAATAGTTAGATAACATATCAAATTCATAATATAGCGAGCAGTAAACAGATTAGCTAAATAATAAAAACAATTCCAGTGACATAATCAACTACATGTTGTTAAGAGCTAATTACAAGTATACTTCATGGGTCATCTATAGATTTGCGGGTCCCTATGGCTATTCACAGTAAGGTACCAACACACAGATTGCCCCATATCTTTTTAAGTGGGGAAGACTGAGGATTAAGTTAAAGGTCTTTAAGAACTTGTTCTTACTAATCATCATATGTTCGGACCAGGTGGCGTTCGCAGCAAAGACCATCTCCAGGTAGGCAAAAGTTGGGCTCCCCGGTGATAGAACTTAGAGGATATTTCCTTGGCCCACAGGACATTATGAATGATTTCTAAAGTTGGTACTTAGGTCTAAGCCAGTCATGAAATCCATGAATCCTCGTACTAGAGTGCATAGTGGATTTGGTGTATGTCCAATTAAAGCCACATCACTTGCATATAAAAGCACCAGGGAAGTTCTACCTTTAATTCTAGTGTTGTCATCAGTGAGTGTAATCAGTGAATTATGCAGGTTATTTAAGTAGATAATAAAAAGAAAGGGTGCTAGGACACACCCTTGGCTAATCCCCCTACCAACACTGATTTCATTCGACACCTCACCTCGTCACCGATCTTGACCCGCGCCTTCAGTCCCTATGCAGGTAGGCCAGAAAGTGAACAAGGGCCTCATTCAAGCTATAAGCTAGGAGAATGGACCATAAGCAAAACCTATTAACAAAGTCGAAGTCGTAGGTCAGGTCCATAAAAGCAAGATAAAGTGGCTGTGCTATGGTATACTTCCCAATCATCAAATTAAGGTTTGAACACTGCTCATTAGTGTCAACTTTGCTCCTAAAGCCTATTTGGCATTGTTCTAAAATGTGATTATCCTCAGCCCAAGTTATAATGTCATTGTATAAAAATCTGTCTAAGATTTTAAGGGTTTTGTCTATTAAAGAAATTAGCCTATTACAGCTAGGTTGCAAGCAATCGCCCATTTTAAAAATTGGGATGATGATACTGGTGGTCCACGTCTTTGAAAATGGGGCCCAAAAATTGAGTTTTTGTTTGATGAGGTCGATGGGTAGCCCATCAGGGCCAGGGGCTTTGTTGCCCACGCTCTGGCGTATGGCCTTCTCGACCTCTGTTATCGATATTGAAAACCCAGATGGTACCGTGTGGTAAGAAGGGTCAATTTCCAGTTCAGGTGCTGAGTAAATTGGAGAAAGGTGACTTTCCCAGGTTGCACTGGTCATTTTGAAGCTTATGGAGGTGAATGGCTGCCCCATTGTTCTTAAATCTTTAACAGCAGTCCAGAATATATTCCCATTTTTCAGCTAGCAGCATTAACAAGCCTGTCCTAGTGCTCACTTAAAAGTTCTACCTTCCTTTTGGCAATGGCTCGCTTGTACGTCAGCCTTAAAGAGTTGACCAATGAGTTGCTCCTTGGGCTATGTGACAGGGCCTTACGTAGCTGCCTGCTGGCTGCTGAGCACTCACAATTAAACCATCTACGTTCTTGTTGTACTGGGGGAATAGGTTTGGACAACAAGGCTTTATTTAATGGCACCACAAACTTTAGTAAAGGCAATAATTGCCTCAGGGTGTGGGTCCTGGGCCTCCAAACAGAGATTAATGAGGCCCAGCTTTTCCCTGACCATTGTGCTAAATGAGCCAGTATTATTAACGCCCCTCCATACCAGTCTGAGGTTATCTGTGAATGGTGATAAGTTCCTGGCACCACATTCAATATTAGGTGTTGGGGCGGGGAATAATCTAAATACTATTTGAATTGGGTTTTGGTCCCCAAATGTTGTGGCCATAGTTTCTGCTTTCAGCAGGCTGGCCTCTAAAACATGAGAGATAAAAACATAATCAATTGTAGATGAGCAGCCCCTTCCTCTAAATGTCAGTTCTGGGGGAGCATTATCTTTTGTGATAGCAGCGATTTCCATGACATTGGTTAGAATATGATTATTCAAGTGTGTCATAAATCACAGTCCTGAGGCACACATCGCTTTCTGCTCCTTAAAAGGGCAGTTAATTTCCCCACAGAAAACCCACCCCTGTCCCGTGCACCAGCACGCCAAGTAATGAAAGTGTGTACGATATTGCTTTTTAATGTTTGTGACATGATTCTTGGGTAGTAAAATGTATGTTTATTAAACCTTGAAAGAACTTGTCATATCTCATGTTTTGTCGCAAAGTATTTTTGATACAATTCTTGAAAGATCTTGTCATAATTCATATCTTTGTTTCCTTGAGGAATTTTGCTAAAATTCATTATCAGTATAAATGTAAACGCAGGTCTTGTAATCTGGGATTAAGAGGTTTTGATTGCAGGAGTACGGACCATGCTGTTGGCCATGGACGGGGGAAAGGAAACTCTCTAGGACGCATACGCACGCTATCTGACGGTGCGTAATGCGTCAACATCCCTTGGGGTGTGGCTCGTCTATAAATAGCCACACCCAAGGCTTCTCGACGCTTTGCCTACTGCCGCGTCTCGGAAGAAGCACGTCCTGGAGCTCCGCCTTGGAATCTCGAACGCCGACCACCGCCTGGAGTCCATTGAAGGCAGTTTTCTTGCTGCAGAAACTACAGAAAACCTCCACGCTCGATCCTGCAAGACAAAGGACATTTTTAAGCTAAGTGAAATCTTTCTATGATTTAAATCAAGGCGCCCACCGCACGCTAGCAACAGAAAAGACTAAGACTTACCAGAAAGGTTTTCTTGAGAACATTCCGTGTATTTTCCAAAGAACTAATCCGTGTATTTCCTGAAAGACAATTTTGTGAGTGGGTTTAAAGACTATGAGTATTTTCGAAAAGTGCTTTGAGAAGGAATCAAAGTACTCGAATCCGGAGAACAATAACCCAGTCTGAAAGTCTTGTATTCCAATAGTGTTTGTTTTAAGTTTAATTCTTTTAGGTTGTGGAGTTGAGAGAAGGCCTTGCAGAGATAAAAGTGTAAGTGATATGTACCAGCCTTTGGGGAAGTGAATTCTTTGCCAGCCTTTGGGGAAGTGAATTCTTTGCTAGCACAACAGGAGAAAGCAGAGTAACTTATTTTCCAAAACTTGTTCATTTTAGGAGAAGAATTTGACATCACTCTTCTGGTGTTCACTCTCTCAACAACTATTACATCTTCAACATCCCCAACTCTCCACGACGACAACACGGACGCGACGCTTACAACCCAATTGTCGCAGGTAGGCTTTAGAAATTAAAGAAAGAGAACAATAGGAGTGTAAGCAGATAGATTTGGAGTAAAGTCAAAGGATAGCAGTTACAAAAGTTTCTTTGTTGCCTCGCAGGTCGACAACCCAGGAGCTGGTAGCGTCCACTATCCGGCCTTCTTCCCTTTTTTCTATTTAACTACCTAGGTGTTCACATCAATTACTAGGTGTTGCCTAGAATTCGGGGAAGTTGGTCCATAACGTCTCTGCGAAATCCATCTACAAGCAACTCACAGGTAAGAGTGCTTGTAACCTTGACAGAAGGCGAAGCCCACGACTACTATTTCGCCCAGACGTTATGGATCCTTCTGTCTCGAATTCTCTGCAAGACATAGCAAATATTCTGACTGCAATGCAAGCAGAAAATGCAGCCCTTCGTAGGGATGTGACTCAGATTCAAAACAGCATTCAATCAAGTCCTAGTACCTGGAGCTTTTCTCCCACTCAGAAAACAGAACTGAAACCGCCAACTTTTCAGCCTGGGTTTCAAACCTTGCATTCTGGTTCTAGTCCCTCAGCAGCTACAACTCAAATTCAAGTAGTCACACCAGTTCCTGTCCCTTTAGCACAACCCGAAAGGTTCTACGGAGATAGCAATAAGTTTTCTGTTTTCTTGAATCAATGTCATCTTCATTTTGTTGCTAAACCAACAGCCTTTCCTGATGACTCCTCCAAAGTAGCTTTCATTTTGTCCTACCTTGGTGGTGACGCAGCTCTATGGTCAGTACCAATAGTAGAACGAGATGATCCCATCCTTTATGATCTCAGACATTTTAAGAACACAATGAAAAAATTGTTTGCTAAACACGTGTTTGTTCAGTCTGCTGACCATGAGTTATTACATCTGAAACAAGGGTCTTCTGATTTATTACATTATATATCTCAGTTTAACAGACTAGTTATTGAAGCTCGTTGGCCTGAAGAAAAAAGAGTGTCTCTTTTCTATAAAGGTTTAAAAGATGAGCTTAAGGATATGGTGACGCAGATTTTAGATCCACCAAATGATATTGAGGACTTTATAGATTTAGTGGTCAAATTAAACCATCGTTTGTTAGAACGAAGAGGAGAAAAAGGAAAGGCTGACTTGAAGGTGTTTTCATTTAAAGAGAGATCTAATAATAACACGAAAGGAGAATCTATTCCTAAAATAGACTTAGGAGAACCTATGCAAATAGGAACAATAAAAGGACCTCTGACTAAAGAAGAAAAGGATAAGAAAAGAAAAATGAATCAATGCCTTTATTGTAGGAAGGCAGGACACTTTGTTAAGGAATGTCCAATTCGCCCAAATAAATTTAAGGGAAAAGGCTCCGATGTAGGTTTGGTACAGCAGTCGGAAAACTAATTGACTCGACAAATCAAGAGGTCAGATTGTCGAGTATGTTAACTAGTGTGGCCTCCATAACCCCTGAGATAACATCTCATCATCTTAGTATAAAGATTTCTTTACAGTCTTTTTTGAGAAAAGAAAAGGTTTGGACAGTTTATGCTTTAATTGACTCAGGAGCCACAGGCAATTTTATTGACACTAGTTTTTTAAAGGAGCTAGATTTTAACACTGATTCTAAAGAACACCCAGAAGTGGTAAAAGCTGTGGACGGTAAAGAATTATCATCTGGACTGATTCAATTTCACACCGAAACACTGTTGATGACTTGTTTTAATAAACACGAAGAAAAGATAACTTTTGACATTATAGATGCTCCCCAATTCCGCTTGATTTTAGGAATACCCTGGCTTGTAAAACACAACCCAAAAATTGATTGGGTAAAGAAAACTGTATTATTTGATTCAGAGTATTGTGAAAACACTTGTTTCCCATTTTCAGATTCACAGTTACTAGTTCAGGGAAGCGACTTCCCTTTACAATCCAAAAGTGTATTAGTGCTGGAAGGAGTTCCAGAAGAATATGCAGACCTGCAAGATGTGTTTGATAAAAAAAGGGCCAACACATTACCACCTCATAGGGATTTCGACTGTCGAATAGATCTTGTACCGGGAGCCACCCTACCGTGCAGTCGGATATATGCTCTCACAGAGAAGGAGAATGAACACTTAAGGGAATATCTAGATGAGTATTTAGCCAACGGTTTCATTCGGCATTCCAAATCACCTGTATCCTCCCCTCTCTTTTTTATTCCATAAAAGGGAGGTGAGTTACGCTCCTGCATCGACTATCGAGCCTTAAACAATATTACCATTAAAAACAGATACCCACTTCCTTTGATTCCAACCTTGATTGACCAGTTAAAGGATGCCACTCTTTATACAAAATTAGATTTGCGAGGAGCTTACCATTTGGTGAGAGTACGAAGTGGAGACGAATGGAAGACAGCTTTTCGAACAAAATGTGGTTTATATGAATATCAAGTAATGCCATTCGGACTCTGCAATGCTCCTGCAGCATTTCAATTTTTTATAAATGAGGTTTTGAGAGAATTCTTGGACATTTGTTGCATAGTGTATATTGATGATATACTCATCTATTCCAAAGACACCACCGAGCATGTAAAACAAGTAAGAGCTATCCTTCGAAAACTTCTTGACAATTCCTTATATATTAAATTGGAAAAAAGCCTCTTTCATACTAACAAAGTAGAGTTTTTAGGGTACGTTTTAAGTCCCAAAGGTATTGAAATGGATCCCAAGAAAATTCAAGCTGTTCTTGATTGGCCAAGTCCCTCCTCAGTAAAACAAATTCAAAGTTTTTTGGGGTTTGCTAATTTTTATAGACGTTTTATTTCTAACTTCTCACACATCATTACCCCAATAACTAAATTGTTGAAAAAGAACATAAAATTTGAATGGGATAAAGATGCAGAAGAAGCCTTTCAAATACTTAAAAGACAATTCACTTCAGCACCTGTGTTGATGCATCCCGACACTGCTCATCCTTTCATTGTAGAAGCGGATGCCTCTCAGTTTGCAGTTGGAGGAATTTTATCTCAAAGAGATAAAGAAACCGGTCAGATGCACCCAATTGCATATTACTCCCGAAAACTCACTCCTACAGAACAAAATTATGCAATTGCTGATAAGGAATTGTTAGCCATAAAAGCAGTTTTGGAAGAATGGCGTCATTATTTGTTAGGAGCAAGACATCCAATAACGATTTATACAGATCATAGGAATTTACAGTTCTTGCGTTCTGTGAAAGCTCTCACAGCTAGACAATTGCGATGGACATTGTTTTTTAATGATTATAATTTCATAATCACTTATCGTCCTGGGAAAGAAAATTTAAAAGCAGATGCTTCGTCCCGCTTGGGGTTTGTAACAGAAAAAGAAACTACTCCAGAAAAAATTCAACGGGTATTGTCTGATCATTGCTTTAAAGTAGGAGCAGTCCTTACAGATGTAATAGAGGACATAAAAAAAGAGATGAAAGAAAAAACTATGGAAGAATGGGTTAAACTGTATCCTTTGTTACACAAGAAAGATGATTTGTTGTATATGAATGAACAGATTTTTGTACCCATTTCAGAATTTCAAGGAAAAGTAATACAATCTCATCATGACACTTTAATGTCTGCGCATCCGGGAACAACTAAGACTAGTCAATCGATAAAAAGAAGATTTTGGTGGCCCTCTTTGTTACATGATGTTCAAACTTACATAAAAACATGCGAAGTATGCTCTCGAAATAAAACATCACATCAATCCCCTAGTGGTCTTCTACTTCCACTTCCAATTCCACCTCAACCTTGGCACACAGTGTCCCTTGATTTCATAGTTGAGCTCCCTAGAACTAAGAAAGGGTTCGATACAATCCTAACAGTGGTTGACCATTTTTCTCGAATGGCTCATTTTATTCCGTTAAAAAAAATACCTTCAGCCAAAGAATTAACTCAAACATTTTCAAAAGAAATAATTCGATTGCATGGCATTCCATCGGTAATAATTTCTGATAGGGAACCTCAATTCATTTCTCACTTCTGGCAAAATTTAGGAAAAATTCTGAATATGGACATTCGCACCTCTTCCGGTTATCACCCACAAACAGATGGTTTAACTGAGAGAACTAATCAGACTATAGAACAGTTCTTAAGGTGTACTCTAGCTGACAATGAAGAAGAATGGTCAGACATCCTATGGGTCTTGGAATTCGCTTATAATAACATGGATAATTCCTCGACTACTCTATCTCCCTTCTTCTGTACTTTTGGATTTCATCCTAAAAATATTCCAAGTGCCATTCAAATTCCATCTGAAATACCATCTTTGGAGAACCATGTTAAAAGCTTAATTCACATACAAGAGCAGGCTCAATATAATTTGGCTCAAGCAAAGGAAAGACAAAAGGTTCAGTCAGACCTTCACAGGAAACCACCACCAACATACTCCATAGGAGATAAAGTGTGGTTGTCCACGAAGAATTTGAAAATAAAAACTTGTAGGAAATTTTGCCCTAAATTCATTGGACCATTCCCTATTGAAAAGATGATAAATCCAGTAAGTGTAAGACTAACTCTACCAACTAGATATAAATTCCATCCAGTATTTCATGTATCTTTAATTAAACCTTGTGATCCTATGACTAGATTTAATAGGAGGCCAATAGCCATACACGTTGACGGAGTTTCAGAATTCGAAGTTAAAAAAATTCTTGATTCTAAAAGAATTCGAGGTAAATTATTTTATTTGATTCATTGGAAGGGCTACGGTCCAGAGGAACGGACATGGGAACCTCTCTCAAATTTACAAAATTCCCCTCGTCTTTTGAAAAGTTTTCACCTCCAAAATCTGCACAAACCCAAGCCAGTGCCTCAGATCTTGGGGGGGCTGTTGAGAGGGGAGTACTGTCATAAATCACAGTCCTGAGGCACACATCGCTTTCTGCTCCTTAAAAGGGCAGTTAATTTCCCCACAGAAAACCCCCCCTGTCCCGTGCACCAGCACGCCAAGTAATGAAAGTGTGTACGATATTGCTTTTTAATGTTTGTGACATGATTCTTGGGTAGTAAAATGTATGTTTATTAAACCTTGAAAGAACTTGTCATATCTCATGTTTTGTCGCAAAGTATTTTTGATACAATTCTTGAAAGATCTTGTCATAATTCATATCTTTGTTTCCTGGAGGAATTTTGCTAAAATTCATTATCAGTATAAATGTAAACGCAAGTCTTGTAATCTGGGATTAAGAGGTTTTGATTGCAGGAGTACGGACCATGCTGTTGGCCAAGGACAGGGGAAAGGAAACTCTCTAGGACGCATACGCACGCTATCTGACGGTGCGTAATGCGTCAACATCCCTTGGGGTGTGGCTCGTCTATAAATAGCCACACCCAAGGCTTCTCGACGCTTCGCCTACTGCCGCGTCTCGGAAGAAGCACGTCCTGGAGCGCCGCGTTGGAATCTCGAATGCACACACACCGCCTGGAGTCCATTGAAGGCAGTTTTCTTGCTGCAGAAACTACAGAAAACCTCCACGCTCGATCCTGCAAGACAAAGGACATTTTTAAGCTAAGTGAAATCTTTCTATGATTTAAATTAAGGCGCCCACCGCACGCTAGCAACAAAAAAGACTAAGACTTACCAGAAAGGTTTTCTTGAGACCATTCCGTGTATTTTCCAAAGAACTAATCCGTGTATTTCCTGAAAGACAATTTTGTGAGTGGGTTTGGGGGGCGCTAGAGGGCGCACTGCGGAATGGCTGGCTAGCGTGTCAGCTCCGCCGGACGGTCGCGCGCCTAGCGGCCTTTAACCCCTTGGAACCCCACCAAAAGCAGCGGCGATTATAAATATGGGCATCGGAATGTAAGGCCGACATCTCACAGCACAAAAAAGCGACTTACTGAGCGAGGAAGGAAAGATCCAGCCCAACTCCCGGAGTCCTCGCTGAAGCATCGCAAAATGGCCGCTTCGGATGCTCGGCGGAACAGAGCTTCCCGAGACACCCAGCGCTGCGAGACACATGCTCACACCCGGCGCTGCTTGGTAAGTGGTTATTAACCACCATCGAGGGCTCTGCAGGGCTCATGTAAGACCCCGGGACACAGCGCCACAGTAAATCGACGTGCGTTCCACTGAGGGCAAGATGGCGGCGCCCGTGGAACGCACAAGGCTGGCGGCAGCGACGGACGTTCCCGCCGGACGGACCCCCTTCGTTGACTGTCTGAGACGAACACAACTGTAGACCGGCAGCGGTGGGAGGATCCCGGCACTTTCTGTTGACCGTGCCACGCATCGGTACATACACGGCGCACTGACAGCTGGGTCCCCGCATGGGGTAACGAAGGGAGCCGCGATTAAGACCAGAACCGAGGGTGCGCAGACAAGGTATATCGCACACGGCGGCGCCTGATATCTGCACGCGCTGCCATCGGCATAGCACCGGCTCCACCAACTTTACGGGGACTGCCCCCCCATAGCGGGATGTGAGAGTGTGGGCTGTTGCCCTTGATGTGCCTCAAAAGACCAGCGAACGGCAACACCTGCCACACCTGACGAAAGAGACCTCGTTAGGGACCAGACTGCACCTGAGCTCTCGGTAGCCCGCTGATGACCACACGAACAGCTAGAGGGGGAGCTGCGGTAACAGCGCCTCGTGCCATCTCCACAGCCAGTACGGCATCGGGCAGCAGCCCTAAAACGGCAGAACAGCACACGTCCAAACAGCACCCTGAAATGGGGAAGCCCGACCGGAATCAAACTAAGCTCCAGTTCGAAAAGCGGAACCAAGGTAAAAATAACGCTACAGACCCAGAGGTGGACGGGGGCCAGGAGACACCAGAGGGCACGGGCATGGAGTCGGTACTGAGGGCGATACAGCAGAGTTTGCAAGAGATGAACGGAAAGCTCGACAACGTGGTGCAGAGGGTCGACAACATGGCGGCGAAAATTGAACAGCACAACGGGCGCCTCACGGAAGCAGAGCAGCGAATCTCGAGGCTTGAAGATGAACAGAAGACCACAACCAAGACCTGCGGGGGCCTAGAAAAAACAGTGGAAAGCCTGCGAGCCAGGGTGGAGGACCAGGAAGCTAGGTCCAGGCGGAACAACGTTCGGATTTCGGGCCTGCCAGAATCCACAAACACAGGGAAAATGGAGACCTATGTAGAAACCCTGCTGAAAGAAATCTTTGGAGCCGACAAACTGTCTCCAGTGTTCCTAGTGGAACGCGCACATCGGTCACTGGCGCCTGTGCCGAAACCCGGAGCTGCCCCGCGCATGGTCATTGCCCGCATGCTTAATTACAGGAACAGAGACACGGTCCTGAGACTGGCAAGAGAGCTAGGGAAAATTACTCACCAGGGGAACACGCTAGAGTTCTACCCAGACCACACCAGGCTCGGAAAGAATTCGCTCCTGTCAAAAAGAAGCTCAGAGAACTTGGCCTGGAGTACGCCATGCTATATCCGGCGAAGCTCAAAGTCATCACCGGCGGGAAACCTGTCATACTACAAACGGTGCAAGCGGCACAGGACTATGTCAAGCAACAAGGAAAGCGGAGAAAACAGCAAGACCGGAATGAACCAACAAGTGACGTGGAATGAGTGAGGCAGAACACTATCAAGCCAGACGGATTTACGAACTTCACTAACAAGTTACGGCTATCTATAAACACTGTTGCCTGCGGACAATCACATGGACCATGATGGCTACATGGGTGGTGGCAACTGAACTGGAAGGGCACTTACGAACTCAATGTGAGTACGGTCCCTGTGTCTGAGATGCCGCGGGAGTGCTGTTTAAGTTGTAAGTATACGAAATGCTGATGTAAGCGAGGAGGGACGTGGGGGCCGGCTACTGGAATGAGGGGCAGCGGGCAGGTAGCTGCGGCCCCGACTGGCCTTGTTGTTCAACTGGTTATTGAGCGGGAGAAACTACATACATTACGTAGCGCTGCCCCACATATGCGCTGGAACTAGAGACGAAGGGGAGTCTGGTGTACTGGAGATATGGCATTTCAGCGATACTAACTATGTTGAGTGGGTGACCGGGGTTGGAGGAAGTCACACGCAAGTTATTCACTAAAACACACGCTTGCGACCGTCCACATCCACTATGTGGATGGAGATGTGTGAACCTGGTGACACCCCCAGGAGGGTGTACCCCGAACTATGTTGGACGCAGAAGTTACTGTTAAAGTTAAAGTTAATTCAGGGATGGCTTTGGCAAAGTTTGGGCGCTAAAGTGGGTGGGGGGAGAGCGGGAGAATCAGAATCTAACCGACTGCAACCTCTGTGTCTGAGAAGCATGGCGAACTCCTTAGAAATGTACTGTCATGTAAATAATGTTTGTAATCAGCAAATGACGTTGTCACTTTTAAATGATGTACGGTATAGCACCATGCACACACGATGTAACAAGCAGACTAGACGTCTGGAGTGGATAGTTCATCACCAAATACATACGCATGTCACGTAGTAACACGCTGAAATTTCTCACTTGGAATGTGAGGGGACTAGGCAACCCGAAGAAGATCAGGCGACTATTTGCTTATTTTGATAGATTGCGAATTAACATTGTTTTCTTGCAGGAAACACACTTAGAACGAGATGGCACCTCCACACTGGGGGCAAGATGGGCTGAAACGGTAGTTCACTCTAGCTACTCAACGTATTCAAGAGGAGTGAGCATATTAATCAGGAAGGGTACGGGCTTTGAAATTACCGTCATACAAAGAGATACAGCTGGGCGGAGCGTGATACTAGCTGGCAGGCTTAGACGGCAACAGATTCTATTGGTGAACACATATGGCCCTAATGTGGATGACCCGGGGTTTTTTAGCAAGGTATGGCACACCATCACAAACATGCAGACACCTCATGTACTATGGGGAGGGGATTTCAATGTTGCGATGCAGGACACTCTAGACAGAGCAGCGCACACTTTGGAACAACATGGCAATGCTAGGACAATGGTGAGAGACGCCATGGAGGACCTACATTTGGTAGATTTGTGGAGGGTTCGTAACCCAGGGGTGGTGACAGCGACACACATAAACGCGGCAAACAACAGTTGGTCCAGGATAGATTACTGGCTGGGCACACAAGATGTACTCTCATGGGTGTTAGATGTTGCGCACTTGCCACGTACACTATCGGACCACAGTCCGGTACTTTTAGAAGTAGATATCCCGCACTACGACCCACCACCCTTCACCTGGCGATTTAACGCAGCTGCATTGAGAGACCCAGTGTACGCCACCACAATACATAAGGCAATAGGGGATTACTTCGATCTTAACGGCCCAACCACGGAAGACCCAGGTTTGCTATGGGAGGCCTTCAAGGCTACAATCCGGGGAGTCTGCCTCAGTACAGCCTCTGGCATCCTCAAGGATATCAGACACCAACTACACACACGGGAACAAGCCATTCACGCACTAGAACAGTCATACACACAGACGGGAGACACCAAAATCTTGGGGGATATCCAGTCACTATTGACGGAACATGCTAAATTTGCGACGGACGAGCTGCAATATGTGACTAAACGAGCTACTGCGAGGAGGTATGGAGAAGGAGGTAGACCTGGCAGGGAGCTGGCCGCAAAGATATGCGCAGGCAAAACACCGCAAAATATCACATCCATAACCACTAGCACCGGGGAGGTGGTCACGGACACCAAGGGTATACTGCGAGAATTTATGAAAACATATGGCGCGCTATACGAGGCACACCCCTCGCCATCATAGCCTGAATTATTGAAATACATGGAGGATATTGAGATGGCGTGGTTAGCTGATGGACATAGGAAATACCTAGAACGCCCCATAACTATAGAGGAAGTCACGGACACCATTAGGCGCCTACCTAACAACAAAGCACCGGGGCCGGATGGCTTTGTAGCGGAATTTTATAAGGCATACGCTGACTTACTTGCACCACACTTAGTACAGATGTACGGGACGGCGCATGAGGCCCAGACACTGCCGGCATCACTAAGGGAAGCCTTGCTCATCACATTGCTAAAACCGGGCAAAGACGCAGATAAATGCGATTCATACCGTCCTTTGTCGTTGTTAAATGTAGACACCAAAATCATAGCTAGTCTGCTGGCAGACAGGCTAAAGCCACTCATGCCAATGTTAATCAGACCTGATCAGTCGGGATTCATCCCAGACAGGGCCACCACGCACAACACCCGCACACTGTTCGCATTAGCACATTATCTGGCTCCGGAAACGAAGGCTGTGGCAGTGCTCCTAGACGCTGCTAAAGCGTTCGACACTATTGGCTGGCCCTTTATCTGTGCGGTGCTGGTGCGCATGGGATTCCCATGGATATTTCAGGGATGGATAGCGATGCTCTACACAAACTTGACGGCACGCATCAGAGTGAACAGATACATATCAGAACCCATACAAATCTGCAGAGGTACTAGGCAGGGGTTCCCACTATCACCGATGCTTTTCGCTCTAGTGCTGGAGCCTCTAGCCTGCAAAATCCGGCAACACTATCACCACTCAGCGATTCAAATGCCCTCACGACCCATACACATCTCACTGTACGCGGATGACATGGTGCTGTATGTTAAACACCCGGAACAACACCTAAATCCCCTCCTGAGGGAATATATAAAATTTGGTCACCAAGCCGGCTTACAGATAAACTGGGATAAATCCCTGGTGCTGGCACTAACAGACAGCACACAGCCGACTAAACTAGACTATCCGTTGGAGTGGCAAGAGGAACCCACAAAATATCTGGGAATATGGTTTCACAGAGACCCTGAAGTGGTCATTAGGACAAACTATGGGCGGACGATCGCAACCCTGGAAGATAAAATAAAGAAATGGAACAGACTTCCACTTTCTTTGGCGGACAGGGCAGCGATAGTAAAAATGGTGCTTTTACCGAAATTTCTATATTTATTTAACAACATCCCAATAAAACCTCCCGCTGCTGTCTTCCGCAATATCAGGACGCTGGTACTGAATTTGCTGTGGGCGGGCAAGCAGGCGAGGATGGACCTGCGCACCATGACATTGCCATATGCCAGGGGGGGGTTCAAAGTACCAGACTTCTACCTGTATTACTTATGCGCTCAGGCGCAATACGCACACTTTTGGTATCATGAAGTGCCCTTCCTGACACATGTGGCGGTGGAGGAGGGCGACACTGACCCGATCCCTTTGGCCAATATACTCACACACAAACGCATCAGGCTACATGACCGTGATATTAACACAGTCAACGCGACCACTGAGGCATGGAGACTAATGGGCAAGGAGGCAAATTGCCTGCCACTGTACGCACCCACACTCCCACTGGCACATCACCCAGCCCTCTCGGTAACGCAGGAAAAGGTTGGCATGGATCTGTTCCGGCGGGCCGGAATAGACACATTGGGGGACCTATACAAAGATGGAGAATTCCAAACACTAGATAAACTACATTACATCACAAACCCATCTCCACTGTTCAATTTCAACTTCTACAGGCTACAGAGAGCAATACGAGAACACTACCCAACATATCCAGAAGAGCCGCCTACCCTAGTACCCCTACAACTACTCTTGACTACACCCAAAGCATCTCACATGGTGTCCAAGCTTTATGCAAGTATACAGGGGGCGGTGGGAAACAACACACACAAGGCCAGGGACAGGTGGAGCGCTGGACTAGCAGAACCCCTGACAGAAGTAGAATGGGACTCCGCATGCATGCTTACGGGTATGCTGACACCTAACGGGAATTTGAAAATAATACATTACAAGTATTTACATCAGGTCTACCACACCCCTCAGAGACTGCACAAGCATGGCTTACGGGAAGATTCAAACTGCTGCAGGTGTAAACAAGCAGATGCTGACTTCATGCATCTAGCGTGGCACTGTAGAAAGGTGGTGGGATATTGGGAACAAGTCATACAGGTTTTGAACGAAATGTTGGGGGTTATCATGCCGTGCGAAGCAAAGATCTGTCTATTGGGTATAACTCCGCACCTGAGAGCCTTGAAGCGTAAATTCTGTGCTGTTGCACTCCTGTTAGCTAAGAGAAGGGTGTCAATCCACTGGAATAGTAAAAGAACACCAGAGGTAAAACGCTGGATTGAAGACATGGTATATTGCCGAGACACGCTCAACACATACGAGGAGGAACTGCCAATCGGCTCTAGGCCCAAAGACTACTGGGGGTACTTACGTGACTATTTACTTGAGCATGGCACGACAGATTCAGAAACGGAAGTTGTGTGAATGAACATCTGATAGTGACAACATAGGACGAACAATTGTACAGTGCTGGCACTTAGGAGGGAGGATGCTGTGATGCAGAGGGGAGGATGCAGGGGGAGGACTACAAGTTGGGGAATGTACAGTTAAGTTAAGTTTCAGTTAAAAGGATCAAAAACTGTGAAAACGTAAGATTATTGATGTATCAGGCAGCGAGCATAGCACTGACGCGCGACTGGATTCTATCTGATAATACGCCGCCGGTCCGCTGGATGTCGGCTGATGGGCTGTGTACATCTAGAACTGTTGCTGATAACCATGGTTGCTGGATGCCGGCCCATTGAGGTTGTAGGCGAACGCACTATAGGTGATTATCCATTTGTCTTGTATGTGATAAAAAAGTGCAATAAAATTCTTACACCAAAAAAAATAAAAAAAATAAAAAAAATTGTGAGTGGGTTTAAAGACTATGAGTATTTTCGAAAAGTGCTTTGAGAAGGAATCAAAGTACTCGAATCCGGAGAACAATAACCCAGTCTGAAAGTCTTGTATTCCAATAGTGTTTGTTTTAAGTTTAATTCTTTTAGGTTGTGGAGTTGAGAGAAGGCCTTGCAGAGATAAAAGTGTAAGTGATATGTACCAGCCTTTGGGGAAGTGAATTCTTTGCCAGCCTTTGGGGAAGTGAATTATTTGCTAGCACAACAGGAGAAAGCAGAGTAACTTATTTTCCAAAACTTGTTCATTTTAGGAGAAGAATTTGACATCACTCTTCTGGTGTTCACTCTCTCAACAACTATTACATCTTCAACATCCCCAACTCTCCACGACGACAACACGGACGCGACGCTTACAACCCAATTGTCGCAGGTAGGCTTTAGAAATTAAAGAAAGAGAACAATAGGAGTGTAAGCAGATAGATTTGGAGTAAAGTCAAAGGATAGCAGTTACAAAAGTTTCTTTATTGCCTCGCAGGTCGACAACCCAGGAGCTGGTAGCGTCCACTATCCGGCCTTCTTCCCTTTTTTCTATTTAACTACCTAGGTGTTCACATCAATCACTAGGTGTTACCTAGAATTCGGGGAAGTTGGTCCATAAAGTCTCTGCGAAATCCATCTACAAGCAACTCACAGGTAAGAGTGCTTGTAACCTTGACAAAGTGGTCCACTAACTCCATGCCCCTTTGACATTTTTGGCCACTGCTATATAGCTGTTTACTTGGCCACAGTTGAGGCAGCTTGGCATTAAAATCGCCACCTAGGCAGATTCCAATTGACTTAAAATGGTCTTTTGATTTTTGGATAGAAGCAATAAAAGTAACTATGTTTATAAAATTCCCATTTGGTATGGAATGGAAATCATTATTATAACAGTTGATTAGGAAAAAAGAAGCCCCCCTTTTGAACATTATAGCTTGGTCATTGTTATTGTTTGTACATACGTTTTTGATGCTGCCACCTGCAGAAATATTAACCCAAATGTATAGTCCCCCAAATAGTTGACCATGCTTGGGGAATGTAGCTAGGATGTTATGACATTCGAACCCCTCGATAAATAAATATTCGGTAGCCCAAGTTTCTTGGAACAGGAGAATATCCTGCTCTCTAATAAAGTGTAACCAATCGGGTTGATGGAGCTTAGAGTTCAACCCCGCAACATTCCAGCTTAAGATACAAAGGTCTGTGCTGGCTGAGACCTTCATAGGTATGTAGGAGTTGGTAAGCTTGCTGAGGGGAGGCGTGATGGCCCATCAACTAGATCAGAGGGTTTCTCAGAGGGCGATAGACTGTCCTGAGTGTCCAGTCCAGACAGGGCCTGAAACCTATTAGAGGTGGGGGCTTAGGGGATCTCATTTAGGGCGGGGGCCATGGTTCAGTTTGTAAAAGCAACCAAGAGGCAGTGCACATATATTGGTGCAATTAATTGTAATGTACTCGCATGCTCTTAATAGCTGTCTCACCACGGATGGTCTACGGAAGTTGATTATAATGCAGTCCCCTTCAATGATCTTTGTGGATGCACCAACCCTCCCAACTCTATGCACCTTGATAATGTCATTCATTTCATATGGGTGAAACCTCCTATGCCTCGATAGCCAATCCACACATTTATTGCGTAGTTGGACCCATGACTCATGTTGATCCCTCTTTAGGGTTGGTACCCCTGCCAGCACCAGCACATAAGGGCAGGCGGCAGGTGGCAAATTCAGGACATCTTGGGGGATTACAACTAGTAGAAGCTAAAGCATTGCTACTCTGGTGGTCAGGGAATATGATCTGATCTGCTCCGTTGCATCTGTTTAAACTATTTGAACTATTGGCACTGTCCCAAATGGGTTGAGGGTGTGCAATGGTGGCTGGGTCAGCAATGGGTGTGGTGCCATGCCTATTAAGGGGAAATTGGGAACAACCCTTAGTTTTACAGAGTGTCATATGTGAGTTACTTACAGTTGCAATGGTTCTGACAGTAGGAGTTTGGGTTTTCTAGTGCGGAATGCTTGTTATTGCGTATGGTTCTCCCCCTCCCCTCTCCTTCCCGTAACTGCAATTTGTTATTTCGCAGGTGGTTGACCATCACCCCCTATAAGTAAAGCCAGATTGTCTAGGTGCTCCTGTAATCAAACAAACTTTATATCTAGGAGTTCATTGATTTTTTAGTCACCATCGCAGCGGTAATATTAGCAATAGTGTCCCCAGGGTTCTCCAGGTATGATGTAGCCTCAGTCTGTGTGCTGATTGACCAGCTCAGTTTCCTGTTTGGTGTTATTAGTGTGATCACAGTAAAACCAGGGGTTTCAAGAGTGTCAGTACTTGGCGGCGGTGGCTGTATCCAAGCAGAGAGGCAAGTTCAGGCAGGGGCTGGGGCAGTACGGGTGGGCTGCTTCCTTTTGGTTCAAATGGGTTTCCCATTCTTCCTCTTCCACTTAACACCTGGAATTCCTGCAGGTGGGGCAATATCAATGTCAGATTGTGACTCAGCTAACTCAATTATGTCCAGCCCACTTGTACTCCCACTTGCAATTGAGGATTTATGAGATCCAGTTCCAGTTCCGTGAAGCTGAGGAGAAGGTGAGTCTTTGGTGTGATTTGTTAGTGTACCTCCGAAATTTGCAATGTCCGCCCGCCCCTCAATGCCCAGTGACATGCGCTGCCCAGTAAGTTCGATTTCGCCTGAGACAATGTTAACTGCCCTCTCAAGCATGCTGCCATTATTGGGCGGGCAGGTAGTAGCATAATATGCTTTCCCATAGTAGCAACTCAAAAATGAACTCAGATAATGTCAAGTTCAGGGGTTACCTATAGGCTTTATGGGATTAGGCGGACCACTCACCCGTTATGTAGTGTCACCAGTCTCTGAAGTCACTTTAAAGAGGGGTAGCCCAGCCGAGCCTCCTCTGGTCCCGGATGGGCGCAGACTGGCCCGCCCTTCGCCCGCATGTGTCGCACGCTGCGGGACCCCAGGAAACCTTTAAAAGCATCTCCGGCGCATTGACGACAGTGCTGGCGCCTCCTGGCGCAAGGGATAGTTGGGGGCGAAGTCCCTAGCTGCCCCAATAGAAAGTGCAAGTGCCAGTTCGTTCCGAGCACCAAAACATGTGTGGGAGCTGCAAAACTGTTGTGCATTGCATCTCCTCCCCATAGATGAATATATCATCAAATCTCTAACCACCTGTGTTGAGAAAAAAAGTGCAGAACATCCAATCACACAAAGAGTGAGAGTGGCATTATTGTAAAAGACAACACTTTTTGGGTTCAAACACAGAAAAGAAACGATGTCAGAAATAAATGCTTTTTCTTAAGGTGCTGTGATGAAATCTTTTATTCATTTGTTTTACACATAACAGACATAACAGCCAACGCGTTTCACCCTTGCAGGGTCTTCAATGCTATGATACGATCCGCTACACGCAGGGTATTGGCGCAAGTAAATAGATGATATCTCCAATGGATATCCGATTAAAAAGTCTGAATGAGAGTGCTCGGGAACACCCGCACAGAATGTAAGTCGGTTGATCAAGTGTACACAGTTCACATGGATTGCATTATAGAACAAAGTGTTATTTATTACAATAACGCCTCTCTCATTCTTTGTGTGTATAGATTATATTTGAAACAATTAATGGTGGCTGGTTTATGGGAGGTGGGTATTTTTTGTTAACAATTGTATTATGAAATACTGTTACCTGCTTTGATTATTATTTTGGACAAACACTGGTATTTGGTGCAGCATTATATACCCTGCAACCGTGTTTGTGAGTGTGAGAACACATCCAATGCACTCCACACGTGTTCATGCCATCGTGTACCTTTGCAATCATACCTGTGTTTATGCACCCAACACGTATCCTCCTTGGGGGTGGGTTCTGAATATTCCCAGTCATACTGGGGTGACACCCCTCTGTAGTCACACACTTCATGAATTCAAGAAAAACGGTTCGTTCAGAAGAGAGTCATAGGCTCTATTAAATTACCAATATAATTTTTAATTTAAGGGACACTTTTTGTCTTGAGAAACCTATTTCTACATTTCTCCAACAAGAATCTTTTCACTCCCACGGGTAGAGTCAACAAGACAGACTAACTTTTAATGTCAACTTTAATTTCTGTCAACCAAAGTCATAAATAATAAATGCTGGGGAGGGTCATTGCCATATAATGCATATGATTCTAGTGATAAAACTGATGCCTAGCATTTCATATTCATTATTCTTTGCGTAAGTTGTATTAAAATAGTAATACACACAAACAATAACCAGACCGACTGACACGCTTTTAGTCAAGATCAAAATAGTGGTACGTATTCTCTGACATTGCGATGCTAATTTTAAATAGAGCCCTCCTTTTTCCAAAAGAGTATGATGTTCTCAATATAGTAGTCTGGGGTAACCACGAGGTAGAAAACACTGCAATACTTTGAATATAAGGTGTCCTGATATCAAAACAGTCCCTACTGAAAAATCATTAGGTCACTAGTCAATTAACTAAATTATTGGTAGGACATTCCTCACCCCTGGGTTATGCAGAGCGACATAATGTCCAGGACCTGGGGATTAGGGACTCACTCTAGCAGAAGCCAGCAGGGCTCAAGCAGGTCCAGTTGCAGGTCCAGGCTGGTCCAGTAGAAGCAGGTCAGCTGGGCAGGTGCAAGGAGATCCTCTGGAGCATGTCGTATCCCTGCAGCTCAAAACAGGAGGCCAGTCAGCTATCCCTTGGAGTTACTCTGGCGCTCAGGAGGGAGCAAGCAGCAGGGCAATCATCACAGCAGAAGAACAGGAGGCAGTCCTTTTTATGAGTCTTCCACAGGTCCAGAAATGATCTGATGGGTAGTTCACGAGGTTCAATATTTAACATTTGTGCCAGCCTTTGAAGTGGAAGGACTCCCTCTAATACCACTATATCTGGTTATAAAAAGTTTTTCACTCCCCTTTCAAGGCTCCAAGTAGTGTAGGGTGATAAAAGGCTGGTCCACATTCCTTTGTGTGCGTGGTGGAGGCAGCCTTTTAAAATGTGAGTTGACAGGGAACAGCTCCTCCCCAACCATCCTGGGTTTTCCCCCTTCGTATATAACAAAAGGAGGGGAGAGGAGGATCAATTGTGATCCAATAGGGCCGTGATTACCACTCTGGAAGGTCCAGCCACGGTCGTAGCCCTGTGACATTTCTGAAAAAGCCACTTTTGAAAAGTTTACATTTTCTTGTTCTGACCATCCGAGGCCTGTTGTCTGTGTTCTGGGTCCTGTGACTTTGAATAGCTGCCAGTTGACGGTTGTGTTAATCTCCCATACAGTGAGACGAAGGGGGAAAAGCAGACAACAAAAAGTAGACTGGGCTGTTCCTAAAGGGAGGAGAAGAGGATCACTAGGTGTAAAGGGCAGTACTCAGTGGAGAGCTAACCCTGGGTATCCATTGTTTTGGATATATTGGCCTCACACACCCTTGCGAGTGTCATGCTTCATCATAGGCAATGCTCCTTGTTGGGTAGGCGGTGCAGTACCCAATGGGCACACCTCAAAGAGGGGCTCTTTATCGGAGATCTTTTATCCAACTGCCTATGGGGGAAGTGTGGGTAAGGTGCCAGGATAGAGTAGATGGTGTGAGTGAGGATAAAATGAGGCACAAGGTACCGGAAAACAATTTTATTCTGGTGGTCCTCTGCCGCAATTAAAATGAAGATTAGTCTGTCCTCGCTGGAACTTAAGTTTCCAAATACGAGACAGTACTAAGAAGTGAAAGGTGTGGTCGACATGTTTCTCGCTTAAAGTACACTGACATGCGATTCTTCAGGACCTAGTATATATCAAAACTACTATCTACAGAAACATGACCAACAAAAGTGTCTGTTTACAAAAAGCACACAAATTGTACTATGTGTTTAACACCTGCTCTTGCCTAATAGATAGAGGTAATAGGTGTCAACAGTGCCCAGCAGGTCTGACATCAGGGAGAAGCCATAGTAAATAAGGTTCAAACTGCCTGTGTCAACGCCGTTTCAGCCTACCCATCGCTGCTGGGCCCGGATAGACTCTATCGCTGCTGGGCCCGGATAGACTTGAATTGAGATAAGAGGGTAATTTTCACACTCACTTAATCATGTGCACTTTATATATTTTTTACTTGATGGGCCTGACGAAGCACTAACGATCTATGGGCAACGGAAACGCGAAACATGTTGACCTTGACAATTGACACCTAAGCAAAATAGGCCTTCTGGGTCAATATTTTTTAGCAGTATTGACTGCCAAGGGTATACTTTTAAACTTATCGCTGCATGTTTAACCTTATATTAATTTTAATCTATCACACTGGCACGAATTTTCATTACCCTCCTCTTGACACAACCCCCGCACACCCGCATGCACCATCCGGCATTCCTCTAAAAGATCTCCGATAAAGTGACCCTTCGGGGGACCCGTAGGGAATTACAGCACCGGCCCTACGAGGAGCAAACGCTCGATGATGAAGCATGACACTCTTTGGGGTGTGTAAGGGCAACAGAGGAAATAAAGCGTCTTTCCCTCTCATAATTTTGGGTCCTCTATACCTTGGAATCCCTTTCTCTTTTTTCTTTTCTTTTCCTTCCAATCTTTTAAGTATGGGTGACTTTTTGCACCACGATGCATGGGTGACTTTTTGCCCCCTGGCACAGGAACTTTGTGCTCTTTGTTGGTTAAATATTAATATTAGGAGCACGAACACTGGACCTTTATAAGCTCCTTGGTCCCCCCCCTCTCTCTTTTTGATAAATACAGTAGCCATAATATCACAGCAAGATCCTGGTCAACCTCTACCATAGATTAAAATTTGTCTCTTAATCTTTAAAACTTTATATCTCCTGTTCCTCTTACTGGATTGCTGTCATTTTTGTGTTTAAATCTTTCTTTATTTACATAGATTGGAGTGTGATTTTTAGTGAGTTGTGTTTTTGAATTGTTATCTGGTTTTTGCACATCTAAATATGTTACACATTTCCTATAAATTAAGCCCGTCTGCCCCATGCCATTGGTACCAGGGGTTGAGCTCATGCTCATGCTGAAATTACGGTAACCTTTGACAAGATCTAACAGGCTACTTAGTTTGGCTGTCCATCCAACCCAATTAGAAATTCACATTCTTACAATATAAACCAAAATGTATTCAAAGGTGACTGCCACAGTTTTGTGAGCATCAACTATGGTCATCTCTGAATGACATTACAAAGGCATTAATATAGCCTCTTTGGAAGCAAGGGCATATACAGAAGCCATCTTTCAATGCATTCGTCACCTGAGCCAAAATAACTGGCAATGCCAATATGTTACACTGCCGAGATGTATTGACTTTGTCCTGATTTATTTGCTTTTTCAAGTTTCTGAGGCATGGCACAGGAAAATTATTAGCACAAAACGTATGAAACAGCACACGTTTCACTCATTGAAGCACATTATACTTGTGGTCAATTGTGTTTTACACTTTACTATCTCTGAGTATTATGTTTTTAAAAAAAAGGCTCCTTATTAAAGAACACCATGGGTTTGAGAAGCATGTAACTTCCTTTCACAGTGAAAAAGCAATTGCTAAGAACAAGATAACCAACATTAAATATTTAATTGATTTCTTTGTTTCCAATTAGTCCAAGTGCCCCTTGACATTGACAATGAGGCTTAACTCAGAGACCTCAAGACTCACTCATTATGTGTGAGATTCACACATTGAAAGTTTAGATTGAACTCTCATTGGCAGTAAGGTAAATGGCACACCTGGTGAGAAGGACTAATGATTGAACCAAAAATATGGCTCCAATCAACACAATGTTGTGTGCAGCTCAGTTTCTGGAAGCAGTACGGGCTTCAGGAAGTAATCCCACTGCAGGAAGAGTTCTCCAGCTGACAAATGCAATTGGCTGAATTATCTTATTTGAAAACATTACAGTGCTGCTCTACTCTACTTTACTGAGGGCCTGTCGGTATTTTATTTATTTTGCTAGTAATGTTGTTCTAATTTCAATGTTGCTCTTGATGTCAACGGTTGTGTTACATGACTTTCTATGATTCTCAATTCCCAATGATGTTCAAAACGTAAGTGCTCAGTGAGATAAAAAGCAGGAGTGTCAGTTCCAGCTTTATCCACACTTCCGTTACTCAATTAATAATAATGTTAATATGTAGATAATTGTTCTCTTTTATGCTAATGAAGCCTGAGTGCCTTGTTCATCACAGGTCCTTTGGTGACTCATTCCAACATGTATTGAATAATTAAGCTGACATACAGAAAAATATTTGTAAGAGTGTACGCCTTGGTATTACCAATAATAGATGAGGTGCAAACATTGACACAGTTTGTCCTCAGGGCTGCCTTAACAAAAGAGAACCACCCGAGTATAGATGTTTGTACACAATTGATTAGTTGACTGTCAATTAATAAAGCAAACTGTGAGATTTAAGATATTTTCAAAACACAAAATGAAAGAGGTAGTACATAGAGAAAGAGGTTAGGCATTCCATGCATCGTCTGTTACAACAGAAAAAGTACTTTCGCCAAGCCTTACTTAGTGGAGCAGGTGAGCAGAGGCATAACTCAAAGACCTTGCAGAATATCCAGTAGTAAGGGCCTGAAGGTGAGAATGTGCTAATGGATGAACACTGACAGGGGCTCACCGATTGCTGAAACCTACTATAAACATGTATTTTTCTGAAAACATTTATTTAGAAGAAACAGTATTGCATGCCTGTTTATAAAGCTTGAAACAGAGAATGTCACAACATTTTGACCAAAAACAGAACTTCACTTAGACAGATCATACTGTCTACTAAAATTCGGCTAACTTCCCTGGTTATCTACTGTGTTTTAAATTAATGAGTTTTAGTTTCCAGACCCTTTTGTTCTCGTGGAGAAATGTATACAAATAAATTGCTTCCCAGTCCTATTAGTTATCTCAAGAATGCTCCATTAATATATCCTAGAGATAACACAAGCCCAGCTAATCCTGAAATCCTTCTGTGTTGATTTATTGAATGCATTAATAGAATACTGCATACTTCAGTATTGTCCCAGATCCTTTTAGCATCCGTTCTCGGTCACTTGTGAGAACATTATGTGCTCTTATATGGGCGAGTTGCAGGGAGGACTGGATTATTACGATTTTTATGTTTTACAGAATGTTCAGATCATATTTGGGTTGAAGGGTTTTGAGATGGCAAAAACACATTGTCTATTTCATCCGAGCAACAGCCTCTCCTTTCTTTTTGGCACTCGTTATGAAATGTTTGACGATAAACAAATGCATCCTTTCCCTAGTACGCGCTCCTGTTTGTTGTTAAATCTAGCGTCATGGGAAGTTTGTCTTTCCTGCAAGCGATTGGAAGTGAGAACAAGCTTTTCAATGAGGAACTCTCTATAAAAACTGCCAATATTCGACTTTTATATTTAAATAAGAAGCCATGACATTGCAAAACGCAAAATCAAGAATGCAAGACATGTATACCATAGGACATAACTATTCTCTAAACACACCCGCACAAACTCTTCCATTCTCCTTCATATTCCTCCCCAGTTCAAAATACAATTTTATTGAGCCCATAACCTAGTCAATAAGGTAAACCTATGGAAATCCAGTCAGTATGTATCATGCCCGAAGAGGTGATCACACCTGATTTGAACAAATATATTCATAGGGTCAAAAATAATTTTTGTGCAGGTTAATGGCCTATTACTTACCGGTAATCTTCATTACTCCTGGTCTTGTTGTCCTCGTCCCATTCATTACTCATGGAGATGACCATCTCCCAAATAAAGAAAACCTGAAGAATATTAGGACCCCTAATCCCACCCCCTCCTACTGGGAGTACTTAACAAGTACATACCTAGCAGTCCGCCTGAACTACCAAGCCACCAACAGGAAGGCAGGCCACCCAGGAAGGAGGGAGGAGCATAATGAATGGGACAAGGACAATGGGACCAAGAGTAATGAAGATTATCAATAAGTAATAGGACATTATCCCCAGGTCCCTCCAGTCCTCCCCCCAATCATTACTTATGAAGCATACTAAAGCCAGAAACCCGACCTTCCAAAGCCCCAAAAAATACTGAAAGCAGCATCCCAGGAACAACCCTGTACCAACAATGGAGGAGGAGTACCCACTCAGGAAGCACCAGAGACCACCATCAACAGAAAGACAGAGAGGGGACCACACACGGAAGAAGACCAAATGCCTCCAGACACACCAGCAAGACAGGGACAGACAAACAGGGACACAACCAAGGTTCGGAAGAAACAGTACCCCAGAAAGCAGAAGGAACCATCAGCACCAAGGAGGCAGTCAACCACAGAAAAAAGGGCAAGCAGGGCACCCAGGCCACACTGACCCAACCCCTAAAACTGCAGAGCAGAAGGGAGCCAGCCACGAATGTTACAAGGCAAGGACAAACAAAACCAAAGCCAGAAAGGAGGCTCACCACAGAGACCCCAAGACCAAAGGCAATGCCCCAGAAGGGAAATGGGAGCTGAAGAAACCACACCACCGGAAACTACCGGCAGAAGGAGGACCAAATTAGCCGTAGCACCACACAGGGCATGGAAAACCCATGAGGGTGCCCACCGGGCTAGCACGCCTCCACGCCCAGCACCACCAGGCTGCCCCACAGACCCGGGAGCAGAACTGACAGACAGCGTATCCACCAGGCAACGAAAAGAACACCCAACAATGTCAAATGACACAACTAGCCCCAAAAGAGAGCAGAGGGGAAGCAAGGAAAGACCCAACGTGCCCAGCCCCAACCAGGAAACAAAGGTCGACAGGGCCAACAACAGTACCAACCCCAACACCACCGGGGAGTCCCAGAGCATACCAGTCCAAAAAAAGAGGATAGGGCCAGCCGACAGGGCCAGAGCACATACCTACAGGATCAACCAAGAGCAGGGCCACACAGACCAAACCAGGAAAGGAGGAAGCACCGGAAAAAAGGGCTAGCCCAACCAACCTGACTGACTCGGCCAAAAGAGAGTCCAGAGAGCACCGCCACTGAAAACTCCCAGGGGAGGACCAGGCCCCAGAAAGGAATGTACAGCACCAACCACCAGTGAGACACAGGACGACCACCAATTCACCCATACCAGTAGAAGGAGCTAAGGAACAGGGACAGGGCAACAGGCCACGACCAAGGCACCTACACAGAACGTTGGGGACACCAGTACACAACCCCCAGAACTCTGCTCCACCAGATGGAGGCATGCCCAAAGAGCACCAGAACACCAGCCGCCTGAACACCAACCATAAGGACCAGGCAGCAGAAACACAGAGCCCACTGGAAAGGAAACAGCATGGGGAGAACCACATACCAGAACCCAGGGAAGTACAATGAGGCCAACAACTCAACACCACCCAAGGAAAACCAAGGGGCGGACACCACCAGACCAGGACACAGCAACAAGAAACAACCAAGCAGTCAAGGCAAAACACCCACGGCCACCGATACCAGGGGATCCCAAAGACCTAACAGGTCCAACAGGGAAGACCCCGCCCCAAACACACACACCAAGGACAACACCCTCAACCACCACAATCCCGGTGGTCAACCAAAGCGGAAAAACAAGGCCAGAGAAGACCAAGCTATTGGCCGCCGAAGAGGAACCAGACACAGGACAATACCAATAGCAATTAGCCACTGCATGCCACAGAACCAACAGTCAGGTCAAGGGCCACGGGACACAGAGTAACCCAGGAAACTGGAAGTGAGGAAGCCCCCAACTGAACATCCAGCTGACCAACCAGCTGGTGGTCACTGTACAACACCAAGGAACATCCCCAAGTGAGTCCAAACAACAGCTGCAGAAGGGCCAAGACAAAACTCCATGACAAACCCAGAGCACATGGAGATGGAGATAACCAACGGTCCCAAAGTCCTCGGGCAAAAACAGTAGGAAACAAGAGCCCCACCAGGACCACAAGAACAGGAGAGACAAACAGGGCGGCCCATACCCCTACCTCACCAACGTCCCCACAGGCACCCGAGAAGCCAGCCTACTGAACCACAGACCAGCCAGCATACACGGGAGACCACCAACATGGCGCCCCCACAGGCCTGAAAGGAGTGGCTCAGGGCCAAACAGCCCAAATCCCGAAACCCTCCAACCACTGAGGGCAGAGAGAAAGCTGCTATAACCAGCCGCAACCAGGCCACAGATGGAACAAAAAGTGTCAGGAAGCCAGGGGGGAAACCAAGCAGCCTATACTGGCACATGAACATGACGGCCCAACCTGCACCCAGGGAAGGCAAGCGCAGAGTTTAGGTAAAAAAGCAGAGGGCAGGGAGACCGGCCCTGTACCTAGCCTTCCCAGGTACAGAACCGCCAGAGCACCCGGGGGCCCAGAAGACCCACATCCAAGCCAGGTGCTGAGAGAAAGGCACAGAGGCAGACACCAAAAAAGCATCCCACAAGTCACCAAGACCGCAACGGCCTCAGCCGGACACCTCCTGGAGGCAACCGACCGCCCAAACCAGGAAGCTCTCAACCAGGAGACAAGGTTAGAGAATGCACCGCCAACCCAACCGGCACAGGCCAATGAGGGTACAAAAAAGGAACAGCAGAGCCAGAACAAACTGAATCAGAGCAAAAGCCCCACAATCAGACTGGAAGACCATTGGTGCCACCAAAACCCAAGGAAGAACGAGCCTGGAGGACACACAGCTGCCCAACCCACTGAGGGAGAAGAGGCCGAAAGAAGGACTGGTCAGAAACCTGACCCATGCAGACACAGCAACAGCTGGTCAACCAAAAGTCCAGGAAGAGCAGGGACCAGAGACACAGGAGGCACAAAACGCCCTGCACAGAGACAACCAGCAGGAAGGTGGGCAGGAATCCCAACGGACCAAGCCCTAATGGAAAGACCAAGCCCTTGGTGGAACTGCATCAGGATCCTGTCAGCACCGCAGGGACCCGAACACAGATGCACCAGTGACACAGCAGGCAGAAACTATGCCACTGAAAACAGAGTCCATGCAACGGAAGCCAGGGACTCCATGTCACACCATATACAATAGCATCAGACCCAAAGCAGCCCACAGCAGAATGAAGAGTGAAGAAAAACTGCTACACAACCCAGGGCTCTCAAACTCACAACAGCCTGCGCTTCTTGCCTCTGATTGTCCTTACATGTGGCTCGTGCTTTAATGTCCCAATCCCCTTAGCGTGTTTGGTTTCAAAGCGCTAGTATCACTATGGGCGTATGTTCAAACAGGCTGTTCCCTTCCTCTCCCTCCTTACTCCTGGCCCTGTGGTGTGGTCTATCTATATGAATTCTCTCGCGCGTCATGCGGCTTTGCTTACCTTCTCTGCATTTGCTGCCTCTAATGCTGCTCGCTATCTCTCCGACTTAGTGTTTGTAAACTGTTGGTTTTCCGCGGTTATTTCCGCTGGTGCTTTACGTTGCGTGACTATGCGCGCATGCGCAAAAGTTATTAAAGGGATCGGTCTCTAATTACATTTTAAAAACTTTATTGTTCCTCTGCGCTCTGTGTTAGGCTAACGTCGCTGCTGATTTAGCTATGCACGTGTATGGTGCACCTTTTGCTACGCGGCTCCTATGATACAAATACCTATGGCTGCATCATACTTATGAAAATGTCCTGATATTATGATTTTCCGCTATTATTATATCCATGAATTCAATAACTTACAAATAACAAGTAAATTCCACCCTTTCATTCAGACCGTTTGGCTTAAGAGAATTTAAATAATAAATGCAATGGTTTTCTCTCTCTAACAGGTTTTTCTTATTGTCCGTTCCTTCTTTTTTAGGAACTTCCTCTAGGATTAACGTTCTTAGTTTGCTTATGTGATGTTTTGCATCATGGAAATGAGCCGCTACAGTTGATTTTAGTACCTTTGTTCGAATGTTGCTCTTATGTTCGTTTAGTAGTATTTTAAGCTTCCTCTCTGTGTGTCCCACATATACCGAGCCACATGGGCATTTCAGCATATAAATTATGCTTGCCGTGTCACATGTTGCGTTGACTTTTAGATTAATGTTATGACCTTTCATGGGATGAGTAATCTGGTTACATCTAATGATGTTATTGCAATTGCTGCAATTTGAACATGGTGTGGTACCACGGTATGTAGACTTTGTGTTGTCTTCCTTTGGTTGCTTTATGACTTCACCTACATTTTTGGCTCTGGTATAAGCGAAAAAAGGTTCAGATGAAAATATGCCTTTAAAATCGTGTTCCAGTTTAAGTATTGTTCAGTGTCTTTTTATGATTGAATTGAATTGGGTGCTCATGTTGGAATATTTACTGACGCATGTTATTCGTTTCTCCGTTTTGCAGGCTGTGACATTCAGTAACTCCTCTCTGGTTTTGTTGTTGGTCCTGTACAGTGCCCGCTCCATTATTTGGTCTGGATATCCTCTCTCCCGGAAACGTCCTGCCATAATTTCCATTTGATGGTGTTGTTGGTCTGGTTCTGAGACTACTCTTTTCACCCTTAAAAATTGAGAATAGGGAAGGTGTCTTTTCAATGAAGGAGGATGAAAGCTTTCATATCTTAATAGATTGTTTCTATCAGTTTCTTTTCTGCAGAGGTTAGTGGTAAAGTTATCATTGGTTTTGGTGAGCTCTACGTCTAAAAATTGAACACTCTCCTCTTCGATTTGCCATGTGAACTGGATTCTGTCGTCTTTTGTGTTTAGCGTTTCCTCTTGGTTTTGTAATAATTCTTTTGTGCAGCTCCAGATCACGAATATATAGTCTATGAATCGAACATACATCTCTGTGTGTCTTTTCCATGTGTCGTTTTCATATATGTGTTCCTCCTCAAATGCTGTCATGTAGAGATTCGCATACGCAGGTGCTGCGCAATTTCCCATGGACGTTCCACTTTTCTGAATGAACCACCTGCTGTCATGGGTAAAATAGCTGTGCATTAGTGTAAACTCCATTAGTTCCATTAGAAGGACTTGTAGCTCTTCTGTGTAGTTGCTCTGTAACAGTGCTTTTTCTACTGCTTCTAAGCCTTGCCTATGTGAAATTGACGTATAGAGTGCTTTTACGTCTATGGTGGCCAGTGTTGTGGACTGATTGTTATTTCTCTTTAGTGACTTTAATTTGTATAGAAAATCTGTGGTATCCTTTATATGTGATTTTGTTTTCATGACCAGTGGCTGTAGGTATCTCTCCAGGAATTTTCCGACAGGTTCATGTAGACTTTTTTTTGTGGATACAATGGGACGACATGGTGGTTTTTTAAAATCCTTATGTACCTTAGGTAACATAGGTTAAAAAGTTTTAAGGAGAAACCCTTTTTATGAAAAGGGAAGGGTTTAGGTACTCTAAGAAAATAAGGTTTCCCTTTTCATGTACTTAAAGTAAAGAGACTTGAGTCTCTAGGGGGTTTAAACCACAAATCAAGGGTGAGCCATATGTTGTATCTAAGGTTGCATAGAGATTGACAAATTTACAATTATAACAACTTTCCTCTATTTCTATAATCTTTAAAAACAATACATCAAAATAGGACTGATGAGAATGTACACACAAAATGGAATTTTTTCTTCAAGAATTTATTATCTGTTCATACCAATGTTGAGTTTAAAAATTATCACATTTATTCATAAAATACATTAAAAAACTTTTGTACATCAAAGTATAGAAAAATATGTCAAAATATGTCGACGCGGCGTTTCGGTGATATGAGTCGTCACCTTCTTCAAGACAATATTTCATTTAAAATCACTATGAATTTAAAAACAGAAAATATACAATTACTTTGTATCAAATGTCATGGTAGTTGTTTACAAAACAGAACTCAACAATTGTAGGCTGAACCCACTTTACTCTCCCTATTATTATCTGTATCTGACATCATATTTTCTAACATGTCCATCCCCATCATTTATTAATCTGTAAACAATTTTTATATATTTAAAAAAAAAGTTAAAAAAGGAAGGAAAGAAAAAAACATTTCTAAGTTTGACAAATTTGTATGACAGGCCTATACCGCATTTGTTAGTCTCGCAACCTCATTATGGTCATACCCGTCCTTGGTGTCCCCCAAAAAGTTATTGCGACTGATTGGGGCTGAATTACTTGTTTTTCAACTCCCTCTCGCATGTTACTCGTCCATAGGTGATTAAACTTACTGGGTTTTCTTATCATTCATGCCCTAAGGTAGATTCATCTTCCGTCTAACCACAGATTTTATTAATTTAACCAATCCTGGTTAGTCTTCATTTTTAAACCAGGTATACACCATACATACCTAAAAAAGCTGTAAGTTGGTCGCTTTGATCAATGGGCGATTCCAAAATGTTTCAACATTATCATGATTTCTACAAATTACAAAAAAGATGTCATCAGTTCATCTTGCACTATCTATTCTCAATCTGCTACTTATCTATATTTGCTGTGATTTACCTTGTTCCTACGAATGTTCCTCTTAGTAGGAATAGGTTTTGATTATTCTCTCCACTACCGAGACCTCTGGGTAAAATGTCAATGTTCCTATAGGACAAATGCAGTTATTTTATTGCCACTATTCGAATATTACCAGCCTATTTCGTATTTTTATTATTTCTACACTTTGCAGCTTTCTTTTAATCCATGCTATTCTTAGAGTTTAAAATCCACTGAAAATGGAATTATAGCAAGGTCTTCAATGAGATTGACGCATGTTTGTGTTTCTTGGAACTGACACCCACGCTACTTGCTAGGACTTTACCGTGTGTTTTAATTTGGTTGTGACTGCCTCCTTATCACTTTCAAATTGCTAGTTGGTTTCTATTTACTATTTCTCTTGTATTATTAATATAGTTGTTACCAGTAGTCAAAGCAATTAAATACCTGGATTTCATTTTAGTTAAATCCTGAGGAGGAGGGTCGTTCCTTTCTTTGCCCAATATGATTTAAAGTTTTTTCTCCTGTTAAATGGGAAAGGGTTCATTATAGTTCCTGTCTCTTTAAGTTTTATATTGTGCATCTAATCTTATTTTATGCCGATCTTACCTTGCACAATGTCTTTAGGGTGCCCGCTTTTATTCTTTGGCAGTGACTTCCGTTAAAAACAGTACTCCCTTTCAGTTCTATTAAAAAAAGGAAAATGATACCTATTACCTACTCTTAACCGCTTAAAGCAGTAGTTTGGGTACTGTAAACCTCCAAAATTAAGGTTTGACTGGGATCTAGTTCCAACTTACTTTTGGAATTTCTTCTCAGCCTCAAATGGGCGTCTTCACGGACCGTCCTTCCGGGCTGTAGTGGCCCTGCTTTACTCAGTAGGGGCTTTTATCCCCCTCGTAATTACTTAATTGATAGTTTAGCGGTTTGCACCTGGAGTTTAAGCGTCACGTCGCTCTCTCCGTGAATGTGGCGGCCATCTTATCATTCCTAAACTCAGATTAGCATCCTATTCGCACAACTGTAGATTGTGCATCGTTATTATATTTCACATTATTATCCTATATTTAAAGTTACCGGTCATATTCCTGATCTCAATCTAATCTGCGTCATTTATTTATGTTTCATTACAAAAACCGGGACACCTAACCTCGTGTGTTTTTGCATACATTGTGGCGGCCATCTCCTTCAGAGGGGAGGTTAAGTTTTGATCGCATTAGAGTGGCGGCCATCTTGTAGTTGCTGAATGTTCGTTATTATCGACTCTACATTTCTTATTTATCGTGTTCATTGCGGACCTCTCAGGTTATGTAATTTATATTGTCCGGTCCTGTTCATACAAAAATGAGACGTTGTAAGATGTCTCAAATTATTTCGTTCTTGTTACCCAAAAAAACGATCTCGAGTTTCAACTTAGTTATTCGTTTTGGTTAGGGCGGCCATGTTGGAATATCTAAACCCGCTGCGGGTTTTGTTAGACTTAGTTGATTACGCATCAGAATTACCTTTAAATCTGATTTATTTGGGCAGGTTATTAACTTTTACTGGTGTTCTCAATACAGCTTATTTCTTCTAAATGTTATCTTTTCCATTCTTTAAAGCTTATGAAAAGTTTTTTATAGGTCCTCTATTGAATTTTTTTTATTTCTCTACCAGTTTGGCTCTGTAGAAGGTTAGGGCATTGTTTTGACCTAATGAGGCAATTAAGTGCTAAGATTCTTTTTGTCTATTATACTGTAGTCCCAGTTAAGTCTATTCTTTTAGGGGGCTTAGAGTATTCTGTCCCACTCTTCTCGGCTATTCAGTCCACTCCTAAATGTATTGAATTTGGAAATATAGTATTGCTCTCTCTTTTTCCGTTTTGCTTCCAAATCACCTCCTCTATTGTTCAGTTTTACAACTTCAATAATCCACCATTTTAAGTCCTCAACAGTGTGTTTGGACAATTCCCAATGTTCTGCTAGGGGTGCATTGGTACGTTTGGTGCGGATTGCAGATTTATGCTCGTTGAGCCTAAGTCTCATTTCTCTCGATGTTTCCCCTATTTAGGCTTTTTGGCAGGGGCATTGTATCATATAAATCACGTTCTGGATTCTGCAATTTACTAGTTCTTTTTGATAATGGGTAACTCCATTATGGCTAATGTTAGAGCCCTTAATGATCAAACTGCAATTTTTACAAGAACCACAGGGGAAATTTCCCATTGGTATTTTACCATCTATGGTTCCCATCCTATTTCTTTTGCTGTCATCTGGGTATTTGTGTACTAAACAATTTTTGATTGTTTTATTCCGTCGAAATGCAAAAATGGGCTTTGGAAGAGGTATTGAATTCGAATTTTGAAGCAAGTTCCAATTCCTATTTATGAGATTCTTAATTTTGTTACTTATATTCGAGAAATTGGTTACACAAACTAACTGTTGGTCTTTTGTTGGGACTTGTGTTTTGGGCTCGAAAACACTTTCTCTGTTGAAGTATTTTGCTCTTTTATAAGCCTTCTTGATCATTTTCTTCGGGTAGCCCCTTTCCAAGAATTTGTTAGTTAGGATTTGGGCATATTTTTCAAATTCTTTTTTATCGGTACAGTTTCTTTTAACCCTTAAAAATTGACCAAAAGGTATGTTATTTTTTTGGGTTGCTGGGTGGTGGCTTTCATAGTGCAGCATTGTATTGCGATCAGTGGGTCTACCTAAGAGTTTCACTTGCAATGTAACTTCTACATGTTTTATTTTAAGATCAAGAAAATCACAACTTTGGTTGCTATATGTGGAGGTACCATATACATCGTGGGGCTGGCTGGATTTTCCTGTGTTAAATATTTTCTAGTTCTGTCACTGATTACTCCTCTGTCTTGGGCTTTTTGTAAGATGGTTTGTAATGTTCTTTTGATCTCCAAGGTCGGATTGAAATTTATCTCCATGTATATGTTTTCATCTTCCAGATGTTTGGTGATTTCCGATTGATAATATGATTTGTTTAAAATTACCAAAGCTCCCCATTTATCTGCTTTTTGGCAGAATATTTTTTCGTTGTTGGCTATGGATTTGAGTACTCCAAACTCTTTTGCTGTCATGTTGGTTGACTTGTTCTTCTTTCTTGTGTTTAGTTGAGCGATGTATTTTTTACACAATTGTTCAAAGAGGTCAATTGTTTTATGACTTATCGGTGCCATATAGGTGCTGGGTGTTTTCAAGCCTTTGAGTGGGTCCGTTTCCTCTCGTTGGGTTTCTACGACTACATTATCAAAGAAGTGTCTTAACCTCATTTTTCTGGTCAGTTTGAAAAGGCTAACCTCGAGTTCCAGTGTGTTGGTGTGTGCCTTCGGCACATATGACGTTCCTTTCTGTAAAGGTTTGATCTGTTGTTGACTTAACTTCCAATCTGACATGGTTAGTACTAGATTCCTTTGATCTACTAAGTTTGGTGATCCTTTGTTTTGTCCTTCTTTGCAGTTATGCTTCTGGTCCGTGGTTGTCCCTTTCATTTGTATTTTACCGTGTCCCCTCCGGGGTCTTCGTTTTCTCCAGTGCCTCTCTCTAAAAAAGGTGCTGTTGTTGATGTGCTTGCTGTTTCCTGTGGGGTGATGATTTCTAGTTGGCGGGTTCAGTCTATGGGTGTCTTTACACTGTCAGTGGACGACGTGTCAGTTTGAGATGTGTATGTTTTGGTTGTCTCCTTCTCGCGTATATTTCCGCCCAGGTGTACACCTCTTCCAATTTATAATCTAACGTGTCTCTCCTACACTGCCTTAGTTTTCTTTCATTTACCTCTTGCGTGTGTTTCAGCAACTGGTTGTTGATGTCTTCTGTTACTTTAGTGAGTTCTTCTGGTGTAACCATTTTGTTTAGCTCCTGTGTGGTCTTGTCTATGTCCGTCTTCAGTTCTTCCAGTATTTTAGATAATTCTTCTATTATTAAGAGGATTAAATCCAGGCTACACTTATTTAGAATAGCAAACCATTTTTCAGTGAATGGTTTGAAATTTTTACACAGTGATGGTCTTAGGGATATTTGGAGGCCCCTCGGAATCCTTTGCGCCTTACGATATTTGATCATGGTGCTGACATGTAGCCGTTCGTTTATTTCCTTCTGTGTGAGGTATAGTAAATGTTTAATCAGTTGTTCCTTGGTTTTAGTCAGGGTGTGTTCCATGGACTCTACTTGCATTAAGGAGTATATACGTTCACTGGCTTCCGCTGCGTATGCGAAAGTGTCTGCTCTGATCTCTGTGGAATGCGTGATTTCTTTATACTGCATTATGTCCTCTTTCGTGGGCATGCTCCGTACCCTGTGGTGGGTAAAATAAGATGTGGCTTAGGGTTTTGGTCGTGCACTGCCTCTCTATGCCCCGTAATTTAATCTTGTGCCCGTGCTCCTAGGAATCACTCCATGCCTGGAGTGTGTACATTTAAAACTCGTAGGTAGCAGTCCTATCGACTATATGGCTGTCTCCTAAGGCACTGGATATGTGCTGTGGTATCCAGCTCGTAGGTTCAATGAATCAAATTGTACTCAATGTTCACCACGCGATTTCATTTGTTTATTCAATTTCTTTTTTTCTTTTTAAATGTTCAAATCACATTTAGTTTTCTTATATATGCCGTCCTGATTGTACTTTCTCGCTATGCATCATTAATACATTCTTCTTTCCAATGCATTTCGGCGAGTTATCGCCTTCATCAGGGAAATACTCTAGAATTCAAACATAACCGTTTATAACACTTAATATCATGCAGTGCCCATGGTTCACATTATTTACATTGTGCTCTCTAGTGTTATGCATGTTGCATGGTGTTGAAATACAAACACAATATTTTTCTGCAAAATGTCTATAAAAGACTCCCACACAACACTGATATTGAAAATAAATTGAAGGAAAATGATATTTAAAACACTCTATGTTTAAGAATTAGTCAAGGTCACCAGGGCAGGACTGTGTGAAGAACAGAGCCGATCTCTTAGGGGGGACGATAAAAAGCGTTACCCTCGGCTAGGGCCCTCATTGCCCATGCCTTAAAACGTCTCTGAGTAGAGCAACTGAAAAAGAGTATATGACATATAATGAGTGGCCTTCTTGTAACTACCAAATTGCAAATACTGGAATACGAGTTCACTATATGTGTTCATCTATATATGCATGCAAAACTCTGTAGTGAAATAGAATACAGTTTCACAGTATGAGGAGAAATACACGTTAAATTTCCAAACTCCTGATTTACCACCTGTCTTCAGTGATTTGTATTCCTTAATGTTTAACGGTTGTTACTGCTAAAAATAACTTGCTTCAAGATCTAGCAACAAACTGAGAACACATTTTTGGAAGCCAGAATTCGGTCAGGAAACGGGGCTGGGGGCACTGCTTGCTGCTTAACCTCATCTATGTTCAGGGAAGCAGTATTTTCAAGCCACTTGTGCTTGGTGCCTTTTAGAGATAGAAAGGACGAAAGACATAATGGAGTGCTGGTGCTGACTGCATTCAGGTTTTGCAGGTGTGGAGAAAGTGCTTCATTAAAATGTGGCGTGATGCAATACAGTGGCAGCAAAGTATGGTTTCACTCAGGCCACAAACTTTCAGGAGTGTATAGAGATTGTGACCATCTTGGATCATAATGAATATCTTTACGGATTATACATGGCATCCTTTGCAGATAGGGTAGCCACCTCTCTCCAGGTCATTATGGACACTTGCATATATTCACAAACTGCATTTTGTAGTAAATTATATAGTCCTACAAAATTTATTGCAGAATGCCTGAAATTGAAACGGTACCTGCGGAGTGACCACGTCAACACTCGTCGGACGCTTCTCGGCACCTGAACGCCACCGGGGGGACTCCTGTTGTTGGCATAATGGGGGTGCACTGGGTAGCGAATGGAGGCCCTCACCCACCCCAGGCCCCCAGGGATCACTCCTCACTGGAGCGGCCTGTCCCGCCACCGATCGGGGGCGCAGACGTACGCGCAGAGGTGCCCCCACCCAGGAGTCTAAGCCCACAGCCCCGCTTCCGGGACTGGAGGTGTGAGGCCCGCTTAGCCCGGCCTTCTTTCAGCCCTTCTACCCCCATGTGCCCCCTCTCCAACTCTCCAACAACTTCTATTGCAGTCAAACAAAGTGCTGCTGCAGCCGGGCAAGAGCGAGGAACCAGTGAACTTTTCCCAGGTTTGGGGGTGCGGGAGCCACAACCGTCTGATTCTGATTGTCGTTGACGTTACTTCAGTGGACTTGAGCCTACAAGCCTCCTCTCCCTTCCTGAAATTGATTTTTGAAATATGTACCCCCCCTGGGTTCTTTTGGCACTCTAATTCATACTCACTGGGTCACTCTCATGGACTTCTTTACTTTTGTCCTGCCCGCCATTTTGCTGCTGCTCTCGGCCGCTTTTCTCTGGACCCTGACCTGCCATCTTGTCCATTCCCTTGTCCTTTACTCTTTTCCCTCGTTTCCCATTTGACGATCCTCTGATTTGTCTTTTCTCCATACCCTTGTATCCCTCCCACCCTCCCTTGGTGCTGTGACTGCATGCCCCCTCCGACCCCACTTGATGGAACTCTGCTCTACTGGTTTTTTGGGCCTTGACCTGGGAAAATCTACTATTTGTATATATATGTGTATAGAGATAACTCTAATCACTAGTATATGCAGTAGACCTTTGTACTCTCTACCATTCCTATGTGACTCTTAGAGTATATCCATTAGTATCCCTTCCTTGAGTGACTTTACTACTTGTACATTTGCAATTGTTTCTGTTTTTTATCTCTTCCTTGTGTGACTTTTTAACTTGTACATTTGCAATTTTTTTCTGTTTGTATCTTTTATGTAACGCATGTAATCCTAAGTTCTTATGTATCGCAACTGGTTCTTATGTAAAGTGCTCTGACACCTTCGGGTAATGTTCGCGCTATATAAAATCGCATGAAATAAAATTTGAAAAAAATAAAAATAAACCTATGTGTAGACTTTATACCTACGCCTCTCCTCTTTTTCTGCAGAGAGATCTCCCCCCAAGTCTGGAGTATCCGCACAAGAAACTGTATTTTTTAGTAGTAAATGTGCGAATGACAGAGGTGAGTGGCTAAAAATGAGGAATACTTACTACTAAAGGGGAGGGGACTTGAGAGGAGTAATTATGAGTTAAGGGAGGGTAATGGAGATGTTTATAGAGGGACGTACACCCACCCACCCCCAAAAGAGTAGGCCCATTTCTAACCACAAACTGCACCACTAAAGTTGCAACAGCCACAAAGGGAGCCAGAATAGTGGTAAATTACTAGTAAGTCCAGCACTGCTTCTCAGTAAATTTGATACTTTTTTCTATTCACGAACTGCACTTTTGTATTAACTTACACTTTTGTTGTAAGCCTGACACTAAAGATGACCAATCATTACTACTGCAACACCCATTCCACAGTTACTTAAAAGCACATGGAATTCCGCTCCGCTCTGGTTTGCTCCACCCTACATGCAGGCGGCAGATGTGGAGGGTTCCTGACCCCCAGACAGCCACCCAATTTGCAGCACTTACGTGGGTCTGGCATTCTCCGCCATGCCCAGGCTGTCCTTCTCTGTTAGTCTCCTCAGTGGAAGTGCAATCCCCTTAGCATGTGGGCCTTGGTAGGACTGCGCATACATGCGCATGTGCAGTCCTCCAAATATGTATAGCGTAGGGGGTTTGCTTTTCCACTGAGGAGACCAGCACTGTTCAGTTCAGTAATTCTTTATTCGATGAGAAAGATACATCATAAAAGTGCAATATATGTACAGAGTAAAAATAGAATTAAATTACAACTAGCAGTCATCTGGAATTACCATTAGAAATAGTTAAAAAAGTTAAAAAATACAGATACTTTTTTTTAAAAACCACATAGTTTTAGCTAACTCCTCTTGTATTTCTTAGCCTCACGGCGAGCCTCAGAAGGTTCATAATACAATGGAGGGTCCATGAATCATTAGCTCTTTGTAAATAGAGTACAGCCAATTTAGCGTGCCTAAATATTTCTCTCTTTAAAATTTGTACCAAATATTTACTCCAGGGAAATTTAAAAAAGGGGCACAGCAGTACAAAATGAAGGGTGTTTTGCGGAGACCTACTGTCGCAGCCGCAATCACCCTTCTGCGCAATTGTTGGCGTGAATCCTGCAGGATCCGCTAATAGAGGTGGTAGTAAGTTAAACCTAAAATGGGTCATATTCTGTGGAATGTTCGAAATGTGGGCCCTTCTCCAAGGAGCACCAGGACCAATCTGCATTCAGTGGGAACAATGTTGGGCACAAATTAACATTTAAGTCCCCCAGAACTACCAGAGATTTTTCCATGACCCCTTTTCTATGATCTATCTCCTGTTGGAGTCTGTGGTCTAGTTCCTGTAATGTAGGGTTTTCCCCATTCACCGTCCCTGCATTGTATAGATTAAACAATGTTAATCTGAATCCCGGACTTACATACGGTAGCGCCTGTATATTATGAGCTAGCCACGGAGGGCTCGTACATACCCCTTTCATGTTAAGGTCTGTGTATACCACCAGGCCTCCAATAGCTCTTCCTGAGCTAGCCTTTTGTGCTGGCACAAAGAAACATTTATAACCAGCCATATGAAAAGAGTTATTTTCCTGTGCCCAGGTTTCTTGCAGACAAATTATCTGGAACCCCCCTATGAACTCTCTCCATTCTTTGTTGTGGAATTTTCTGGCCAGGCCTGCCACGTTCCATGATAAAATTTTTATCTCTCCCTCAAGGGCCCCTGCTGGTTTTTTGTTTCTCTGACAGTCAGACATTGGTCTATCCTCTGACCTTTGGGGTGTGTTGTGAGTCCCAGAATTGTGTATCAACTGCTGCGCTGATGCCACCCTCCCAATTTCCTCCTGTGTTCGAGTGATTTGGGGAGTTAGATGTATTTCGGCCTCCTTAGCAATCTCCCTGTCTGTGGTTGCCATTGGGGAATGTATTTGGCTCACTATAGTATTTAGTGCATTGTTATTATTCGTCAACCTCGTGTTTCTGCCTTCCCCACCGGAAAAACTTATTGTGTCACCCTTCATGTCTAAGCCCTCAATGACTGATACCTGGTGTATTCGTGGTTAGTCGTTGTTATCTAAGCTCAATAGGGGGCTGAATCTGTTCTCCCGCATGGCGGCATCTTGTTCTTGCACCCTCATGGCGGTTGTGTCTAACCTTCCGCTCCCATAAATAAGTTGGTCCATGCCTGCTCTCCCCGGAAGGTGTCTGGGGTCAAAAAGGCCGTGATGTGAGGGGTAAAAATATCCCAATGGCAGCATTTTAATATTACTTGATGGTTGTGATAGTCCCCCCCCACAGTATATATTCCACTAGTCTCTTATCCTGGAAGTTCACAATTATGCAATTACCTGCCTGGTCTTTGTTTTTATTACCTATCCAATTCACCCTTCTGACGTTCATAATTTCTCCACATTCATTCCCTCCCAATGGTCTATTTATGTTCAACTACGCAATTGTCTTATTTTTAAGCTCGGGGTAAGATTCTTTCTGCTCAGGTTTTAATTCTGGAACATTCCCGAAAACCACTATATAAGGACAGGCCTCAGGTGGCAGATTTATGCTGGGTAAGGGTTTTACTGCTCTGAAGTTGACCTCACGTCTTGTTTGGGGTACTGATTTTTCCATTTTTGTGCATGCTGTTGCCGTGCCTAACCCCCCTTCAATTACCCTAGGCCTTCTGCCCTGGCGTGATGCCGCATTCATCGATAGTGAGGAATCTATCAGTGTGATATCATGCACTCCACTATGCTGTCTACTCTTAGTGTGGTCAATTAATGTGGCAGGCTGAATGAGTGGGCTAGTGGCTGTTGTGGAGATACTGCTGTTAACACAGTTTTTTGCAGTTTTGGCCTGGGTCTTTCCTCTCTTATTTAACTAATTTATGATTTTGTCAAGTCTACTAATTATAGGTCTGATCTGACTTGCTATGAGTAGTTCAAGGGAGTTTTGTAGGCTTTTGACTGCATCAGCCTTCCAAGATGGAGGACCTATTTGGTTGGCCTCAGTGACCTCAGTGTCTTCTGCCTCATTGGGTCTATTTTGTGGGATTAGTGGTCGGGTTTTGGATTTTTTTTTGGCCTAGGGTCTTCTGACAGGGTTTTCTTTTATTACTGGTGGATGCTTTCTTGTCTGATGTAACTATCATCTCCGGAGTGCAAGTGGCTAATTGGGCTCAGGGAATATCCTGCGTTAGGGACTCTATGCCAGTGTTTGAGGGGTTGACTGTCAGTTCGTCAGTATTAACCTGTGGCGGAATTATGATGTCTAGTGCTGGCGTTATAGACAGTCTTCTCTCTTTGCGCTCTATTTCATTATTGTCTTTCCGGAGCATTAGATCTATCGCAGTTGGCTGTATGCTGAAGGGGGACCCTTTGTTACAGTCTTGCACAATTACCTTGGGGGTTAGAGGCATATTTGGTTTCACTTTTGTGGCACGAGTGTTAACCTTTGGGGCCATGTTACGTCAACCCAAGTGTCCAATTTTAAAACTGCACCCAGTCACAAATGACAATGCCTATTCGCACAATATAAAACCCCCCTTAATATTTCTGGCTTACTGTGTTAATCAGTCCAATTTCCAAAGTCCAAATCGATGAGCCTTCTAAACCTTCTTCTCGTTGCTTATCTGTACTCCGGTTGCTAGACCAAAGGAGACCTGGTTCCGTCGGGCAAGGGGGGTGGCCCGTCCTGTCCTCTTCCTTCCTCGGACGGCCACAGACAGTCCCGCCCCTGTCCCAGTCTTCTCCCGGGACGCTCCCGCGCGCTCCCGTGACGTGGCTATTGGCGCGGTGATTTTGCGCCTCCTGGCGTGCTTCCCCAGTGGGCGGCTTCCGGCCGCTAAGGCAGCTGGGGCTTGTAGTTTACTGTGCGCTCTCCCCCACACAGCGGCCGCACTGGTGCTGTAAAAATGCGGCGGCGGGGGGTGAGCTAACACAGTGGCACAGGGCAGCCTGACCAGCAACAGCAAAGGGGCTCAATGACAAATGCCCCCTTAAAATGCAGGTAAGGATCTCAGGATTCGCCAAGGCATTCAGATTAGTCACCAGCTCCACCGCTATTGACACAGTGATTTATGCACCTCCTGGCACGCTTCCCCCGTGGGCGGCTTCCGGCCGCTAAAGCAGCTGGGACTTGTAGTTTACTGTGCACTCTCCCTCACACAGTGGCCGCACTGGTGCTGTAAAAATGCAGCGGCGAGGGGTGAGCTAACACAGTGGCACAGGGCAGCAGGACCAGCAACAGCAAAGGGGCTCAATGACAAATGCCCCCTTAAAATGCAGGTGAGGATCTCAGGATTCGCCAAGGCATTCAGATTAGACCAGCACTGAGGAAGACAGCCCAGGCAATGCGGATAATGCTGGACCCAGGTAAGTGTTGATCCTCCTCTCCCCCTGACTCTTTCCCCTGGGTAGGCGGCAGGGACAAATTCCGTCATACCACACAGTCAGAGTTTTTAACGAAGTCCATGCTCCCAGGTTAGCGCGGAGTTGGCAAAACTCTGCAAACTCCACTGGAAGAGAAGAGCTTGCCGTCTGTCGTATATCTTAACAAAATCTAGCCAGTCTGAATTAACACTTTTCTATGCAAACAACAAATGATATTACAATTCTTCCCAGGGTCCTTAAAACTCATAAAAGGTTGCAATGGAGAAGGTAAAGATACTACATCCTCTAGGTCATTAATCATATGGATCATATTTATCACTGTTTCAGTATCCTCTAATCTTGATGGTGTTGCTAAATGGTTGCCTGCCATGAAATACAGGAGCTGAAAGACTGGGGCCTAACAACAGATGACCTGCCATACTTCGTTGGAAATCCTAATTCCTGTAGATTTCTTTAAAACTATCCAAGTGGCAGGGGGTAATCAGTTTACTTCCAACCTACTATTTACATTCTGTGACAGGATATTTGGTGCAATACAATGTATCTAAAATGGATTATCATACAATCCCAAGAGAAGTTCTTAGGCATTGGGCCTACCCAGCTTAATTGTCTTACAAACCGAATATTTTTGTAGTCTTCAATGTTGAAATTTGCATTCTTAGACAGCCAGAACCTGGGCTTCTATGGAAATTTACAAGGGCATATTATCAAGTCCATTATCACCGCTTTAGCTGCAGTTTCCCCGCCGATAAAAGCGGTGATAATGTATTGCCCTTTCTTGATAATATAGCCCCTTATTTATTAGATGCAGCATAGTCTCTGGCACCATCGGGGGCACTTTTGCTAACACAACCACATATGGGCAGACTTCTGGTGGATTGTTATAATCACATTGCTAACCCTGTTAAGTAGACTATCTGAAGGTTCCAGGCAATCAAGCCTTGCAGAATTCGTGGCACCTGTACAAGTCTGAAGGGATTGAGAGCTGTCACCTAGTGTATCTTGTATCAAACAGCTGAGAACCACTTTTGTGAATGTTATAGGCCTCTGGTTATGTTCTGTAAGGCGAAGAAATACTGTGCCAGAATGGACGTTACCTGGTGGTCACCCCAAGGAGCACCCAAAAAACATAAAAAAACTATTTGAAAAGTCTTAATCACATATTCACCTAACCAACAGGTTGTGCACTTTCTTTTGATTTGAATACCTTACCTGGTGGTGCCATATTTTGGTTTAGATTACAGCCATATGAATGATCTTCTGTCGGTTGAACGTCCTCCAATTTAATGATAACCTTTTCTAAAGAGCCTATTTGCTCAACCAGGGGGCCAATGCTTGCAGAAATAGCAGCCTTTAATTTATTGAGCAGACACTCCTCAAGGTCAATGCAATGGACCCTAAGGGATGTGACTTCATTTGACTGATGCATTTCTCATGAGATCAGGGTTGAATCAAAGACCCTTGACTAGGATGAATCAGCTAGCGGAATACATGGAGTAGCTCCCAAATTCCTTATGGCAGGGCTCTTTTCAGCTGTTGGAAGAACTACTGGAGAGGTTAATTGCTCATTTAGATCCAGCGTGAGACATATCTCGCTAAATCTATCTCTGTCATAATCACACCAACTTCTCGTGCTAAAAAGGGATGAGCTATGGTTGTTGTCTGTTGGTATCAGAGAAACCTTGTTTCCTCTTAACCATTCTGGCCACCAATGTTTAGAAGCTCAAGTCTTGAAAATGGGCAGAGCAAAATTGCCAATGGTCCCTTCTCCACTATGGTGGAGGAGCGTTTCCCCACGGCTTTTAAGCAGTGCAAATAAAGGAAACATAAAATGATAATGACTTTGAGTTAATATCATTTAATGTTTTCTTGCTGCTTTGCAAGCGCACAGGTGGGGCTGCTCTGATCTCGGAGCAGGGCCGGAGAGGAGTGGTTTGCTCACTCCTAAGTGCACATGACTGGTTGGCCCTCCGGGACCCGCCCAACAGTAATACGCACTTTCCCTGTTCTCCACGCAGGCTGCATTGCAGCCTGCATGGAAAACATGCCTAGGCCTCCATTCCCTGGCTGTGTGCCAAGGAATAGGGGGCTTGGGCATGCTTTGCAGTGTTGTGATTGGTCAGGGAAGCATGGGTGCTTACCAATCACAACGATGCATTACAGCGTTGTGATTGGTCATGGGAGCCTAGCTGTGCTTCCTATTCCTGGAGTCTAAAGGAGGGGAGCTGGAGCAGAGACACAGGACCCGGCAGCAAGGTAAGTGTTTATTTTATTTTTTAATTTACATTGCCTCCCCTAGTGCATTCACCCACCCTGTATCCACTCCGCCACCAGCGAGCTGCACCGGCCGCCACTGTAAATTGCCTGTTACCTCCTCCAACCATTCTTTTCTGAGGGGGCAAAGCCATAACCAAGAGGGGTGGCCAAGCCCAGCCTCGTCCGTCTCATCCATCCACAGATGGGCACAGATGGGCGCCAACTTTGCGCAAACTTTGTACGGGCACATGCCTGGTGCATCCCACATGCATTACGCACTGCTGCAGCTCTCAGCTGGCTATTAGTGCCCACTCGGCACTGACAAATCGTCCCTTCCTCTTGCCTGCATAGTGGGTTATAGGTGATAAGGGCCTGCCCCCTTTGTGGCTACACACAGGGGCTTCCAGCGCTGCAGGAGGTCTCAGCTGCTCAACTGTCCCCGCCTACTGGCAGTACGGTGGGGGATCGTTATGGACGATTCTGTCTGACCCCTGATGAGGCTCCACACAAGAGTGCTTCAAGAGTGCTTCCCATCTTGTAGTAAATTAGTAAGAATGACCCCCAGATAGTTTATGGGACATTAATCCAACAGGGAGATGACGTGCACACGCCACAAAATTTGTGCCAAAAGGAAATCGGGAAACAGATATATCTGCAGTAACAGGAGGACCTATCAAAGTCCAGGAAGCCAATATTTTCCCAATTTCACTTATACTTACAATTTCAGGCCAGAATCATACCAGTGTTTGTCAAATACCGAAGCTGTGAATAGAACCTGTGGATGCCAGCATGAGCTACTGAGCTACTTATCCAAATGTGTGCACATAATGTTTTAACAAACAATTAATATTATACAATCGGACTTGATCCTCAGAATCAAAGGTTGGAGTACAATTCCCAGTATGTGAATTGCAGATCAACACACGTTTGAACAGCTGGAGAATAACGAATTAACATTATTTATTCTATAAAATACATGTGGATGTCATTTTTTTCTCCTCTGTTACTCTGTTTTCAATTGTTTTAATTTGCTTAGCTAGAATACCATCTTGCCAGCAAACACTGCAGTCAAAATAAAACAGTATTTCTATGATAAAGTGATGAAAACAGTTATTTTCTGAGATACAACAACAATACATTGTTCCGTTAATGAAGATAATGGAATAAATTATCTTAATTAAGTTCTCAGCTTCTTATTTTTCATCAAGTAATTACCATTGTATCACGCTCAACTATCGCGGTAGAAGAAAACATAAACAAAGAAACAAATACAACAACGAAAATATGCATGTATTGTATTTAAATTCTTTCAAACTTGTCTGCACCTTAATGTTGCTACACAGAAGTTTACATTGTAATATTTGCCTACGGCAGAAGGTTACGTCAGATGCGGGCATAATACCCCTGCATCCACACAATTACACATAGAGAGTTGAGGTCAGGAGCACCTGAACCACCCATTCTAGGTGAGTACTGAGAGTCCAACCCGTGCCGCATAAAGGCAAGGTCACTGGAAGGACACGGCGTGTGTTTTGGCTAAAGACAGGATATTTGAAGTACTCTTGAGAGGGGTTTCTCCTAATAGCACGAGGAATGACGTTCCATATTCAGTGTCCTTGCTTTTCTGAATGCAAGAGTATCTAATCGTAGAAAGGCTGTACTTCAGAGAGAGCAAAAAGACCATTGATGGACAAAATGCAGAACAATGGCATACATTCACCCCAGTACAGAGATCTGGGCCTAAATCCATCGTTTTTTGCTCCCCTTGCCATTCCAGTTTGAACCCAGCCACATGCAAATCAGTCTTGACCCTGTGCCCAGTGGGAACAGTCCAGCCCGAAATTCCAGTCCAGGTCCTTCCTGGACTGGAAACAAGTATCCTAGGACAGGATTCAGAGTTTCACCCCCATAAGCCAGGAAAGCTTGACTCCAGTGGCATGGTGAGCATGTGAACCACGTCTGGGCATACCCGTCCCACTCGGGTGACAAATGGAAAAAGAACAATTGACAGACAGAATGCAGAACACTGTCATACATTCACCCCAGTACAGAGATCCAGGCCTAAATCCATCCTTTTCTTGCTCCCTATGCCATTCCAGTTTGAACCCAGCCATATGCAAATCACTCTTGACCCTGCGCAGGACGGGAACAGTCTAGCCCAAACTGCCAGGCCAGATCCTTCCTGGACTGGAAACAAGCCTCCTAGGACCGGTTTGGGGGTTTCACCCCTCATCAGCTAGGATAGCTTGACTCCAGTGGTATGGAGAGACTGGGATCCATGTCTGGGCATACACGTCCCACTCGGGTTGACAAATGCAAAAAGAACAATTGACAGACAGAATGCAGAACACTGTCATACATTCACCCCAGTACAGAGATCTGGGCCTAAATCCATCCTTTTCTTGCTCCCCATGCCATTCCAGTTTGAACCCAGCCATATGGTAATCAGTCTTGACCCTGCGCCCAATGGGAACAGTCAGGTTCGAACTGCCAGGCGAGGTCCTTCCTGGACTAGAAACAAGCATCCCTGGACCGGTTTCAGGGTTTCACCCCATATTAGCAGGGATAGATTGACTCTAGTGGCATGGAGAGCACGGGACCCACGTCTGGGCATACCTGTCCCACTCAGGGTGACATAATGCAAAAAGAAAAATTGATGGACAGAATGCAGAACAATGTCATACTTTCACCCCAGTACAGAGATCTGGGACTATGTCCATATTTTTTTGATCCCCATGATATTCTAATTTGGACCCAGCCAAATGCAAATCAGTCTTGACCCTGCCCCCAATGGGAACCGTCCCGCCTGCACTGCTAGACCACCTCCTTCCTGGACTGCAAACATGCATCCTAGAACCAGTTTCAGGGTTTACTCCTCATCAGCCTGGAAAGCTTGACTCGTGTCATGGAGCGCATTGGACCCACGTCCTGGCATACCTGTCCCACTCAGGGTGACAAATGCAAAAAGAAAAATTGATGACCAGAATGCAACACAATGTCATACATTCACCCATTACAGAGATCTAGGCCTAAATCCATAGTTTGCTTTCTCCCCTTGCCATTCCAGTTTGAATCCAGCCATATGCAAATCAGTCTTGACCCTGCGTCCAATGGGAACAGTCCATCCTGATCTGCCAGGCCAGGTTCTTCCTGGACTGGAAACAAGCATCCTAGGACCGGTTTCTGGGTTTCACCCCTTATTAGCCAGGATAGCTTGGGTCCAGTGGCATGGAGAGCACGAGACCCACGTCTTGGCATACCCATCCCACTCGAAGTGACAAGAGCAAAAAGAACAATCACGGTATAACAGCAGGAGTTAGCAAAAATATTCAACTATTGCAGAATATCATTGAGATGATAGTACCAGTCTCAGAGTTTATTTATGTTTTTCTGGGACAAGGATCCCTTTTTGAGGTTGATCTGCACTAGCTAGAATAGGAAATGCTGCTGGAAGAAAAGGACTTTAGGCTCTTATTTGAAGTATTCATGAGAGGGGTGTCTCCTAATGGTATGAGTAATGACGTTTCCGTATTCAGGGTCCTTGCTTTTCAGAATGCAGGACTACCTAGTTGTATAGTGGCTGTACATTTCGGAGAGTAGACCTGCCTCAACATATTGACGATGCTGTGTCATATGTTTGGAAGTATGTATGAGGTATTTTTATAGCGCATACTAAGCATGGGTGGAAAATCCGTTCCGCTCGCGGGTTTTGCGGATTTTCAGTAAATTTGCAATCCGCAAGATTTGCGAATTTCCCACAAAATCCGCGTGCGGAACGGATTGGGTCAAACGTTCAAGCTGACTTTTGTAACTCTTTTAGAATGGCGCCGGCAAGCTGCCAGAGGCATTATAAAATAGTTACAAAAGTCAGCTTCAAGAGGAAGCTCTAATAGATAAAGTAAAGCAGGTGCTGCTCAAATTCAGTTACACAATCATTAATCACCCCAAACTTGGGGTGATTAATGATTGTGTAACTTAATTTGACCTTCAACTCGAGCACCTGCTTTACTTTATCTATTAGTGCTTCCTGTTGAAGCTATTTGTAGCTATTTTAGAATGGCGCTGGCAGCTTGCAGACGCCATTCTAAGTGGGGCTGAGGGCAGAAGGGCACAAAAGTGTGACAGAGGGCAGAAGGGGACGCAAAATGAGTGGTACAGAAGGCAGATGGGCATACAAAACGAGAGGGTGGCAGTGATTAACCAGGCAAAAAAAAAAACTGCGAACACTCAAAGCGCCCCGCGAACACTTGCAAACCACGCAAAGCGCCCCGAGAACACCCGTGAACATGCAAAAATTCAAAAATCCGCAAATTCGCATGAATTCGCGAATTTTGCGAATTGCGAATTCGCAAATCCGCAAATTCGCGGATTGTGAATTCGCAAAATTCGCCCTTGCTTAGCGCATACCTAGCCATATGGAAGTGGAGTGCTGTACTGGTTCAAAGGTGATACAATTGAAAGACTCTGATGTTGCTTAATAGGTGAGTTTATTTGCTTCTTCAAATTAAACAAGCCCTATCAGATTAGTTCCAACTGCTTCCAACTTTGACAAAAACACCACAAAACAACATTTAAGAGGAAGGGACTAGGGTAACAGGTGGAAAAGAACAAGATGGTACCATGGGATAAAAAAGCAGGGTAGACTCTTGATATATAATAAATACCATCAGTGATATGCAACTTTATAGGCAGTTATGAGGAGTGTATATACATATCTTTTTTTAAAAGGTAGAAACAGTTTTGTCCCAGAAGTGTGCCCAGATGACTAATGTCTCAGTTTAGACATTGCCAACCGGAGTAAAGGCGGTGGAGGACTTCAAACCCACCATCCTACCTTTAGTCTGTGAACCAAATTCAGAATTTGTCACATGCTCTCCGGTAAACTCTATGAGTTTGTATGAACCGTCATAACTGTGGTTCATTCAAATCCATTTTAAATGTGGTGTGTGTCCATAATTGGCCACATACACTTACACCAAACTTTTAAAATGGTTTGCTTTTCTAAAAACCCCAAATGAAACTTTGTTGTTGGGAAAATAAATTGAGTTTTTTTCATGGTGTGGGGTAGTTTTAGTATTTTAGTGTCCAACAAGAATATCCTGGCAGTGATGGACAGTATGAAAAAGACATCTTACTCTGTTGGAAATGGCCCTCTATGCAGGGTCATAACCACATTTCTTGCCTTCAACCTATTTTTGCTGAATTCGTTTTTGTTGACTTTAGGACTCTTTGCAGCCTTACCACTGCTAGCCAGTGCTAAAGTTATTGTGCCCTTTACTCTAAACCTGGTGGAATTGGCTTATACCCAATTGGCATATTTAATTTACTGATAAGTCCTTAGTAAAGTGCATTGCATGTGCCCAGGACATATACATGGAATGTTTCTAGTGGGCCTGCAGCCCTAATTGTGCTGCCCACTTAAGTAGCCCTTTAAACATGTTTCAGGTCTGAACAGAATGTATGTGTAGTTTTATCCTGACATCCAACCTGGCAAAATAAACCTTTATCTAGGCTCAAACTTTCATTTGTAATACATAGAGGTCACCCCTACTTTCGGCCCTGGACAACCCATAGGGCAGGGTGCAATGTATTTAAAGGCTGGACATGTTCTTTTAAGTACTACATATCTTGGTAGTGAAAAACTCTCAACATTAGAGTTGCCTTATTACATTTTATAAGTGTTCATTCAAAATGGGAAGAGATAATTGGTTCATGTTTGGTGTCTCGGTAAGCCTAATTTAAAATCCTAATTTATGGTTAAGTCAGATTTTAAATCACAATTCTGAAAACACCACTTTTACTTGCCATTTTCTTGCCTTACCAATTTTATTGCCCTCAGCCTGTCTCTGGTCATATACCTGGGTGTAGTTGGCAGTCTGGCTTTGTGTATTTCTTCTTGACAGCAACACACAATGGGAGCTTAGGTGTGAATGGAGGGGCCATCACTGGCAGGATGGGAGGGAGGAGCTGGGTCCAGCCTCATTTACACCTGAATGTTCTATGTCCTGTCTCCACCCAAAGGGATTAACAACCCTGCATTTTCACTTGAGCCAGCTTGGAACCAGAGCCAGGGGAGGCAAGGTATCTGTGCACTTCAAAGACAATGCTTCTAGGATCTTTTCCCCACTTCAAGGGCACAGCTGTCTATAAAAGAAGGACCTCAGACATCACAATTGAGTACACTTCTGGACCTGTGGGTACTCTGTCAGCTGTGCTGCTGAAAGGACAGCCAACTTGGTGGACTTATACTTTACAAGAGCTGCTGCCTTTCTGTACTGACCTGTAGCCTGCTGCCATCTTACCTGGGGAAGAACTGAACCTGCATTTCCATCTTTAGTTGAGGAACCCATAGTAAAGGAAAGGGCCAGCCTGAGGACCCACTGATCCGAGCCTCAGGGACATGACAAGTTCCCTATTAACTCCTGGAACTGTCTTCAGTTAGTTCACTACCCCCAAGAGGAACCTTTGAGGTCCTGGGCCCTTGGTGTGGCTCTTGAACTCAAAGGCCAAGCTTTTCAGCTCTTTGAGACTGCAAAGAAGCTTGTTCGCACCAGAACCACGCCACTCCCATGGAAAATCGGCAGAGTCTGCAGCTAGTCTGTATCTTCATACAACATTGATCGCCTGTGTGGGCCGCCAACATGAAGCACAAGCCTGTTAGCAGCCATACCCCACAGGAGCGACACTGCTTCCCTGTTCAAGAGATTTCCAACAACAGTTGTACCCGACTGTTCCTGTTCTCAGATTACATCCTGATACGCCCAGAACGCGGACCACTCCCTGTTTCAGACAAACACTCTACCGTACTAGCTCATCACCCAACCACGCCATTTTCAGCCCTGATGAATCACAGGCTTTGTCCTGTTTGATGAAACACGTGTCGGCTGGCGTCTGTATACTCTCTAAAGAGGATTACATAAAGCTTTCATCAAATCAACAGCTTCATTTTCGTTTGTCCTACAACACATGTATACAAAATTGTTTATTTGAGATGTGCACAGTTATTGTTTGTATGAAGCACAAGCCCGCCCAGCCACGATGCCCGGCCTGCTCCTCATGCCACGCTGACAACCACTTAGTGGAGGTGTTAGACCTGGCACCATTGGCTTGGGTCTCCCTTCCATTTTTGCTGATACCTCATGTGTTTTTGGTGGTGTTGTATGCTTTGGGCACTAAGCCACTGCTGTCCAGTGGCACAGTGCAAGTGTTCCCCACTGTAAATTAATGTATTGATCAGTGGTTCCATAATTGGGTGGTTCGGTTTACCTGTCAGACCTTAGTACAGTGCACCAGGAGTGCCCAGGGTTTGTAAAGCAAATGCTGCTGGTGGGCTTGCAGCACTGGTTGTGCCACCCACAGAAGCAGCGTGTAAAAGTGTGTCTAAGGTCTTCCATTGCAGAGCCTGCGTGCTGTCTGGTACTGTAATGCTGACTGGGCAAGTGCACCCACTTGCCAGTCCCTAAACCTTCCCTTTTCTTCATATCAGACACCCCTATGGTAGGCCCAAGGGCAGGGTACATTATAAGTATAAGGTAGGACATGCCCTGGTGTATGTCCTAATAGTGAATTACAGCCATTTTTGTTTTTCACTATTGCAAGGCTACCTGTTCTCCTTAGGTCAGAAAGGGCAGTTAGATTATTAAATGTTTATAATCCTAACTGACTCAGGGAACATGGTAGAAATTCGAGTTTAGTATGCCTGAATGTTAAGATACATCTTTTAGGGAATTTGGTTTTAACATTCTGTGTTTGAAAATACCACTTTTAGAAAGTAGGTATTTTCTTATCTAACCTTCCAAGCCTGCCTCTGATAGGTTGTGCATTCCTTGTCTGGAGTTTGTGAGTGACAGGGCAGGAAGATTCCAGGAGACAGAATGGGTAAGCTCAGTGGTGAATAGAGAGATCTGCATCTAGATGGGAGGGAGGAGTTGCACCCGAACCTTGAATAGGGCTCTGCCTGCCTTCCACAATGCTGGCTCCACCTCCTGGGGTGTGGCTGATGTCTCTGCCCTGCACAGTGAAAGAAGAGAAGGAATCCTGTCAGCAAAGTGCTCCAAGGCTGTGCTTTCCCTCCACAAAGCTGGCTCCACCTCCTGGGGTCATCTGATGTTTCTGCCCTGCGAAAGGAAAGAAAGAGTAAATAGAGTGCTCCAGAACTGGCTTGGACTGGGCAAAGGCCCCTATGCCCTCAGAGAACAAAGAATTTTGAGGTATAAATATTGGGACCCTGATCTCAAGAAATTAGATCACTTTTGGACAAGCAAGAAGAAACCTTTGCTGAGAAGTGGAACCAGAAGAAACAGAGGAGAGACTATCCCTAAGCTAAAGTGCTGCTTGGGGAATTGGCCTGCAGTGGTTGCCTGACTGCCAAAGAAAGGAGAAAGAACTTTGTGTGCTTTATTTTCAACTTGTGAAGGATCTCCAAGGGCTTGGAAAAAAAGCTTGCTTCCTGCTGACAACAGACTTCACCCCCCAGCTCCCCAGAGTTCTTTGGAAGTGCCTGCTGCTGTTTTTGGGCCTTCTGAGGGACTGCGTGTCACAACTCTTTAAATTTACATTTTACCAACAGAGCTTATAATCCATTACTATATCTTCCTGCCCACTACTACTATACCTCTCCATCTTTCGTCCAGCTGGTCCCTCATCGTACCTCACATGCGATGCCAATAGCACACTCTATTGGATTCCTGAATCTTCCACCCCACCCAGATTATTACCTAGCCACTACTACAATTGACACCCTCCCTCATAGCCACCCACCTCCTTAAATCTGACCCCACACATCCCTCCCATACCCACCTCCCTAAGCCCGTCCCCACACAGTATAACACTGACTGCTAATCGAGACCCACATACACCACCTCACCAACTATATGGAGCATACTATGGATCTCATAGGCACACACACCTACACCATCATTTACCCCCCGACTCTAAAAACGCAGCCAAACGTTTCAAACACAATCTTATAAAACATCACCTTGGAACACCCATTGATGATCCCTATTTCTCAATACACAACGAACACACAACTAATGATATCATTTTCCATACGAAATGAAGAGCGCAATGGAGGAATGCACTACTAACCCTATTTACGATCTCCTCCACCAGGAAAACCGCCCATTGCCTAGTTATTTACATCGCCCCCTCCCAATTTTTCCAAGTGACTGCAAACATCTCCATCTACAATAATGGAACCATCCTCATGCAATCCATAGATTGTAATCGAAGCCTCCTAGACAACATCTTCCCAATTATCAAAGAGCAAGTGACTAAACTCCAAACGGCCACTCAGACTACCCCCGCTAATACTCAACATACCCCTTGGCCTACCCCTGCCAACAACAACATCACTCCATTCTGACCTTTGCCTGCATATGACTCATATGATACTCTCGGGACTTCCCCCTACACTAACACACTTCAATCCTTCTCACCAAACCCTCCTGACAACCCCATTCCTCCACTACACAGACCAATATTCGCAACGGAGACACATTCCACCACCCGAAGCCCGACACCCACATTACTCGCCTATCCAACACAGCCGAAGCTACCTACGCACCCCCAGTAAACACTGCACACCCCTTAACCACAACAACAGATGCCCTTGCTGAACATGGACATCATAGTAAGCACTCCCCTCACGCTAGACCACAATCCTTACTTCAGTTGTTAGAGCATATTAAGATACCCCACTACCACATAGAGGACACGCTGCCCTCCGTTAACACCTTGGCCCCATGTACACTTTCTAAACCCACATCCCAGCCATCCACCCCCACAGTCCAGCATGCGCATGCTCCCGCACATGCGCAGTTCCAAAGATGAAGCCGCAACGGGCAAGGATGCGCCCGCAATAAGGTATGTTTTATTTAAATTTAATTTTAGGCTTTTAAATACCATTTAATACTGCAGGAGGTGGGCGGCAGGTGGGCGGCTGGCGGGCGGCCAACTTCCGTTCCGCCCCCGAATGTGCGGAGATTCACCTTGTTTCTCCCCCTTTTTTGCGAAAGGGGCAAATCTGCGCACTGTCCGTGGGCGGAACGGAGATGTCCGCCCACCCCTAGTATTTAGGCCCCTCCTACAATAACTCAGCCCGACCAAATAGAAGCACCAATCCGCTCTCAGAGAGCGATTTACCCTCTCTGGTTTGTATGATCCCGCCCCCATGAAGCCACTCACTCCCGCCTCATTGGTGATTCCTACTATCCCCCCAACTCTCATAGGACCACTAAACCAAACACTAGAGGCATCACAGACAACAACCTTAGAAGAGTCCCTGTCACTCAGGAACTCCCCTCAGCCATCATCACGCCCAAACTCAAATGTATACTCCTAAACTGCACATTGGCCGCTAGACATGCAGCGGACATAGCTGACCTCTTCCTCGCACAAGAACCAGACCTGATAATGCTAACTGAAATCTGGCTAATAGAATCCTCCACACCAATCATTGACATTTTAGACCCACCCAATTACAACATCATCAGACTAGACGGAGCCGATAAGTCGGGGGGAGGTATCGCCTGCATACATCGTAGTGATATCTCAGTAAACAGAGACATTTCCCCAGCATTCCAGTCTTGCGAATACATATGCCTTGACATCACCAGCAAGGACAAAGAAATGCATATTACCAAAAGATCAAGCGCACCAAAGCCGACTTTTTCTGCCTTCAACTTGACCAGGCAGGAAATCGTCCCCAAAAACTTTTTGAACTGATCAAAACCCAATCTAAGGAGGCACCTCAATGTCCACAAGACCTAGAGTGCCCGCAGCCAAACTGTGAAGAATTCTCCACCTTCTTCACCCTGAAGACCGCTACCATCAAGAACGACCTCTTACATGATCTAACCTTATACGCGAGACCGCGTACACAAACCTCTCCAGCACTCCCAACCGCGCCCTGCCAATGCACACTAAAGCCCAACCTAAAAAATGATGCAGCCTGGTCATCATTTACCACCTACTCCAAAGATTTCTTAGGCAAAATACTGAGTGCCCTGAACCCTGCCCATCACTTCTCTGACCCGCTTCTACCTCTCTGGTACAAGATCATAAAGAGTTCACTTCAACAAGGTTGCATCCCAGATACCCTCAAAGTAGATCAGGGATCACCCATTCTAAAAAATCCCACGGCCGACACTACAGACCTAAACAACTATCGCCCTATCTCCAATATCCCTACCTTGGCCAAGCTTCTGAAAAAATGTGTGAATCTACAACTACCGAAGCATATTGATCACTTTGACCTCCTTAACCACTTGGACGCTATTGGAATCAGGCCCATATGATGAGATTTCCATTGAAATTAATGGGCAGTGCATGACGAGTTACCCTTGTCATTAGCATTGAAGAGGTTAACAAACAACAATCAGGTTTCCGTGCAGGCCATAGCACTGAATCAGCCGTGACATACATAATTGATGATGAGCTGCAAATCCTTGATGAAAATGGATCCTGTTTAATCATACTGCTAGACCTCTCCTCAGCCTTTGATACGGTCAAGCATGAGAACCTGTTAGACCTCCTGAAACACAGAATGGATATATCTGGGCCAGTGCTAAGTTGGTTTACTTAATTTCTCCAAAACCGGACACAACAATTCAAAGTCAATAACACCCTGTCCAAGCCCATACCAGTAACTTTGGGAGTCCCGCAAGGGTCCTCACTATCCCCGACATTGTTTAATATTTTCCTGGAACCTCTCACCGAAATTTTACAAACCTCTGACGTGCAATATCACATGTATGCAGACGATACACAACTATACCTCAAGATCTACACCCTGGATGACGTCAAACTACTTAATACAATGCTTAGGAATACCTAAATCTGGCTGACAAAAAATCATCTACTGAATGCCCTAAAGACTGAATTCCTTCTAATAGCTCCACCGGCCCAAATCCCCAAAATGCAAGAATGGATCAAACATATTACGGCACTAAACGTTCAACGTACCATCGTGGACTCAGCGAAGTCACTAGGAATATCCTTAGACCGTAACCTCAACATGCAAAAACATATCAGCAATGCTACAAAGGGAGCAAACTTCCACAACTGAAACCCTTCCTACCACACAATGTCTTCATGCAAGCAGTATACGCTCTTTTTATACCCAGAGTGGAATACCGATGTGTCTCTCTCTGCGGCCTACCCAAAGCATCAACTGCACCATTAAGAGCTTCAATCAATGCAGCAGCAAGACTCATAACTGGGTCCAAACGTAGTTCCCACATCTCCCCGGACCTACAATCTCTCAACGATCTTGTTTCCGCTCTATAAAACTTTAAAAATAAATAAATAAATAAGGAGCTGGAAGTGCGACTCAATGAGGAGGAAGCGTGTCCCGAACGGTTGCTCCCCCACGCTCCCTGGCTCCTGCCTGCAATCCTCGTGTGTGGTATCGTAGCTCTTAGCGCTCTGTGCTTTGCTCATTGTGGTGGCGCTTTAAAAGTTAATGCTTTAGCCCACAGCTGAGGCACCTTCAATCAGCCTTCGTGTTTATTTCACAGTGCTGTGTGCTTTGTTCATTTGGGTAGCGCTTTAAAAGTTAATGCTTTAGCCCACAGCTGAGGCACCTTCAATCAGCCTTCGTGTTTATTTCACAGTGCTGTGTGCTTTGTTCATTTGGGTAGCGCTTTAAAAGTTAATGCTTTAGCCCACAGCTGAGGCACCTTCAATCAGCCTTCGTGTTTATTTCACAGTGCTGTGTGCTTTGTTCATAATAATAATAATAATAAAGAGCTTATAGAGCGCTCAGTAACGCCATCACGGCGTGTCCCCGCGCTAAAGCTATCAGTGAAGCAGCATAAAACCCAGACTCTATGCAGAATATAGATGTGTTTTAAGCAGAGCCCTAAACCGCAATTCATTTGGGTAGCGCTTTAACGTAGCTGCATTTGGTAGCGCTTTTTACATATTTGTAGCAGTATTCAGTCCTTTGCGCTTTCACTGCTTACAGTGCATTCCTTCATAGCTGGCATTGTACTGTGTTGGTTTCGATTCCTATCCCTCCCACCATTTTGTTGTTGTGCTTTCCCCTGCCCCGCCTCCCCGCTACCGCCTCCCAGCTGACCCGCCCACGCTCCGCCCCCTCCACTATCCTTTAAATGCCAGATGTTCCAACGCGCAGCGTCCACGCGCTTCGGCCACGCCAAAGGTGCGCCAAAGGTAAGCCCATCTACGCCCGTCCGCGCCTGGACCGCGCCCAGCGCCAGAGCCCCTGGTCCTCGTAATGCCCACCCCTCCCGCATTACCTACGATGCCACCACCCTCCTAGCCCTTAACCCTGGCCGCTCCCCCATCTGCGTCCAAGCCGCCCCTGGACACACCCATGGACCCTTTTCCTGCTACTCCTGCAAGTTCGAAGACACCAAGAACAACTCCTCATCTACGAACACACAACAGATTCCCGATCCCAACCACCTACAATGCATCCTGCTCAACACCCGCTCGGTCCACAGACACGCCATTGACCTCTGGAATCTACTCGACACCATCTCTCCGGACGTCGCCTTCCTAACAGAAACATGGATGAATGCCTCTTCAGCCCCAGACATCACCATTGCCATCCCGGAAGGCTATAAGATCATTCGCAAGGACCGTACCGGCCACACAGGAGGAGGCATCGCTATCGTCCATAAGAAATCCATCCGCATCTCAACCAGCTCAGACGTCAATCTCGCCAACTCTGAACACCTTCACTTCCAGATCCACATCGACCCCAAGACCACACTCAGAGGCACCCTCCTTTACAGGCCACCAGGACCCCGCGCACAATTTAGTGAAGACATCACGGACTTCATCACTCCACACGCGCTCCCCTCCGAGGACTACATCCTTTTGGGAGACCTCAATTTTCACCTTGAAAAGAACAACGACCGCAACACCACCACCCTTTTGGACAACCTCGCAAACCTCGGACTTAAACAACTTGTCACTACCCCCACCCACGTCGCAGGTCACACACTCGACCCTATCTTCACCTCCAGCAAACATGTTTCCTTCAGCCACACCACAGCTCTCCTTTGGACTGACCACAGCTGCATTCACTTCACCTACAACAAGCCCACATCCAACAACCAGCCCCAACCCACTCTGCAAAGAAACTGGAACAAAATCACCATCGACCAGATCTCCTCATCGCTTCTTCAAAAGCCCCCCGCCCACTCCTCAAACCCAGACCAAGCAGCCACCAACCTCACCCAATGGTTATCCAACAGCGCCAACATCCTAGCACCACTGAAAAAACGACAAATCAAACTAGGCAGCAAGAAGGCCTCCTGGTTCAACGATGACCTTAAGAAATCCAAGAAACTCTGTCGCTCCCTCGAGAAGGCCTGGAAAAAAGACCCAACCACCAGCACCAAGGACGCCTTCAAAAACGCCACCCACATACACCACCAACTAATCCAAAATGCCAAGAAAGCAGCCTTCAAGGACCGTCTAGATAACAACGCCCACAACAGCAAGGAATTATTCAACATCGTCAAGGAATTTACCAACCCCTCAGCCAACTCCAACGACATCACCCCCTCTCAAGCCCTCTGCGACTCCCTAGCCTCATTCTTCCACAACAAAATTGCAGACATCCACAACAGCTTCGACAACCAACCCGGAGACCAACCCACCCAATCCCCTGCAGGACCCCCACCCCCCCTGAACATCCTCAATGACTGGAAGCCAATCTCCACTGAGGACACCATCCGTCTGATGAACTCTATCCACTCAGGATCCCCCACAGACCCTTGCCCTCACCACATCTTTAACAAAGCAGACTCCATTATTGCACCGCACCTCCGAGACGTCATCAACTGCTCCCTCAACTCCGCAACCTTCCCGGAAAGCTGGAAACATGCCGAACTCAGCGCCCTCCTGAAGAAACCCACAGCTGACCCCACGGAACTCAAAAACTATCGCCCTATCTCACTCCTTCCATTCCCGGCCAAAGTCATCGAGAAAGCTGTCAACAACCAGCTCGCCGCATTCCTCGAAACCAACAAATCCCTCGACTCCTCACAATCCGGCTTCCGAGCCAAGCACAGCACCGAAACCGCCCTCATCGCAGCAACAGACGACATTCGAACTCTACTGGACAATGGAGACACAGTCGCCCTCATCCTCCTCGACCTCTCCGCAGCCTTCGACACAGTCTGCCATAGCACCCTTCTACAGCGCCTCAAAAACATCGGAATCCAAGGAAAAGCACTGGAATGGATCACCTCGTTCCTCTCCGGAAGAACCCAGAGAGTCCGCCTTCCACCTTTCAAGTCAGAGGCCACTGAAGTCATCTGCGGCGTACCTCAAGGGTCCTCACTCAGTCCCACCCTCTTCAACGTTTACATGAGCCCCCTCGCGGCCATCGCACGCCAACATAACCTCAACATCATCTCCTACGCCGACGACACTCAACTGATCCTATCACTCACCAGAGACCCTAACACGGCCAAAACCAACCTACACGAAGGAATGAAAGAAGTAGCCGAATGGATGAAGCACAGCCGTCTGAAACTGAACTCCGACAAAACAGAAGTCCTCATCTTAGGTACCTCCCCCTCCGCCTGGGACGACTCTTGGTGGCCAGAGGCCCTTGGAAAAGCACCCATCCCGACGGACCACGCACGGAACCTGGGCGTCATCCTGGATTCCTCACTCTCGATGAACAGACAAGTCAACGCCGTTTCTTCATCTTGCTTCAACATTCTTCGCATGCTCAAAAAAACATTTCGCTGGATCCCTACCGAAACTAGAAAAACAGTCACCCACGCTCTGGTCACGAGCCGACTGGACTACGGAAACACCCTCTACGCCGGCACCACCGCAAAACTCCAGAAAAAACTACAACGCATCCAGAACGCCTCAGCCAGGCTCATATTAGACATCCCGCGTAAAGAACACATCTCTGATCACCTGAAAAACCTCCACTGGCTCCCCGTCAATAAGAGGATCACTTTCCGGCTCCTAACCCACGCACACAAAGCACTCTACGAAATCGGTCCCGAATGCCTCAACACACGACTATCCTTCTACACCCCCTCCCGCCAGCTACGATCCTCCAACCAAGCCCTTGCCACTGTACCTCGCATCAACAAAACCACCATGGGAGGTAGATCCTTCTCCTTCCTAGCAGCTAAAACTTGGAACTCACTTCCCACTCACCTTCGCCTTACTCAGAACCACCTAGCATTCAGAAAGCAACTCAAAACGTGGATATTCGACAAGTAACTCCCCACCCTTCTTCAAGCGCCTTGAGACCCTCTGGGTATGTAGCGCGCTATATAAATCTTTTGACTTGACTTGACTTGATGTCGCTGCTGCTGCCTATGCATCGTGAATGTCGGCGCTGTAGCTGTCATATTGCACCGTATCGAGAGAAGCATCTCGCAATGAAGAGGAAGCGTGTCGCCGTCACTGCTGCTGCCGTCGCATCATAAATGTCGGCACGGTAGCTGTCGTATTGCACCGCATCAGGAGAAGTGTTTCGCAACGAAGGAGAAGCGCATCTTGGATGTCGCCGCTGTAACTGTCGTATTGCCCACATCAAGAAAAGCTCCTTGCATCCACGGAGAAGTGTACCGCCATCGGAGCTGCTACCGTCGCATCTTGGATGTCCCCTCTGTAGTTGTCACATTGTGCAGAAGCCTCTCAGAAAAGAGTGCCACAGCCGAGGCTGTTGCCGTCGCATCGCTGAACAAGGGTGTCGCCGCTGCAGCTGATGCATCGAACGGAGACTTCTCGCATCCTCTGAGAAGCGTGCCGCATCTGGAAGATCTTTATGTCTTTATTTCTTTGCACCAGAACTTTGTCGCATTTCCATCTCTGCAACATTACTTGTTGTGGAAGCACAACGCATTGTAAGGTACATTGACGCAAAGTGTTGCATCTTAAGAACTGAACTAAGCTAAAACTACCACTTTTAAGTATAGTATTGTGGATTTTTGTTGTTTGTGGTCTTGTGTTTAGTCTATATAAAGAATACTTATTTTTAATATAAACCCTGTGTGGTGTCCATTTGTAGTGTTGTCACTGGGTTACTGTATGTGGTCACAAATGCTTTACACACTGCCTCTGAGATAAGCCTGTCTGCTCGTACTAAGCTACCAAGGGGGTCAGCAGGGGTTATTTTAGGAGTGTACCCCCTTACCCTGACTAGAGGCAAGGGTCCCTATTTGTCACAAGGACCTACCTGTGCCAACGAGAGACCCCCAAATCTAACAGGAGGTAACCCTCAGCAGGGCTAACTTGGGATGTATCTGACCCACACGCCATCATGATTGGCTTGAACGTTTGACTTTGATGTGGTCTAGCACGACCAGATATCCCCGGTTGGCGCTTTATGCTTGTAAGCATTATTTTACAGTTTTTCTTTTAAAATACTAAAACTGGTTTTACTGTTTTGTCGTTTTGCTCTTGTTTTTTACATTACAGATTGCTCTATTTTTCAAACCTGGTGTGGGATCTGTTTTTGTGGTGTTTTCCCTGTTTTACTGTTTGTAGTATTGCACAAATTCTCTACACATTGCCTGACTGCTGTATTTCAAAGCTACCAGGGGGTTGAGCACAGGTTAATTTGTGGTTTGCTTGTGCCTTACCTTGAGTAGGATTGCAGTTGCTGCTTGACCAGGGCTCGCACCCCTGTCAACCAGTAACTTAATTTCTAACAGACCCTAGCTCTGGCTAGGGGGACGGTTGGATGACTTTTCTCCCAAGACCTGTACTCCCTTGGGACATCAAAAGAGGTTCATGCTAACTGAGTAACATTTGCTCTGTCAGACTAAACCGTTGGTCATCCCAACTCTAAATTGAATGGATGGACTGAACGTTTGGCTGTTGCAATGAAGTACTCTCTCCGTTCCATCAGTCTCCCCATCAGGCTTTTCTTAGGTGATTGAATAGTCTGCTCGCTAAACTCTTGCTGAATCACCCGATTTATGGTGGATTACCAGGTTTACACCTCCTGAGTAAAGTTTACTCCATCAGAACAAACCATCCTCCAATGGCTGGGAGAATATGGGTATACTTTCTCTCCTAACGTGACTGTATTTACTTCATCTGCCAAAGTCTAAATCAGGCCTTTTATTACTATGATGAAAGTTAAGTAATTACAACACATGTCCTTCTAAAAGTAGATGAACAACCACATGGTTTGATAGGGGGATAATCGTCCTGAGATTTGATCGCTTGACATCATTTTCACCTTGGTGGAGTACTTGGATACCCTGACTATGATCCTGCTTTCATAACTCTCTAGTATCACCACATTGCTCTTCTCTCGGACTGCTTTCAATGGTATTGAAAACAGACTAGCCTTCACAGTTCATAACTTTAAACATTATACTTAAACCTAATCTCCTTTATGAAATATGGAATTTTTACCCCATGGGCTTGGTCATACATTTATATCTACACAGCTCAATGGTAATTATTTTATTTCTGATAGCGTTCCTTTTGAACCATGTAGGGTGAGACTGTTCAACTTATTTCCCAGTTCTCATGCCCTGTCACAAATGGTGATACCTAAATTTTTTGTTGTTTATTAATAACAAATCAATCCTTGAAGAGTTTTTTCCAGTTGCATTTCCCTCATACATGCCATCTGAATACTCTATTAGATTATACAGTTTACTCTTTCCACTAGACCATTATCTCTAGAATGCTAAAGTGCTGTTTTGAGATGGTGCACTAACAGTTCATTGTAATCTGAAGTACATTGTACCCATTTAATAGTAATAATAGTTTCAGTAAACCCTTCACAAAGACAAGTGCCACATAGGAAGATAATAAGTGTTCATATGGTACTGTTCTGTAAAATTCTCATTGCTATCCAAAGTATATTCAAGACCAGAAGGACTAATAAGAATTTACCCCTGAACCCTTTCTGATTTACATTTTCAGGTTATGTCTAGTGCCATTTTGTTCTATTTCTTTCACACATTTCGTTTTTTTGATTGCGGAACAACTGTTGACAAATTTCACCTTCCATTCCTGGCAAACTATATTGTGGCCTTGCATTACTCTTGGTCATGCTTCTACTAAAATGCACCTCATGTACCAGATTAGCAATCTTTTCTTACAATTTTTCTCGGAGGAACTGTCAGGAAAGGAATTTGTAATTTGGATGGGGGTTAACCATGCCAACTCACTAAACCCTCGCTGGTTAGTTCAAAATCAAATTCAGAGAGAAGCTCTGCTCAACCCCTAGTAGCCAGCAGCAGCCGGTGCAGGTAAGAGCAGTGTGGCAGAGTAGGGTTGGAGGGGGGGTCGACAGACAATGGTATAGGGAAAATTCAATAAATAAATAAAATCCTATTCCGTCATCTGTCAACATCTTCCCCACCCGCCCCACCACGCTTACCTGCACAAGCAGCAGTGTATCCACAGAGAAGTGCATGTTAAGTTCTAGCAGTACTGACAATTTCAAAGAAAAAAACATAACACAATAAAATTCCCAAATAAATTTAGGAACAGAAAATTGCAACAAAGAAAAAGACAACACGGGGAAAATGAGGTAATATTTTGTCCCATGTGACGCAATATGTTAATTTGGAAATTACTTGCCAGCGTAAAAAATGTTTTGCACTAGATGGTTGCCTGAAAGTAAGGCAGATTCGAGATTTGTGCGTCTTTGCATTACTTTTCTTCAAAGGAGTATTCCATGGGTGGTACCTGGGTGTTCCTATGCAACTATCCATGTTTTTCTATGCAAAGCCCAGTCTTCTAACAATAGTAGACAGGTTTTTGCACCCAAAAATAACACCTCTGAGGCAGGCACAAAATTGAAAAATGCTTTTAATTCTCCAAAACAGAAGGACTTCTACAGGAAACATCCAAAGAGAGAAAAGATGAACATTTTTATATAGGAAAAGTATTTTGTACAGGAGAGATAGCCTTCATGTACAATACCAATGTTAGACATTATACAGATATCTTTGCACTATTGTGAAAATGTGTGTGGCGCTACGTAGCCTGATTGCACGTCAGTGCTAGGGAGAGAGCATGACAGTGCCATATTTCAGTAACTTAATAGGTATGGTGTTTTCTTTCTCTTTCTCTCGTGTAGTTTCACCTCTTCCTAAATCTGGGCCTAAAATCCTTAAAATAGATTACCTCTAACCAGAGATATACATTGCTCAAGTTTTAAGACAAAAAGCAACTAGAAAAAGTAAAGCGTCATTGAAAAATAACAATTCACTTTTTGCTAGGAACTATGCACAATTTCCAGCTAAGCATAATAGAGTAGAAGTCAAATATATAAAGCAGGTTGTCTCAGTCAAAGTTTTTATCTTCAGACTCTCATTACGAGTGTTATTTGACCTGGAGTAATAACCCCAGGCGAAATAATGAAAGTGTAAATTCAATTGTCAGAAGGCCCAGAATTACAGGGTCTGACCATTGCTTCCCTTGAACAGGCCCAAGCATGACTTGAATGACTTCACCTCCACTCCCAAGACCCAACAGCCGTCCTACATACACTTTATGCAGCAAAAGTATTCAGTTGTTTGCCAAAATGGTGAAAAACTGCATGGTAAAACACCCAGTAAATCCAGGTGCGAGAAATGATTCCCCATTTGGGGAAATTCTTGCATTGGTTGGCTCTGCAGCAGAAATACTAGCTAGTAGATTTCATTATGGCACTCAGGTGTCTTTGTTGCAAAGTCCAACAAAGTTATAATGAAGGCCTAGTCTCTAATTGCTGGGAAAGGTCCTTATCAGTCCTGTAGTTCTGCCTCCTCGGGCAGGCTTATCCTTCCAGCAGGAGTCAGAAGTCTTTTACCAGAAAAACCTTCTTCTTCAGATGGAGTTCCCCAGGTTGAGGAATGTTCTGAGGAAATGGTGTTTAAGGTGTGAGATTTTTCCCTGTGAATTAGAAAGGGATTGGAGAAATATTACACCCAGTCCTGGCAGTTTTCACACCGTTCCCCCATCTCCTTTTGCAGCACATCTTTTTTGCCTTACTGAAAATATGCCACAATCCCTTTTTTCAAGGTGGCAGCTGTCATTAGGCATGTCTGTCTTCAGGGCCTTGGTCAGCTCTTTATTTAGATGAGCTCTCCCCCTCCTGACTGGGGCAAAACTGGTTACATCCACTAATGTGACTGCCAGCCAGCCAGTCAGCCTGTCTGGGAGGGTCCTGGGAATGAATAGGAGAAGCCTTCCCTTGTATCTCCAAGTCAAAAGAGGTTTTCAAAGATGTCCTTTGTCTGCTAACTGCTCCTGTCTATACCAAGATAGCTAATCCTTGCTATGTGGTCAACATTTAATGCAAATTTGGCCTTCTTGAGCTCAGGGGATAAGGTAATATTGTCTGAATGAAAGTCATTAACTCTCTTAGTCAAGAATGCGTTTTTTTCAGCTATGAAGGTGAAAAGAGTAGCATAAATTGCATTAAGCCATTTGTGGAATAGGCAGCCTAAAGTACATCATTATAAAGATACTTGCCCACTTATTATCAAAACGTAATTTCATCTTTAAATCAAAATTTGAAATTTTAGTAGGAAATAACTTTGAAGGATTGTTGTAGCATTTCCCAAGTGAAAATAGGAAGTAAATATTTTAAATCCCAATAAGGCCGGTTCAGGAAAAAGTCTAGCAAGGCCTAAGCAGTGAAATTGCAATTGGGATTTATTTAATTGTGCCATAACCCCAATATGTAGTGTTACCTAATTCTATGCATTTTCATGCTGCCTTGCTGTCTTACATGGCACACTTTAGGGGTGACCTATGAATATATAAAACTAGTCTTTTCCTATAAGGCAAACTCACTTTTCCTTGCTATGTGTCGGAGCAGTGCATTTAAACATGCAGTCAAGCTAGAGCACAGTGGTGCTGGCAGACAAATAGTTTTGTCATACATGTGGGGGTGGTGTGAATACACTCTGCAACCCAGTTATTACATTTGGCTTTTTACAACACAGGTTCATTTTGTTGTAGATTTTTTAGAGAAAATATGACCCAAAGGCATAAGAATGCACAGGATGTTTAAGGGCCTAGTTACGAGTTTTGCAGTCCATAGTCCATCTGTACAGTTGTTTGAGAAGAACAGTACAACATACCAAAAACAAAACAAAACATTTATAGAAAAGAGCATTGAATAGGGATTGATCGCTACATGACACTTCACCATATATTGAAATATGTTAGGAACAGAGAATGAGCAACATAACATAGCAATATAATTTGAGAAACAGAAACAGGCCATCATGGTAGTTGTACTCTTTTTAAAGACAAGTTCACAAATATGGTTAGTGGAACATGCCTGTGCGAAATATACAGTGGAAATTGGCCGGACACTTACAATATGATACAAATATGGGTAAGGGATTATTTGGTGTTGTAACAGGTACAGGCACCATACCATCATGTAACATTTAATGGAGATTGACACCTATAATATTGCATGCAACACAATTCCTTCCCACAAGCAATCATAAATATGTGAAACCAATAGTTTTTGATGTTTATGTAATTAAAAGTCATGCAGAACACATTCACAACAGCTAACTTCTAAGCAAATAGTACATTGAGGTTGATTGAGAGCAGCAGTAGCCGGTGCAGCTATGCGCGGTGGGGCGGGGCAGGGTGGAGAAGGGGGGATGTCTACAGACGAAGAAATTGGAGTTAATCATTTATTTAATTTGCCCTATTCCATCGTCTGTCGACGTCCCCCTCGCCCCACCCCACCGTGCTTACCTGCACCGGCCGCTGCAGATTGAGAGTCTGTAATGTGTAACTTACCAGATTCCACCCTTCCAGGTACTCCTGTCCAGCCATTAGGGCATATGATCTGTAAGACCTTCTCCTACCCAGGCATGAGTTGTAAGGGGGGCCTGGGAGTAGCATCATTAGTACTGTTGGGCTCCAGATGATGCTTGGAAGGCAGGGATTGCACCCTCCCCCACAGTTCATTCCACCTCTTCCGAATTTCCTCCTGTGTGCACAGGTTGTTGGCTACAGCATTTACTCTGTCGACTATCCTGGTCCACATTTGCTTTTTCTGTGTCAGTTGGATATTTTAAACTAGAGCTCCAAACAATTGTGGCTTTACTCTTATAATTTCATCTACCACGACTGAAAACTCACTTTCAGTGAAACAGGGATTCTTGCATCCTGGCATAGTGCAATGAAATCAAAGACAACTAATTGAAGTGAACACAAGGTGTACAAAATAAAAAGATGAAGGGAACAGTAAAAGGTAAAAACCAACACAAAAACCTCACTGTACTGTGTCTCGAGCTGCTGGAAAATGGCATGGACCAGTGGAATAGCAAAGGATCATGGTCTGTAATAGAGTATGCTTTACAGTGTGGTATGCAGGTGTTTCCATTCAGCCAATGAATATCAGGTGTGTTTGGCATCTATTCAATGGCCACAGTGATGGTGCATTGTGGAGCGCATACAATGATGGACACACTCCATATGGCAGGGGTCTCCAAACCGGTCCTGGAGGGCCGGATTCATGCCAGATTTTTAAAATAACTACATGCATCTCAATGGGGATATCCAAAATATCTGGCATGGATCCGGCCCTCCAGGACCGGTTTGGAGACCCCAGCCATATGACCACTAGCACAACTCTGCGATATAAATCTGCATGACGGGAACACGCTGCCCTGACAGCAATGGAGTAGTATTGGGCGGCATTGGAGACTGCTGCTTCAGCCTAGGTGTTCAGGAATGTTGGCAGAAAATACTTCATCGACACAGATTGCAAAGAAGTCTGCATGTATCTTAATATGGCAGGCAGAAGACTGTGTACTCTGCAGAGTACTAGGAACCACCGTAGGATGGTGGTAAGACAACCAAGTTCAAAATCAGGCACTTTGTCCTCCCAAGAGTACACCGGGACACAAGACTGGATCCACAGTACAAAAACATGCTGAGCACTTTCATTACTTTCTCAGAACTGGATTTCTAAATACACAAGACTTAGACCACCAGTAAAATGGGTGATCTAGAAAAAGAATGACTGCAAATTCACAGCCAGCACAGAAATGAAGTACAGCCTTGAACCTCCAGAGGGGGCAGTGCTTTTGGCTCTGAGTCTCTCCAGCAGCAACCAGCCCCAGTTCTAACTACTTAACGCACAGCAACAACAGCTTCAAGTTGACTTCCAGATTCTGCAATGAGATGCAGTCATATGGCAGGACTTAAGTCAAGTGCACATGTGCAAGCAATGAAGGCACAGCATGGGTGTTAGCACAAACTATTGTATTAAAAATATTGTGACACAGAAGTATAGTGCCCAGAATATCGGGTTGTGAAAATATCATGGGCAGGACAATAGAAGGTAGGAACATTATTTTAGGAGTTGGTTTTATTATCATTGTTAAAAATATTGTTTTAGAATTTATTAGTGTATATGAAGTCTTTTGTGTTCATTTATATGTATTTTTTTGTAGTGTGTTTGATGATATGTGTTTAATTTTTTTTATTTGTGTGTTAGTAAGATAACTTTTCAATTGTGAAATCTTTGAAATGTTATTTTATAGTTGTTTTATTGTGGATAAATGTCGTATGTATACTTTTTTTAGTAGCAGGATGTTGCGTTTTTAGGGGATAAGTATGAGTAGATTCTTATAAAGTGAATATTATAAGTTAACTGACATTTTTATTATTTTAAAGATATATAAAGTAATACTGTAAAATGTATACATTGATTGTGTTACTTTATCAATTTTTCATAAATAATATATCATAATTATTTGGAATGTATTGATCAATTATATTAAAATGAAACACAAATATTTTATTGTAAATATGTATGTAATTGCATTAATAATACAATATTGGACAAAATTAATATTTTTTAACTTTTACTTTAATAATGTGAACATTTTGTAAATTTAGTTGAATGTTGAAATTCATCTCCATTACCTGTAATAGGTCTATGCGATAGGTGGCCTTTTTCGGACAATAATATCGTCCTGTAGGCCCTTGCACTTCTAAGACACCGTTGGATCGTGGCCGGGCAGAGGATGGGACATTGCATTATTGACATTTTGAAGCCACTTGAACACGGCTAGCTACAGGACGATACTATTGTCCGAAAAAGGCCACCTATCTCACGGACCTATTACAGGTAACAGGGATGAATGTCATTATTTTTATATAATAGGGAGTATACAAGACACGTCTGGTCATTTACCCAGGACCATTGAAACGAATTGAGAAGTGATCTCACAATCTGAATTAATGATCATTCCTGAAATCACTATAAAATAAGATCAACCTTCTGGTGCCTAGAGAGAAATAACACTATACAACAGCGATAATGTTAATACCAACACCAATACACAGTTTCACCAAGGTTGCTGTTAAGGTTGGCTTTGAGCCACACTTACCTTCAATATCAGAAACAGCACTTGAATACGCCATGAAGAAGTCCCAAGAGGGATGAAACGCATTGGCAAAGCAATTGTGTGGTGATTTTAAAAAGGACAAGTGATTTACAATAAAAGATTTACTATAACTACAATCAAGATATACAACTGTTTGAAATTTTCGTCTGGGAAGTTATTCTGTTTGTGATATATTTCTTCAAATAAGTTGCACTATGGCAGCTATATAAATAGAACACACATTTCTCGGGTGCAGGGATATTTTGTAATTTTGGATAATAGTGATTTCTAACCACCAACTTGGGATGTATGTGGGTCACATCCCAGACCTGCTTCACTGAGGGTTAGTGCTAATTTAATAGGCCTGCTAAATAGTGACGTCTGGTGCTGGACCGTTTAAAGCTCTGACTTTGATCTTTTGTAAATATATTTTATTATTTCACACAGTGCAATGTTTGATAAAAGTGAATCGTATAAATTAAAACAAATGTTTTTGACACCCTGGGGAACCCCCACCAAGGCTAGGAGAGAAGGGTATCCTTACCCTTTACCCTTTTGTTATAATTTGTTTCAGGACAGAAAACCAAGTACTAAAATGGCTTTGTTGATGTGGTGGTAGCCAATCAGATCTCATCTTGGTCGTGTGCAGGGTGAAATGTACACAGTTTTTAGTCTTTGGTTTCTCAGCAACTACTGAACAAAATTAGATACAATCACAAAAAGCACTCTTTCTGGACCAGATGCCAGTTAATAAATATCAAATTAAAAAATGTGTAAGCATCACTTACCTAGTCCTGGCATTTCCACGCTGAGCGGGTTGAGCAGGTACTGCTCCTGGTCAAAGGACATCATCCCAGAGTCTCCTATCATTAGGCGATGGAGACTCTGATGTGATAGTGAGAGAGCGCAATTTGAATAAAAAATATGTATGAACCATATTCACAAGCATATCGCATAAACGTAGAATCTATAACGTGAAGTTAACACTTGTAGCGTAAAGTTAGCCGATGTAACCAATGTAATAGGAAATGTATCCGTATCTACTCTATAAAGTGTATTAGAATTAGAGAGGCCCGTATACATAGTGGGCTAATATAGAAATGTATAGTAATGCTCAAGAGCAGTAGAACGTGCAAAACTGAATATACGTGTGTGATTATTAACGGAGAAAACGGCGGAAACGTAAAGCGAAGAAATGTGCAGAGAGTATGTATAGCACGATGTAAGCACGAGAATAAATGTTGTGCTATCTGTAAGATGCATTCGCGTATAATCATTGCTTTGCTAAATTCGATTATATATAAATGTGTGTTAAAGGTTATACTGTGTAGAAGAGTTTGTAGGAATGTTAGAAAGGTTTGGTCATGTGTGATTTTAACCTAACTGACCAAGAGTTCGCAGGAGTGTAGTCCGCTGTATGTAATTTAGTGGGCTCACAGGAGTCGTGAATAGCCTTGATCTGAATGTGCGAGACAAGAGTCAAAGGTCTTGCTAGATTTAAGATGACAATGCTGGACGAAGTTTATGGCCTAAGTGAGATAAGAGACGCTTGGAATTTGAGTCTTGTTTAGAAATGACCGTTCACAGGACCAAATGAGGTTAAGAATATAGTCGTAAAGAATAAAGGTCTGTTGAGGTGATAGACTTTGCTCCGAAAGTGTCAATTGGAATGTCAATGAAGTCACCAGCAAGAAGACGAAGATGGTGCCTACGAAGCAAGGTCAACTTAACGGACGACGCGAAGAGATGAAGCTATGGAAAGAGCTAGAAATGACATCATATGTATGTGTACGTGGTGGGCGTCAAGGGGCGTTCCACCCATACTGTGATTGTGTATTTAGGGACAGCACCCTGGGGAGGAGAAGTTAGCGAAGGAGCGAGCGCTGAGAGAGATCAGAGCGCAAGAGAGCAGTAGGCCGAGGACCCTTAGAGAGCGGATGGGTAGGCAGAGAGGGTACTGCTTCTCGACATAAGTTACCATTAGAGGCTAAGAGAGTTTGAACTTCTTTGGAAGTCAAACTGCTGACACCTTTTTTAGGTAAGGAACTTGCGAAGTAGGGATGTCACCTAGTACAGAGTAGGGACAGAATTAACTTGTTTATTCTCTTTTTGTAGATGACGCAACGGAACCACTTTGTGTCTATGCTTTTTAATCTGTTGATTCTAGAAGTGATTTTAATTGTATTCTTTTGTAGACTGAGGTTCTTTAGGGAATTTATGTTCCTTCTAGTTCCTGTATACTTGTTGAATCTTATCCTGAGAGGATTGTATATGCACTTAATTCTGATTTTATATTACATTTTTAAAACTTTATCAGTCGTAAGTGGTTCTTCAGAGTTGCGTCAGTTTATGGGGTTTATTTAACCTATGCGGGGTTTGTCTTTTACTCATTGACAGAAAATAATCGATCCAAATAGATGAATGAGATAAGTATCTAAGTGATCAAAAAGGGTATCAAAATCTCATTCCCCGCAGTAGCATATGATGCACTACACTCTCACATACCATAACATGCACTCCATCAGGGTGTAAGTATTCACAGGACAGCTGCCTGCTGAAAATGTTGCACGCATCATCTCTTCACTCTGCCTGCCTCTGCTGTAGCAATTAAGGTTGCATGGGGATACTAAAATAACAGGGAACAAAAAAGACAAAAAAGAGAATATAAAAAATTAAGATGAAAAAGAGGGGAGGTGGCCATAATGGGTTGAGTGGAGAACGAATAGGCTATGAAGCTGGATAACAAGATAGATGGCTAGGCAGGCTGGAGTAAGACAAAAAGGCTGCACTTGCACAAAGCAGGCTGCTTCTCACGCTATTTTGTGGATAAAAAATGTGTCTCCGGCATCATATATTTGACTCAAGGTGGCGGAGACGCAATTCACATCATTACCCATAATTTTGCAGAATTGGACAATGATTTTGCCTAAATAAGGGAAAGGAGGTTGTGTGAGTTTTGCACTCCCCTTCTAAAAAGGGCTGGGTGAGTGTGACTTTGACCATGCATACAGTGGTCGAAGTGAGCGGGATCGGCAGGGCACGGCATGCCCTTACTTCTTTAATTTAATGCAGTCCGTTCCCCTACTTTATTATTTTAGATATGCGTCTAGGACGGCCGAAATAGCCCGGCCATTTGTGGCTCTTCAAGTTTGGGCGGGTACAGAAGGAAAAGGGGTGGCGTTTGCTTCTTGCCCAGAGAAGTCATTGACTGTGTCCACTTCCCCTGCTCCACAGCTAGCAGCCGCCCCCTCTTTTTTCTTATTCCCTACCTTTTTGTTGTGCTCCAGGTCACTTGTTGAAAACCATGCTGCCTATGTTCTGTAAGGATATAAGCAACAAACACTGAAACAGGTCCCTTCCGAGCTCTGTGCTTAACTTTTCAGGCAAAAAAGCTCATTGATTCCTGAATAATGAGTGTAAAAGTGTTAAGTTGAATTCCCCATCACTGTTTGCTTTTTCCAGAATGTTGTTACTTTTTTCAGACAGCGTATTACTCTTGTGTAGTGTATAATTTGAATTGAATCTCATCTAGGTGTTTTTAGAAGGGCACAATTTAGTTGTAGTTGAAGGCAGTGCTATTTTCTCTCAGTGGGGTAGTATGGTCTCCAGTGGGGGAGAGAATGTGACTCTTCATAGGCCAGAGATGCCGAATTTGGAACTGGGGAACCAGGTTCAGCCTTAATGACCGGTCCACCAGACTACACTCCTGAGAGAGCACATTCCCCTGCTAGACCTTAGAAGGCCCCGCAAGACCTTAAAATCCCTGGTGTCTTAGCATCTGCAGGTGGATCCTAGGGGTGGCAAGTGTGGGTTAATCTCCAAGGCAATCCATATTGAAGTTCACCTCCAGTCTTGTCGGCAGGCATATGAAGAAGCACACCCTTGAGCGACAGTGACTGTCCCTGAGGTCCCAGGACCCTTGATGCCGGTCCACCTCACCCATTGGTACCTCCATTGGCCTTGTTACAGCAGTAGTAGCTGCAACTCATCAGGGCTCGGCAATGCAGGATTTGCACGCACACCTAAATAAGTTCACAAACTTAATAGTCTCTTTGCTTCATGCACAAGCACTTTTAACATGTGCTGCCTGCTTGGAAGTTGCTGGCATTATGCAGCAATTGAGGACAAAATTATGCTGCAGTGTTAACTAAATTATGCAGCAATAAAAAGTCTGCAGCGTAATGCGGTAAATTTCCTGATACTTTATTATTTTTAAATTTTTACACATGCTAACAGTCTCAGCAAATATTTTGACTCGTTAGTACCAGTTCAACATACAAATGTAACCTTTGCAACGGGCCCTTCACTTCGCAGCAACACAAGTAACATTTTTTGTAACTTTTCATCCGTTTGGGCTACAAACAATTTATTAGTTAAAAGCGTCAGATAATGCAGCAGATGATGTAGTATGTAGCAAATATGGCAGAGCCATAATTATGTGGAAAACATTTGCAAAATAGGATATTTTGCCATTCATGTTTGAACTGCTTTTATGGAAAAGGCGAGGAAAAGCGTTGATGACAGAAACAGCACAACTGAGAGGCAAATGGCTTGTTATGGCACTTTAAAGCGTATTTGGGACATTCTGTGATTGGATACGTATCCCTATTTGTGAATGTATTTTAATGTCAATTATAATTAAATAACATAATGAGCTGTAACTGGTCACTGAACTGGTCAGTGAAATGCAAAACAAATACTAACAATTGGTATGTTTTGCTCCTCTGGCCACACCTCTGACTCCACCCACTGCCCCAATCCTCTGGTTAGTTCCGTCCTCTGATTCTCTGCCCACAGTTCCCCTTTTTTTCCCCCACAGAAAACCAGATCTGGTGAGTTAGCCTTCTACTACATTGCTCCTACAGCATGGAACAGTCTGCCTCTACACATATCAGCCTCCTTCTCACTTTCTTCAATTCTGCAAGAAGCTGAAGATTTAGCTTTTCGATTTGTCTTACTAGGCCTGAGGTGTGCCGGGACTCACACCTGCTCAGTGCCAGTTTACCTTCCTGGGTGATAGTGCGCTCTACAAATCTGCATAACATAACCTATCCTGGTGTACCTGCACAGATGGGCCTTCAGGTCATTGGTTTATGCCAGTGCATGCATCTGAGTCTGCACTAGTGTAAGCCCAGCACTCCCACCGAATGGGGGAATCGTGATTTTGGCAGCGTGGTATTGAGCATCATCGTTTTACAGTGGTGTGAGCACCATGAAACACTGAAAAGGACCCCAAAAGCATCATATAATCTCAGTGCTGCCTATCAATTTACATAAAAGTTAATTAAAAAATCAACCTCCGCTAGGAAATCGCACAAAACAATAGAAACACTTGAAACATTAACCATAGAAATCACAGAATGACAATGAAGCTTCCTTGTAGAATGATTAGCTGTCGATCGTGGATTTTTCCAGGTATCTCGATTTTATGGCCAAATAACCTGCGCTTCCTAAAGATATTTGATTCACGCATAGAGACGACCAACATAATTTCTGGCTTGTCCAGCACCATCACATCTGGTCTATGCAGGTGATGCCTATCTATACCAAGGGAAATGATGCAGGTACAGGACACATTCAGTTTTTGCCTTGTGGGTTTCTGAAGAACCAGGAAAGCCAGAACTAAGTTTTATGAAACTGTGCCACTGTAACTATAAAGGAAAACCAACACTACACACGACAAACCAATTCTGCTTTAAACCATTTCAAAACCATTCCAGCACCATCTACTAATATTGTTCCAGGACGTGGCACAGAAAGTGTCAATGTCAGAACACTTTATCTGGTTTTGCAGCTGCAAAGTTTCTGACTAACCTCACAGGACTTTGCGGTAAAGAACAGATGTAAACTTCGGTGCACATTTATAAGCCCCTTACGCCTCTTTTACGCCGCCGTTCCGTCACTTTTGTGTCGCAGCAGCGGCGCAAAAGATGCGTCATGGTGCGGGGTATTTACAGCATGACACATCTGCGAGATGCGTCACGTTGTAAAGCCCTGCGCCATAAGGAGGCGTCCGGCGCAGGAGGGGGCGTTCCTGTGCAGGAACGCCTCCTAAAAGTGGCTGAGGGAAATCTACAAGATTTCTCTCAGTCACTTTTAGGCCAATGCTGCGTCAAAACCCTACTCCTGCTTGAAGCAGGCATAAGGCTTGACACAGCATTGGACAGATAGGGCCCCCCAGAGCATTGCTGGAGCTGCGTCGCGCTTGCGACGCAACTCCAGCAATGCACCGCCGCCGTTTTTGCCCCATGTTGCGCCGCATTGTAAATGCGGTGCACCGTGGGTGGCGGAGCTGAGGCGCACAATAACTGTCATATCCCTGGGGATGCGCCAATTATTGTAAATCTGTCCCATAGTATTTGGCTTGGGTTATTGGCACACAATATTTGCAGCTAGGTGTGAATTAGTTGCCCAGTATGTTTCCCATAATGGGAAACATTTGTATGTATCAGTACTGTTCATGGTGTGCGTGAGAAAACATAATACGCGGTTTTACATCACTTTCTTGATATCTGCTGCTAACATTTACGCTTATCTGCTGTAAGCTCAAACATATATTTTTAGGTTGAGTTGCCATTCATTTTCCTTATTTTTCTACTTCAGCCCTTCAGTCAGTTTGGTGCATTCAACATACTTTGGAATGAGGAGGCCAGCGCCACCTTTGCAGTACCAGCACTCTCTTAAAATGCTAGATGTCTTCTATTTTTTTTAATCCATTTTCGGGAAATCTTTCTTAGTTCTTTCACAAAAGGCTTAGGTCAAAATAGCTTCTGGAGGTTGAAATATTTTCCACTTCTTTAAAAAACAAAGCATGCATTCTCAGATTGCAGAGTATGAAGGGGGCTGTAAATTGCCTTTTCACTTCCACTATCTTTCTCTGTGCTTTCATGTTTTATCACTACATTTTCCACAACAGTCATATCAGTCAAAGTCGCCTTTTTCCCTTTATTCCCCTTGACACCTTCTGCTAGGGAATGCAGGTGGGATTTTGTGACAGTTGTTGTTTATCTGTGACAAACGCCATGCCTTTGATATGATAGGCATCAAGGGCTTGCAAAACATTGGCATTCAGATGATGGTATTTGTGAAAATAATGTCCAACAGTCCCATACAGTAGGCTCAGGCAGATAGCAGAAAGTAAAAAGAATGCGGCAAACATCTCAAAACCCCACTCCAAACAACAAAGAATCAGGCGGAAAGTCAAAACACAGTAATTATAAGGAAGCACGAGAAGAATATTATTGCCTAATGGGACTTTATGAGCACGTTATGAAAGAGTGCAGTACTCCTGGTTTAAGAATATATTTGTCACAGTAGCCATGTCCAATGAAGGTAAATATATTACATTTTACGCTCACTGTACACATGAGGCCGGATGTGTAATTATTTTGAGATGAATAGTTAGTGTTGTAAAGAATGTACAGGGTGAGACTTAAGAAAGGTTTAGCAATCCATGCTCGCAACATTTGAAGTGCTAAAATCCGCAGAAGCTAATTTGTTTGTGAATTTGTAGAATACTTCAAAGGTGTAATTACATATGCGTTTCTTTACACAAACTGTGTTTCTGTATTTGGAGAATGCCTACGAATTTACCATAATAACATGTAATAAAATATGTCTACAGTGCAGGCAAACACATGATTCAATCATGGCCATTTCCCATCAGCAGCCATCCCGAGTCCCTCTTTAAAGTCCCTTCACTGTTATATTTGAGGGTATTCCACTAGTGTGCAAAAACCGTGCAATGGTGCGCAAAAAATCGTCATTGCCTATTCTGGTGGAAATATCCAACTCATCAAAGGCAGTTAAAGAATTAGCTGAATGGCATCTAGATTTATCTCTAACGTTTGTGATATTCTGAATGCCCAGTTCAACTATGATCAGGGATGATTTGACATAGATTCGAAAACACAAGAGCCCTTGCTCCGCATCACACATCCTATAATACTGTATGGGGTCCCCCTCTTTTATATTCCGAGCAGGATTGGCTCTAGCAACTATCCATGGACTGTCCCAGTAGTTGTGTTTGATTAAAACTAACAAAAGATCGGGTGCCATGCCTCACGTTGAATATGAAAGAGTGTATATGAAAAACTGTAGCACCCCTTAAATGCAAATTGAAACAGGTGTTGCGCGCACACATGTCCAAAGGACATGTGTGTGTGCAACATGCAACTTAGAAAAATGCTTTTAAAAGCATTTTTCGAAGTTTTCGCTATTTACCACGAGGTTTGACCTCGCGGTAAATAGCGGGCCGAAATTGCAAATTCGCAATTTTTAAATGGATGATGAATTGCATTTAAGGAATCTCAAATAGAGATTCCTTAAATGTAATTCCTCGCTAAATTGCGAAATCGCTATTACCGATTTTTGCATTTGGGATGATGAATCCCAAATGCAAAAATATCACTCGCAAAGGGCCAGATTCTCAGAATCTGGCCCTTTGCGAGCCGATTTCGGCTTGATGAATCAGGCTGTTAGTATAGACCATTTTAAGCAGAACAGCGACATGTTTCATTACCACTTTATTTTCTGGCAAATTCTTCAGGGCACGACAAACTCATTCCAACTTTAAGTGCACCAGACTTGCATATTAAATGAAATAAGATGGGTCAGCGCACAAGACAGAGAATACAAATATCTTACAAAAATCACCAAAAGGTAACCAAGCCCTCAATTGCAGGGGATGGTTACCATATGGCTATCAGGTGGGAGCAGTGAAATACAGGAAAAGGTTAGAGGAGCCAATGCACAATGTCTAGGACTTGGTGAACCTTGAAATATAATAGCACGTTTGTATTAAATGGGTTTTAGTGCGTAATGAATATGTGCATGGGTATTGGGGGCCACTTTTGGAGGCCTGACAAGGTTCCTTTCGAGCATGACATAAAATGACTGTATGTACTCACCTGTTTCAAAGATTTCACAGAACACTCGATTAAGGATGAAATGTGATTAGTCATATTATTTTTTTTGCAAGTAACTGAGTATTGGTTCATTAACTTTTTCCTGCAATGAACTACGTAGGCCATTGCCATTGCCTTTGAAGTTTTCCAGCTTGGAATGGTGCCTCATTCAGGAATTCACCTTTGCTACGTGGTTAGCTACAGACTTCTGCTGCCTGGTCATCCAGTTCGTCCGCTACCTTTCGCGACACCCGCTTCGCGGGTGCCCCTCATCTTCTCCCTGAGGCCGTTTCTCCCTGGTGTGAGCGGCTCCACAGTCGGCGGAGAGCACACGCGCTCCCAGTAGAGGACGGCCCAGGTCGAGCCCTCTGGCGAGAGTACAGTGTGTGGAGCATACCGGGGGACTGCGAGGACCAGCATCCTCCTCTTCACACAGCTGGTGCCTCTTCCCCCGGCGGCCACGCCCCCAGTCTCCTCGTACTTTACTGGCCCAATCACTACCGCGACGCGGGACGCGCGCGGGACAGAGCACGGGGCGAAGACCGGGCAAAGAGCGGGCCGTTTGAAGCCGTTCGAGTACTTGAGAGCCCGGCCCAGGCTCCCCCTCTTTAATTGCCATATCTGGTCCTCTGTTCATACGGAACAATGTGTACCAGAGAAACCAGAAGTAAATCTACATTAGCCGCGGCAGGAGCTGCAAAGGGCCCCATTGACAACTATTTTGTTAAAGCCGGATCTGTGTTAATTGAAGAAATTGAGGTCTTGGAAAGAAGAATCTCCCAAGAAATAGACTGGGTCAGAAGATCTTCAATTGGGCCAATGGCTCAAGCTAGAACACCTGAGGGGAGGACCGAACTCATAACAAAAGGAAAGACCAACCAGGTAACACTTCATCTACCTAACCCAAATATCACCGACCCGGATTTAACAATTGAGGTCCCAATTGAATTTGATGACTTGAGTATAATGGCCCTCCCAAACACCCAACTGCCACATACATCACCTGTAATTTTACCCTTACCGCTTGATCCAAAAATGACGGTAGTCAATGCCTAAGAGCCTAGACTCGATAGAGATAGGGGGACCAGGGAAGGTGCCATACAAAAAGAGGGGGGGCCCCACCAAAGAAGCTAACAAGACAAAATCCCCAAAATCCAAACCTTCTAGGGGAAAAGGGGCAAAGGGAGGCATTACTGTTCCTAACCCAGAAAAGCAGGGAATAACAACTACCCCCACAACCCATACTATAAAGGTATCAGCAATGGCCACAACCACTACCCCAGCTGATAACTCCAGTGATGATATCACACTGGAGGATATTGGTGTACTTCTTAGATCACTATTGAGCCCTCTTGAAGCTCGACTGATCAAGATTGAGGCCAGGCTAGTTAATATTGAAAAATCCACTGTGCAACTAGCTGACTCAAAGAAACTTGACCCTAATGCAGCTAAAGTAGCGAAAGGGGGTCCTGATCCAAAGTCCAAAAAGGGTAACGTATCTACAGTTGCAAAGAATAACTTACCCTCTACCGATGCATATAATCCAGCGCCCACTTCGGTTAAAACTCCTCTACCCCCGCCCAACCTAAATTCCAACAAAGCACCACCACCAATGCCCCAAACACTAACCGCTTTACTGACTACTACTCCAACACCCAAAGACACTGCTCCTACTCAGTCTAAATCCAAGGGTGATCAAACATTCACGGGAGAGAAACCCAATTACAACCGTAAACCAAAACCTGTCAACCTCCCTCCAGAGGCTGCCCCTTACACGCTAGTTTTGGCAGAGGTTCCTGAATTAAAATCTACAACAATAGGAACAATATAATCCCTTAGGAATAAAGTTATCAGCTGGTTATCCACATACAGACCGCTTCCGAGAGGAATAACCAGCGATATCTCTATGGTTAGGCGGGTACATGGGTGGGATACTCCAAAAAATCAGTAAGGGGAGACTGTGTTTTGGTCACCTTCAGAGAACCGGGCACTGCTGCCTACATCTGTGCCTGGGACTCTGATGACCAAGCCAGCAAAATCCAACCTCTCCCACTCTCATTCTTTTATCCATCAAGTCCATATAACTTGGAGGATCAAAGATGGGGGCATCACCAAGACTTACTGGATGACTGGGGAAGTGGTCGAAGGGAGAGAAGCGCTCCTCTTAATTATGGGGGAAGACCCACTGATCATTTCATGCTGTTTGAGGAGGATGAAGGCTGGGAAAATATCACAAGGAGGAGGGGCCGCGGGGGAGGATTTACAAGAGGTATCCAAGGGCCCCACAGAATGCATTATCCAGCCCATTTCCCTGTCTATAACAGATATAGCAGTTTGGAAATGGTGGATTGACGCATGGACAATGGGGGGTGTGAACTGCCAGCTTTAGAAGGGATGGGGAACAGTCCACTCTCACTATCCACTCTGCTCACAGGGACACAAAACCCTTTGGAACTAAATCTAGCTCCGGAGTCCTCTCCAGAGGCTCCAAACGCGACCCATACTAATCCAAGACTTGACCCGGCTCATTCACCCCCAATACAGGTGGTTACTCAGGGAGGCTAACAATAACATCACTACGGGCCTATCCTTTACCAAACTATGCCCCTTAACCCTGGTTTCGTGGAACGTTGCAGGTTTAGCCAGTAAGATTGACTCTCCTGACTGGGCCTCATCTATTAGTTCTAAAAACGTTCTACTTTTTCAGGAGACCTGGGCGCGTGAGGAAATCTTACTTCAGGGTTTTGCAGCCTTTTTTAAACCTGCTAAGTGGGGGGGAAGGGGAAGGCCATCGGGAGGACTCGCGACATGGATAGCAACAGATTTAGGCTGCCAGGCTAACTGCCTGGAAACAGATTCAGATGATATTTTGGCCGTCTTATTGGAGTGGCCAAATTCCTCTAAATTGGTGGTTGTAAACATATATTCCAGGCCGGTACCAATGTCCAAGGAATCCAGCACCATAGAGCAACTCTCTCTGTTCCTTGACGGTATTCCCTGGGAACTTGCATGCCTGGTGGAAGGTGATCTAAATTCACAGTATGAACCACTATCAGGTCTACGTGATGGCCCCTCTCTTGAGGAAGACTTACGTTGGCGCGTCCCGGTGACGGTGGCACCTCCCCCGAGAGCTTGGACCCCCCTGGCCTTGCAGATTACTGCCCTCACCCTAAACCAAGGATTAAGGGCCTGCAATGGTCGCTGTAAATCAGACATACCTAGCACCTGTACTTACAATAAAACTGGCAGAGAATCGAGAATATATTATATTCTCGTTAAACTATCCATGTGGCCACAAGTAGTCGATTTTAAAATCATCGAGAGAAGGGATAGTGACCATAATGCCCTGGAACTTTCCAACATCTCACCAGGGAACGAACCCTCTACGCTTGGCACGGATAATGACAAGTCAGGGCTCCTACTAGAAAATAACCGGAGGAAAGTCAGGTGGGAGAAATTAGTCACTAGGGGAGACAGATTACCCAAACTATATGCAAGGATCATTCCGCACTTGGAGAAGGCTTTCCAGATAGGGAAAGAGGCGGAAGGGCCAGCTAATAGAGAAAAGCTCGCTCACACACATGCTGAGCTAATTAGTACCCCAGAGCTAGATCTGTTCTCAAAGTCGGGAAAAAGATCAGGACCCCCAGCCAAGACGACCTGGTACAATGCTACTTGCAGGGAATTCAAGACCAAACTGCTACTTGCCATCAAGAGTGGCAACAATAGGGAGGAAATCCAAGCCAGGAGAAGATCTTATAGGAAGCTCTTGGTAGACGCGAGGGCCGAATGGGACCAGGAATACTGGTAAAATCTCTCGAGGTCACTAACCACTCGAGACTCGCGCAAATTCTGGCGCCTGGTCTCAAACGGCACAGAGGATTTATCCTCCGCTATCAAGCCTAATATTACTCCCGGCTTATGGCAGAGCCATTTTAAGGCACTGTACTCAGCAGAAGAAAGGTCTCCCAACATCTCAAACAGTACGACAGGTTTAGGCACATGTGGCGACCGTTTTACAGAAAAAGAGGTGAGGGCGGCTATAGGTATGCTTTCCGCTGGAAAAGCCCCCGGTCTTGATGGGGTACCTGGGGACTTATTCAAGCAAGAACCAGGGATATGGGGCGCATACCTCACATTGATATTCAGCGCCATCCTGGGGGGTATGGAGGTCCCGGATACTTGGCTGGGCGCAGAGGTGGTCCCAATTTACAAAAAGGGGTCCCCTCTGCTCCCAGCCAACTACCGCCCAATTAGTCTTATTGACATATCCCAGAAGCTCTTTGGGAGACTGTTTCTGAATCGACTACAGGACTGGGTAGACGAGATGGGCATTCTGACTCCCTATCAGGCTGGATTCAGACAGGGAGTGTCCACAACAGACCACATTTTTAGGTTGAACCTGCTATACTGGAGGACAGCTTTAATCGAGGGCGGCACCCTGTATACAGTCTTTGTAGACTTTGATTTGGTACCAAGACTGAAGTTATGGAAAGTTTTGGAGGAGTTGAATGTCCCTGGAGATATTTTGGGTATCCTGATGAGATTGCACCATAACAACTATGCCCGCGTTAGGTGTGGCAGAGGAGGCAACTTAACCGAAAGGTTTCCCGTTCGCAGAGGGTTAAGACAGGGTTGTGTGCTCGCACCGACCCTGTTTTGCCTCTTTGTGAACGGGATAGTTGACCACCTAACCAGGATTCCCAACACCGACGCCCCAAAGCTGACTGGCAGCAGGGTGCCTGCAATCATGTTTGCAGATGACACCCTGCTGCTGTCCAAATCCCCTATGGGCATTCAACGTGTCTTGGACGGGTTCTTACAGTTCTGTCTAGATCGAGGACTTGAAATCAACCCTCAAAAGACTAAATATATGATCCTCAACCCGAAGCCGCATAATCAATCCCCACCAAGGTTGGTCCAACTGGAACGGGAGTACACAATTGAATACCTGGGGATCACTCTTAATGAACACCTAACGTGGTCATCCCACCAGTCGAAAGTGAACATCAAACTGGCACAGTTGGCGGGTGGCACTATGAGACTGGTGAACAAATCCCCCTTCCGTCCACTTAGCCCCATTATTCACATCTATAAAGTCCAAGCCCGGGGTGGTGTCACGTATGGGGGTGAGCTGTGGGGGCACATTCCATCGTCCAAATTATTAACAACTGAAAACAAATTCTTGAGACAGATTGTTGCTCTTCCACAGAGTACTCCACTACTCCCGCTCAGACTGGACTTGGACATTCGACCTATAACGGAGGAGCTGGGCCTAAAGCCCTTGACATTCTGGCGGCGTCTATGGAGTAGTCCAGACCTTTCAAATTACAGAGCTGAGTTGCAGGAATTTCTAGAGTTACCCAATGCCAAAACAATGCCATGGCTGATCTACATCAGGAGAACGCTGGAGGCAATTGGACTCTATGAACTATGGACAGACCCACTAAATATTTACCCAAAGAGCCCAAAAAAGGCACTGGCGAGAGCTTATTACGATCACATGCTCCTTACAGCCTTGGACGGTGCACGGGAGGGGTCACTGTCGAACAAGTTCATACAAACAAAAGATTCCTACCATCTCGAAAGCGTCCTAGATGCCATTTCTCCACAACTAACCGGGAAATTATTTCTCCAATGGAGATATGGAACCCTTCTCCTAGCATCGTTCACAGCATCCTGGTCTTCTCATTCCTCTTCAGAAATTTGCCCGGCCTGTGGACATTCAAAGGAGAATGACGTTCATGTTGTCTTCTTTTGCAGGGGCTACGAAAGGAGTAGGAAATATTGGCTAGTCCCTTTGCTCAGAAACCTGGGATTCAGAACTTTTCTACCCGCTTATAGAGTCCTAAAGACAGACTTATCCCCCACTCTAGTATTTGCTCTATCTAAATTTTTAACCTCCATGTGGTATGCTCAATGTCGCCGTGTAAATATGTTGTGTTAGGAAACCTGAAGTCTTGAGACAGTCCCAAAATTGTGTCACATTTTTAAACTCCAGTTTTTATCTTGATCACTAATGTTGTTTAATATGCTTTTTAAATTTTGTATGGAATTGAATGTATATCTTTTATGATCTTGTGATCGAAATAAAGACTATTAAGTAAGGTATTCCGGCCTGGAGGAGATGTGAACCTACTCCGCCCAGAGCAGGCATTGTTCCCAGTCCCTTAGAGTACTGACTCTCATTCCATGGGGCCAGAAATATGTCTGCTGGTGGCAGGCTGGCAAAGACTAGTCAGAGACCACACTAGTGTTTTCTAGGTTTTCAGAGGGCACCTCTAAGGTGGCCTCTGTGTGCATCTATAATAAATCCAACACTGGCAACAGTGTGTATTTATTGAGATGTGATGTTTGGTACCAAACATCCCTGGGTACGGTGAAGATATCATGGTGCTTACCTGACTACTTACAATATCCAAGAATTTACTTAGATGTTGTAGGGTAATATCTGTGATATAGTGCACCCTGCCATAGGCCAGTAAGGCCTATGGTAGGGGTGACTTACCTATACCTCATGCAGTGTCTGTGGGCTTGGCACACCGGGTTGTGTGCTATATCAACTCTTTGGTTGCAGTTTTCATGGTGTTGGTGAGGGGCTCTTGGGTGGCATAATGTGTGCTTCAGCCCTGCTGGACCCTTTTCAATCCCAATGCCCTAGGTGCCAGGGGTGCCCTTTACTAGGGACTTACAGGGGTTGTTGAAGTTGTGTCAATTGTGGTGCAGTTTTAGGAAAGAACTCTGGCGCTGGGAACCTGGTTAGCAGGGACCCAGTCCACTTTCATTTGAAATCACATCATGTTTCAGGCAAAAAGGGTTAACCATGTCAAAAGTGGGAGTTTCCTTCATCACCCCACCCCTCAAATGAAAAAGGATGAAAGCAGCCTTTCCCTAGAGGGTCTTCATCATTTGAGTGGAAGAACGCAGAAAGGTCATCTGCATTGGCATGGTCAGTCCCAGTCTGTGTTCTACTGTAAAGTCTATCCCCTGTAGAGATATGGACCACCTGAACAGTTTTTGATTTCAACCTTTCATTTGCCATCTAAGTGACCTGTGGTCACTTTAAATTAGTAAGTGAGAACCAAACAAATATGTCTCAGCTTCTTCAGGGACCACACTACAGTAAAGGTTTCCCTCTCAATCGCACTCCCACGCTGCTCTCTGTGGCGGAACCTCCTGCTAATGAAAGCAACAGGTTGCTAATGGTCATCTTCATTGGTCTGGGATAGGACCACTCCTATTCTGTGTTCAGAGGCTTTCAGAAAGGGTGCAGAGAACATGGTTTCCTTTAGGGTGTCATAAACCTTTTGACAGCTCGCAGTCTAAGTAACCTTCTTGGGTATCTTTTTGGAGGTCAGCTCTGTGAGGGGGCCACAATGAACCTGTATCCCTTCACAAACCTCCTGTCAAGGAATGCCCTGACTTGGGTCTGGGTGGTTGGAGCTACCCAGTCCAGAATTTCTTGGCTGAACTTGGCCTGCACCTAAAAGGTGGCCTAAGTACACAACTGTGCCCTGCCCTTTCTGGCACTTAAATTGTCTTGATAGTGAGGCCTGCACTTCTCAGATCCTCAAGGATCTTGCCAAGGTGGATCAGGTGATTTTGCCAGTTGAACCTAAAGACAGCAATGTCACCAAGATAAGCTACACTAAAGAATTCCAACAAAGCAAGGTCTTTGTTCACCTACCTTTGGAAGGTGGCAGGGGTGATCTCTAATCCAAAGGGCATAACAGTAAACTGGAAATGCCCAGCTGGGCTTGAGAGTGCTGATTTTTCTTTTGCTCCAGGGGTCAGACCTATCTGCCAGTGGCCTGATGTGAGACCAAAAGTACTGAGATATTTGGCTGTCCCTAACCTATCAGTTAATTCAACAGCCCTAGGAATTGAATGTGCATCAGTTTTGGTCATAGCAGGTAGGCTGTCCCCAAGGCTCACATCATGTGTACACCAGTTAGTCTGACCATGTGCGTACACCAGTCAGTCTGACAAGGGGTCAAGGAGAAGAGCTCAGCAAACTGATTTACGACTTACCTGCAAACAGTTTGCTGTTGGGCAGTGAAGGTGTCTGACAAGACCACTCCATCAACTGATCCATCTTTAGGGTTGTTTGAGAGTAGGTCAGGGAGAGCTTCACTCACTGCTTCCTTATCCTCATCAGTGACCATCAGCATGGCCACTTCAGCCCTCTCATGATAGGATTTAATGAGGCTTACGTGGATGACTTTCTTGGGGGTTCCTGCAAATGCCAAGGTCCACCAGGTAGGTGACCTCCCATTTTTTTTCTCAAAGATAGGTCAGGGCCCAGTCCATATGCCCTGGAGGGCCCTAGGAGCCACAGGCTCCAAAACCCAAACCTTCTGCCCTGGTTGGAACTCCACCATGGCAGTATTTTGATCCTACCAGAGCTTCTAAAGCTCTTGGCTGGCCTTTTGGGAACGAAGGATAAGCACATAGTCCAGAATATCCTGTTTAGGCTCTTTAAGAGGCTTCTTCCATCCTTCCTTTACAAGACACAATAGCCCTGTGACAGGATGAAAAAACAGAAGTTCAAAGGAGGAAAACCCCACTTCCTTCTGTAGTACCTCCCTGTAGTCGAAAAGCAGGAATGGCAGTAAGACATCCCAACTCCTTCTGATTTTTTCAGGGAGTCCACCAATCATACCTTTCAATGTCTTGTTGAACCTTTAAACACACACATTGGTCTGCGGATGATATGGGGTAGTGAACCGGTAGGTCACTTCACGTTCAGCCCACATGGGTTTTAGAGGCAGTGGTAGTTCTAAGGGGAATAGCTTCAGAATACCTGGTAACATGATCCACTACTTACACAGTTCTCCCCGAGCACTCAATTATATAATACATAAATTAATGTGTACTCAAGATCAAGTAGAAGGAATCCCGTGCGGAAGAGTAGATGAAACCAAATCCCAAGTAATAGCATGACCCGATCATGTGATGAACAAAGTAAAGATCCACCACCACTAGATAGAATACAATGAAAGACACTATATGCTGAATTCACCTTTATTTTCTTAAAAATATCTCAAATATCACTCCAAATTCCTACTCCAGTTGATTCCATAAAAATATCCTGAAATTATACCACACAGTCAAAGTAAGGTTTTGATTGTTTGTTTATTTTGGGTTGCAGCCCTGAGGAAGTCATTGTGCTTTACCCAGCACAACAAAACACGTGTTGGCTGCTGTAATTTAGATATTGAATTGGAAAAACGAAGATTGTTATTCTGGATATGAACTTTGAAAAATAAATCTACCTGAATATACGAGGATCTGGAATATTGTATCAATATTTGGATCAAGGATCTCTGTGACTGTGTCATTTGGATTTTTTTGACCATGTTATTTGAGTGCTTATCTCATAAAGACACTGTTACTATATAATTGAGTGCTCGGGAGAACTGTGTACGTTTTAGATTCACCTTGGTGGATCGTGGTGGGTGTTGTATGGTAACCACACCTTCCCCCCTGGTAGTCCCGGGATGACTTAGGTTCTTGTTAATGATTTTTTCCCCCTATAATTTGCTGAGCGCCCGTCTTTCTGTTGGTTACCACTTTGCATGATCCACTACTACCAGTATGAATGTGTTTCCTGATGCTGTTTGAGGGTTAAGCTGAACAACAGTGTCAGTCTCTACCCTTTCAAAGGGAACCCCAGCCACTGGAAATAAAATTAAGAGTGCCTTCAGGTGGCCACCTGTCTTGCCTCTGGCTTGACAGGAAGCACATGAGGTACAAAACTCCTTCACCTTCTGGGACATACCTGGCCAGTAGAAGTGGTTCACAAACCTACTTCATGTTTTAGTCTGGCCTAGAGGCCCAGCTATGGGGATGTCATGGACCAATGTGAGAAGAAACTCCATAAACTGCTGAGGTACTACTACTATCCTAGTGGTAGCTGTTTCGGAGTCTCTGGCCTCAGTGTAAATGAGCCCCTCCTCTCAATAGATCCTGTGGGAGCCACCAACATCGCCCTTTTCCTGATCAGCAGCTTGCTGTCTCAGGTCTTTAAAAGTGGGACAGGTTCTCTGCCCCTGGCACAGGTCATCCCTAGAGGGTCCTCCCTGGATCCAAGATCTCTGCTGTGTAAGGCCCAAACTCCTAGGACTCAGTTCCATCTGGGGCTGACAAGTCGTCTCCCTGAGGAGAGGGGACTTGATCTGGTGTCTGTATAGAAGTTGGCTTCCCAGACTTTTTGCCTTTTCTCTTGCAAGGTTTGCCCATCATTTAAGGCTCTCACACTTCCTTTTCACCCTAGGTTATACTCTGTGCTTTTGTTTTAACACCCACCCACTCAGAAATAACGAACATGGATGCACAGGCTTCACTTTCTACCTCAGCTCATGCTGAGGACTCCAAATCATTGATAAGCAGATACTGTGCAAGGATTGCAGAAGATACCACCACCTTTTTGTTGTCAGTGAGCCATTCCTACTCTAAGGACACCAATGCCGTTGGATTTACCTGAGCCTGATTATCAGAATTGAGGACTGTACAGGTCTCTCCAGGCAAGTACTGGTTTCAGGACACCAGTTTCTCAGTCACCATGGGCACACTGGCAGCAGTATCTCTCAGAACTTCAAATCAAACCCCAATAATATGTGGCAGTTGTATGTACTTCTCAAGATTACTAGGGAACACAGCCATGGTAGCTACATCCACCCCGCCCTCTGTGACTAGAGTTGCCTCAGTGAGCTCCTTGACTTGATCAGTTCCCCCCTATGATTCCATCTGGAGACTTACTATTGCATTTGCTGCAGGTGCGCTAGAGGCATTCTTTTTGTTTAACAGCTAAGGTCTCCAGTTCGGTGTCCAAAAGCCTGACAGTCATGACACCAAGCCTTTTTGGGATCACAATTCCCATCCAGGTACCCACCCTTAGACTGTGTAGAGTTTTGGGTCCCACTCTCCTGAGCAGGTATTTGGGGGCCTTTAGAAGACTCACTTTTGTTTCTATCTTTTTGGTCACCATCTTTCTCTTGGGGGTCTTTTAGGCCTCTTGCTTTTGGTCACCCCCACCAGTGGAAGTTTTTGTCACCCTTGGTTCGACCCAGTCATCTGCCTTCTTCACCAACTCTTGAGGAGAAAGTGGACATAGGTCTACCAGGATCTGATGTAACTTCTCTTGATAACTGTTAGAAATGGGTTCTCTAGTTGGCAGTGGTATGCTCCCTGTCCAAATAGGGACTCTCACTCTAGTCAGGGTAAGTGCATCACACGCGTAAGATAATCCATGCTCACCCTCCTTGGTAGCGTGGCATGCGCAGTCAGGCTTATCTCAGAGGCAATGTGTAAAGCCTTTGTACATACACACACAGTAACAAAGTGAAAACACAACAAAAAGACACCACACCAGTTTTAGAAACATAACCAATATTTATGTGATTAAAACAAGACCACATGACACAAATCTAACATACACAAGTATATCACTTTTAAAAGGTTCAAAATAGTTCAGTCCCTAGGAAAGTATGGAGGCGTCCCTTTTAGCACAAAGTGCATGGGATGCATCAAAATCAAAGACAAAAGGTACAGGGGAGGTGTAGGGGATGTGAGGTGCCGGAAAATCAAAGGGAGGTGATGTGTTGGTTCCTTACTGCCAGTGAAGGTGATGTGTTGGTTCCTTACTGCAGTGAGGGGAGGTGATGCGTTGGTTCTTTAACGTCATAGGAGGTGATGTGTCGATGCCTTACTGTGAGGGAAGGTGATGCGTCTATCTCCAGACCCACTGCCTCATTTCATTGCTGCTGGGCAATGTCAATGAAGAACTTGGCACCCAAAGATGATGCATTGAAATCCAGATGTGCTGTGTGGATGCGGCAGCGGCATAACAGGAGCTGTCTCGATATCACAGCTATGAAGCAGGAACTGCTCAGATTTCTTCAGACGCACAGCAAGGCCTGTGCCAGATTCAGAGCACGCACCATTGAAGTTGGTGACACAGTGCTCGGAACTCTGGTTGCGGTGATCTTTCAGACACATGGCAGGTGCTGCAATAATTCTTTAGCCACACACTGACGATGCATTCGTTTTTCAACTACACAGTGGTTCTGCGTTTGAAAAAAATGGGCTCTGAGAGTTGATGAGTGAATTTTCTTCTCAGATTTTCCAGATTCCACTTCCAAGGGCAACAGAACTTGATTTGGCACTATTTGACAAGTCAGGGCTCTTAGCTGCAGAAGAAGAGCCCGTGCACTGGTAGGGGAGGTCTTTGATGGCCCTTAGATTTCTTAACAGGAGGTAAGCACACAAAAGCCCTTAGAGTACTTTGGAAAGCAGGATGTAGACAGCAACGTCCAGACCTTTCGCTCACAGGATAGAAGCAGCGAGCAGCAGGCCAGCACAACAAAGCAACAGAGTGTCAGTCCCTCCTTACGCATCAAGCACTTCTTTCTGGATGAATGCCCTTGTTGTCCAGAAGTTTTCTGAAGTTATGGTGTCACAGCCCCAGTACTTATACCAGTTTCTGTCTTGGAATTAGGCAAACTTCAAAGGAAAGTCATTGTAGTGTGCAAGACCCTACATTTTCCTGACCTGGCTCCAGACACACCACACGAGGGTAGAGACAGCTTTGTGTGAAGATAGGCACAGCCTATTCAGATGTCAATGATAACTCCTCCCACCACTCTAGCTCAGGAAGACCCCTCAGCCTGGTGATGGGCCATCAGGATATGCAGGGCACACCTCAGCCCCCTTTGCGTGACTGTCTAGAGTGCATGTACAAGCAACCCAACTGTCACCCTCCCACTTTCTAAAAGTGGCATTTTCAAATACGCAATTGAAAAAACAACTTCACTAAATGATTTCTTTTTTAATTTGTGAGTTCAGGGACCCCAAACTCTAAATCTTCATCTCTTCCAAATTGGAAGTTACACTTCGAAGATGTTACAAGGCAAATCCAATGAAGATGTTACAAGGCAGATCCAATGAAAACCTATGGGAGAGATAGCCCTTGCAATAGTGACAAAGGAAATTAGCAGTATTTCACTATCAGGACATTTAAAACACACCTGGACTTAGACTACCTTTTAAGTACACTGCACCCTGCCCATGGTGCCACTTTGGACTGTCCTTAGGGGTGCTTTACATGTAGTAAAAGGGAGGGCTTGGACCTGGCAGGTGGTTTCACTTGCCAGGTCAACATGGCATTTTAAAACTGCCCACACAGACACTGCAGTGGCTGGTTTGAACTATGGCTGAAGGGCTACTCATGTGTGTGGCACAATCCGTGCTGCAGCCCCACTATTATCATTTGATTTGCCAGCCCTGGGCATGTACCAGGCACGTTACTTGGGACTTGCAGTAAATCATATATGCCAGTCATGGATAACCAATTACAAATACAATTTATGCAGGGAGCGCTTGCACTTTAGCACTGGTCCTAAAACCAGCAAAAATTAAATGCAGCACACAATCAAAAACAGGTGGTCAGGAGCAAAAAGCACAGGGGAAAAACAGGCCAAAGATGGCAGGTCTAACAATAACAATTACTAAATAGATGGTCTTTCATGATTAAATTGTGAAGCCCATTATAGTCATGCACGTTGTTACCTTTCAACCAGCCACCTAATGTATTGACTGAAAAAAGTCTAAAAATTCAACCCAGGTCTGACTGGGGGTTTGTGAGTCTCCCTGATTTAGATTCGATATTCCTTAGTGGTGAGTCCAAAGCATTCAATCAATGTACCCTTCATGAGGTCATAAGATTTAGCCTCTTTCTCATTCAATTTCAGGAGTCGATCCCTGCATTTAACTGAGAACAGTACCCAAAAGAGAGAGTCCCAGTGCTTCTTGACTACCTTTCTACTGATGCAAGCTCTCTCAAAAGCAATAAACCACTTGGTGATACCATCACCATATGTATATTTGAGGACAAGCCTTCTGGGGATGTTTTAGTCAAAAGATTTCTCTCCCTCCCGAGTTATGAAATTGCTGTCATCAGAGATGTGTTTTAGGCCCATCTCTATTCTCTGTTTCTCTATGTCCAGGAGTTGAGCTAGCCTCCTCACCAGTCTTTCAAGAGTAAGCTCCTCCTCTGAGGGAAATATTTCTTCTGAGACAGGGGTCTACAACCTCCTCAGCATCATCTTCTCTTGTTTGATCCTCATGGGAATCATTTTAATCTCTCTCATAATATGCCATAAGCTTTCCAAGCTTCTCAATGGTAGCATGAGAGCCAGTTTTAATATCATAACCTTGTACAGCGAGCCCTTACCTGGGAGTAGGAAACCTCCATGTTAGGGGGTCAGGTTGGCTCCTGAGCCTGGATATCTGTGTCAGTCATCATTTCTACTAAAGTTTGGACATTTTTGGTGAGGTTAAATACCTAAACAAAATACCATTTGTCCTAACTAAAGTAATGTCTTTTACATTCTAACTGCCAATTTTAGGGACTTAACTAAGGCTCTAGTAGTTAATTTTTGAAATAATGAAAAATATTCCAACTGAAAAATTCTAATGGCTGAAGACAATTGTTAGATTTATTCATGTGGTCACTTATTGACAAAGTGGTATCAGCAAACTCGAAGTCGTACATCATACAGCTGCCACCAATGTAAGACACTGGCTCTCCATGTAGTGTACTAAAATGAGGTACCCTGTGCAGAGAGTCCAATGAGACCCAGATTGGTATAAAGAGGCAAAAGTAGATGATCCTTAAACTCTATTTGTGGTAGTGTGGCCAATCAGAGGGTAGTGCCAAGCACTTGTTGAACTCACAGAGGCAATAAATGAGACACACACTGAAGAAAAAGAGACCAAATTGAAAAAATAACAGATGTTTATATTGTTTAAGACCAAGAACTTTGAGCCAGTTATACAAGCCTGGAATGGCGCCTTTTGTGATTCTCAATTTGTGAGGTGCTATTTCCTATGTACAACAGTGTATTTTACACTGCCAGTGAATCCCAATAGGGTTGCAAATAGAGAGGCTCATGAATATTAATGAGCTTTACGCAATTTGCGACCCCATTGGAAATGGCAGGCCCTCCCAGGTATGGTGTCCTGATGGGCTCAGCAGACCACCATGTGTGGGACTGCTTTTAAATGAAGCAGTTTTTTTAAAATGCAGTCCGTTTTGCTTAAAGGAAAACAGGATGCATTAAAAAAAAAAAGTACAGAAACTTATTTGTTTAATTTTTTAAGGGCAGTTTAGTGGTCCCTGGGACCACTGCCTGCCCTTAAAAACATTTTCTCCTGCTTTTGCAAAGGGGAAGGGGTCCCCTGGGGACCCATTCCTTTTTGCAACCCCATTGCCACCCTCTTGAAGAGGGTGGTAATTTGCAAGTGTTTTGCACCCCCAATTGCGGACACAAAACATTCCTACATCGGGTTGCGCACTCTATTAGGAAGGGAACGCCTCTTCCTAATAGCGAGTCGCAAATGCCTATTTTGAGAGTTGCAAAAAATTGCAACTCGCAAAATATAGTTTGTACATTCCCTGTGCTATTTATGCATATGCAAACGCGTTCGCAAACCCATTTGAGCATGCAAAAATGGTCATACATCTGGCCCCTAGTTCACAGATAAGTACTTTTTTAGTTATGAATTTTCAAAGTTTGGTAAATTACTCACTGTTGTGGGAAATTATACCGAATTGAAGATAAATACGTACATGCATATAAAATCATACAGTCAGTTTTTGGGGTTCACCTACGCGAATTTAGGGTAGTAGCATGCCAATGTCCAATGTTCCATAATTGGATCGTCTGGAGCATCTCGAAACGGCTGGGAGCAGGGTGCTGAGGTCATTGGTAGCATGTGTTACAAAGAATGGGGCAACCTCAAAGCACACTGCACAAGGGGCCTACAGAGAAGTCCAGGGGACCTAGAATGAGGGATTGGGTTGCATGGTAGTACAGCTGTTTCATCAAGACCTAGGCTGAGCGGACTTGATGAGAAGATAGATCAGCCGGGCTATGGGCATCAAGATGGTCTTTGCGGTCAATAGCAGGTTGTAGGGACAATATCAGGGCAGTTGAGCCACTCACAGAGTAGGTTTCAGGGGCCTCGATGTCCCACCATGGGTGCTTGCTTCCTGGGCAGTTGGAGTCTGAATTGGTATCTTTGTCTCGGTGCTGGTTTCAGGTGGTCTAGTCCCTCGAGTATTTCTACAGCATGCCTTCCATAGGGCCTGTTGTCTTCTTACTTGTTTGGGGGACTGATCTAACCCTCAGAGCTGGTATACTTCTTCTGGTTTGGTTGCTGGATCAGCATGGCCGGGGAAAGTGGGTTCGGTACCTGTGGCTTCAGGGAGTAGTTCCTCTCCTCCAGAGGAGTTCTCTGGTGATTGCCAAAGGGCTGAAGATGCTCCGGGGCTCTTGGAGGCCTCACTGCACAGGACTTGTCAGCACACCATGATGGTTGAGTCCATTGAGGCAGCAGGCAGCGTTTCACCTGCAGCAGGTACTCTGTTCTCGGGTCAGACGACTCTTCTTAGTCTGTTGTCTTCATAGGTCCATCAAATCGGAAGTTCAGGGTCCAGGGATGCCACCTAAATACTAAATTTAGAAGCATTAAAGGGATTACCAGTTAGTAGCCAAATGGATGCCCTACCTTTAGTGTGACTGACTACACCCTCCTATCACCATTTCCGTTGGGTAGTGGAAATAACCCTGACCCTAAATGGCTAATTCTCTCTGGGACAAGATGGAGGAATTAGAAAAATGTGGTCCACATCACCTACTCTAACTTACGGGTGGGCCTGGCTGAATTTGGGCACACCTCCTAATCTAGCTAAGCTTACCACCTGTCCTCCCACCAAAAGTGGGCAGGGGGTTGGCAGCATCCTCCACTAATTGGAGATGCCTCAGTTGCATTTTAAATGTGGCATCACCTTTGATGCTTTAGATCTTGGAATGCCATCCCGTCCTATGGGAGGTATGGAGCACCTCTGCCCAGAGCAGGCATTGTTCCTGGCCTCTAAGAGTGCAGGTTCGCACTCCATGAGGTCAGAAAGACATCTGATGGTTGCAAGTTGAATAGAACTAGTCAGAGAATTGTTTGGCAGGTTTCTCTGTGTGCATTTATTAATAAATCCAACAATGGCATCACTGTGGATTTATTATGATGAGATATTTAGTACTAAACATCCCTGGGTACAGTGAAGCCATCATGGTGCTGAGGAACCTATAATGATGAGTGTCCAACCCATGTACTTTATATGGCATTCATGCAAACTTACAATACCCAAGAATGAACGTAGATATTATAGAGTCATATCCACTCAGGCAGATATGACCACCTATGTGATATAGTGCATCCTCTTTAGGGCAGTAAGGCATGCAGTAGAGGTGACCTACCTCTACTACAGGCCACCCAGGGATGTGTGCTATGTTTATGCCTTCTTTTTCTCTGCACCAAGACAGCCAGCCTGCAATGGCAGTTTGCAGGGCCTTGGTGAGGGGACCCTAGGGCGGCACAATTAATGCTGCAGCCCTAGTGGACTCGCTTCAGTCCCAATGCTCTAGGTACCAAGTTTATTTACAACAAGGGGTGGTGAGGGACAGAGTCTCTGAATTAAGCAGAAAGCTCTCACCCAGTCAAGAGATCAGGGCTAGATCCAACACCGTTTTTTAGCTCACTGCACCATCCCAGTTTCAGAACCTGGCTGTATGCAAATTAGTCTGTTCCTGTCCCAGTGCATGATGGGAACAGGGAAAACCAAACTACAAAAGCCAATTCTTACACTGGGAAGGAAACAAGCTCCCGGGGACCGGTTTCTGGCATTACAGCCATCTTCGGCCCGGTTTGCTTGAATCCTGATGGTGCAATGAGCAAGGGTCTCACATCTGAGAATACCCTTCCACGCTTAGGGTGGACAAAAATATTTACAACAAGGGGTGGTGAGGGACAGAGTCTCTGAATTAAGCAGAAAGCTCTCACCCAGTCAAGAGATCAGGGCTAGATCCAACACCGTTTTTTAGCTCACTGCACCATCCCAGTTTCAGAACCTGGCTGTATGCAAGTTAGTCTGTTCCTGTCCCAGTGCATGATGGGAACAGGGCAAACCAAACTACAAAAGCCAATTCTTACACTGGGAAGGAAACAAGCTCCTGGGGACCGGTTTCTGGCATTACAGCCGTCTTCGGCCCGGTTTGCTTGAATCCTGATGGTGCAATGAGCAAGGGTCTCACATCTGAGAATACCCTTCCACGCTTAGGGTGGACAAAAATATTTACAACAAGGGGTGGTGAGGGACAGAGTCTCTGAATTAAGCAGAAAGCTCTCACCCAGTCAAGAGATCAGGGCTAGATCCAACACCGTTTTTTAGCTCACTGCACCATCCCAGTTTCAGAACCTGGCTGTATGCAAATTAGTCTGTTCCTGTCCCAGTGCATGATGGGAACAGGGCAAACCAAACTACAAAAGCCAATTCTTACACTGGGAAGGAAACAAGCTCCCGGGGACCGGTTTCTGGCATTACTAGGTACCAAGTTGCCATTTACTAGGGACTTCCGGAGGCTACTGAAGTTGTGTCAACTCTGGTACAGTTTCAGGAAAACACTCTGGCACTGGGAATTATGTTAGAAGGTGCCTAGTGCTCTTTATTTGAAATCACATCATTTTCCAGGCAAAATGTGGGGACAAACTATTTTAAAAGAGGCTCTGCCTATACAGATCCACTCAGAAAGCCACAAACTCAGTCACAGACCCACAGAGAGATTCACACACCCACTGAGAGGCCCACTGAGGTACTCACACACCCACTCACATGCCATTCAGATACTTATGCATCAACTCACAGACCCTCACAGATTCTAATGTACTCACTCACAGACCCATACAGACTCTGATGCCCCAACTCACTGATGCAGCCAGACACTAATACCTCCACTCACAGACTTACTGAGACACTCATGCACTCCCTCACACACTAATTCAGAAACTCACATATGTACTCACAGGCCTACTGAGAGACTTACACACTGACTTGCAGACCCACTTAGTCACTCACACAGCTTCTCACAGAGCCATTGCTCCATGCACAAAGTCAAATCCAGAGTCACAAACCTTAAATGTGCTGTTGTGCAATGAATGTGTGCTTTTGCTTTGCGGATCTGTAACAGATTCCTGATTCCCCAAAATGTTTTTAAAACATGGATTTAAAATGGAAATTAGCTAATATTTTGTAAAAGGGTAGCTCTTAGAAGAACCTTTGTGTTTTTTGTGTGTTGATGATAACTACACATACAACAGGATGCAGTCTTTCAAGTTGTTAAGGAGTATTCTGTTGCCTTTCTGAGAAATATACTTCATCACTTCTATATATATGCTCCATGTCAAAGCATAAATTGTAGATGGAGCCATGTTGTGGTCTTCGAGGAATGAAGAAACTGTTTCATTGACATGTTTCCTGGCTTTGTCTAAGCATCAACAGAATTAGTCTGCCCATTTCCATGTCAGCCTTTGGAAAATATTAGAGTACTCCAAAGTAGCATGAGGAAAAATGCCATTAATTTATCAAAGGTATCCTTTATCAGGATTTCCAATCCTATCTCATAAGAGTGCCTAAATCATTGCCACCACAGTGCACAATTAATAGGTCTGGATGTTAGCAACCCACAAGTCTTTCAATCAAAGGGAGCAACTGCTGGCACATTACCCTCTCTGGCCAATCCAATTAATATTCACAACAGGCAAACCTAAGTCCCTATCAAAGCATCTCTTTCTAGTACACTCTATGGCCCAAAAACATAGCTGTGACATACAATTCACACTCTAACCATTTTAAAGTCACTACCACACAGGAGACGCCTGGAGCTCAATGAGACAAGTTAAAAAATAAAAGTCAGTTAAAATGGTGGAGAAGGTGTGGTTTAAAAAATACATGTTTGATCGGAGGCTTTAATTTTTTTTGGTAGATAAAAAAAGGCAGTGAGTTATTAGGTAAAGCAAGTTGATCTGTGATTGGTCTGGATACATTTAAAATAAGTTCTGCTATTGTGGATATGCTTGTATTTGCAAGCAGTCAACCGCACCTGCTACAGTTGAACTTGAAGCTAGTGTGCTGCAGTCAGAAAGTGCTCTAAACCTTTGACCAAGTGGCACAGAGGGTGTTTCAAGGGCGGTTGCTATAGCACCTGAGGTATAACAGTGGGAGGAAGGTACTTAACAAACTGCACTTTCATACATCAAAGGTGAGTGATTTAAACATAGTACAGCTTCTGAAATAGTAACTTCCAAAATCACAACCATCATAGAATCTCAAATGTAGATAAAAAATGATAGTATTCTAATGAAAAATAATAATAAATTAATGCAGTAACTCACACATTACTCACTCATCTATATATCTACTCACTCACATACATACTCTCTTATCCATACACTCACTTGAACACCCACTGAGTCACCTAAACATCCCCTAATATACCCACTCACACACCCATGCAGCCACTCACATACCCAGCCACTCATCTATAGAGTCACTGACACATCAACTCCTGCATCAATACAGACACACACATATCCACTCACTCACCCATACATGTACTCACACAAACACTCACTTACCCATGCAACACTCACATACCCACTTACTCACCTATACAGCTACTCATAGATGCACCTGCTCACTCATACAGGCACACACACATGCCCTCACCCATGCACCCACTCACTGACCCATAGATACCCATAGAGACACTCATGTACCCTTTAACTCACCCATTAAAACATGCACTGAGACTCATTCAATCATACAACTGCTTACACAGTCACTCACTCACTATACAGGCACTCACACACCCATTAATACACTTATACTATCCTTCTAGCATTGACTCACTCACTCATACAGTTACTCACAAACCAAGTACTTCATCCATACAACCACTCTTCCTGTCACTCACTCACCTATACTGCCACTCACATACTGACTCACTCACCCATACAGCACTCGTGCACCCCATCATTCATTCATACAGCCACTCATATAGCCTATTACTCACATATATACATACCCATTCACTCACCTATACATCCACTCACTCATGTTCCCACTCACACATCCATACACTCACTCACACACCTGCTCAATCACCTATCTACCCACTGACAAATCCACTCAGGCACCGATACAGCTACTCACATACCCAGTCACCCATCCATACAGTCATTGACACATACAATCATTCACACATCCACTCACTCCTTCATACAAGTAATCACACACCCATTCACTAAATCATACAGTCACTCATTTACCCATACAGCGCTCTCACACCCATTTATGCCTCACCCATACAGCCACCTCAGATGCCATCACTCACTCATACAGGTATTCACACATGCATTCACTTATACACCCACTCACCCATTGAGCCACTCAAACACCTTTTTTTCTCACCCATACATTTACTCACACAGTGACTCACTCACTCATACAACCACTTACTCACTCACTATACATTCACTTAAATGCCCACTAAAACAGCCACTCAAAATCCCAATCACTCACCCATACAGTAACTCAATGTAGAAAGCTGGCTCTCTATATAGTGCACTAAAATGAAGTACACTGTGCAGAGAGCCCAGTGAGACCTGGAATAATATACAGTGGCAAAAGTAGATAATGCTAATGCACTATTTGTGGTAGTGTGGCCAATCAGTTAGGCTTGTCAGAGGGTAGTGCTAAGCATCTGTTGTACTCACAGAGGCAATACATCAGACACACTCAAGAATAAATCCTAAACCAATTTTCAAAAATAGCAATTCTTTTACATATATTTTATGCACCAAAATTTGAATTGTTAGAAACGTTTTGAAAGTACAGTAGCATATAGCTGCAGAAGTAAAGAATGTAAACACTATCAACTATTACTGTGATGGTTGATGTAGAATACATGACGCCAACCTGCATCAAAATCAAACAGTTTTAGTATTGAGGGCAATGGGAGATGGGCAGGACCTTTGATCAAAATGCTCGATGGCAACCTTCATCATTGTCAGACAAGTTTAGAATTGCAGGCAATGGGGGAATTGGGTGATGGGCATAGCCGTCAATCAAAGGATGTCACAGTCAATCACCCTCTTACAAATCCTTAGAGACACTCACATTGTCACTCACTAACTTATAAATCCATTTACACAGCCACTCACTCAATATACAGACACTTACATACCCACTAATACACTTACATAGCCACTCAGATACCCACTCACTCACCCATACAGTTACTCACACACTAACTACCTCGCCCATATAATCACTCATCCCCTCACTCACTTACCCATACTGCTGCTCATACACCCACTCACTCACCCATACACCACTCATATACACACTCACTTACCCATACAGTAACTCACATGCCCTTTTACTCACTCATACAGCCACTCTCACACACACACACTCACCTATACATTCAATTCACACACCCATGCACTCATATATACACTCACACACTCCCTCAGTCACTTATACAGCCACTGACACCCTGTCACATGATACAGTCACTCACCCATACTGGTACTCATATACCCACTTTCTAACTCATAGAGTCACTTACACACACACACACACTCACTAACATACCCATACAGCACTCACACACTCACTCACCTATACAGCTGCTCACAGATGCACTCACTCACTCAAACAGGCACTCACTCACCCATGTAGCCACTAATATATCCACTCACTCGCCCATACAGACACTCACACACCCGCTCACTCATACGCTGATAAACATATAAGACATATTCAAACTGTTACAAACATACACATAGCATATCATTTTCCATTCTTAGACCAGAATTGGTGGTTCTAACAAGAACAGTTTTTTTTATAAACTTTATTTTTTTATTTTTTTTTAACAAATGTAGGATTTTTGGTGGTTTTGTGTTTGTTCAAATAAAACACACAAACATTGTACATCTGAACAAAAAGGACAAATGTCCTAGAAGACCTGTTATGAGAAAAAACTTAACTAACACATATGAGTGTTCACAATGTCGGCTACAGCAGGGACTGACTGTTTACCCATGCTTAAATTTGTTTTACAATTGATGCAAAACTCTCAAAGGTTTGTAAATTCAGAAATAGTTGTAGACAAATTTGATGTTATCCAAGGAACTGATTATGTCCCTGGTTGCGTATCCTCTGAAGCCGATGTTCATTCCTCACTCCTCTCTCTCTCTTTCTGAGCATTAATTAGATGTTTCGAGTGGATGGTTTTTAATTGCTTAAACATTGTGGATGTACAACAGGAGTACTTCTGTCTGTTCCTCTCAACAACACTTTCTGGCAAAGATTGAAAGTAACTTTCTTTGCATACACTTTCTTATCTCCCACCATAATGCTGGAAAATTGCCATTCAAAACTTTCTTTTTTCAGCCTAACATCCTCCTCTGATGAACCACTATGAGTATCTTCTGTCTCATTTCCACAGGAGATGCCATTCTTCTTCTAATTAAAAACAAAGTAAAACACCAAACAAAAACTAAATTATAATACAAGATAGAGAGATGTTCTAAAAGAACAGTCTCTCCTAAAGGTTGATGAAAAAGTGTGTGAGCTTCCTCTTGTAATGATTGAAAAGTGTTTCAAACTTAGAATATCTATTTGTTCATGAGTCACATGGTATTCGTAATGACACCATGATTATGTTGTAAACTAGCAAAATCTGTTTAAACAAGATTCAAAATATTTCTTCTCTATGATTCTATTTTTAACACTTTATTAGTGAACCTCTTATTTTAAAGAAGACCTTTAAAGTGTCTATATGTTTGTTTAAGGGCTTTAAAAAAACACACTGGAGTTTTAACTCTCCTGTGGCACCGAAAAAAATGATATGGCTTGGGCCTCAATGGATCAAGAAGTTCCAGAAAAATAATCAGCACCTTTCTATGGAAAGCTGATAACCATACCCTGGTTCCCACTTCCCTAGGTATGATTTACTAGAGACAGCTACAACATAGCTGCCAAGGATTCAGATTGCATATATGTGACACTATCATAATTTCAGTGTGTTTATGACTGACATTCGATGACTACGAGTGACACTTCCTCACAAGCAAAAGCAAGCAATGAAGGTAAGGTAAATATATATACATATAAAAAAATTACACCCAATTGAGCAACAAGAAATTCTAAGAAGATCTAAAAACTGCTGCAAAGCACCAGAAATGGAAGTGCACTGTGGGTCCCGACTACACCAAACAGGATATGGGAGGCCCCAGCGTGGATGGCAGATATCATTTCACTCTCCAGGATGCAGAAACACAGCTAGGAATTTTCTTTGCTGTCATGGTGAAACGCCTGGAACAACCTCTTGTGTTATATCCTTAAAGTGAATTAAGTGCATGATATTAAAATCCTGGTGCTCACCTACAGTGGTTTTGGGAACGCGTTTCAATCTCAATGCATTTCTAAAATGGAAGTGAATATCATCAACTTTCAAACAAATAAACACATGACAACACAAAGCAATATTGAAATGAACTATCCACACATGCAAACCCTAGCTGGATCCATGACTAACCCTGGGTGGTAAACTCCGCTCCGCTCGCGGAGTTTGCAGAGTTTCCTGCACTCCGCGTTATGTGGAGCTTGTGGAGTGCTGAAAAACTTCACTTCACACAGCGGAGCATAGTTTTTTCCCTCGCTCGCGTTCACCAATGTCAAGTTGGCGAGCCTAAGCGAGATAAATTCACCTCCCTGTGAGATTTTTTCTCATTCACGACCGCCAACATGAAGTTGGCGAGAGTGAGAGTGGAAAATAAACCTCCCGGCAATATTTCTCAATGTGGGGTGTCCGGTTTTCCATTGCTCGTGGTCGCGGATGCTCGCGACCGCTCGCGTTGAGAAACTACCAGTTCAAGTTGAGAAGGCTGCAGCTCGAATCAACTCGAGCAGCAAAAAAGGTAAGCTTGCGCTGTGCATGGTGCTGTTCACAATGATTGCACACTGCGGACAAGCATCTGGCACTATGCAATCACCACAACCTGCATTTTTCTACCGTACTCCGGTTTCTTTGCACTTCGCGCAGCTCTGCGTACTGCAACTCTACAAACTCCACCCAGGGTTATCCAGGACACCATTATATTGCATGAATGTTAATAAAATAATGCTGCAAGTACTTCCTATATGACTTGTGTAACTATTAAAAGAGCAACCCCTTTCACAAAATGCCAGTTAACTTTCCTTAAAGAAATTGTTTAGCAAGAACTCACGATGCTTCCGCTGCAACGTTGGCCGCTGCAACGTTGGTGTTTTGGTAAATAATTTGAGGCAGAAACACTATGGGGCCAATTTCGATGTGAGGTGGAATTGCTTCTGCCCGACACCAACTCAGTCCCGATGGCCTAATTAGGATGTGATCGCATTCCTACATTTCCAGGGAGCATGCATTAAAGCCATAAACCGGCTGTAATTTGTGCTCCCATAGGGAAATGGGAGGTGTGGTTCATACCTGCACCCCGTCGCAGGTACCTCAAGGTGCCGGCAATGGGGTGCAAGGATCAAAAGAGGGTGCCCCCTCGGCCCCCAACCAGAGGCCGCACAACCAAGGAGGCCCTGCTGGGAGCCCCTAAACATTATTTCCGACATGGTTTCTATGTCAGTCAAGCCAGCATGGAAACTATGCCGGAAACTGCATCATAATTTCAAGGGTGGAAAGGACCGCCCTTGAGATTACTGGTGGGTTTCTGACTGGTCTATGGGCTCCTGGAGCCTGTCAGAAGTCAGCTGGAATGACCGGCCAGTTTACATTCTGACCTCCAGCATCATAATTTGGGTGGTCAGAAAGTGAACCCAGGAGCCCATTACGATGTGACTTGTAAGGCTCCATCCTTTGTCATTACGATGCGGCTCTGAAGGTTCCCACAAACGCTGCATCTTAATTGGCCCCTTAGTAGTTTATTAACAGGTGGTCATTAAATTACATACTCACTTCTCCTCTCTGCAAGTCATCCTATCTCACTGCTGCGAGTTCTGAGGGTTAATATTATACATCGACAGTGCACATTCTATAAGTCCATACTTTTTCTCATCTTAAGCAACATGCAGTCGTTCTTGTTGACACCACTCTCACATATGGGTGGTACTTGCACTATAACCTTATTGCCCAAGAGAAGCAATATTATGGTCAGGTCTGCAAGTTATCCCTTCCAATAAAAAATCAACAGAAGGCACTGGATAACCATTGAAAGCTGGGTCCGACATGCTTGCAGTTTGTTAATTAGAAGCACATCTGGTCACTGCATCCACATGGCCCAACTTGGCTGGGCATCAGTTCAGTTCCATTTTTTTATTTAAAGAAACATGACGTTCGCACTGGCAAGTGTGCAGGGGGCTACTTTGTTTTTAATTAAGGTATCCTTTAGTTTATTGTGGCCAGCTGCTTAAATTGACTGGCAGCACTGGTATCAGCCAGGCATACAAGCTTTGTTTTGTCCAATTAAATGTAGTACCTCATGACTTCATGAAGTCAGAGGATCTCTAATTATGTGTAACTAATGTATTTAATGCTTTAAACCAGAAAATGCCTTTAAATATGTTAGTCTAATGCCTGATGTGTGGTAATTGGCTGGACTGTTACAGTGTTGCCTTCTAGTGGCTAGCTATATTTAGTGGTAGTTCCTCTACCAAGCATAGCTCCAGCTAAGTCCGTGTGTCGCTACAAGTTACTCTGGTGAGGGTTGCACTGTGTGAGGAACTAGTTTCATCCACCCATCTGCTGCCAATTCATATGTCACCTGCTGTGGGTGTTTCTACAAATGTTATATTATATATTGCCCAATATATTGCACAGGTCACAAATTTCAAAAGCAGAACTAAGTTCAGCACTATGTCACTATGTGGAGTGTTCTCATATGAATGATTTTACTTAGCTGCTATGTCCCCACTGAGAAATATATTAACACGGATCACTACAGAGTATTGAAGATAAAGCTTTACTGCTCACAAAATAACTCATACACTGATAAAGACACTAACACCCCCAGTCATAGACACAAATCCCTCATACTCCCAAAAAGAAACCAATACAGACACATCCAGACCTATATAGCAAATCACTTACTCTGTGAAGTATACATACAGTTATAGATTGACTCACTCACCCCAAAAATCACAATCACACACCCATTCACAGTCCCATACAGCCACTTAAACACCCTCTGAGCAACCTATTCAGCCACTAACAGACGCACTTTCAAAGATTACATGTTTTATTTAGGAAGTACAATTTTAAAACCATAGAAATTCACTGAAAAAAACAAAGGTTAAAGGGGTGTTATATTTAGGAAATAGAATATAATAAAAATATACAAATTCACTGAAAAAACAAAGGTTACAGGGATGTTGTAGCTAGGAAATAGAATAACAGAAACCTTTGAAATTCACAAAAAACAAAGGTTACAGGGACATTATAGTTAGGAAATAGATTTTTTTCAAAACTTAGAAATTCAATGAAAAGAACCAAAGGTTACAGGGATGTTATAGTTAGGCTCAGATTACACATTTACAAACCCATAGAAATTCAGCAGTTATAGTTACCTGGGCTAACTATAACTTACGCCACCCGCAGTGCACTGCTTATGACCTCACAAAATCCATCACTCATGACATGGTCAGTGACATCAGTGATGACATCACTGTTGACATCTCAAATGGCATAATTGATGATATCATCAACACTTCTACTCACACTACCAAGCAGCTTATCATACACCCACTCATATGTGCAAACATACACTCACATACACATTCACAGACAAATACAACTATTCATAAACCCATTCACTCATCCATATAGCCAATCATATACCCACTCACTTACCCAAAGTCACTCCCATAACCAATCATACAGCCACATACATACCCACTCAAACATCCATACAACTACTTACATATGTAGTCACTCACCCATACAGGCACTCAAACATGCATTCACTCGCCCATACAGCTACTCACACACCAACTCACATACTCATACAACCATTCACACACCAAGTCACACTCCATTTCAACCACGCAGCCACCCACTAACACACCCACACAGCTATTAACACACCTATACAACCACTCACACACCCAATGATCCATACAGCTGCTCACACAGTCACCCACTCGCCCATACAGCTACTGACACACCCACTTACCTGTATCTTCTTCTTACTTTTTAAACCCTAAATGGTATTTCCTGGAGTATATTGATGTTTACTTTCCTAGATTATGTCATCAGTGATGCCATTTGAGATGTCATCAGCGATGCCACTGACCATGTCATGAGTGATGAAATATGTGAGGTCATAAGCAGTGCATTGTTGGGCAGCAGAATTCCAATAGAAGTCCATGTTCTGGTGTGAACATGGGCTTCTATAGGAATTCTCCAGGGCATATTATCGAGCCCATTATCGCCGCTTTAGCAGCAGTTTTCTGCCACTAAACCGGCGATAATTGTAACGCCATTCCTGATAATATGCCCCACTGGTTTACCTATTGTAGTTGTACCGTTCAGGGAACTGTCTAACTTTTCTACACCACCTACTGATGCCTAGTGCTTTATTTCTAAAAACACATAAGTACATGCACTAAAATGTTTTCTTAAGAAGCCACCGCTGGCACTTGAGAATGCCAGAGATTACCGAATACCAGTACTGCAAAGTCATGACTTCACCCAACATCTATGTCTCCTGTCATCTTTTACTACCTCTCTTCATATACTGGGCCGGACTTGGAAGTTGGAACCCAAAGCAGTCCTGGCAAGTCCCGCCCGGAGGAGTGGGGGGCAGAGGTGGGTTGGGGAGGTGCAAGTGTGAATCACGGCTGCTTTTGTTACTGCGGGCCAATATTGCGGTACCGGCCCCCAGTAACAAAACATGGCCTGCACTGCTGCAAAACTGACTATCACCCTACCAGCCTCCCAAGAAAACACCTGATGCCCGCTACGGCCAGTCCAGCCGAATCCCTTCTCAATCCTCCTTTCTCCCTTTCTTGCCTTTCTCTCTCTTATTCTATGTTAAAGTCTATTTCAGTCCAGGTAATCCAAAATGAGTGCCAATGTCCACCACCTGCAACTACCTGCCAGAACAAAGCACAACTTACCATAACGTAAATAGACATATCACAGACACAGACACCAGGTCCTTGCTCACAACAGCTGTAAGAAGAAACTTGTCGTTTTGTTTATTAACGGTTCAGGGGGCATTTGTATCAATATCCCATTTTTCGAATCTTAAATAGAGAGATTTTGCGATTCGCTATTTCAGATTTGCAAAACGGGATGTATTAAAAAAATCGCTAATGTTTAGCGATTTCTTAAACATCGCAAAAAAATCTCAGAATATTGATTTGCGATTCCTTATTTGCGAAATTCGCAAATTAAGAAATCGCAAAATCCATAATCTGCAATACAGGTGCAGCATGATGACATCACAACTATGAAGTAGGAGTGATTTGCTGCACCTGTTAGCCTGAACCACAGTTATAGGCAGTTTGGAGTGTGTGAGGAGGCTGCACAGCACAGCAAGAACCCCAATGGAGTCTCAGAGGCCACATGAGGGCAAGGAGGGTGAGAAGAGGAAAAAAAAACATACATTCTCAGACAAAGAGCAGGAGGTGCTGATAGAGGGATGGTCTGCAGCTATGAGCTCCTCTTTGGGAAGAACACTTTGAAAGTCCCAGATGCAAGGAAAAGGAAAATTTGGTTGCAAATACAAGAGAAAGTCAATGCTTTGGGTGTGACTCATTGTAGCATTGAAGAACTGCGCAAGAGGTGGTACGATATTGCTCAAAGGTCTAAGGAGAGGGTGGCAGCCAGACTAAAGGAGTCAAACAAGACCGGGGGAGGAACATCCACAGCAGCACAGCCAACGTCCCATGAAGAGCTTGTGGAGTCCACTCTCCTGCCTGAGAGTGTAAGTGGTGTGGCTAACATTGACAGCTCCGACCCTGCATCCAGCAGTCAATGTAAGATGCATGGCAAATATTTCTGCACACATCTCCATAGCATGCACACTGCCTAGAATGTGTAAAACAGAAACAACACATGTTACTCCGGTCCACTCCTTACAGCACACACAGCAATGCATCATGGGAGTTGTAGTTGGATGTAGGATAGTGTGTCCATGACACATAGAAAATCATGTGCAAAATGTGGGTTACAGATAAGGGAATAAGACAGTGTCAGATGTCAGACAACTCAAAACTTAGAAACTTTATTGAGTCCAAAATGTAGACAAAGACAGTATCTCATGTGTCCCCATTTACCTCCACAGCACAATCCAGGGCACTTGATGACAGTGCAGTGGGAGATTATGTAAAAATTCCTTTGGTGCAGTCTGATGATGGGGACTCCAGTGAAGACTCACAGCACACAACCATCACGGGTAGGAAGCGCACACATGTGCCCCCCGTGCCTCCATTGGAGGATGACTTAGATGCCACAGGGGCGGCAAATGAGAACAGAGAGATAAGGCAGGGTGTGTCAGACATCCGTAGACATGAAAGACCACAAATCAGTGTGGCAACAATGGAAACACAGAGGTCAAGGAACAGGAGCAGCACTGGCACCGAAGAGGAGCATACTGTTTTTGCAGGTCTGGAAAACAACATGCTTGAAGTACAGCGCTTGCAACAAAAATCATTACGCGCCATTAACAAGCAGCTGAGCCCCCTCAACAGAAATCAGATGTACATGGGGGAGGGCATCATGGCCATGGCCAGTGCCATACGTGACCTATGTGACACTCTAAAACAAAATGAAGATGCCAGGGACAGGGCTGCCCAACATGCCAATGCACAACTTCACAATTACACAAAGACGGTGAACCGCCTCTGCACCACCACCAGCAACTTCACCCGTCACAGCATTACAATGCAGCTGCAAATGTCACACTGCTGCCAGGACATTGTGAGAGGGCTGGAACAGGTCACAAGTGCAGTGGAACAAATGCAAACTGCCAACTCTGGTGGCAGCACACTCATGGTCTCTGGGGAGAATGAAGAGACCTCAAGTAGGAGTAGCAACATTCCTACATTGCCTGATGCACGACGTTGCAGTGGCAGACAGGGTGCAGACAACGGAGGGCACTCAGACTGGGCACCGACCAGCACTAATCGGTCACGGAGGAGGTGAACTGCATATTGACACATTTGTGGCAAGGGTTGCTGCAACCCAACAAATCAGATTGTGCACATTCTTGGGGATTACCTGTACTGTATACATAACATGTGCTGGGTACAGCAACAGTTAATCTTTGTGAAGTGTGAATAAACACATCACATATGTCCAACATCATTTTGGCTCATCATCTTAATTTCTTACCTAGAAGTAGTTTTGTGTGATCTCAGTCCGCCTCTGACGTCTGGCAGCTGCCCCTACTCCTGCTGCTGCCCAGCCAGGGGAGGTGGTCAATCGTCATCCGATGTGTCTGGTGCCTTTCCTCATAGCCATGTTATGGAGCATTGCGCAGCTTGCCACGACTTTACAGCATGTCTCAGGGCTGTATTGCAGTGCTCCTCCACTTTTATGCAGGCATCTGAACCGGCTCTTTATGATTCCAAAGGTACGCTCTATGACGCTGCGTGTACATCTGTATGTCCTGTTGTGTCTCCTCTCCTTTGCATTGGCTGGATCCAGATACGGGGTCAGGATGAAGTCCCGCACTGCATAGCCACTATCACCTATGGGGATACAAATAATAGGTAAGTCAATGTCCCCCCCCCAAAGAGATGTAGTGGATGGATGTATATGTGCCAATCATTTACCTAGCAGGTATCCATCTCCAAACTCTCCTGCACTAAGACGTCTGTGTATCCCACTATGTCTAAAAATGAAAGAGTTGTGTGTGCTGCCAGGGTATTTTGGTACAATTTAATTGATAATATAGTTAGCATTGCACACAATCTGCACATTCAGGGACTGGTAGCATTTACGGTTTCTGTACACATATTCAGTTGCTGCTGGGGGTGTGAGGGCCACATGGGTCCCATCAATGCAGCCAATGACGTGGGGGAATCATGCAATCTTGTAAAAATCTATATTGGTCTGCTGTAATACCTGTTGGGTGCTAGGGAAGTATATATGATGTGATAGCCTCTGTAAGATTGCAGTGCATCTAGAAAGGCATGGAAAAGTGAGATAGGGCACTATGTGACACCCCGCCAACCTCTGCTATGACTCCTTGGAAACTCCCTGAGGCCAGGAGGTGCAGTGAGCACAAGACCTGCATATGGGTGGGAATCTTTTGGGTCCTGCGTGTTGGGTGTTCCAAAAAGGGTTTCCGCTCCTCAATCAGGTTCAAGATGGTCTGTGGGAGCAGCCTGTACTTCTCATGGATGTCCTCTTCAGTCTGCTGGAACAGAGTGATGCGCAGCCTGAAAATACGTTCCTGTCTCATTTTCCTCTGTGCAAGGGCACCAATACGCAGCCTCCTGGCTATCACATATAGTGCTCCCATTGTGGAAGTTTCTTTTGCATTGTGGGCTGTTTTAAATTCCTTGCAGCTGGTTACCACCTGCATGCACTTTGTGGTAATTGTGAATTCTTTATTGGGGTTTTGTCCAAATCGCTATTTGCAAATTTTTGTTACATTTCCTTGCAATTTCTTAAATTGCGATTTCCTTTGTGCCACTTTCGCTAACAGAGAAAATCGCAAATTAGGAAATCACAAGGATATTCACAGATTTCAATTTTTCGCAAAGTAAGAAATTGCTATTTTTGCGATTTCTTATTTTGCGATGGCATTGTGTCTCATACATCTCAAATTGCGAATTTTTTATCACAAACACTTTTTTTTGCAATTCACAGCGTTTGCGACTAAAAATTCAGTTGATACCTATGCCCCTAGGTCTTTTTTTGCTACTTGGGACAGATAATGGACAGTAGCTGACTTTAAGAAGGTAGGTATGTGCAAATATGAAGTTGTATAAGAGATGATTAGCCGCACTTACGTTGTCTTTTTGTTGCAGGAAGCAGCCCTGATTGAGCAGCATTGAATGCTATGACAAGCAAGCACTTGATCCCTGTCCAGCTGGAAAGGAATTGCATTCATCAGCAGCTTTCTAGCTGAGAATGTCTTTATGTTTTCACTCTTTGTTTGACTCTCTCCAGATCCACCCTTTACTGCATGTCAGCACTGCGCAGTAGGTGCGCCAAATGATTTTGAAATACAAATGACTGTTTCTTTTTTAGCTGTTGTTGGAAAGAACATATAATTTATAATCAGTGTTAAAGCACATAATGTCCGCTGTTATACGGCAGTTCTTCTTTTGCAAATTGTAACTTTTGTAAAACACTAATGTATATCCTATTTACTTTACGTCACAAAAACTATTATCATGCACTGTCCTTTAATTTTGCATCTAATGGATATGTAACAAACTTTGAATGGTAACAAGAAGGTGCAAATTGAACACAGTGTGCCTTATTCACAATGGTAAATGTGCGCTTTTGTGTAAGTTTACTTATTTAAGTTTTTACGTTTATGGTGGAGAACCCCCGCACATGAAAAGACAGACCTGTTGTATACATTTACCTCCGTAAATCACGCCGAGTAGTTTGCAAACAGGCTTCAATTTTGCAATGCGACCAATGTACTAAACAATCACATTGCAAAATGTATGTTCAAGTGATGTTGCAAAATGCCTCACGAATATTAATAAGACAGGATGCATTTGGTGACCCCCTTCCAAATGCTGGAGCATAGGAACAGCAAAACTCCATCCGTGCATTCGTGTTTTGTTAGGACACACACTGCCGCTTCAAATTCTGTTTTGCAACTCAGAAAGGATCACGAAAGTCATTTTGTAAGTTTGAAAGACTTTCTGAAATGTATAATAGCTTTTTGTACAATGTAAAAAACACTGATGGATGATGTTTGGAATATTGGTGGCTTAAATTGAACCAAACTGCACCATGTACGCAAGCGTAGTGTGTGAGTGAGAACCAACAAAGATTGTGAGTAGTGGTCCACTTCCAGCACAATTCTCAAGCAAAGAGCACAGTAGAGTTACATGGCTATGACTAACTAAAGCAGATACCCTGACCTCCTGTCACTCCCATAGGGGTGAGGAATGGTAGGGAGGGGAAGGTGATGAGAAACCTATTGTTAGACCTGGCATGGTTTACCCTGACTTTTTGCTTTCTGACCTCTTGTTTTGATTGTGTGCTGTACTTCATTTCTACTGGCTTCAAGCTTTTTTGAGCGCTTTTTCACTGTTGACCAGTGCCAAAGGGCCTGCTCTCTGTTTCTAAAATGTAATGCTATTTGGTTTCTTCATGATTGACATATTTGATTTACTGATACGTGTCTAGTATAGTGCATCACATGTGCCCAGGGACAGTAAATCAAATACTAATAGTAGGCCTGCAGCACTGACTGTGTCCGACACATGAGTAGCTCTTTAAACATGTCTCAGGACTGCTACTGTGGAGCCTGTGTGCAGTTGTAAACTGCCATTTTGACCTGACAAAATAACCTACTTGTCAGGAATAAACCTTTCATTTTATTACATATAAGTCAATCGCAATGCAGGCCTTAGGCAGCCCTAAGGGTAGGTTGATGTGTATTTAAAAAGTGGGACATGTACTTTTAAGTTTCTACATGTCCTGGTAGTGAAAAACTATTACATTCGTTTTTTCTCTACTGCAAGCCCTATCTCTCCCATAGGTTAGCATTGAAGCTGCCTTGTAATATTTTAACTTTAACCATTGCGAAAAAATAGGAAAAGTAAGTTTGGTTTCTCTGGACTGAAGTTGGTTTTTAAATTGCACATCTGAAAATGCCACTTTTAGAAAGTTGACATGTTCTTACTTTTACAGTTCTGTGCCTTCTGCCTGTCACTGAAATACACGTCTGGGTTTGGTGATATCTGGGCTTTGTGAATTCCTTCTAGACAGTCACACACAAAGGAAGCTGAGGTGTGCCACTCACAACTTGATGGCCTATTACCAGGCAGATGGATCTTTCTGAACTAGAGTGAGAGTGAAGAGCTGGCACGTGCACCTAAATGAGACTCTGCCTTTCCCCACGCAAAGGATTTCATACCCTCCTGTAGTGAGCCTGGAGCCGGGGTAGAAAAGGGCAAGGAAGCACTGAAGCCATGGACACCACTCCCAAACTGTATGATGCAATGTCCATGAGGTACAATGCAGCCTCCACATCACCACTGCTGCACGAGTCTTGGACACCACACCGCTGACATCTGCGACACATCATCCCAATACTTTAACGCATCCCTGGTCCTGCCTGGCTGCGCGTGCCAATGCATCACTTGTGTGCTGCACACATCTCCAACAGCCCAGCTGTTCGACCCCAACGCCTCTGCCTGATGCACATCACTCTTGACATCGACACATCTACGACATTGGTCGACTTTGATAAAAAACATTGCCTTCACCAGCGATGCCTCCCCTCCTTTGTTTGATGCATCATCACCGATCCTCGACGCAACCAGGGCACTGTCAGCAGGTCTGTGTGGCTCCTGAATTCAGCCCGTGCTCCATCGAAGTCAGACTGAACTTTTGGCTTTGCCCCTGTCAAGCATGGCCAGATCACCTCAATTGGAGCTATTAATTAATAAGCACTGCTTTTTTGTTAATCTTGAAAAAATCGTACCTTGACTTGAGTATGTTGGATCTTTATCATTTTGGTTTCGATTTGCTCAGATAAATATTGGCTATTGTTCTAAACTGCTGTGGAGTACTTTTGTGGTGTTTTCACTGTGTTTCTGTGTGTGTGTGCACAAACAATGTGCACATTCCTATGATTAGGCCTTTATACTATATTACTTCACTACTCCGGTGGTTGCTTCACTGATGGCTGTGTTAGACTGAGTTAACTACGGATGGAGAAGTTGTGTGTGAAGTGATCCATCCTTGGCGCAAAACAAAGAACTCTGGCGGGTGCGTTTTTCAGGGGGACCCCAGTGCACATTTTTCTTTTCTTCCCAAGGCAAATAAGGACTATATAAAAATAATTCTAAAAAAAAAGAAACAGAAATAAAAAAAACAATACCAGAGGGTGAGCACAAGTAGATTTAGTATGCACTATGCTTACCCTGGATAGGACTGTGGTTCCTGCTTGTGCAGGGTGTATACCTCTGCCAACCAGAAACCCACTTTCTAACACCTATGCACATATATCAATACCTCTATGCATACTTTCTTGCAGGAAGGTATGGGTGCCTGTTTCTATTGGAAAAACAAACATACATGTACACATAGATGCACAGACTTACCTACATGTTTACATCCATGAAGGCATGGCTGCATTCCCACTATCAAAATGGAGTGGATCAATCTCAATGTTGCATACCTTATCGTGATCAGGTTAGCTAAAGCTCCTTTATATTGTGAAAAACATCACTAATGCTCCTAACATTTCTCAAGTTCTTTTCTCGGTTATTTAAAGCCTTAACGGAGACCCAAAAAGGGGAAACTATTTTACTCCACTGAGAAATGTAATCAGATTGTTGATTTGTTATGCATACAATTGAAGATATCCAATCTTCCCTTTCAGCACCTTTAATTCCCCTTATTTTCCCTTGCCCAGATTATTAAATAAAGATTATTTCACTTTCTGAATTTACACCTCTTAATGACAAAGATTTTCTGTCCCAGCTAACCAATAGCAAGCCTCTGGCTCTGCTTCTGAACCTCTACCTGCTGGCCCTATCTAGGTCAGAGCTGGTATTAACTCTCCTTTGCTGGACGGCTGTGTAGAAGAGATGTTTAAAGTGGTATTGGTCTTCCCAATGCTGAAGAAGCCTTATTTCGACTCGGAAGTTCTATCCAATTATTGACCTATCTTCCAGTTACTCTTTCTCGGTACACTGTTAAAAAAACTGTGGTTCAACAACTGTCCGGCTTTGTCTCAAATAGCGACTTCATTCATCTGGTGCAAAACTTACTATTGTCGCAGTACTCGATAATCTGCAATCTACTGCAGATTCTAACATTCCCACCAGGTTGTTCCTTATGGATCTAACTGTGGCTTCTGACACTGTCAACTGCACCATTCTACTTCCAACGTTTGCTCAGCTTGGAATTCGAGGTATGATGTTCGCTCAAAGTTTTCTTATCAAACAGATCCTTTCGAGTCAGGTTGACCCATTTTAAATCTTCTTCCGTGCTTTGCTCATATGGTGTCCCTCAGGGATCTATTCTCTTGCTTCTTTTTAATCTTTATCTAATTCCTTTGGCTGATCTAATTGAATCAGAGTGAGTTTATTTTCTTTATGGAGATAACACACACATTATTGCCAGATTCCAATGTGACACTACCAAAACCTCAAGCAACCTGCAAACTTGTTTGACCATTGTTCCCCTTTGGATGAATTGTAACCACCACAAATTAAATCGTTCCAAAACAGAGATTCATGGTCATCCAAGCTCTCTGCACCTCTAGCAGCGAACCTATAGTCTTCTAGCTTGGACCCTTGCCCCTCTATGATTCCTGTGGTCAAAACAAAAATCTTGGCATCAATATTGACACTTCTTTATCTCTGGATGGCAAAGTGTCTGCTGTGGTCTAATCGTGCCTGCTCCAGCTGGATTGATTGAAATCTGTGCTTTAACTGTTCACCCCTATTCAAAAGATTTAAATGTTCAAAGCATTTAGTTAATTTCCTTTAAATTACTGTAATGGAATTTATTTGGGCTCCCCTCTGTATCTTACATGACAAATACAATAGATTCAGAACTTTGCAGCTCGGTTAGCTTGATTAGAGGTTAGCCTGATCAGAGATCTCGTATTTCTCCTACCTTGGCTCAACTACATTCGCTACTGGTAAAACAATGAATTGAGTTCAATTTGTTTTGATTGGACCATACAATGGTCTATTCACCAGGAATATCACACCTTACTAGATGTTTCATGCAGTATTTTCTATCATGCACACTGGGACCAGCATCCCACTTCAGTTTGGTGATCCCAAAGTTTCATTGCAAGACTGTTGGCAGTCTTGTCTTTTCTGTTGTGGCCAGCCCGAGTGAGAATTTGCTTCCAGAGTCTCTTCGGGATGAACTAGATTTTCTCAGATTTAGGAAACATCTTAGGACCTGGCTATTCCCTCAGATCTAATGGTGGTTCATCCATGCAATGGACGATGGTCATCTGTCTAGGACTTGTTTTAGAGCCAAGGTACCCCAGTGTGGGCGAATGCTCACACTCTTCAAATATAATAAACATAAACATGTTTAAATACAGGGCATGGCCAAGCCAGCTAAAATGGCGGACGTACTTGCTTAGTGTTCCACTCGACGGCCCACGCAATCCGTGGACATCAATGTTTTCATCACCCCAAGACCCGCTGAAACCAGAACCGGAGCCGGCGCCACCCTCCTGCGATCAGTTTGAGGTCTGGATAGCTGAATGAGATGCGGTCCCCGCTCCACAGGAGACTTAGGTGGCTGCCCAGCAACGAGGCCAACATGGCAGTGCCCACCAGGCACTGACGGCCCTTCACAGAAACAGAGAGCTCGGGAGGCTGGTCAAAGGGATTCCTGTCTACTGCCACCGCAGGGCTCCCGATTCACCTTATGCCCCACCACACTGAAGCACTGTGGCTTCCCCCGCATGGTGCTGGGACTAAAAGCGTGGAGGGCCTCCTGGGAGAGGTGGGCTTCTTTGACCCACTGGAATACCTAGCCTAGGCCTAGCCCAGCCTTATCATTGTGGGGAAGCAGACATTTACTCATCTTCTGGTGTACAGTTCCTGGTTGGTGAGAATCCTCCCCGAAGCCACCATTTGCCCTTACCACCTACCCCGTTGAACATGCGCATCGCTGAGGCCCGCGGTTGACCCAAACAGGGTTGGGACCCCTGACAGCTTGTTTTCTGGCCCTGAGCACCGACACGCCGCTGCCTCGGCTCTCCATGAGGGAGTTACCTTGATGCCTCACGGAAATAAGAAGAGTGCCTCTGCCAAGCTCGTCAACCCATTCCCCTCTCTGCAGGCCCCTAGGCCCTGTCTGCACGGTTCAAGGCTGCAAGGCGCGCAGCAGGTGAGTCAGGGCGAGGGTTCATCTAATGAGATGCTCCTCACGTCCCACCAAACCAAAATACGGATACTCCCCCGCACGGCACTTTGACTCGAGGAGCGTGGCTGGGGGCTGGGACGAAGTGGGAATATCCTGGTCGCGGCAGGCCGCTCTGACCCACCGAGATGCCCTGTATAGTCCAGGCCCAGATTAGCCATCGTGGGGGAAGCGGCGGTCACGCATCTCCCAGGCACATCGTTCCAGATGGGAGAGGGTCGTCCCGGGGGCAGTGGGTCGCCCTCACTAGCTCCCCCATGCTCAAGAGCACCAATACAGCCTGCTATTGATTTCAAAGGGGTGGGAACCCTCACCGCTCATCTTCCAGCCCTGCGTGCTGCCATAATACTGCCTCAGATCTCCACGGAGGAGTATAGGGCTTTGGTGAAGCGGGAAGAGTGCCTCTGCCAGGCTTGAAATCGACCTCCTCTATCAGGGGACAACTAGGCTACGTCTGCCCGGCACCAGGCCACGAGGTGCGCAGTGGATGGGCTGGAGTGGGACCTCCTCAACTGAGCAGATATAACAGGCAGCATGTCTTGGGTGACAACTGGAGCCAGCACTGGTACGATTAGAAGCAACAATGTGGCAAAGGGCTACAGCAGAACAACACAGGGGGGCTGTCATAACCCCAGGGACTGTGGGACCACACCCAGTCATACCGAAAGGGATGCACAGTACTGCTGTGCAACATTCCCTCTCCCCTTCTTCAGCGAACTCGCTACAGCTATAGACCATATACCACCAGTGGCATAAAATCTGCCCATAGTACCTTTGGCGTGGCAAATACTGAACATAGGTACCACAGATATCGCCTACAGCAGGTGAACTTCAACAGACGGGGCAGAGCGATAACAAACCTCGGAAGGGGGTACACAGGAATCCACCGCCACCCAGCTACGCGTCGCCATGGCTCTGTTCAGAGGCCTTCCCACAAACGACAACAAGGTAAAAGAAAAACATGGTGCATCAACGCATAACAGGAGCATCACAGGCCCTGGTCAGCACAAGACCAACCTCCCCAGACACCAAGACCACCATGTCGGTGGGGGAGCCCTCCCACACAGCGTCCATGTCCGACAAATTGGACAAAATCTTAGCGGCAATCGAGTATTCAAGAGTGACCATGGAAAACAGAATTGGAGAACTGCCCGCAGACATGCTCTGGGATGACCGCAGGAAGCTGGCAGACAAAGTAAACCAGGGAGAAAAAATGCTCCAACTCATAGAACCGCAAGTACAGTCACAACAAGACACCCTGAAAGATCTGCAATCTAGGGTGAAGGTCCTGGAAAACAAAGTTGATGACCTGGAAGGCTGCTCCCGCCGAAGCAATATCCACATCCGGAATCTGCCAGAGGGGACAGAAGGGTCCTACCCTATTCAATACATCGAAACATGGCTCAAAACGGTCACCCAGGCAAAGGACTTGATCCCTTTCTTTTCTGTGGAGAGAGCGCACCGGGTCCCGGCCCGCAAACCACCCCCAGGCTTGTCACCCCAACCATTCCTACTAAAGTGTTTCATTATCAAGACCGGGATACTGTTCTCAGAGCTGCTAGACAGCAGGGGCCACTTTGAGTCGAGGACAAACAAGTTATTCTATTCCCGGACTACTTCTGTGCTGTTCAGCGACAAAGGGCCACTTTCCTGGAAGTTAAACGTACTCTGCACCAAAAGCATGCACAATATGCTCTCTTATTCTCTGCCCGCCTCAATATTATACGCAACGGCACCGCACCCTGTGGAAGCGAATGACTGGGTGGAGCAATGAGTGGCGGGCCTCGACGGTCGTGGCAAGACACAAAATCATCGGCCTTCCGGACGTCAACAGCAGCAATACAAAAGAGTCACCCTTAAACAATTGAGCCCACATACTGAATCCTCTGCAAAGAACTCCCCCGACCTTGAGCAAATTATAGCAGAGCACAGGAAAGCAGTGCAAGCGGCCACACAGGTGAGCTAAAGGGAAAGCTTAGACGGAGAAAAGGGCCCACATCTCTTCACCTCAGAGGAGGGAGTTAGTGATACGAACACTTCCCATGATGGCTCAGCCACTCCTCTGATAGTAACACCTCAAACAGCGGACACGCTAATATCGCGATCACTCCATTGTGAGGAAGCTACAGGGTGATGTATCCTCTGAGACCTCAGTATCCTGACAGAGGACACTGCCATGGACAAGCGAATCACCGCAGTAAGGTGCCCCGAACATTACTAGGCTGTATACCGGACTGGAGTACTACGGGTGGAGGGGTGAGGGGACTTCTCGGCACCTCTAGTCTAATAGCGGGCATGCGTAGCAACAGCGGCTGGCAGAGAAGTACATCCACTTCCCTCAAACAACAAACAAAGGACAGTGCATGATGTGTAGGTTGGACGTATCGCCCCGTGCAATAGGTCCCCCAAGTTGGGAATATTTCTTGTTATCTAGTTATACCTTTCCCCTACCCCAAGTTCTCAATTACCCTGAGCGGGGCGAACAGGCACAAATGTGAAATGTGTGCGGGTGGTTGGCATAATAGGGGGAGATGCGAGGGTCAGACTAGGCATCACGATCAGACAGAGTAACACAAAGAAGCCACTCCCTGTGGGGTGCCCCCAGTGCTAGTGCAGTTTAGTCTGTGAGTGCAGGCATCTCACAAAAAGTCCACATTCATGCCTCCGACACAAACAATCCCTTGCCACATTTTAGCTTTTGTGTAGGTGGTACTAAAGGAAGTAGCAAAAATCAACTTCACAAAGGAAAAGGGCTTTCAAAATCTCACTGGCCACTAACGACAGGCCCTGGAGAAACTTAAGAACAATACAGAACTCACAGTCAAACCAGCCAACAAGGGAGGTGCAATTGTTCTGATGAACAGGTCAATGTACAGAGAAGAATGTAACCCCCTTCTAGTGGATGAAGCGAGCTAAGAGAAATATTCGAACGACCCAACAGGACGTCTCAACACTAAGATTAAGGAATGGTTGAGGAAGTGCTCGGAAACGACTGGATCACTAAACAAGAGGCTGACTTCCCTGTGAATGAAAATCCCAGAACACCGAGGTTTTACATCCTCCCTAAAACTCACAAAGAGAAATTTCCACCACCTGACCGACCAATTGTGTCTGGCATCAAATCCATCCTGGAGCCTCTGTCACAATTTTGTGACTGGTTTCTTAAACCAATAGTCCAAAAGTCACAGTCCTATCTACAAGATACGAAAGTCGTACTATCCTCTTGAGGGACAAGGAGACCAACATCACAGAAGACCTGTTCATTACCATGGACATTGAGGCTGTGTACACGAGCATCCCTCAGAGGCGTACCCTGGAATTTGTGGAGCAGATTTTATTAAACACTGATTGGAACTTCCACACACCACCACACTTCATCATGGAATGTGCAGAGGTTGCCCTTACGAAACATTTATTTGAATTTGAGGACACCGTGTACCATCAAATCACCGGTACATCTATGGGCAGCACATTCGCCCCAAGCTTGGTATGCCTGTATGTGCACCAGTTTGAAGAAGACCACTTCTTCCTTGAAAGTAATTCCTTCTCCACAAATCTGAGGACATGGAAACATTATATCAATGATGTTTTCATAGTGTTGCGGAGGGACGAAGAAACAGCGAACAATTTCTGTGAGTGGATTAACACCAAGGATCAACATTTGAGATTCATCCACTCCATGAGCAAGAACCATGTGGTTTTATTGGACCTTGACGTCACGATGAATACAGGTGGCATCAGCACTAAAGTTTACAACAAACTGACAGATAAAAACAGCCTATTACTGTATGACAACTACCATCCGAAGACCCTGAGGGACAACCTATCAGTTGGCCAGTTCCTAAGGGTACACAGGAACAGCTCGGAGATGGAATATTTTCATGAACAAGCGGAACAGCTTGAAGAGAAATTACAAGACCAACACTACCCCAGGAAACTGATCAGGAAAGCAAAGAAGAGAGCAAGGAATGTAAACCGCAACGCTTTACTGGAAAACAATGAGAAAGAGAAATCAGACAGAGTTGTGTGTCACAACATTTACACCAGTCTCAAATGCTGTACAAAAAATCATAAGAAAGAATTTGCACATCCTTCAAGGCGTAGGAAAACACTGGGAACCCCGCATTTCGCTTTCAAAAGAAGTAAGAACCTGTGAGATGAGTTAGTCCAGGCAAAAGATCCCCAACCCAGAGAAGATGACCAAAGGACCTTATGGAACACCCAAAGACCGACAGGACGCTATGCATGTGGGGGATGTGTTGCATGCCCTCTAACCGTGACCATCAAGAGGGTTGATGTTGGCACCACAACTGTAATACAGAAAACGTGGTATATCTTCTCACATGCCCATGCAACCTCAGGTACGTAGGTATTACCACCAGGAGAATCAAAACCGGTATCAACGAACATCGCAGCACCATTTGCTGCAAAAAAAGCAACACATTCCTCACCAGACATTTCCTGGTCCAGAACCATAAAGACACGGACCTGAAATGGGTGGCCCTGGAGGTCATGAAGAAACAGAAGATAGACCTTAGCAGGCCACTCCACGTGAGGGAATAGAGGTGGGTTTACCGCCCCTGCACATGGAAAGAAGGCTTAAACAACGACGTCCCCTGGGTTCAACTAGCCCTTTAAATACCATAGGTCTAGACAACATCTATATGTACTTGCTTCCTACATCTAGTCTATCATGTTATACTAGACATTCCTTGGCTTGAACTAGCCTTTTAAATAACATAGGCCTATACTGTATACATCCTGTCCATTATGTCACACTTCACAATCGCTTTGGTGACTCTAACCATTCAGCAATGGCTTGAATTTCCTACTCAAGGACTGTTTAACTGTAGACTATCCAGTATGTCTGACTCCCTTATCTGACATGATTTTGAATATCACAACACAAGGAATCAGCCTGATTACATATACTATGCACATACCAGGCTGGGGAATGGGTCATTTCTGGTAAGCATGGGCGAATTTTGCGTATCTGGCGTTCGCAAATTTTGCGAATTTGCGAACTTTCAATCCGCAAAATCCGCAAATTCTCGCGAATTTGTGGATTTTTTTTTGTGTTCGCAAGGGTTTCTGCCTGTTCGCGAGGGTTTGGTACCAGTTCGCAATCGCGAACTTACTTGTTGGCTCGCAACGGTCACGACTATGTTGTTTCTACGTCTGGTTCATCATCACAGGTTCCCAGCACCCTCTGTTTTACCACTGCCACCCTCTGTTTCACCCATGCCACCCTCTGTTACATCAATGCCACCCTCTGGTTCATCATCACTGTAGATTATGGGGGGGGAAAGCAAGCACACCTGCCCTGCTTCAACTGCATGAATTAATTTGGGGTTAGTTTATTAATGTGTCACTGTTTTAAAATTCCAGGTCTGGCACCTGCTTCCTTATCAGTAATTTGCTTTCTGTTGCAGTGCAATTTTTTTTTCCAGGACCTTTGTGGCCTACTTGTAGCTATTCTATGAGCCTGCTGTGAGGGTCAGAGCAGGGTCATACAATTGTTGCAACTAGCAACTGAACTCTGGAGGGGCCCCAGTCAGGAAGCAGTACAGGGAATGGTTACTAATGATGAGTTTGAACTCTTGCACCTGCTGAGTGCTTTCAGTTTTGCAAAACTCGTTTTTCTGCAATTTCGCGGGATTCGCGGGGTGCGAACACGCGCGAGATTGGATTCGGAAGCCGCGAATTTGTGCGAATATGCGAATTTTTTTTTCAGCGTGTTAGTTCGCAAGGTTTTGTGCGTTTTTGCAAGCTGCTTGTAGCGCAAGGTGCGAAGTTACCCTCGCGGTCGTTCAAGGGCGCGGCCATCTTGTTTGCATGACGTATTTCCATTTCCGGGCGCGAAGTGTAATCTCGCAAAGTGTGCGGCTCGCCAGTACAATTTCGCGAGTGTTCGCGAGGAAAATCTCGCGCGAACTTACCCGCGCGGTCGTGAACGGGCGCGGCCATCTTGTTTCTCATTCATTGCTATGGTTCTGGGCATGCTTTTTGTATCCTCTCTAAATCTCTGCCATCCTTTGCTTGTTTGAAGTTTTTTTTTATCTATTTTACTTATTATCTATCCCTCTATTTTTGTAGCCCTATATTTTTGTGTTTACTGCTACTTTTGGTTAATTTTAAACTACTTTTTTAAACTCTTTTCTTTTCTTCTCTTCCCGATTCTATTTTCTTTATTCCTTTCCGCCCAGACCATGGTGAAAGGAGCCAGGAAGCATCCCGAGAAGGGGAAGGGTACCGCACCCCGTGCCCGGCTCCCGTGCGGGCGTTTGAGGGGGGAGCAGGTCGTACCCCGGGAGATCTTTAGCCCGGAGGAGGTGGCCGCACTCATTTTTTATGTTCAGCGCCGCCTCCCCAGGACCATCATGGCAGGCGGCAGGATCGGTGTCGGGTACGGGATCCGGGAGCGCCGGAAGAGGTGGGAGAAGGTGTGCCGGGCCATGTACCACCACTCTCAGGTCCGGTGCACCTACAACCAGGCCACCCACCGCTGGATGTTTGTCCTGAACCATGAACGAGATCTGCTCGACCTGCTTGGCCTTGAGATCCCTGGGCTTGGTGAGTAGTAGTAGCTATTTCTTTACTACTCTGTTTTCTCCTGCTGTGTTATTATATTGCAAATTTTTGTTTTTTACCAAGAGCAATAATGCTGCTCATTACATTGTAGGTAAATTATATTTCAAAATCTTCTGTGCATTTCAGGTGCACTGCTCTCCTTCTCAGTAGTGTTGCTACTATGCTTATTTGTTTTCGATTTTGTGTACATTTCATTGGCCTGTGAAATTATGTATTAGTGTAGTTTAAAGAACTGCGTAATGCTACACACTAAGGTTCAGATTTTTAATTACAGGCGCATCCCTGCAAAGTAGCAGGGATGCGCCAGTAATTGTGCGCCACGCCACCATCACCCATGGTGCGCCGTATTTACAATGCGGCGCACCATGGGCCCAAAACGTCACCAAAGCGTTACGCATCTGTGCCGTAAAGCTGGCGCATTGCTGGAGTTGCGTCGCAACGATGGCGCAGCTCCATCAATGCTCTGGGGTGCCCTATCTCCCCAATGCTGCGTCAAGCTGTACGTCTGCTTCAAGCAGGCGCAGGGTTTGAGTCACGCATCATTGTCGTTAAAGTGAGTGATTGAAATCTTGTGGATTTCCTTCAGCCACTTTTAGGATGCGTTCCTGCGCAGGAACGCCCTCCCTTGTGCCGGAACGCCCCCTGATGGCGCAGGGCATTACAACGTGATGCATCTCCCATATGCGTCACGTTGTTAATATACGCCGCACCATTGCGCCTCTTTTGTGCGGCCGCTGCGTCACAAAAGTCACGCAACAATGGAGCAAAAGAGCCGCCAGAGGCTTCTAAATCAGCCCCTACAGACTCAAGTCCAGTCCTTCCTTTGTACACATGGCGATAAGAAGAAATAGTGGTGGTGGATTGATAGTTTGAGTATTTTAATGACTGGTTAATGTAGTAGGAATCTTTAGTGTTGTCGCTGATCTGCAATCACGATTGACTTTGGCTGTCACTTCGCATGCTGGGGATTGCTGCCTGCCAATCCTAGGCAAACCTTTTTAGTACTTTGTTTAGTGAGTTACATAAGAAGTTTCCAATTCAACGGTCCGTAAATCAAGCAATACTAATAACGTAGTAGACCACATGAGATTGGTCAATAATATATCCCGTGGAATAGTTGTCTATTTGCTATTTCGCCAAAATATTTTGTTAGTTCTTTTAAAATGTTTGATTTGGTTGACAAATATCATCCATGTTTTCTGTTTTTCTTTCTTTCATGTTGTACATCAGCTTCCCCCAGGGGCAAGAGGAGGACACAGGAGGAGGAGAAGGAGGAGGAGGAGGGTGCTGTTCAGGATGCAGGCCAGGATCGGGCAGGCGAGGGCTCCTTTGCTGGCCCCAGTAAGGTTTAATTTTAATATAGAGTACTTATTTTTTCCTAGCGTTCCTCATTCGATTTATTCTAAATCGTCTTTGATCTTCTTGTAGACTGGATCTAAATTCTTATCCTGCCTCGACTATGACTCCGTGTGGTATTACTAGATTATTCTTATTAGTCTGTCTGTGTAGCTAAGTAAGATTGCACATTTGGCAATTCCATTGGACTCCCATTCTAGTCAGCAATAGCTCTATGTACTGAGTGCAGTCCTCTGGGATTGTCCATAATGTCTTTTCAAGTCTTTTAAATGTTTATGCTTTGACAATTGCCAACAATAAAAAGGTGAATGACCACCAAGAAAGAATAAGATACTACTTTACTTTTGGTTTGGATAGGAGGACAATCCATTCTACTACTGTTGCAGGGACAAATCTGCACAAACAGAACTATGGACACTAAATAATGCATTACTTAGCTTATCAATTATAATAGGTGCTGTTAGACTTTCCATATACCTCAGTGATAACAGACTTTGTAGTGGAACCCCCAATCTCCTTACTGACTAGATAGTGTGGCAGAGTCATTTAGCTCCCAAAGTCACCGATGATTGATCCCCAATGATGTCAGAGGCACGGACTCATGCTTGCAAAAATTGCAAAACCTTTAGCTCATCCACTCTAGTCTGGAGGACCAAAAACCACATAGTCTATTTAAGTTTAAAAGCTTTATTAAAAGTAAACACATTTATTAAAATGAAGTTTGTCATAAAAGTAAACGTTTAACTGAAAATGGAAAAGTGCTTAGTGCTGACGATTAATTGGACACATTTCTTGTGGTCGAGCCGAGCTCTCACCTGGTTTGAACTTGATCCTGCTCGTGTTCTTAGAAGTTAAGCTTCTGTCTGTTAGGAGAAAAAGTGGTGCGTGTTAAAAATAAAAAGCAAGCATTCATCAGTTGTGCCAAAAAGTGCAGCAAGACAACAGCCTTCCCTGGAAAAAGGGACATTTTTACTTTAGAGTACACAGTCACAAATTATTAAATTGTATACTGTTTTTTTCACATTTCTTTCTTCCTCCTAGACCAAATATTGTATAGTAGTGAGTGGTGTATTCTAACATTATTAAATGTACTTTGTAGGTGGAACATCTGGAGGCGGGCCAGCGCGGAGGTGGTGGCGGCATTGGACGAGGACAACTCTAGGGAGGAGGTGGTGGAAGTGCCGGACAATTCTGTGAGGGATAACACGGTTTGTGGCGGGCAGAGGTAAGCTATATATTCCTTACTTATTGAGATTGAAGACTGCAGAGTGTGCTTTCTGCACGGGTGTATTATAAATCAACCAGGTATTAGCCTCCTCTAAATGTACTTCGACTTATCTGTGAAGTTTTTGGCCAGAAGAATCCCAATTAGATCTGAGATGAACTTGATGGATGGGATGAACAAAAAGCGAAAGAAGGGTGTAAGAAAGTGTGGAAGAACGAGAAATGTAATGATGACTGGCAAAGAAGAATGATATGTGTTTGCTTGGTCCCCGAGGTGGCTGGGAAAGAAAGAATATGGTATGGTGCATGGCTGGGTGAATGATGAAGCAAGGATGGGTGGAAGGAGAACAGCCTGGGTGGGTAAAACAGAAACTGTATGTGTGCATATACTTTGAATGGATGGATGCCTGGATCATTCATGGTACTATCTGACTCTTAGATAGCATATGTGTATCTAGAGAGAGTAGACGGTCACTGGATGAACTAAGTGTTACTTTGAAGAGCATGTAATACCGCACCCGCACGTCCGTTCCAGTGTAGGAAAGGCAAGGAAAATAAGTTGTAATTTTGTCCAAATACTACCATGAATAATAGCAGTAGTTTGTATTGCAACTGCAAGCACAGCATATATCCGGTTATTATGGTGGACACTCCCTACCTCTCTTAATAACTTTAGTTTAGTAGTAGTACGTCATTCATGTGTGGGTGTATCACTGTTCACTCAATAATAAGCAAAGCACCTAAAGTCATCCCATATGTCATCAAATACATCCCATGTGAAGTGATAGATAATCAGATTATTTAGCTTCTTCATTTTCCTTTTCTAATACTCATTTGCACTATAGGGTGAAAGCTAAATTAATTAAGCAGTAGCCCTTTTAACAGAGTATTCTTAGTGCCACCCGTAATAGAAAAGTAAGAGATTCACCACCTGCATGTACTGGACCGGTACAGTAATGCAAGTCTGTCTCACTCACCATGGTGTGCGTCTGTTTTTCTCGGGTGCAAGTTCACTGCGCTGGCATTATGCCGGCTTGCATAAGATAACGTACCAATTTTCCTAAACAAGAGAGAAGAAGAAGAATAAGACTGGTGTACTGTCATAGTCGACTGTAATGGAAGTCCATAGTGCTCGTAGAATTTGTTCCTTAAACTCCCACTAATGTTAGAGCAAGGATGAAGAAGTCGGAGGTTACATAGGTACTGTTCTCAATAGTTATGTACTGTGCTTTCAATTTGCTACTTGTACTGTGACACAACTTTCTGCTCAATCATTTTGTGTTAATCTTAAGGAGCATTGGTTACAGACTATGTCTTTCTTTCTTCATATAGTTGCTCCTTCCAAATCCAAGAGACCATCAAGGAGGAGGGAGCTGGCTCGAATGGCCCGGCAACGGAGGCTGGATGCCACTGTCGCTGAATATCGGCGGCTGGTGGCCCTGGAGGAGGAGGAGACGCAGTCTGGTACTACAACAACATCCACTGGGACAGGTGCATCCTCCTCCATGCCCCCACGGGCTGCCAGCCAGCGCAATGCTCCAGCGGTACGGAGCCGGGCTACCAAAGCCAAACGCCACCGCCTAGCAGCAAAGACAGCAGCTGCCCCCACAGGATTTGCAAGGCCATCCGGCGCCGCTTATGCCTCAGACTGTCCTACCTGGAGCAGGAGGTCCTAAGCTATAAGAACTTGGTGGAGGGCCTCCGCTTCGAACATGCCACCCTCCGCAAGGAGCATGATGCCCTGGCTGCTAAAGTCAACAGCACCCTGCCGTAGTGTCCCTTGCCCCTTTTTTAGAGACTTTTGGGGGGTGGGAATTGGGATTTGGGTTTTTTGGGGACTTTTGAAGGACAATCGTTGGGGTTAGGGAGGGTCTTGCGGGAGATTATTTTGTTAGGGCTATAAAAATATGCTTTTTGAAACTTTATCTGACCATACCTGTTTTTTACTTCTTTTGAGTCTGGTGGGTGGGGGTTTAACAGTAAGTTTGTTTTCCTGAATAGTCCTAGGACTTTAGTAGTACTACCGTCAATCTCTCGTCTCTCCTAATACTCCATTATATTACCTTCAACCAAACGCTTATCTTACCTTTAATTTGTGTTTGAAAGTAGGGCTAGGCCCAGGGCTGGCTCCACGGGTAATGGCGATTAAGGTTGGCAATCCAGGGCGGATGAAATTTCCTCCTCATTGCGGTGGGACTAGTGGTGTGACACAGTGGCAGTTGCATGGCTATGGAAAAAAATAAAATGAAACCTGGTTTGTCCTTACTGTAGCATTACAACAGTACGATAGAGAATATAGCAGGTGACAGTACACTAGACTAGAACAGTGCCACAATGTAGCCTAACAAATGGTAAAGTATTGATAGTATAACTTGTACTTGTGTAGGATTTCTTTGACATTGGCTACTACTACAAGAAATAGTACTGAAGCTGAGTAAGTCTAGAATATATCCTCGGATTCCTTCACCAGCCTGTTGCTATGACGTTATCCTCCCCAGCAAGTGTGTGGAATTATTGATGTCATTTAGTCACACATCAAGCAAAACCACACAGCCCGGGGGAAGAGGGTTAGGGTTTGTAAAATGGATGGGAATGGGGGTTTCTTTTTGGGTACGTTTTGTTGAGAGAAAAAAAAAGCACAGCATGGACAAACAATAATTGAACATAAAGAAATTTTTGGGTACAAAGCTAACCATAAATCTTTTACGTGACATAAAGGAAGTGCATGCAATACTGAATGCATTGTTACTGAAAAGTAAGTAGTACTTTCGACAACCGTGAATGACAGAATGCGACAGTACAGGGCTACATTAAATTAGGTTTAAAAAATAGTCGAAGTAAAACCTATAGAATGGCTGTAGGGATCAATTTAAAAGCAGAGAGAGATCCAAGAAATGCAGTCACACTCATAGAAGAAAAGAATGGATACTGTATCTGTCTGTATGTTGTTGTAGTTGTCCTCCTGTTGAATTTGGTAAGTAAGTTGCATGCAGCAAACAATTCCTCTTATTAGCGGCACTCCTCCATTCCAGCTGACGCTTCGTCCATCAATGTTGGTGACCAGAAGACACCCTGTCCACTGCCTGCCTGGTGGATGCTGAATTGTGGCTCGCTAATGTGAAGCCTGACTCCATCCTTTTTTCCCCATTGCACAGACTGAAACCCGGCCTGTAATTATTGAACGAAAAACAGCACTGATAAATAAATATAAGGTATGTACGCTGTGTAGTGCAAAGAGTCACACTTTGATTTTCCTAATAGACAGTTCAACATTTTTGAAAGTGCGTACTCTGTCTGAGTCACCTTTTGAAGGATAAATAAGTATGGGCAAATTAATTTAGCGGATCTTTCCCCTCAAGCTAGGTGTACTGTAAACTGTGTTTTAGAACAAAATTAGACCTTCCCAGCAGTGCTCTCACCCAGACCCTTACTAAAGCCAGTCGCAAAAATGTAGAACACCCCCAATCAGATCTCAAAAAACGAGGCCTAGCAGAAAACTGGTGACAAAACGTACTTCGAAAGTAAAAGTAAGCCCAAATACCCCCTTACCCACCGTGGATTGTATTCAAACCACTTGCAAGCAAGCAAAAGTATCCATAGCCAGCATTGCTCCAAGACTCGAAAACCCCCCCACCCAAACACATGCAATTTAAATACTGCTAACCCTAACGAGCCCTAAGTTAAGAATAGTGGCAGAGGCTTTCTTTAACTATGCCAAATCCCCCCTTTCCCACCATGGATTTTCTTCAAATGACTTGCAACCAAAATTACACATTCTCACGGGTGCTCTAAGACCCCAGAACTCAGTTGCAAAAATCTAGAACACCCCGAAACACATGCAATCCTGCTGCTAGGGCTAACCCTAACGAACCCTAAGTTACAAAAAGTGCCAAAAAACTTTTCCTTATGAATTTTGTCCCAACCACTTCTATCCGGTATTAGACCTTCACAGGAATGCCCCAAGACCCGCCAACCCACCCGCCAAAAAGCACAACACCCCCAAACAGCTCAAAAGGAAAATCTCATACTTACAATATTTCTCGGCCTTCGGTCCAAACGCGCTGTGCAGCTCGGCCATAACTCCAGTTTTCCACCACGGATTTCCTGAAAAGCAAATGCAATAAAGATTAGAGTGTCACAGCAGTGCTCCCAGACCCCAAAACTCACCCACAAACACCCAGAACCCCCCCAAAGAGCACCTCAAAGGCAAGCAAGTCAGGAAAAACACAAACAAATTTCCGCCTCCGATTTGGTCCAAACCACTTTTATCTGGTATTAGAGCTTCCCAGCAATGGCCCCAGAGCCGTCAACCCAGGAGAAAACGAGTAGCAGACCCCCAAACAGCCAAAAAGCAAAAGTACAAAAATGGGGACTTAGTCATTTTTTTGCCAATTTCCCAAATCACTCCTCGCGCGCTCTGCAGCTAGGCCCTAACTCCCCTCTACCACCATGGATGCGCTTCAAACCTCTTGCAAACTAAAGTATCCATAGCCAGCAGTGCTCCCAGGCCCCAAAACCCACCCACAAAGACCAGGAAGCCCCCCAACCAGGCCCCCGAAAACGCTACATTGAGCAAAATGTCAGAAATAGCAAAAATAAAATCAGCGTGCATTTTGTCCAAACAACTTCTATCCGGTATTAGACCTTCCCAGGAATGCCCCAAGACCCGCCAACCCACCCTCCAAAAAGCACAACACCCCCAAACAGCCCAAAAGGAAAATCTCATACTTACAATATTTCTCGGCCTTCTGTCCAAACGCGCTGTGCAGCTAGGCCATAACTCCCGTTTTCCAGCACGGATTTCCTGAAAAGCAAATGCAATCAAGATTAGACTGTCCCAGCAGTGCTCCCAGACCCCGAAACTCACCCACAAACACCCGGAACCCCCCCAAAGAGCACCTCAAAGGCAAGCAAGTCAGCAAAAACACAAAAAAAATTCCACCTCCGATTTGGTCCAAACCACTTTTATCCGGTATTGGAGCTTCCCAGCAATGGCCCCAGAGCCGTCAACTCACCCACAAAGAAGTAGAACACCCCCACAAGGGCTGAGTCTTTCTTCATTGGGCGTAATCCAGCCCTCTGCTTTGATGGAAATAGGAGTCTGGAGGAGGAGGAAAGAGGAGCATGTTCTTCTGAACTTGTGAACCTGAGGAATGCAGACTGCGGCACCTTCAAATCAATAAGCAAACAAGTGAAGACAGTTCTGCTGATGGGCTTGTTTTTGTGATTAGGGGATTAAAGTTTGAATTATATTAACTGTGCATAACAAAGAAAGACAGACACACAGGAATAAAAGTGAATAAGGACGAAAAAGAAAGTTATTGATTCATTGTCTCATTTTCAGGGCTCGGTGTCAGGGTCCAGGAATAAGAATTAGGCTTCGTCATCATACTCTGTGAATTCAGGCAGGGTAGGCTCAGTGTCACCTGACAGAGAAGAAATTCCCTCATCTACGTTGCTGTCCACCTCGTCTTCATCCGGCGTGCTTTCTCGTACTCTGTAATCTGGTGGTATGAGGTGCTAATTCCTCTTGATCATTGTTCACCTCTCCACATTTTTGGGCGAGAGGCGGCTCCGTTTGGGAGTTACAATGCCACCAGCAGCACTGAAAACACGTTCAGAAGACACGCTTGCGAGTGGGCAAGACAAGTAGTTTAAAGCCAGGTTAGAGAGCTGTGGCCACAATTCTTTTTTCCCATGCCAATACACCATTGGTTCAGCATTAACATAGACCTCTGTTGAGTCATTCAGATAGTCCTGCACCATCGACTCAAGGTCCTCCAAGGTTCCTCCACTTTGCTTTGCTTTTGCTCAGACCTTTTGAGAACTAAACCCAAGCCGATTTAGCCAATCCTCTTCAGCATCCAATGTTACTGTTGTGTCTGGTGCAGATGATCCGGTTGCCGGTGTCTTTAACGGCTGAGAGGTCACTTGTGCCACAGCCACAGGTGCAGAAGTGGATTGTTTTGACTGGGGATGGCCTGCTGATGCTGATGCTGATGTACTGCCTTTTCCATCAATTTTCTACCGTTCTCTTTCAAACCTCTTGGCTGACAAGGCTAGCCAACGTTTGTACTTTGTAACATCTTCATCAGCAAGAGGAAAGAATGCTCGGCCTGCCAGCGCCTTTTTGTAGCGTGGATCCTGAAGAGTAGCACAAATGTAATGCTGGTCTGAGTGGATCATTTTAAGTCGTCCACACCTTGTAGGCGCTCTAATAATTTCTCCGCCAAAACAAAAGGGTCTTGTTTTTTTTAAATCTTTTTGAAACACAGAAGACATCTCCTTCAGTTGGTTCTCCAGCATGTACAACAATGGGATAGCTCTTCCCAAATTACAGTCCTCCTTGCTGACTGCACGCATGAAGACCTCAAAAGGATGAAGCATGCGTGTCAGGCTTTTAACTATGTCCCATTGCGCCGCACCCATCCTCAGGTCCTTCTAAGCTGTACCCTGTTTTAAGAAATAGTGATTGAGTACCGTATACTGCTCATACAGACGCTCAAGCATGTAGAAGGTTTGAGTTCCAACGTGTTGCCACCTCCTGGATGAGTGCTTTCACTGGCATTCGACGTTCATGTAGCAGGCTCCTCAGATGCTTCCGGGACTTAAAAGAATGGCTGAAATGGTTGCACATTTTTCGGCAGGTGTCCACTACCTCGTACGCTGGACTGTCTTTATCACTCAAGAATTTTTTGACAACCAGCTTTATACAGTGCGCCAAACACGGCACTCTGAAATACTGACCCAGCTCCATGGCCTTAACTACATTGGCGCCATTATCTGTGGAAACATGACCAATCTGGCGTTTTTTTGGGGACAACCAGTCAAGGACCTTTGTGTTAAACTCATCCAAAATGTTTTGTGCGGTGTGACGTTTCTCCAAACCAAACATGGCTAGTGTTGCATGTTTCCGAGCAGCTTTAAAAACTTGGTCCGGGTCAACACCTGCGTTTAGCTTTGCTTTAACCCCTGAAAAAGAGACCCAGTGTGCAGTGATGCACATGTAATCAGCGCCTGCGCCACTGGTCCACATGTCTGCTGTCAGATGTATAGTGTGAACAGCACTCTTCTGCAAAGCTGCCCCAATCACCTCCAGCACATCTTCATGTAGTGCTGGAACCACAACTCTGGCAAAATAGAACCGGCTAGGAACCTTCCATTTAGGGCAGAGCGCTGCCACTAATTCTAGAAAACCAACACCTTCTACAAAAGAAAAAGGGAGTAGGTCCAGAGCTAGCATTTTAGCCAGCTTAGTGTTATACAGACGCGTCGGTGGGTGGTTGCGTTCATATTGCGCTTCTGTAAACAACATCTTTTTAATGTTGCCCTGGACCAAGCATTTACGGGATGATGATGATGATGATATCTTCGAACCAGTTACGCTCGCTGATGAACTTTTTCACATTGGTGTCTCACTCTCTCCCACACTCTTAGTGTGGCTCACATGGGGTGTGCTGCTGACATGGGTACTGGGTGTAAGTGAAGTATTTGACACGTCTTCTTCCTCCTCGTCATCATCGGATGAAACAGCATTACGTGCAATTCGGGCTTCCTTGATCGCCTGTAGGTGCGCAAACCATTTGACAGCGTGCTTTCTTTCAAGATGACCTCTCTGGCCTTCGGTTCCATAGGTGGAACCAAACTTACCACGACTAACTGCCAACTTACAAATGCTACAAATGGCGAGGTTTTCCTTTTTTGGGCAAACACTAAAGAAGTCCCAAACTGCGGACTTGAAATGTCTTTGGGGGCTGGAGGAGGCAGCGATACTGGTGGTGGTGGTCCTGCTGCTAATGCCAGATGAAGTGGAGGATGTGGATTGACGAACTTCAGTACGTTTTGCACTTTCACCACCACTAATTGAGGTCGAGGTGGATGGAGGTCCCTTCTGGCGAGTAAGAAATATGGAAGCGGTAGGTGTTGGTGTACTAGTTAACTCCAATGATTGTGGTGTTTCTTCCATTGCCTCCTCGTCGACAACATCATCATGCTCAGCAGGTTCTCGGACTAGGGTCAAAATGTCTTTTTGCTGCATGCCTGCTGGGGCTGCAGTGACCTTTATGATGACTTCGTCGTCGTCGTGAGAGTCTTCATCAGCAGGAGTATCCGCCACTTCTTGTTGAGCCTCATCACACTCCATAACTATGAGTCTTTCGACGACCTTCCTTTTACGCTTAAGTACCTTTGTCAGATCATGGTGTGCCTCACTCTCAGACGGCCGTGGTGGTTCCCAATTTTCATCCAGTTCATCAGAAGGAGGTGGGCGTGAAGAAGATGTAGACACCCCCTTGATCTTTTCCATGCTAGGGATGTGGAAGACAATGAATGATCATCAGGAGGAGTGGCTTCCTCAAATGATACCTCGGCTTGTTTGTCGATTTCCTGATGTGCCCCTACTTCGGGAGGAACAACTGTTGTGGGCACTTGTGACCCTCCATACACCTCTGCTTGCGCATCTCCTTGCGCTGCCTCTCCTTCCACATGTACCTGGGCTTGTACTTGCACATGTGGTTGTTGTTGCGGCTGTGGTTGTTCAACACTTGTCAGATGAGTTACAACAACCTGTGTTGATTCAGGGACATTGCTGCTACTTTCTTGCAATGAGCCAACATCACTGGTCGATGGTGATTGAAGAAGTACACTGACTGCCTCTGCAGCACTCAAGGGCTTGGACTTGAGTTGGCGTGGTAGTGGTGGTGGTGGCACTAAGCCCAATGGAGCGGGGGTGCTGCTCCCAGCTTGGTCCCCAGTAGATCCCGCTGCTGCTGCAGGCGTACTTTTTTTTTTACTCCCAAAAAACGCGGCGGCCGGCACACCAGCCTCCTTGGTAACTTGCTTCTTCTGCTCCTTACTGGCAACTTTCTTGCTAGAGGAGCTACGGGGAACTTGTTTTGGGGCCATCTTCTTCAGAGCAGGTCAGAACAGTAGGCCGCAGTTGCACGAGTTGCAGAGTTGTCTGTGGCCAGACGTGACGTTGCGTGACGTTATGCTGCACACACACACCGCTGCAGGACTTCTTCCTGGCACTGGTGGTTCTCTTGAGTCTTGTAGACCTAAAAGCAATGGAAGACAGAGGAACATCAGTTTAGTTATACACCCCCAAAAAATCGAAAAAACACATAAAAATCAGCACAATCCCAGGCCCTCCATGATGTTTAAATTCAAGACACCCCACAGAAAGACTAGGCCCATGCAACACTCACTACCCCTGGTGAAAAGGCCACAACAACAGGCCACAAAAACGAAATTCACAGAAAAATCAGCACAATCCCAAACCATCCAGGCCCTCCATGATGTTTAAATGCAAGACACCCCACAGAAAGACTAGGCCCATGCAACGCTCACTACCCCTGGGCATAAAGGTTGAAAACTAGGCAAAATGGTTGCAGGCCTAACAACACTGCCTGCATTCAAAATGGCCAGTTGCCTCCCAGCACATGGCCTGCCTGTACCAGCACTCAAAATGGCCCCCACCCACATGGGCTGTCCCCATGAACACCCCGAAAAATAGAAAAACACAGAAAAATCAGCACAATCCCAAACCATCCAGGCCCTCCATGATATTTAAATTCAAGACACCCCACAGAAAGACTAGGCCCATGCAACACTCACTACCCCTGGTGAAAAGGCCACAACAACAGGCCAAAAAAACGAAAATCACAGAAAAATCAGCACAATCACAAACCATCCAGGCCCTCCATGATGTTTAAATTCAAGACACCCCACAGAAAGACTAGGCCCATGCAACACTCACTACCCCTGGTGAAAAGGCCACAACAACAGGCCAAAAAGACGAAAATCACAGAAAAATCAGCACAATCCCAAGCCATCCAGCCCCTCCATGATGTTTAAATTCAAGACAACCCACAGATAGACTAGGCCCATGACACACTCACTACCCCTGGTGAAAAGGCCACAACAACAGGCCAAAAAAACAAAAATCACAAAAAAATCAGCACAATCCCAAACCATCCAGACCCTCTATGATGTTTACATTCTAGACTCCCCACAGAAAGACTAGGCCCATGCAACACTCACTTCCCCTGGGCATAAAGGTTGAAAACTAGGCAAAATGGTTGCAAGCCTAACAACACTGCCTGAATTCAAAATGGCCACTTGCCTCCCAGCACATGGCCTGCCTGTACCAGCACTCAAAATGGCCCCCACCCACATGGCCTGTCCCCATGAACACCCCAAAGAATCGAAAAACACAGAAAAATCAGCACAATCCCAAACCATCCAGGCCCTCCATGATGTTTAAATTCAAGACACCCCACAGAAAGACCAGGCCCATGCAACACTCACTACCCCTGATGAAAAGGCCCCAACAGCAGGCCAAAAAAACGAAAATCACAGAAAAATCAGCACAATCACAAACCATCTACGCCCTCCATGATGTTTAAATTCAAGACACCCCACAGAAAGACTAGGCCCATGCAACACTCACTACCCCTGGTGAAAAGGCCACAACAACAGGCCAAAAAAACGAAAATCACAGAAAAATCAGCACAATCCCAAACCATCCAGACCCTCCATGATGTTTACATTCAAGACACCCCACAGAAAGACTAGGCCCATGCAACACTCTCTACCCCTGGGCATAAAGGTTGAAAACTAGGCAAAATGGTTGCAGGCCTAACAAAACTGCCTGAATTCAAAATGGCCACTTGCCTCCCAGCACATGGCCTGCCTGTACCAGCACTCAAAATGGTCCCCACCCACATGGCCTGTCCCCATGAACACCCCAAAAAATCGAAAAACACAGAAAAATCAGCACAATATCAAACCATCCAGGCCCTCCATAATGTTTAAATTCAAGACACCCCACAGAAAGACTAGGCCCATGCAACACTCACTACCCCTGGTGAAAAGGCCACAACAACAGGCCAAAAAAACGAAAATCACAGAAAAATCAGCACAATCCCAAGCCATCCAGCCCCTCCATGATGTTTAAATTCAAGACACCCCACAGAAAGACTAGGCCCATGCAACACTCACTACCCCTGGTGAAAAGGCCACAACAACAGGCCAAAAAACGAAAATCACAAAAAAATCAGTACAATCCCAAACCATCCAGGCCCTCCATGATGTTTAAATTCAAGACACCCCACAGAAAGACTAGGCCCATGCAACACTCACTACCCCTGGTAAAAAGGCCACAACAACAGGCCAAAAAAACGAAAATCACAGAAAAATCAGCACAATCCCAAGCCATCCAGCCCCTCCATGATGTGTAAATTCAAGACAACCCACAGAAAGACTAGGCCCATGCAACACTCACTACCCCTGGTAAAAAGGCCACAACAACAGGCCAAAAAAACGAAAATCACAGAAAAATAAGCACAATCCCAAGCCATCCAGCCCCTCCATGATGTTTAAGTTCAAGACACCCCACATAAAGACTAGGCCCATGCAACACTCACTACCCCTGATGAAAAGGCCCCAACCGCTGGCCAAAAAAACGAAAATCACAGAAAAATCAGCACAATCCCAAACCATCCAGACCCTCCATGATATTTACATTCAAGACACCCCACAGAAAGACTAGGCCCAGGCAACACTCACTACCCCTGGGCATAAAGGTTGAAAACTAGGCAAAATGGTTGCAGGCCTAACAAAACTGCCTGAATTCAAAATGGCCACTTGCCTCCCAGGACATGGCCTGCCTGTACCAGCACTCAAAATGGCCCCCACCCACATGGCCTGTCCCCTTGAACACCCCAAAAAATCGAAAAACACAGAAAAATCAGCACAATCCCAAACCATCCAGGCCCTCCATGATGTTTAAATTCAAGACACCCCACAGAAAGACTAGGCCCATGCAACACTCACTACCCCTGGTGAAAAGGCCACAACAACAGGCCAAAAAAACGAAAATCACAGAAAAATCAGCACAATCCCAAGCCATCCAGCCCCTCCATGATGTTTAAATTCAAGACACCCCACAGAAAGACTAGGCCCATGCAACACTCACTACCCCTGGTGAAAAGGCCACAACAACAGGCCAAAAAAACGAAAATCACAGAAAAATCAGCACAATCCCAAACCATCCAGGCCCTCCATGATGTTTAAATTCAAGACACCCCACAGAAAGACTAGGCCCATGCAACACTCACTACCACTGGGCATAAAGGTTGAAAACTAGGCAAAATGGTTGCAGGCCTAACAACACTGCCTGCATTCAAAATGGCCACTTGCCTCCCAGCACATGGCCTGCCTGTACCAGCACTCAAAATGGCCCCCACCCACATGGCCTGTCCCCATGAACACCCCAAAAAATCGAAAAACACAAAAAAATCAGCACAATGCCAAACCATCCAGGCCCTCCATGATGTTTAAATTCAAGACACCCCACAGAAAGACTAGGCCCATGCAACACTCACTACCCCTGGTGAAAAGGCCACAACAACAGGCCAAAAAAACGAAAATCACAGAAAAATCAGCACAATCCCAAGCCATCCAGCCCCTCCATGATGTGTAAATTCAAGACAACCCACAGAAAGACTAGGCCCATGCAACACTCACTACCCCTGGTGAAAAGGCCACAACAACAGGCCAAAAAAACGAAAATCACAGAAAAATCAGCACAATCACAAACCATCCAGGCCCTCCATGATGTTTAAATTCAAGACACCCCACAGAAAGACTAGGCCCATGCAACACTCACTACCCCTGGTAAAAAGGCCACAACAACAGGCCAAAAAAACGAAAATCACAGAAAAATCAGCACAATCCCAAGCCATCCAGCCCCTCCATGATGTGTAAATTCAAGACAACCCACAGAAAGACTAGGCCCATGCAACACTCACTACCCCTGGTGAAAAGGCCACAAGAACAAGCCCAAAAAACGAAAATCACAGAAAAATCAGCACAATCCCAAGCCATCCAGCCCCTCCATGATGTTTAAATTCAAGACAACCCACTGAAAGACTAGGCCCATGCAACACTCACTACCCCTGGTGAAAAGGCCACAACAACAGGCCAAAAAAACAAAAATCACAGAAAAATCAGCACAATCCAAACCATCCACGCCCTCCATGATGTTTAAATTCAAGACACCCCACAGAAAGACTAGGCCCATGCAACACTCACTACCCCTGGTGAAAAGGCCACAACAACAGGCCAAAAAAACGAAAATCACAGAAAAATCAGCACAATCACAAACCATCCAGGCACTCCATGATGTTTAAATTCAAGACACCCCACAGAAAGACTAGGCCCATGCAACACTCACTGGTGAAAAGGCCACAACAACAGGCCAAAGAAACGAAAATAACAGAAAAATCAGCACAATCCCAAGCCATCCAGCCCCTCCATGATGTTTCAATTCAAGACACCCCACAGAAAGACTAGGCCCATGCAACACTCACTACCCCTGGTGAAAAGGCCACAACAACAGGCAACAAAAACGAAATTCACAGAAAAATCAGCACAATTCCAAACCATCCAGGCCCTCCATGATGTTTGAATGCAAGACACCCCACAGAAAGACAAGGCCCATGCAACACTCACTACCCCTGGGCATAAAGGTTGAAAACTAGGCAAAATGGTTGCAGGCCTAACAACACTGCCTGCATTCAAAATGGCCACTTGCCTCCCAGCACATGGCCTGCCTGTACCAGCACTCAAAATGGCCCCCACCCACATGGCCTGTCCCCATGAACACCCCAAAAAATCGAAAAACACAGAAAAATCAGCACAATCCCAAACCATCCAGGCCCTCCATGATGTTTAAATTCAAGTCACCCCACAGAAAGACTAGGCCCATGCAACACTCACTACTCCTGGTGAAAAGGCCACAACAACAGGCCAAAAAATCGAAAATCACAGAAAAATCAGCACATTCACAAACCATCCAGGCCCTCCATGATGTTTAAATTCAAGACACCCCACAGAAAGACTAGGCCCATGCAACACTCACTACCCCTGGTGAAAAGGCCACAACAACAACCCAAAAAAACGAAAATCACAGAAAAATCAGCACAATCCCAAACCATCCAGCCCCTCCATGATGTTTAAATTCAAGACAATGGATGGGGATTTTAGAGACCAGTGCAAAGCTTTGGTTGAATAATTTTTGAAAACAAAGTTTATATGTTGAGGTAGGTGCTCCCAGGTGTCGTACTCTGCCCCGTGGACGAGTAAATTCATGAAATATAAAGTGTTATCCAGAAACTGATAACATCCCTTAGGGCACACTGATAGGCGATTCCTGCCTTCACTATTCAAAGAACCATGGTGAATGTTCAAATCAGAAAATGTTTTTAATCCATGGTGTATAATTCAGATGAATGTTACATCACATTTTTAAATCCAGTAGTACAATCCACTTTAACACTTGTGGCTCCAATGCATTTCGGACCTTAGTCCTTCATCGGGGAGCATCTACAAAAGAACGACATAAAAGACCTAAGTTGTCTGTGCTAAAAGAAAATTAAATGAAAAACACGGGCCATGTAGTGACCAGGTTATTAAGAATTACCGCGTGAGATGTTAGTGACTAGGTGCCGTATAAAAACGGGATCAAAACCTACGTGGGGAAGACCGAGAGAAAGATAAAAATCTGTTTAAATGAACACAAGTCAAACATTCGCACTGTTAACCAGAAATCTACCATTGCGACTCATTTTCACGAAATGAAACACATAGTTTCCCAGTTGAAATACATGATTCTAGAGGTTGTCAACAAAGCAGAAGGAAGAGACAATAACAAGCAGTTACTTCAAAGGGAAAATCACTGGTTATATAGACTTCATTCCATGAGACCCTTCGGTCTTAACGAAAGCATTGAATTTTCATGTTACCTGGAAATATATTAATTGACATCCCCTTTTGGGGACCCATAGTTCTGTACACCCTCCTTGTTGTTTACCTCAGTAGACTGTGCGATTAACACATTCACAGTGTATATGCACTTTTATGTTTACTTAACATCCCGGTTCAGGTTCTCTACCTGTGTCAGGTTACTAACTTTCATATTTTTTCATGTTATTCCATTTATTTTTTCATGTTATTCCATTCGTTTTATTTTTTATTTTTCACCTATTCATTTTTCAGAATTATATGTTATCGTGGCGCTTTTCTTTCCTCCACTTGAGCTCAAACACCTTCCCCGTTAGTCTTTTGTCTCACTCTACACCACGTGACTAACCCGATAACTTTACCTAAACACTTCCGCGTTTCTCGCGGTAACCGATGATGGAGTTTTCCAACCTGGCGTGTATCCACTTCAGTTCTGTCCGGTAAGCCTTGGCGAGCATTTATTTGTTTAAACCAGCAAACCTCCGTATTGTACGTGTTAACACATCTTTGAACAGCCTCGCTTTTCAGCATGCCGATCTAGTATCTTTGACCCTGACTTTTTACTTAAAATCACGCACACTCGTCAGTCCTCCACCTTGATCCCGTTTTTATACGGCACCTACAGCCTGATTCATCAAGCTTTTTTGCGCTCGCAAAGGGCCAGATTCTGAGAATCCGGCCCTTTGCGAGAGCGATTTTTGCATTTGGGATTCAGCATCCCAAATGTAAAAATCGCTAATTGCGATCTCGCAATTTTGCGAGGAATGACATTTAAGGAATCTCTATTTGAGATTCCTTAAATGCAATTCAACATCCTATTTAAATTTGCGAATTCGCAATTTCTAGGCGCAATTTACCGCGAGGTCAGACCTCGCGATAAATTGCGAAAACTCAGAAAAATGCATTTAAATGCATTTTTCTGAGTTGCATGTTACACACACACATGTCCTTTGGACATGTGTGTGTGCAACACCTGTGTCACAGATCATTTGAGGGGTGCTACAGGGTGTCCTTTGGACACCCCTGGCACCCTTCAATTCGCTATCTTATTTGCGATTAGCAAATTGCTAATCGCAAATAAGGAATACTCACCATTCATTTCAGTTAAGTTAGCGCTGGGACGCTCAAGGGCATCCATGCGCTTTATAAATCTAATTTCATTTCATTTCATTTCATTTCATTTCATTTCATTTCATTCATTTCATTCCTATGGGCCTTTTGGCCCATAGGAATGCATGGGGAGTTTTTCCTTATTTGCGATTAGCAATTTGCTAATCGCAAATAAAGAATGTGTAGGAATCGCTAAAAATATTGCGATTCCTACATGAATCCCGTTTTGCGAGTCCTTAATAGCGATTCGCTATGAATCGCTATTAGGGCCTCGCAAAACGGGAGAATGATGAATCTGGCGGCAAGTCACTAACATCTCACGCGGTAATTCTTAATAACCTGGTCACTACATGGCCCATGTTTTTCATTTAATTTTCTTTTAGCACAGACAACATAGGACTTTTATGTCGTTCTTTTGTAGATGCTCCCCGATGAAGGACTAAGGTCCGAAATGCATTGGAGCCACAAGTGTTAAAGTGGATTGTACTACTGGATTTAAAAATGTGATGTAACATTTATCTGAATTATACACCATGGATTAAAAACCTTTTCTGATTTGAACATTCACCATGGTTCTTTGAATAGTGAAGGCAGGAATCGCCTATCAGTGTGCCCTAAGGGATGTTATCAGTTTCTGGATAACACTTTATATTTCATAAATTCAAGACAACCCACAGAAAGACTAGGCCCATGCAACACTCACTACCCCTGGTGAAAAGGCCACAACAACAGGCCAAAAAAACGAAAATCACAGAAAAATCAGCACAATCCAAACCATCCATGCCCTCCATGATGTTTAAATTCAAGACACCCCACAGAAAGACTAGGCCCATGCAACACACACTACCCCTGGGCATAAAGGTTGAAAACTAGGCAAAATGGTTGTAGGCCTAACAACACTGCCTGCATTCAAAATGGCCACTTGCCTCCCAGCACATGGCCTGCCTGTACCAGCACTCAAAATGGCCCCCACCCACATGGCCTGTCCCCATGAACACCCCAAAAAATCGAAAAACACAGAAAAATCAGCACAATCCCAAACCATCCATGCTCTCTATGATGTTTAAATTCAATACACCCCACAGAAAGACTAGGCCCATGCAACACTCACTACCCCTGATGAAAAGGCCCCAACAGCAGGCCGAAAAAACGTAAATCACAGAAAAATCAGCACAATCACAAACCATCCAGGCCCTCCATGATGTTTAAATTCAAGACACCCCACAGAAAGACTAGGCCCATGCAACACTCACTACCCCTGGTGAAAAGGCCACAACAACAGGCCAAAAAAACGAAAATCACAGAAAAATCAGCACAATCCCAAACCATCCAGACCCTCCATGATGTTTACATTCAAGGCACCTCACAGAAAGACTAGGCCCATGCAACACTCACTACCCCTGGGCATAAAGGTTGAAAACTAGGCAAAATTGTTGCAGGCTAACAAAACTGCCTGAATTCAAAATGGCCAATTGCCTCCCAGCACATGGCCTGCCTGTACCAGCACTCAAAATGGCCACCACCCACATGGCCTGTCCCCATGAACACCCCAAAAAATCGGAAAACACAGAAAAATCAGCACAATCCCAAACCATCCAGGCCCTCAATGATGTTTGAATTTAAGACACCTCACAGAAAGACTAGGCCCATGCAACACTCACTACCCCTGGTGAAAAGGCCACAACAACAGGCCAAAAAAACGAAAATCACAGAAAAATCAGCACAATCCCAAGCCATCCAGCCCCTCCATGATGTTTAAATTCAAGACACCCCACAGAAAGACTAGGCCCATGCAACACTCACTACCCCTGGTGAAAAGGCCACAACAACAGGCCAAAAAAACAAAAATCACAGAAAAATCAGCACAATCCCAAACCATCCAGGCCCTCCATGATGTTTAAATTCAAGACACCCCACATAAAGACTAGGCCCATGCAATACTCACTACCCCTGGGCATAAAGGTTGAAAACTAGGCAAAATGGTTGCAGGCCTAATAACACTAGCTGCATTCAAAATGGCCACTTGCCTCCCAGCACATGGCCTGCCTGTACCAGCACTCAAAATGGCCCCCACCCACATGGCCTGCCCCATGAACACCCCAAAAAATCGAAAAACACAGAAAAATCAGCACAATCCCAAACCATCCAGGCCCTCCGTGATGTTTAAATTCAAGACACCTCACAGAAAGACTAGGCTCATGCAACACTCACTACCCCTGGTGAAAAGGCCGCAACAACAGGCCAAAAAAAACGGAAATCACAGAAAAATCAGCACAATCACAAACCATCCAGGCCCTCCATGATGTTTAAATTCAAGACACCCCACAGAAAGACTAGGCCCATGCAGCACTCACTACCCCTGGTTAAAAGGCCACAACAACAAGCAAAAAAAACAAAAATCACAGAAAAATCAGCACAATCCCAAGCCATCCAGCCCCTCCATGATGTTTAAATTCAAGACAACCCACAGAAAGACTAGGCCCATGCAACACTCACTACCACTGGTGAAAAGGCCACAACAACAGGCCAAAAAAACGAAAATCACAGAAAAATCAGCACAATCCCAAACCATCCAGGCCTTTCATGATGTTTAAATTCAAGACACCCCACAGAAAGACTAGGCCCATGCAACACACACTACCCCTGGGCATAAAGGTTGAAAACTAGGCAAAATGGTTGCAGGACTAACAACACTGCCTGCATTCAAAATGGCCACTTGCCTCCCAGCACATGGCCTGCCTGTACCAGCACTCAAAATGGCCCCCACCCACATGGCCTGTGCCCATGAACACCCCAAAAAATCAAAAAAACACAGAAAAATCAGCACAATCCCAAACCATCCAGGCTCTCCATGATGTTTAAATTCAAGACACCCCACAGAAAGACTAGGCCCATGCAACACTCACTACCCCTGATGAAAAGGCCCCAACAGCAGGCCAAAAAAACGAAAATCACAGAAAAATCAGCACAATCACAAACCATCCAGGCCCTCCATGATGTTTAAATTCAAGACACCCCACAGAAAGACTAGGCCCATGCAAAACTCACTACCCCTGGTGAAAAGGCCACAAAAAAAAGCCAAAAAAACAAAAATCACAGAAAAATCAGCACAATCCCAAGCCATCCAGCCCCTCCATGATGTTTAAATTCAAGACAACCCACAGAAAGACTAGGCCCATGCAACACTCACTACCCCTGGTGAAAAGGCCACAACAACAGGCCAAAAAAACGAAAATCACAGAAAAATCAGCACAATGCAAACCATCCACGCCCCCCATGATGTTTAAATTCAAGACACCCCACAGAAAGACTAGGCCCATGCAACACACACTACCCCTGGGCATAAAGGTTGAAAACTAGGCAAAATGGTTGCAGGCCTAACAACACTGCCTGCATTCAAAATGGCCACTTGCCTCCCAGCACATGGCCTGCCTGTACCAGCACTCAAAATGGCCCCCACCCTCATGGCCTCTCCCCATGAACACCCCAAAAAATCGAAAAACACAGAAAAATCAGCACAATCCCAAACCATCCAGGCTCTCCATGATGTTTAAATTCAAGACACCCCACAGAAAGACTAGGCCCATGCAACACTCACTACCCCTGATGAAAAGGCCCCAACAGCAGGCCAAAAAGAATGAAAATCACAGGAAAAATCAGCACAATCACAAACCATCCAGGTCCTCCATGATGTTTAAATTCAAGACACCCCACAGAAAGACTAGGCCCATGCAACACTCACTACCCCTGGTGAAAAGGCCACAACAACAGGCCAAAAAAACGAAAATCACAGAAAAATCAGCACAATCCCAAGCCATCCAGGCCCTCCATGATGTTTAAATTCAAGACACTTCACAGAAAGACTAGGCCCATGCAACACTCACTACCCCTGGGCATTAAGGTTGAAAACTAGGCAAAATGGTTGCAGGCCTAACAACACTGCCTGCATTCAAAATGACCACTTGCCTCCCAGCACATGGCCTGCCTGTACCAGCACTCAAAATGGCCCCCACCCACATGGCCTGTCCCCATGAACACCCAAAAAAATCGAAAAACACAGAAAAATCACCACAATCCCAAACCATCCAGGCTCTCCATGATGTTTAAATTCAAGACACCCCACAGAAAGACTAGGCCCATGCAACACTCACTACCCCTGGTGAAAAGGCCACAACAACAGGCCAAAAAAACGAAAATCACAGAAAAATCAGCACAATCCCAAACCATCCAGACCCTCCATGATGTTAACATTCAAGACACCCCACAGAAAGACTAGGCCCATGCAACACTCACTACCACTGGGCATAAAGGTTGAAAACTAGGCAACATGGTTGCAGGCCTAACAACACTGCCTGAATTCAAAATGGCCACTTGCCTCCCAGCACATGGCCTGCCTGTACCAGCACTCAAAATGGCCCCCACCCACATGGCCTGTCCCCATGAACACCCCAAAAAATCGAAAAACACAGAAAAATCAGCACAATCCCAAACCATCCAGGCCCTCCATGATGTTTAAATTCAAGACACCCCACAGAAAGACTAGGCCCATGCAACACTCACTACCCCTGGTGAAAAGGCCACAACAACAGGCCAAAAAAACGAAAATCACAGAAAAATAAGCACAATCCCAAGCCATCCAGCCCCTCCATGATGTTTAAATTCAAGACACCCCACAGAAAGACTAGGCCCATGCAACACTCACTACCCCTGGTGAAAAGGCCACAACAACAGGCCAAAAAAACAAAAATCACAGAAAAATCAGCACAATCCCAAGCCATCCACGCCCTCCATGATGTTTAAATTCAAGACACTCCACGAAAAGACTAGGCCCATGCAACACTCACTTCTCCTGGGCATAAAGGTTGAAAACTAGGCAAAATGGTTGCAGGCCTAACAACACTGCCTAAATTCAAAATGGCCACTTGCCTCCCAGCACATGGCCTGCCTGTACCAGCACTCAAAATGGCCACCACCCACATGGCCTGTCCCCATGAACACCCCAAAAAATCGAAAAACACAGAAAAATCAACACAATCCCAAACCATCCCGGCCCTCCATGATGTTTAAATTCAAGACACTCCACAGAAAGACTAGGCCCATGCAACACTCACTACCCCTGGTGAAAAGGACACAACAACAGGCCAAAAAAACGAAAATCACAGAAAAATAAGCACAATCCCAAGCCATCCAGCCCCTCCATGATGTTTAAATTCAAGACACCCCACAGAAAGACTAGGCCCATGCAACACTCACTACCCCTGGTGAAAAGGCCACAACAACAGGCCAAAAAAACGAAAATCACAGAAAAATAGGCACAATCCCAAGCCATCCAGCCCCTCCATGATGTTTAAATTCAAGACACCCCACAGAAAGACTAGGCCCATGCAACACTCACTACCCCTGGTGAAAAGGCCACAACAACAGGCCAAAAAAACGAAAATCACAGAAAAATAGGCACAATCCCAAGCCATCCAGCCCCTCCATGATGTTTAAATTCAAGACACTCCACGAAAAGACTAGGCCCATGCAACACTCACTACCCCTGGGCATAAAGGTTGAAAACTAGGCAAAATGGTTGCAGGCCTAACAACACTGCCTGTATTCAAAATGACCACTTGCCTCCCAGCACATGGCCTGTCCCCATGAACACCCCAAAAAATCGAAAAACACAGAAAAATCAGCACAATCCCAAACCATCCAGGCCCTCCATGATGTTTAAATTCAAGACACCTCACAGAAAGACTAGGCCTATGCAACACTCACTACCCCTGGTGAAAAGGCCTCAACAACAGGCCAAAAAAACGAAAATCACAGAAAAATCAGCACAATCCCAAGCCATCCAGCCCCTCCATGATGTTTAAATTCAAGACACCCCACAGAAAGACTAGGCTCATGCAACACTCACTACCCCTGGGCATAAAGGTTGAAAACTAGGCAAAATGGTTGCAGGCCTAACAACACTGCCTGCATTCAAAATGGCCACTTGCCTCCCAGCACATGGCCTGCCTGTACCAGCACTCAAAATGGCCCCCACCCACATGGCCTGCCCCATGAACACCCCAAAAAATCGAAAAACACAGAAAAATCAGCACAATCCCAAACCATCCAGGCCCTCCATGATGTTTAAATTCAAGACACCCCACAGAAAGACTAGGCCCATGCAACACTCACTACCCCTGCTGAAAAGGCCACAACAACAGGCCAAAAAAACGAAAATCACAGAAAAATCAGCACAATCACAAACCATCCAGGCCCTCCATGATGTTTAAATTCAAGACACCCCACAGAAAGACTAGGCCCATGCAACACTCACTACCCCTGGTGAAAAGGCCTCAACAACAAGCCAAAAAAAACGAAAACCACAGAAAAATCAGCACAATCCCAATCCATCCAGCCCCTCCATGATGTTTAAATTCAAGACAACCCACAGAAAGACTAGGCCCATGCAACACTCACTACCCCTCGTGAAAAGGCCACAACAACAGGCCAAAAAAACGAAAATCACAGAAAAATCAGCACAATCCCAAACCATCCTGGCTCTCCATGATGTTTAAATTCAAGACACCCCACAGAAAGACTAGGCCCATGCAACAGTCACTACCCCTGATGAAAAGGCCCCAACAGCAGGCCAAAAAAACGAAAATCACAGAAAAATCAGCACAATCACAAACCATCCAGGCCCTCCATGATGTTTAAATTCAAGACACCCCACAGAAAGACTAGGCCCATGCAACACTCACTACCCCTGGTGAAAAGGCCACAACAACAGGCCAAAAAAACGAAAATCACAGAAAAATCAGCACAATCCCAAGCCATCCAGGCCCTCCATGATGTTTAAATTCAAGACACCCCACAGAAAGACTAGGCCCATGCAACACTCACTACCCCTGGGCATAAAGGTTGAAAACTAGGCAAAATGGTTGCAGGCCTAACAACACTGCCTGAATTCAAAATGGCCGCTTGCCTCCCAGCACATGGCCTGCCTGTACCAGCACTCAAAATGGCCCCCACCCACATGGCTTGTCCCCATGAACACCCCAAAAAATCGAAAAACACAGAAAAATCAGCACAATCCCAAACCATCCAGGCCCTCCATGATGTTTAAATTCAAGACACCACACAGAAAGACTAGGCCCATGCAACACTCACTACCCCTGGTGAAAAGGCCACAACAACAGGCCAAAAAAACGAAAATCACAGAAAAATAAGCACAATCCCAAGCCATCCAGCCCCTCCATGATGTTTAAATTCAAGACACCCCACAGAAAGACTAGGCTCATGCAACACTCACTACCCCTGGTGAAAAGGCCACAACAACAGGCCAAAAAAACGAAAATCACAGAAAAATCAGCACAATCCCAAGCCATCCAGGCCCTCCATGATGTTTAAATTCAAGACACTCCACAGAAAGACTAGGCCCATGCAACACTCACTACCCCTGAGCATAAAGGTTGAAAACTAGGCAAAATGGTTGCAGGCCTAACAACACTGCCTGTTTTCAAAATGACCACTTGTCTCCCTGGCACATGGCCTGTCCCCATGAACACCCCAAAAAATCGAAAAACACAGAAAAATCAGCACAATCCCAAACCATCCAGGCCCTCCATGATGTTTAAATTCAAGACACCCCACAGAAAGACTAGGCCCATGCAACACTCACTACCCCTGGTGAAAAGGCCTCAACAACAGGCCAAAAAAACAAAAATCACAGAAAAATCAGCACAATCCCAAGCCATCCAGCCCCTCCATGATGTTTAAATTCAAGACACCCCACAGAAAGACTAGGCCCATGCAACACTCACTACCCCTGGTGAAAAGGCCACAACAACAGGCCAAAAAAACGAAAATCACAGAAAAATCAGCACAATCCCAAACCATCCAGGCCCTCCATGCTGTTTAAATTCAAGACACCCCGCAGAAAGACTAGGCCCATGCAACACACACTACCCCTGGGCATAAAGGTTGAAAACTAGGCAAAATGGTTGCAGGCCTAACAACACTGCCTGCATTCAAAATGGCCACTTGCCTCCCAGCACATGGCCTGCCTGTACCAGCACTCAAAATGGCCCCCACCCACATGGCCTGTCCCCATGAAAACCAGAAAAATCGAAAAACACAGAAAAATCAGCACAATCCCAAACCATCCAGGCTCTCCATGATGTTTAAATTCAAGACACCACACAGAAAGACTAGGCCCATGCAACAGTCACTACCCCTGATGAAAAGGCCCCAACAGCAGGCCAAAAAAACGAAAATCACAGAAAAATCAGCACAATCACAAACCATCCAGGCCCTCGATGATGTTTAAATTCAAGACACCCCACAGAAAGACTAGGCCCATGCAACACTCACTACCCCTGGTGAAAAGGCCACAACAACAGGCCAAAAAAACGAAAATCACAGAAAAATAAGCACAATCGCAAGCCATCCAGCCCCTCCATGATGTTTAAATTCAAGACACCCCACAGAAAGACTAGGCCCATGCAACACTCACTACCCCTGGTGAAAAGGCCACAACAACAGGCCAAAAAAACGAAAATCACAGAAAAATCAGCACAATCCCAAGCCATCCAGGCCCTCCATGATGTTTAAATTCAAGACACACCACAGAAAGACTAGGCCCATGCAACACTCACTACCCCTGAGCATAAAGGTTGAAAACTAGGCAAAATGGTTGCAGGCCTAACAACACTGCCTGTTTTCAAAATGACCACTTGTCTCCCTGGGACATGGCCTGTCCCCATGAACACCCCAAAAAATCGAAAAACACAGAAAAATCAGCACAATCCCAAACCATCCAGGCCCTCCATGATGTTTAAATTCAAGACACCCCACAGAAAGACTAGGCCCATGCAACACTCACTACCCCTGGTGAAAAGGCCTCAACAACAGGCCAAAAAAACAAAAATCACAGAAAAATCAGCACAATCCCAAGCCATCCAGCCACTCCATGATGTTTAAATTCAAGACACCCCGCAGAAAGACTAGGCCCATGCAACACACACTACCCCTGGTGAAAAGGCCACAACAACAGGCCAAAAAAACGAAAATCACAGAAAAATCAGCACAATCCCAAACCATCCAGACCCTCCATGATGTTTACATTCAAGACACCCCACAGAAAGACTAGGCCCATGCAACACTCACTACCCCTGGGCATAAAGGTTGAAAACTAGGCAAAATGGTTGCAGGCCTAACAACACTGCCTGAATTCAAAATGGCCGCTTGCCTCCCAGCACATGGCCTGCCTGTACCAGCACTCAAAATGGCCCCCACCCACATTGCCGGTCCCCATGAACACCCCAAAAAATCGAAAAACACAGAAAAATCAGCACAATCCCAAACCATCCAGGCCCTCCATGATGTTTAAATTCAAGACACCCCACAGAAAGACTAGGCCCATGCAACACTCACTACCCCTGGTGAAAAGGCCACAACAACAGGCCAAAAAAACGAAAATCACAGAAAAATAAGCACAATCCCAAGCCATCCAGCCCCTTCATGATGTTTAAATTCAAGACACCCCACAGAAAGACTAGGCCCATGCAACACTCACTACCCCTGGTGAAAAGGCCACAACAACAGGCCAAAAAAACGAAAATCACAGAAAAATCAGCACAATCCCAAGCCATCCAGGCCCTCCATGATGTTTAAATTCAAGACACTCCACAGAAAGACTAGGCCCATGCAACACTCACTACCCCTGGGCATAAAGGTTGAAAACTAGGCAAAATGGTTGCGGGCCTAACAACACTGCCTGCATTCAAAATGACCACTTGCCTCCCAGCACATGGCCTGCCTGTACCAGCACTCAAAATGGCCCCCACCCACATGGCCTGTCCCCATGAACACCCCAAAAAATCGAAAAACACAGAAAAATCAGCACAATCCCAAACCATCCAGGCTCTCCATGATGTTTAAATTCAAGACACCCCACAGAAAGACTAGGCCCATGCAACAGTCACTACCCCTGATGAAAAGGCCCCAACAGCAGGCCAAAAAAACGAAAATCACAGAAAAATCAGCACAATCACAAACCATCCAGGCCCTCCATGATGTTTAAATTCAAGACACCCCACAGAAAGACTAGGCCCATGCAACACTCACTACCCCTGGTGAAAAGGCCACAACAACAGGCCAAAAAAACGAAAATCACAGAAAAATCAGCACAATCCCAAACCATCCAGACCCTCCATGATGTTTACATTCAAGACACCCCACAGAAAGACTAGGCCCATGCAACACTCACTACCCCTGGGCATAAAGGTTGAAAACTAGGCAAAATGGTTGCAGGCCTAACAACACTGCCTGAATTCAAAATGGCCGCTTGCCTCCCAGCACATGGCCTGCCTGTACCAGCACTCAAAATGGCCCCCACCCACATGGCTTGTCCCCATGAACACCCCAAAAAATCGAAAAACACAGAAAAATCAGCACAATCCCAAACCATCCAGGCCCTCCATGATGTTTAAATTCAAGACACCCCACAGAAAGACTAGGCCCATGCAACACTCACTACCCCTGGTGAAAAGGCCACAACAACAGGCCAAAAAAACGAAAATCACAGAAAAATAAGCACAATCCCAAGCCATCCAGCCCCTCCATGATGTTTAAATTCAAGACACCCCACAGAAAGACTAGGCCCATGCAACACTCACTACCCCTGGTGAAAAGGCCACAACAACAGGCCAAAAAAACGAAAATCACAGAAAAATCAGCACAATCCCAAGCCATCCAGGCCCTCCATGATGTTTAAATTCAAGACACTCCACAGAAAGACTAGGCCCATGCAACACTCACTACCCCTGAGCATAAAGGTTGAAAACTAGGCAAAATGGTTGCCGGCCTAACAACACTGCCTGTTTTCAAAATGACCACTTGTCTCCCTGGCACATGGCCTGTCCCCATGAACACCCCAAAAAATCGAAAAACACAGAAAAATCAGCACAATCCCAAAACATCCAGGCCCTCCATGATGTTTAAATTCAAGACACCCCACAGAAAGACTAGGCCCATGCAACACTCACTACCCCTGGTGAAAAGGCCTCAACAACAGGCCAAAAAAACAAAAATCACAGAAAAATCAGCACAATCCCAAGCCATCCAGCCCCTCCATGATGTTTAAATTCAAGACACCCCACAGAAAGACTAGGCCCATGCAACACTCACTACCCCTGGTGAAAAGGCCACAACAACAGGCCAAAAAAACGAAAATCACAGAAAAATCAGCACAATCCCAAACCATCCAGGCCCTCCATGATGTTTAAATTCAAGACACCCCGCAGAAAGACTAGGCCCATGCAACACACACTACCCCTGGGCATAAAGGTTGAAAACTAGGCAAAATGGTTGCAGGCCTAACAACACTGCCTGCATTCAAAATGGCCACTTGCCTCCCAGCACATGGCCTGCCTGTACCAGCACTCAAAATGGCCCCCACCCACATGGCCTGTCCCCATGAAAACCAGAAAAAACGAAAAACACAGAAAAATCAGCACAATCCCAAACCATCCAGGCTCTCCATGATGTTTAAATTCAAGACACCACACAGAAAGACTAGGCCCATGCAACACTCACTACCCCTGATGAAAAGGCCCCAACAGCAGGCCAAAAAAACGAAAATCACAGAAAAATCAGCACAATCACAAACCATCCAGGCCCTCCATGATGTTTAAATTCAAGACACCCCACAGAAAGACTCGGCCCATGCAACACTCACTACCCCTTATGAAAAGGCCACAACAACAGGCCAAAAAAACGAAAATCACAGAAAAATCAGTACAATCCCAAACCATCCAGACCCTCCATGATGTTTACTTTCAAGACACCCCACAGAAAGACTAGGCCCATGCAACACTCACTACCCCTGGGCATAAAGGTTGAAAACTAGGCAAAATGGTTGCAGGCCTAACAACACTGCCTGAATTAAAAATGGCCACTTGCCTCCCAGCACATGGCCTACCTGTACCAGCACTCAAAATGGCCCCCACCCATATGGCCTGTCCCCATGAACACCCCAAAAAATCTAAAAACACAGAAAAATCAGCACAATCCCAAACCATACAAGCCCTCCATGATGTTTAAATTCAAGACACCCCACAGAAAGACTAGGCCCATGCAACACTCACTACCCGTGGTGAAAAGGCTACAACAACAGGCCAAAAAAACGAAAATCACAGAAAAATAAGCACAATTCCAAGCGATCCAGCGCCTCCATGATGTTTAAATTCAAGACACCCCACAGAAAGACTAGGCCCATGCAACACTCACTACCCCTGGTGAAAAGGCCACAACAACAGGCCAAAAAAACAAAAATCACAGAAAAATCAGCACAATCCCAAGCCATCCAGGCCCTCCATGATGTTTAAATTCAAGACACTTCACTGAAAGACTAGGCCCATGCAACACTCCCTACCCCTTGGGCATAAAGGTTGAAAACCAGGCAAAATGGTTGCAGGCCTAACAACACTGTCTGCATTCAAAATGACCACTTGCCTCCCAGCACATGGCCTGCCTGAACCAGCACTCAAAATGGCCCCCACCCACATGGCCTGTCCCCATGAACACCCCAAAAAATCAAAAAACACAGAAAAATCAGCACAATCCCAAACAATCCAGGCTCTCCATGATGTTTAAATTCAAGACACTCCACAGAAAGACTAGGCCCATGCAACACTCACTACCCCTGATGAAAAAGCCCCAACAGCAGGCCAAAAAAACGAAAATTACAGAAAAATCAGCACAATCACAAACCATCCAGGCCCTCCATGATGTTTAAATTCAAGACACCCCACAGAAAGACTAGGCCCATGCAACACTCACTACCCCTGGTGAAAAGGCCACAACAACAGGCCAAAAAAACGAAAATCACAGAAAAATCAGCACAATCCCAAACCATCCAGACCCTCCATGATGTTTACATTCAAGACACCCCACAGAAAGACTAGGCCCATGCAACACTCACTACCCCTGGGCATAAATGTTGAAAACTGGGCAAAGTGGTTGCAGCCCTAACAACACTGCCTGAATTCAAAATGGCCACTTGCCTCCCAGCACATGGCCTGCCTGTACCAGCACTCAAAATGCCCCCACCCATATGGCCTGTCCCCATGAACACCCCAAAAAATCGAAAAACACAGAAAAATCAGCACAATCCCAAACCATCCAGGCCCTCCATTATGTTTAAATTCAAGACACCCACAGAAAGACTAGGCCCATGCAACACTCACTACCCACTGGTGAAAAGGCCACAACAACAGGCCAAAAAAACGAAAATCACAGAAAAATAAGCACAATCCCAAGCCATCCAGCCCCTCCATGATGTTTAAATTCAAGACACCCCACATAAAGACTAGGCCCATGCAACACTCACTACCCCTGGTGAAAAGGCCACAACAACAGGCCAAAAAAACGAAAATCACAGAAAAATCAGCACAATCCCAAACCATCCAGGCCCTCCGTGATGTTTAAATTCAAGACACTCCACAGAAAGACTAGGCCCATGCAACATTCACTACCCCTGGGCATAAAGGTTGAAAACTAGGCAAAATGGTTGCAGGCCTAACAACACTGCCTGCATTCAAAATGACCACTTGCCTCCCAGCACATGGCCTGTCCCCATGAACACCCCAAAAAATCGAAAAACACAGAAAAATCAGCACAATCCCAAACCATCCAGGCCCTCCATGATGTTTAAATTCAAGACACCCCACAGAAAGACTAGGCCCATGCAACACTCACTACCCCTGGTGAAAAGGCCACAACAACAGGCCAAAAAAACGAAAATCACAGAAAAATCAGCACAATCACAAACCATCCAGGCCCTCCATGATGTTTAAATTCAAGACACCCCACAGGAAGACTAGGACCATGCAACACTCACTACCCCTGGTGAAAAGGCCACAACAACAGGCCAATAAAACAAACATCACAAAAAAATCAGCACAATCCCAAACCATCCAGCCCCTCCATGATGTTTAAATTCAAGACAACCCACAGAAAGACTAGGCCCATGCAACACTCACTACCCCTGGTGAAAAGGCCACAACAACAGGCCAAAAAACGAAAATCACAGAAAAATAAGCACAATCCCAAGCCATCCAGCCCCTCCATGATGTTTAAATTCAAGACACCCCACAGAAAGACTAGGCCCATGCAACACTCACTACCCCTGGTGAAAAGGCCACAACAACAGGCCAAAAAAACGAAAATCACAGAAAAATCAGCAAAATCCCAAGCCATCCAGGCCCTCCATGATGTTTAAATTCAAGACACTCCACAGAAAGACTAGGCCCATGCAACACTCACTACCCCTGGGCATAAAGGTTGAAAACTAGGCCAAATGGTTGCAGGCCTAACAACACTGCCTGCATTCAAAATGACCACTTGCCTCCCAGCACATGGCCTGCCTGTACCAGCACTCAAAATGGCCCCCACCCACATGGCCTGTCCCCATGAACACCCCAAAAAATCGAAAAACACAGAAAAATCAGCACAATCCCAAACCATACAAGCCCTCCATGATGTTTAAATTCAAGACACCCCACAGAAAGACTAGGCCCATGCAACACTCACTACCCGTGGTGAAAAGGCCACAACAACAGGCCAAAAAAACGAAAATCAGAGGAAAATAAGCACAATTCCAAGCGATCCAGCGCCTCCATGATGTTTAAATTCAAGACACCCCACAGAAAGACTAGGCCCATGCAACACTCACTACCCCTGGTGAAAAGGCCACAACAACAGGCCAAAAAAACGAAAATAACAGAAAAATCAGCACAATCACAAACCATCCAGGCCCTCCATGATGTTTAAATTCAAGACACCCCACAGAAAGACTAGGCCCATGCAAAACTCACTACCCCTGGTGAAAAGGCCACAACAAAAAGCCAAAAAAACAAAAATCACAGAAAAATCAGCACAATCCCAAGCCATCCAGCCCCTCCATGATGTTTAAATTCAAGACAACACACAGAAAGACTAGGCCCATGCAACACTCACTACCGCTGGTGAAAAGGCCACAACAACAGGCCAAAAAAACGAAAATCACAGAAAAATCAGCACAATGCAAACCATCCACGCCCTCCATGATGTTTAAATTCAAGACACCCCACAGAAAGACTAGGCCCATGCAACACACACTACCCCTGGGCATAAAGGTTGAAAACTAGGCAAAATGGTTGCAGGCCTAACAACACTGCCTGCATTCAAAATGGCCACTTGCCTCCCAGCACATGGCCTGCCTGTACCAGCACTCAAAATGGCCCCCACCCTCATGGCCTCTCCCCATGAACACCCCAAAAAATCGAAAAACACAGAAAAATCAGCACAATCCCAAACCATCCAGGCTCTCCATGATGTTTAAATTCAAGACACCCCACAGAAAGACTAGGCCCATGCAACACTCACTACCCCTGATGAAAAGGCCCCAACAGCAGGCCAAAAAGAATGAAAATCACAGAAAAATCAGCACAATCACAAACCATCCAGGTCCTCCATGATGTTTCAATTCAAGACACCCCACAGAAAGACTAGGCCCATGCAACACTCACTACCCCTGGTGAAAAGGCCACAACAACAGGCCAAAAAAACGAAAATCACAGAAAAATCAGCACAATCCCAAACCATTCAGACCCTCCATGATGTTTACATTCAAGACACCCCACAGAAAGACTTGGCCCATGCAACACTCACTACCCCTGTGCATAAAGTTTGAAAACTGGGCAAAATGGTTGCAGGCCTAACAAAACTGTCTCAATTCAAAATGGCCACTTGCCTCCCAGCACATGGCCTGCCTGTACCAGCACTCAAAATGGCCCCCACCCACATGGCCTGTCCCCATGAACACCCCAAAAAATCGAAAAACACAGAAAAATCAGCACAATCCCAAACCATCCAGGCCCTCCATGATGTTTAAATTCAAGACACCCCACAGAAAGACTAGGCCCATGCAACACTCACTACCCCTGGTGAAAAGGCCACAACAACAGGCCAAAAAAACGAAAATCACAGAAAAATAAGCACAATCCCAAGCCATCCAGGCCCTCCATGATGTTTAAATTCAAGACACCCCACAGAAAGACTAGGCCCATGCAACACTCACTACCCCTGGTGAAAAGGCCACAACAACAGGCCAAAAAAACGAAAATCACAGAAAAATCAGCACCATCCCAAGCCATCCAGGCCCTCCATGATGTTTAAATTCAAGACACTTCACAGAAAGACTAGGCCCATGCAACACTCACTACCCCTGGGCATAAAGGTTGAAAACTAGGCAAAATGGTTGCAGGCCTAACAACACTGCCTGCATTCAAAATGACCACTTGCCTCCCAGCACATGGCCTGCCTGTACCAGCACTCAAAATGGCCCCCACCCACATGGCCTGTCCCCATGAACACCCAAAAAAATCGAAAAACACAGAAAAATCACCACAATCCCAAACCATCCAGGCTCTCCATGATGTTTAAATTCAAGACACCCCACAGAAAGACTAGGCCCATGCAACACTCACTACCCCTGGTGAAAAGGCCACAACAACAGGCCAAAAAAACGAAAATCACAGAAAAATCAGCACAATCCCAAACCATCCAGACCCTCCATGATGTTAACATTCAAGACACCCCACAGAAAGACTAGGCCCATGCAACACTCACTACCACTGGGCATAAAGGTTGAAAACTAGGCAACATGGTTGCAGGCCTAACAACACTGCCTGAATTCAAAATGGCCACTTGCCTCCCAGCACATGGCCTGCCTGTACCAGCACTCAAAATGGCCCCCACCCACATGGCCTGTCCCCATGAACACCCCAAAAAATCGAAAAACACAGAAAAATCAGCACAATCCCAAACCATCCAGGCCCTCCATGATGTTTAAATTCAAGACACCCCACAGAAAGACTAGGCCCATGCAACACTCACTACCCCTGGTGAAAAGGCCACAACAACAGGCCAAAAAAACGAAAATCACAGAAAAATAAGCACAATCCCAAGCCATCCAGCCCCTCCATGATGTTTAAATTCAAGACACCCCACAGAAAGACTAGGCCCATGCAACACTCACTACCCCTGGTGAAAAGGCCACAACAACAGGCCAAAAAAACGAAAATCACAGAAAAATCAGCACAATCCCAAGCCATCCACGCCCTCCATGATGTTTAAATTCAAGACACTCCACGAAAAGACTAGGCCCATGCAACACTCACTACTCCTGGGCATAAAGGTTGAAAACTAGGCAAAATGGTTGCAGGCCTAACAACACTGCCTAAATTCAAAATGGCCACTTGCCTCCCAGCACATGGCCTGCCTGTACCAGCACTCAAAATGGCCCCCACCCACATGGCCTGTCCCCATGAACACCCCAAAAAATCAAAAAACACAGAAAAATCAGCACAATCCCAAACCATCCCGGCCCTCCATGATGTTTAAATTCAAGACACCCCACAGAAAGACTAGGCCCATGCAACACTCACTACCCCTGGTGAAAAGGACACAACAACAGGCCAAAAAAACGAAAATCACAGAAAAATAAGCACAATCCCAAGCCATCCAGCCCCTCCATGATGTTTAAATTCAAGACACCCCACAGAAAGACTAGGCCCATGCAACACTCACTACCCCTGGTGAAAAGGCCACAACAACAGGCCAAAAAAACGAAAATCACAGAAAAATAGGCACAATCCCAAGCCATCCAGCCCCTCCATGATGTTTAAATTCAAGACACCCCACAGAAAGACTAGGCCCATGCAACACTCACTACCCCTGGTGAAAAGGCCACAACAACAGGCCAAAAAAACGAAAATCACAGAAAAATAGGCACAATCCCAAGCCATCCAGCCCCTCCATGATGTTTAAATTCAAGACACTCCACGAAAAGACTAGGCCCATGCAACACTCACTACCCCTGGGCATAAAGGTTGAAAACTAGGCAAAATGGTTGCAGGCCTAACAATACTGCCTGTATTCAAAATGACCACTTGCCTCCCAGCACATGGCCTGTCCCCATGAACACCCCAAAAAATCGAAAAACACAGAAAAATCAGCACAATCCCAAACCATCCAGGCCCTCCATGATGTTTAAATTCAAGACACCTCACAGAAAGACTAGGCCTATGCAACACTCACTACCCCTGGTGAAAAGGCCTCAACAACAGGCCAAAAAAACGAAAATCACAGAAAAATCAGCACAATCCCAAGCCATCCAGCCCCTCCATGATGTTTAAATTCAAGACACCCCACAGAAAGACTAGGCTCATGCAACACTCACTACCCCTGGGCATAAAGGTTGAAAACTAGGCAAAATGGTTGCAGGCCTAACAACACTGCCTGCATTCAAAATGGCCACTTGCCTCCCAGCACATGGCCTGCCTGTACCAGCACTCAAAATGGCCCCCACCCACATGGCCTGCCCCATGAACACCCCAAAAAATTGAAAAACACAGAAAAATCAGCACAATCCCAAACCATCCACGCCCTCCATGATGTTTAAATTCAAGACACCCCACAGAAAGACTAGGCCCATGCAACACTCACTACCCCTGCTGAAAAGGCCACAACAACAGGCCAAAAAAACGAAAATCACAGAAAAATCAGCACAATCACAAACCATCCAGGCCCTCCATGATGTTTAAATTCAAGACACCCCACAGAAAGACTAGGCCCATGCAACACTCACTACCCCTGGTGAAAAGGCCTCAACAACAAGCCAAAAAAACGAAAATCACAGAAAAATCAGCACAATCCCAATCCATCCAGCCCCTCCATGATGTTTAAATTGAAGACAACCCACAGAAAGACTAGGCCCATGCAACACTCACTACCCCTCGTGAAAAGGCCACAACAACAGGCCAAAAAAACGAAAATCACAGAAAAATAAGCACAATCCCAAACCATCCAGGCTCTCCATGATGTTTAAATTCAAGACACCCCACAGAAAGACTAGGCCCATGCAACAGTCACTACCCCTGATGAAAAGGCCCCAACAGCAGGCCAAAAAAACGAAAATCACAGAAAAATCAGCACAATCACAAACCATCCAGGCCCTCCATGATGTTTAAATTCAAGACACCCCACAGAAAGACTAGGCCCATGCAACACTCACTACCCCTGGTGAAAAGGCCACAACAACAGGCCAAAAAAACGAAAATCACAGAAAAATCAGCACAATCCCAAACCATCCAGACCCTCCATGATGTTTACATTCAAGACACCCCACAGAAAGACTAGGCCCATGCAACACTCACTACCCCTGGGCATAAAGGTTGAAAACTAGGCAAAATGGATGCAGGCCTAACAACACTGCCTGAATTCAAAATGGCCGCTTGCCTCCCAGCACATGGCCTGCCTGTACCAGCACTCAAAATGGCCCCCACCCACATGGCTTGTCCCCATGAACACCCCAAAAAATCGAAAAACACAGAAAAATCAGCACAATCCCAAACCATCCAGGCCCTCCATGATGTTTAAATTCAAGACACCTCACAGAAAGACTAGGCCTATGCAACACTCACTACCCCTGGTGAAAAGGCCTCAACAACAGGCCAAAAAAACGAAAATCACAGAAAAATCAGCACAATCACAAACCATCCAGGCCCTCCATGATGTTTAAATTCAAGACACCCCACAGAAAGACTAGGCCCATGCAACACTCACTACCCCTGGTGAAAAGGCCTCAACAACAGGCCAAAAAAACGAAAATCACAGAAAAATCAGCACAATCCCAATCCATCCAGCCCCTCCATGATGTTTAAATTCAAGACAACCCACAGAAAGACATGGAGAAGTGTGGCTCAGGGGTTAGAGGCGGCAGACCCGGAAGCTGAGATCGGCCCTGGACCAGGGTTCAATTCCCCGCCTCGGCGGGTCTTGGGCTAAAAATTCCACGGTCTCGATAATTCTCGCTCCGGTGCCTTCTCGACTCACGGGTTCACGCTCTGCGACTCTGGGCAATAGCTTGCTTAATCTCCACAACGGCCCCTCGCGGCGGGATGCCTGGCTTTCACCTTGTGGATCCCCTGCCGGGGCCTCTCACAGGGGAATACCAGGACGGGTTCCCTAGGCAAGCGCCAGGATGCCCTTTGTGGTGACAGGTTGCGCTATATAAGTATACCTACATTTACATTTACATTTTTAAATTCAAGACACCCCACAGAAAGACTAGGCCCATGCAACACTCACTACCCCTGGTGAAAAGGCCACAACAACAGGCCAAAAAAACGAAAATCACAGAAAAATCAGCACAATCCCAAACCATCCAGACCCTCCATGATGTTTACATTCAAGACACCCCACAGAAAGACTAGGCCCATGCAACACTCACTACCCCTGGGCATAAAGGTTGAAAACTAGGCAAAATGGTTGCAGGCCTAACAACACTGCCTGAATTCAAAATGGCCGCTTGCCTCCCAGCACATGGCCTGCCTGTACCAGCACTCAAAATGGCCCCCACCCACATGGCTTGTCCCCATGAACACCCCAAAAAATCGAAAAACACAGAAAAATCAGCACAATCCCAAACCATCCAGGCCCTCCATGATGTTTAAATTCAAGACACCCCACAGAAAGACTAGGCCCATGCAACACTCACTACCCCTGGTGAAAAGGCCACAACAACAGGCCAAAAAAACGAAAATCACAGAAAAATAAGCACAATCCCAAGCCATCCAGCCCCTCCATGATGTTTAAATTCAAGACACCCCACAGAAAGACTAAGCCCATGCAACACTCACTACCCCTGGTGAAAAGGCAACAACAACAGGCCAAAAAAACGAAAATCACAGAAAAATCAGCACAATCCCAAGCCATCCAGGCCCTCCATGATGTTTAAATTCAAGACACTCCACAGAAAGACTAGGCCCATGCAACACTCACTACCCCTGAGCATAAAGGTTGAAAACTAGGCAAAATGGTTGCAGGCCTAACAACACTGCCTGTTTTCAAAATGACCACTTGTCTCCCTGGCACATGGCCTGTCCCCATGAACACCCCAAAAAATCGAAAAACACAGAAAAATCAGCACAATCCCAAACCATCCAGGCCCTCCATGATGTTTAAATTCAAGACACCCCACAGAAAGACTAGGCCCATGCAACTCTCACTACCCCTGGTGAAAAGGCCTCAACAACAGGCCAAAAAAACAAAAATCACAGAAAAATCAGCACAATCCCAAGCCATCCAGCCCCTCCATGATGTTTAAATTCAAGACACCCCACAGAAAGACTAGGCCCATGCAACACTCACTACCCCTGGTGAAAAGGCCACAACAACAGGCCAAAAAAACGAAAATCACAGAAAAATCAGCACAATCCCAAACCATCCAGGCCCTCCATGATGTTTAAATTCAAGACACCCCGCAGAAAGACTAGGCCCATGCAACACACACTACCCCTGGGCATAAAGGTTGAAAACTAGGCAAAATGGTTGCAGGCCTAACAACACTGCCTGCATTCAAAATGGCCACTTGCCTCCCAGCACATGGCCTGCCTGTACCAGCACTCAAAATGGCCCCCACCCACATGGCCTGTCCCCATGAAAACCAGAAAAATCGAAAAACACAGAAAAATCAGCACAATCCCAAACCATCCAGGCTCTCCATGATGTTTAAATTCAAGACACCACACAGAAAGACTAGGTCCATGCAACACTCACTACCCCTGATGAAAAGGCCCCAACAGCAGGCCAAAAAAACGAAAATCACAGAAAAATCAGTACAATCCCAAACCATCCAGACCCTCCATGATGTTTACTTTCAAGACACCCCACAGAAAGACTAGGCCCATGCAACACTCACTACCCCTGGGCATAAAGGTTGAAAACTAGGCAAAATGGTTGCAGGCCTAACAACACTGCCTGAATTAAAAATGGCCACTTGCCTCCCAGCACATGGCCTACCTGTACCAGCACTCAAAATGGCCCCCACCCATATGGCCTGTCCCCATGAACACCCCAAAAAATCGAAAAACACAGAAAAATCAGCACAATCCCAAACCATCCAGGCTCTCCATGATGTTTAAATTCAAGACACCCCACAGAAAGACTAGGCCCATGCAACACTCACTACCCCTGATGAAAAGGCCCCAACAGCAGGCCAAAAAGAATGAAAATCACAGAAAAATCAGCACAATCACAAACCATCCAGGTCCTCCATGATGTTTCAATTCAAGACACCCCACAGAAAGACTAGGCCCATGCAACACTCACTACCCCTGGTGAAAAGGCCACAACAACAGGCCAAAAAAACGAAAATCACAGAAAAATCAGCACAATCCCAAACCATCCAGACCCTCCATGATGTTTACATTCAAGACACCCCACAGAAAGACTTGGCCCATGCAACACTCACTACCCCTGTGCATAAAGTTTGAAAACTGGGCAAAATGGTTGCAGGCCTAACAAAACTGTCTCAATTCAAAATGGCCACTTGCCTCCCAGCACATGGCCTGCCTGTACCAGCACTCAAAATGGCCCCCACCCACATGGCCTGTCCCCATGAACACCCCCAAAAATCGAAAAACACAGAAAATTCAGCACAATCCCAAACCATCCAGGCCCTCCATGATGTTTAAATTCAAGACACCCCACAGAAAGACTAGGCCCATGCAACACTCACTACCCCTGGTGAAAAGGCCACAACAACAGGCCAAAAAAACGAAAATCACAGAAAAATAAGCACAATCCCAAGCCATCCAGGCCCTCCATGATGTTTAAATTCAAGACACCCCACAGAAAGACTAGGCCCATGCAACACTCACTACCCCTGGTGAAAAGGCCACAACAACAGGCCAAAAAAACGAAAATCACAGAAAAATAAGCACAATCCCAAGCCATCCAGGCCCTCCATGATGTTTAAATTCAAGACACTTCACAGAAAGACTAGGCCCATGCAACACTCACTACCCCTGGGCATAAAGGTTGAAAACTAGGCAAAATGGTTGCAGGCCTAACAACACTGCCTGCATTCAAAATGACCACTTGCCTCCCAGCACATGGCCTGCCTGTACCAGCACTCAAAATGGCCCCCACCCACATGGCCTGTCCCCATGAACACCCAAAAAAATCGAAAAACACAGAAAAATCACCACAATCCCAAACCATCCAGGCTCTCCATGATGTTTAAATTCAAGACACCCCACAGAAAGACTAGGCCCATGCAACACTCACTACCCCTGGTGAAAAGGCCACAACAACAGGCCAAAAAAACGAAAATCACAGAAAAATCAGCACAATCCCAAACCATCCAGACCCTCCATGATGTTAACATTCAAGACACCCCACAGAAAGACTAGGCCCATGCAACACTCACTACCACTGGGCATAAAGGTTGAAAACTAGGCAACATGGTTGCAGGCCTAACAACACTGCCTGAATTCAAAATGGCCACTTGCCTCCCAGCACATGGCCTGCCTGTACCAGCACTCAAAATGGCCCCCACCCACATGGCCTGTCCCCATGAACACCCCAAAACATCGAAAAACACAGAAAAATCAGCACAATCCCAAACCATCCAGGCCCTCCATGATGTTTAAATTCAAGACACCCCACAGAAAGACTAGGCCCATGCAACACTCACTACCCCGGGTGAAAAGGCCACAACAACAGGCCAAAAAAACGAAAATCACAGAAAAATAAGCACAATCCCAAGCCATCCAGCCCCTCCATGATGTTTAAATTCAAGACACCCCACAGAAAGACTAGGCCCATGCAACACTCACTACCCCTGGTGAAAAGGCCACAACAACAGGCCAAAAAAACGAAAATCACAGAAAAATCAGCACAATCCCAAGCCATCCACGCCCTCCATGATGTTTAAATTCAAGACACTCCACGAAAAGACTAGGCCCATGCAACACTCACTACTCCTGGGCATAAAGGTTGAAAACTAGGCAAAATGGTTGCAGGCCTAACAACACTGCCTAAATTCAAAATGGCCACTTGCCTCCCAGCACATGGCCTGCCTGTACCAGCACTCAAAATGGCCCCCACCCACATGGCCTGTCCCCATGAACACCCCAAAAAATCAAAAAACACAGAAAAATCAGCACAATCCCAAACCATCCCGGCCCTCCATGATGTTTAAATTCAAGACACCCCACAGAAAGACTAGGCCCATGCAACACTCACTACCCCTGGTGAAAAGGACACAACAACAGGCCAAAAAAACGAAAATCACAGAAAAATAAGCACAATCCCAAGCCATCCAGCCCCTCCATGATGTTTAAATTCAAGACACCCCACAGAAAGACTAGGCCCATGCAACACTCACTACCCCTGGTGAAAAGGCCACAACAACAGGCCAAAAAAACCAAAATCACAGAAAAATAGGCACAATCCCAAGCCATCCAGCCCCTCCATGATGTTTAAATTCAAGACACCCCACAGAAAGACTAGGCCCATGCAACACTCACTACCCCTGGTGAAAAGGCCACAACAACAGGCCAAAAAAACGAAAATCACAGAAAAATAGGCACAATCCCAAGCCATCCAGCCCCTCCATGATGTTTAAATTCAAGACACTCCACGAAAAGACTAGGCCCATGCAACACTCACTACCCCTGGGCATAAAGGTTGAAAACTAGGCAAAATGGTTGCAGGCCTAACAATACTGCCTGTATTCAAAATGACCACTTGCCTCCCAGCACATGGCCTGTCCCCATGAACACCCCAAAAAATCGAAAAACACAGAAAAATCAGCACAATCCCAAACCATCCAGGCCCTCCATGATGTTTAAATTCAAGACACCTCACAGAAAGACTAGGCCTATGCAACACTCACTACCCCTGGTGAAAAGGCCTCAACAACAGGCCAAAAAAACGAAAATCACAGAAAAATCAGCACAATCCCAAGCCATCCAGCCCCTCCATGATGTTTAAATTCAAGACACCCCACAGAAAGACTAGGCTCATGCAACACTCACTACCCCTGGGCATAAAGGTTGAAAACTAGGCAAAATGGTTGCAGGCCTAACAACACTGCCTGCATTCAAAATGGCCACTTGCCTCCCAGCACATGGCCTGCCTGTACCAGCACTCAAAATGGCCCCCACCCACATGGCCTGCCCCATGAACACCCCAAAAAATTGAAAAACACAGAAAAATCAGCACAATCCCAAACCATCCACGCCCTCCATGATGTTTAAATTCAAGACACCCCACAGAAAGACTAGGCCCATGCAACACTCACTACCCCTGCTGAAAAGGCCACAACAACAGGCCAAAAAAACGAAAATCACAGAAAAATCAGCACAATCACAAACCATCCAGGCCCTCCATGATGTTTAAATTCAAGACACCCCACAGAAAGACTAGGCCCATGCAACACTCACTACCCCTGGTGAAAAGGCCTCAACAACAAGCCAGAAAAACGAAAATCACAGAAAAATCAGCACAATCCCAATCCATCCAGCCCCTCCATGATGTTTAAATTCAAGACAACCCACAGAAAGACTAGGCCCATGCAACACTCACTACCCCTCGTGAAAAGGCCACAACAACAGGCCAAAAAAACGAAAATCACAGAAAAATCAGCACAATCCCAAACCATCCAGGCTCTCCATGATGTTTAAATTCAAGACACCCCACAGAAAGACTAGGCCCATGCAACACTCACTACCCCTGGTGAAAAGGCCACAACAACAGGCCAAAAAAACCAAAATCACAGAAAAATAGGCACAATCCCAAGCCATCCAGCCCCTCCATGATGTTTAAATTCAAGACACCCCACAGAAAGACTAGGCCCATGCAACACTCACTACCCCTGGTGAAAAGGCCACAACAACAGGCCAAAAAAACGAAAATCACAGAAAAATAGGCACAATCCCAAGCCATCCAGCCCCTCCATGATGTTTAAATTCAAGACACTCCACGAAAAGACTAGGCCCATGCAACACTCACTACCCCTGGGCATAAAGGTTGAAAACTAGGCAAAATGGTTGCAGGCCTAACAATACTGCCTGTATTCAAAATGACCACTTGCCTCCCAGCACATGGCCTGTCCCCATGAACACCCCAAAAAATCGAAAAACACAGAAAAATCAGCACAATCCCAAACCATCCAGGCCCTCCATGATGTTTAAATTCAAGACACCTCACAGAAAGACTAGGCCTATGCAACACTCACTACCCCTGGTGAAAAGGCCTCAACAACAGGCCAAAAAAACGAAAATCACAGAAAAATCAGCACAATCCCAAGCCATCCAGCCCCTCCATGATGTTTAAATTCAAGACACCCCACAGAAAGACTAGGCTCATGCAACACTCACTACCCCTGGGCATAAAGGTTGAAAACTAGGCAAAATGGTTGCAGGCCTAACAACACTGCCTGCATTCAAAATGGCCACTTGCCTCCCAGCACATGGCCTGCCTGTACCAGCACTCAAAATGGCCCCCACCCACATGGCCTGCCCCATGAACACCCCAAAAAATTGAAAAACACAGAAAAATCAGCACAATCCCAAACCATCCACGCCCTCCATGATGTTTAAATTCAAGACACCCCACAGAAAGACTAGGCCCATGCAACACTCACTACCCCTGCTGAAAAGGCCACAACAACAGGCCAAAAAAACGAAAATCACAGAAAAATCTGCACAATCACAAACCATCCAGGCCCTCCATGATGTTTAAATTCAAGACACCCCACAGAAAGACTAGGCCCATGCAACACTCACTACCCCTGGTGAAAAGGCCTCAACAACAAGCCAGAAAAACGAAAATCACAGAAAAATCAGCACAATCCCAATCCATCCAGCCCCTCCATGATGTTTAAATTCAAGACAACCCACAGAAAGACTAGGCCCATGCAACACTCACTACCCCTCGTGAAAAGGCCACAACAACAGGCCAAAAAAACGAAAATCACAGAAAAATCAGCACAATCCCAAACCATCCAGGCTCTCCATGATGTTTAAATTCAAGACACCCCACAGAAAGACTAGGCCCATGCAACAGTCACTACCCCTGATGAAAAGGCCCCAACAGCAGGCCAAAAAAACGAAAATCACAGAAAAATCAGCACAATCACAAACCATCCAGGCCCTCCATGATGTTTAAATTCAAGACACCCCACAGAAAGACTAGGCCCATGCAACACTCACTACCCCTGGTGAAAAGGCCACAACAACAGGCCAAAAAAACGAAAATCACAGAAAAATCAGCACAATCCCAAACCATCCAGACCCTCCATGATGTTTACATTCAAGACACCCCACAGAAAGACTAGGCCCATGCAACACTCACTACCCCTGGGCATAAAGGTTGAAAACTAGGCAAAATGGTTGCAGGCCTAACAACACTGCCTGAATTCAAAATGGCCGCTTGCCTCCCAGCACATGGCCTGCCTGTACCAGCACTCAAAATGGCCCCCACCCACATGGCTTGTCCCCATGAACACCCCAAAAAATCGAAAAACACAGAAAAATCAGCACAATCCCAAACCATCCAGGCCCTCCATGATGTTTAAATTCAAGACACCTCACAGAAAGACTAGGCCTATGCAACACTCACTACCCCTGGTGAAAAGGCCTCAACAACAGGCCAAAAAAACGAAAATCACAGAAAAATCAGCACAATCACAAACCATCCAGGCCCTCCATGATGTTTAAATTCAAGACACCCCACAGAAAGACTAGGCCCATGCAACACTCACTACCCCTGGTGAAAAGGCCTCAACAACAAGCCAAAAAAACGAAAATCACAGAAAAATCAGCACAATCCCAATCCATCCAGCCCCTCCATGATGTTTAAATTCAAGACAACCCACAGAAAGACATGGAGAAGTGTGGCTCAGGGGTTAGAGGCGGCAGACCCGGAAGCTGAGATCGGCCCTGGACCAGGGTTCAATTCCCCGCCTCGGCGGGTCTTGGGCTAAAAATTCCACGGTCTCGATAATTCTCGCTCCGGTGCCTTCTCGACTCACGGGTTCACGCTCTGCGACTCTGGGCAATAGCTTGCTTAATCTCCACAACGGCCCCTCGCGGCGGGATGCCTGGCTTTCACCTTGTGGATCCCCTGCCGGGGCCTCTCACAGGGGAATACCAGGACGGGTTCCCTAGGCAAGCGCCAGGATGCCCTTTGTGGTGACAGGTTGCGCTATATAAGTATACCTACATTTACATTTACATTTTTAAATTCAAGACACCCCACAGAAAGACTAGGCCCATGCAACACTCACTACCCCTGGTGAAAAGGCCACAACAACAGGCCAAAAAAACGAAAATCACAGAAAAATCAGCACAATCCCAAACCATCCAGACCCTCCATGATGTTTACATTCAAGACACCCCACAGAAAGACTAGGCCCATGCAACACTCACTACCCCTGGGCATAAAGGTTGAAAACTAGGCAAAATGGTTGCAGGCCTAACAACACTGCCTGAATTCAAAATGGCCGCTTGCCTCCCAGCACATGGCCTGCCTGTACCAGCACTCAAAATGGCCCCCACCCACATGGCTTGTCCCCATGAACACCCCAAAAAATCGAAAAACACAGAAAAATCAGCACAATCCCAAACCATCCAGGCCCTCCATGATGTTTAAATTCAAGACACCCCACAGAAAGACTAGGCCCATGCAACACTCACTACCCCTGGTGAAAAGGCCACAACAACAGGCCAAAAAAACGAAAATCACAGAAAAATAAGCACAATCCCAAGCCATCCAGCCCCTCCATGATGTTTAAATTCAAGACACCCCACAGAAAGACTAAGCCCATGCAACACTCACTACCCCTGGTGAAAAGGCCACAACAACAGGCCAAAAAAACGAAAATCACAGAAAAATCAGCACAATCCCAAGCCATCCAGGCCCTCCATGATGTTTAAATTCAAGACACTCCACAGAAAGACTAGGCCCATGCAACACTCACTACCCCTGAGCATAAAGGTTGAAAACTAGGCAAAATGGTTGCAGGCCTAACAACACTGCCTGTTTTCAAAATGACCACTTGTCTCCCTGGCACATGGCCTGTCCCCATGAACACCCCAAAAAATCGAAAAACACAGAAAAATCAGCACAATCCCAAACCATCCAGGCCCTCCATGATGTTTAAATTCAAGACACCCCACAGAAAGACTAGGCCCATGCAACACTCACTACCCCTGGTGAAAAGGCCTCAACAACAGGCCAAAAAAACAAAAATCACAGAAAAATCAGCACAATCCCAAGCCATCCAGCCCCTCCATGATGTTTAAATTCAAGACACCCCACAGAAAGACTAGGCCCATGCAACACTCACTACCCCTGGTGAAAAGGCCACAACAACAGGCCAAAAAAACGAAAATCACAGAAAAATCAGCACAATCCCAAACCATCCAGGCCCTCCATGATGTTTAAATTCAAGACACCCCGCAGAAAGACTAGGCCCATGCAACACACACTACCCCTGGGCATAAAGGTTGAAAACTAGGCAAAATGGTTGCAGGCCTAACAACACTGCCTGCATTCAAAATGGCCACTTGCCTCCCAGCACATGGCCTGCCTGTACCAGCACTCAAAATGGCCCCCACCCACATGGCCTGTCCCCATGAAAACCAGAAAAATCGAAAAACACAGAAAAATCAGCACAATCCCAAACCATCCAGGCTCTCCATGATGTTTAAATTCAAGACACCACACAGAAAGACTAGGCCCATGCAACACTCACTACCCCTGATGAAAAGGCCCCAACAGCAGGCCAAAAAAACGAAAATCACAGAAAAATCAGCACAATCACAAACCATCCAGGCCCTCCATGATGTTTAAATTCAAGACACCCCACAGAAAGTCTCGGCCCATGCAACACTCACTACCCCTTATGAAAAGGCCACAACAACAGGCCAAAAAAACGAAAATCACAGAAAAATCAGTACAATCCCAAACCATCCAGACCCTCCATGATGTTTACTTTCAAGACACCCCACAGAAAGACTAGGCCCATGCAACACTCACTACCCCTGGGCATAAAGGTTGAAAACTAGGCAAAATGGTTGCAGGCCTAACAACACTGCCTGAATTAAAAATGGCCACTTGCCTCCCAGCACATGGCCTACCTGTACCAGCACTCAAAATGGCCCCCACCCATATGGCCTGTCCCCATGAACACCCCAAAAAATCTAAAAACACAGAAAAATCAGCACAATCCCAAACCATACAAGCCCTCCATGATGTTTAAATTCAAGACACCCCACAGAAAGACTAGGCCCATGCAACACTCACTACCCGTGGTGAAAAGGCTACAACAACAGGCCAAAAAAACGAAAATCACAGAAAAATAAGCACAATTCCAAGCGATCCAGCGCCTCCATGATGTTTAAATTCAAGACACCCCACAGAAAGACTAGGCCCAAGCAACACTCACTACCCCTGGTGAAAAGGCCACAACAACAGGCCAAAAAAACAAAAATCACAGAAAAATCAGCACAATCCCAAACCATCCAGACCCTCCATGATGTTTACATTCAAGACACCCCACAGAAAGACTAGGCCCAAGCAACACTCACTACCCCTGGTGAAAAGGCCACAACAACAGGCCAAAAGAACAAAAATCACAGAAAAATCAGCACAATCCCAAGCCATCCAGGCCCTCCATGATGTTTAAATTCAAGACACTTCACTGAAAGACTAGGCCGATGCAACACTCCCTACCCCTTGGGCATAAAGGTTGAAAACCAGGCAAAATGGTTGCAGGCCTAACAACACTGTCTGCATTCAAAATGACCACTTGCCTCCCAGCACATGACCTGCCTGTACCAGCACTCAAAATGGCCCCCACCCACATGGCCTGTCCCCATGAACACCCCAAAAAATCGAAAAACACAGAAAAATCAGCACAATCCCAAACAATCCAGGCTCTCCATGATGTTTAAATTCAAGACACTCCACAGAAAGACTAGGCCCATGCAACACTCACTACCCCTGATGAAAAGGCCCCAACAGCAGGCCAAAAAAACGAAAATTAGAGAAAAATCAGCACAATCACAAACCATCCAGGCCCTCCATGATGTTTAAATCCAAGACACCCCACAGAAAGACTAGGCCCATGCAACACTCACTACCCCTGGTGAAAAGGCCACAACAACAGGCCAAAAAAACGAAAATCACAGAAAAATCAGCACAATCCCAAACCATCCAGACCGTCCATGATGTTTACATTCAAGACACCCCACAGAAAGACTAGGCCCATGCAACACTCACTACCCCTGGGCATAAATGTTGAAAACTGGGCAAAATGGTTGCAGCCCTAACAACACTGCCTGAATTCAAAATGGCCACTTGCCTCCCAGCACATGGCCTGCCTGTACCAGCACTCAAAATGCCCCCACCCATATGGCCTGTCCCCATGAACACCCCAAAAAATCGAAAAACACAGAAAAATCAGCACAATCCCAAACCATCCAGGCCCTCCATTATGTTTAAATTCAAGACACCCACAGAAAGACTAGGCCCATGCAACACTCACTACCCACTGGTGAAAAGGCCACAACAACAGGCCAAAAAAACGAAAATCACAGAAAAATAAGCACAATCCCAAGCCATCCAGCCCCTCCATGATGTTTAAATTCAAGACACCCCACATAAAGACTAGGCCCATGCAACACTCACTACCCCTGGTGAAAAGGCCACAACAACAGGCCAAAAAAATGAAAATCACAGAAGAATAAGCACAATCCCAAGCCATCCAGGCCCTCCATTATGTTTAAATTCAAGACACCCACAGAAAGACTAGGCCCATGCAACACTCACTACCCACTGGTGAAAAGGCCACAACAACAGGCCAAAAAAACGAAAATCACAGAAAAATAAGCACAATCCCAAGCCATCCAGCCCCTCCATGATGTTTAAATTCAAGACACCCCACATAAAGACTAGGCCCATGCAACACTCACTACCCCTGGTGAAAAGGCCACAACAACAGGCCAAAAAAATGAAAATCACAGAAGAATAAGCACAATCCCAAGCCATCCAGGCCCTCCGTGATGTTTAAATTCAAGACACTCCACAGAAAGACTAGGCCCATGCAACACTCACTACCCCTGGGCATAAAGGTTGAAAACTAGGCAAAATGGTTGCAGGCCTAACAACACTGCCTGCATTCAAAATGACCACTTGCCTCCCAGCACATGGCCTGTCCCCATGAACACCCCAAAAAATCGAAAAACACCGAAAAATCAGCACAATCCCAAACCATCCAGGCCCTCCATGATGTTTAAATTCAAGACACCCCACAGAAAGACTAGGCCCATGCAACACTCACTACCCCTGGTGAAAAGGCCACAACAACAGGCCAAAAAAACGAAAATCACAGAAAAATCAGCACAATCACAAACCATCCAGGCCCTCCATGATGTTTAAATTCAAGACACCCCACAGGAAGACTAGGACCATGCAACACTCACTACCCCTGGTGAAAAGGCCACAACAACAGGCCAATAAAACAAACATCACAAAAAAATCAGCACAATCCCAAACCATCCAGCCCCTCCATGATGTTTAAATTCAAGACAACCCACAGAAAGACTAGGCCCATGCAACACTCACTACCCCTGGTGAAAAGGCCACAACAACAGGCCAAAAAACGAAAATCACAGAAAAATAAGCACAATCCCAAGCCATCCAGCCCCTCCATGATGTTTAAATTCAAGACACCCCACAGAAAGACTAGGCCCATGCAACACTCACTACCCCTGGTGAAAAGGCCACAACAACAGGCCAAAAAAACGAAAATCACAGAAAAATCAGCAAAATCCCAAGCCATCCAGGCCCTCCATGATGTTTAAATTCAAGACACTCCACAGAAAGACTAGGCCCATGCAACACTCACTACCCCTGGGCATAAAGGTTGAAAACTAGGCCAAATGGTTGCAGGCCTAACAACACTGCCTGCATTCAAAATGACCACTTGCCTCCCAGCACATGGCCTGCCTGTACCAGCACTCAAAATGGCCCCCACCCACATGGCCTGTCCCCATGAACACCCCAAAAAATCGAAAAACACAGAAAAATCAGCACAATCCCAAACCATACAAGCCCTCCATGATGTTTAAATTCAAGACACCCCACAGAAAGACTAGGCCCATGCAACACTCACTACCCGTGGTGAAAAGGCCACAACAACAGGCCAAAAAAACGAAAATCACAGGAAAATAAGCACAATTCCAAGCGATCCAGCGCCTCCATGATGTTTAAATTCAAGACACCCCACAGAAAGACTAGGCCCATGCAACACTCACTACCCCTGGTGAAAAGGCCACAACAGGCCAAAAAAACGAAAATCACAGAAAAATCAGCACAATCCCAAGCCATCCAGGCCCTCCATGATGTTTAAATTCAAGACACTTCACTGAAAGACTAGGCCCATGCAACACTCCCTACCCCTTGGGCATAAAGGTTGAAAACCAGGCAAAATGGTTGCAGACCTAACAACACTGCCTGCATTCAAAATGACCACTTGCCTCCCATCACATGGCCTGCCTGTACCAGCACTCAAAATGGCCCCCACCCACATGGCCTGTCCCCATGAACACCCCAAAAAATCGAAAAACACAGAAAAATCAGCACAATCCCAAACAATCCAGGCTCTCCATGATATTTAAATTCAAGACACTCCACAGAAAGACTAGGCCCATGCAACACTCACTACCCCTGATGAAAAGGCCCCAACAGCAGGCCAAAAAAACGAAAATTACAGAAAAATCAGCACAATCACAAACCATCCAGGCCCTCCATGATGTTTAAATTCAAGACACCCCACAGAAAAAGACTAGGCCCATGCAACACTCACTACCCCTGGTAAAAAGGCCACAACAACAGGCCAAAAAAACGAAAATCACAGAAAAATCAGCACAATCTCAATCCATCCAGACCCTCCATGATGTTTACATTCAAGACACCCCACAGAAAGACTAGGCCCATGCAACACTCACTACCCCTGGGCATAAATGTTGAAAACTAGGCAAAATGGTTGCAGCCCTAACAAAACTGCCTGAATTCAAAATGGCCACTTGCCTCCCAGCACATGGCCTGCCTGTACCAGCACTCAAAATGCCCCCACCCACATGGCCTGTCCCCATGAACACCCCAAAAAATCGAAAAACACAGAAAAATCAGCACAATCCCAAACCATCCAGGCCCTCCATTATGTTTAAATTCAAGACACCCACAGAAAGACTAGGCCCATGCAACACTCACTACCCCTGGGCATAAAGGTTGAAAACTAGGCAAAATGGTTGCAGGCCTAACAACACTGCCTGCATTCAAAATGACCACTTGCCTCCCAGCACATGGCCTGTCCCCATGAACACCCCAAAAAATCGTAAAACACAGAAAAATCAGCACAATCCCAAACCATCCATGCCCTCCATGATGTTTAAATTCAAGACACCCCACAGAAAGACTAGGCCCATGCAACACTCACTACCCCTGGTGAAAAGGCCACAACAACAGGCCAAAAAAACGAAAATCACAGAAAAATCAGCACACTCACAAACCATCCAGCCCCTCCATGATGTTTAAATTCAAGACAACCCACAGAAAGACTAGGCCCATGCAACACTCACTACCCCTGGTGAAAAGGCCACAACAACAGGCCAAAAAAACGAAAATCACAGAAAAATAATCACAATCCCAAGCCATCCAGCCCCTTCATGATGTTTAAATTCAAGACACCCCACAGAAAGACTAGGCCCATGCAACACTCACTACCCCTGGTGAAAAGGCCACAACAACAGGCCAAAAAAACGAAAATCACAGAAAAATCAGCACAATCCCAAGCCATCCAGGCCCTCCATGATGTTTAAATTCAAGACACTCCACAGAAAGACTAGGCCCATGCAACACTCACTACCCCTGGGCATAAAGGTTGAAAACTAGGCAAAATGGTTGCAGGACTAACAACACTGCCTGCATTCAAAATGACTACTTGCCTCCCAGCACATGGCCTGCCTGTACCAGCACTCAAAATGGCCCCCACCCACATGGCCTGTCCCCATGAACACCCCAAAAAATCGAAAAACACAGAAAAATCAGCACAATCCCAAACCATCCAGGCTCTCTATGATGTTTAAATTCAAGACACCCCACAGAAAGACTAGGCCCATGCAACAGTCACTACCCCTGATGAAAAGGCCCCAACAGCAGGCCAAAAAAACGAAAATCACAGAAAAATCAGCACAATCACAAACCATCCAGGCCCTCCATGATGTTTAAATTCAAGACACCCCACAGAAAGACTAGGCCCATGCAACACTCACTACCCCTGGTGAAAAGGCCACAACAACAGGCCAAAAAAACGAAAATCACAGAAAAATCAGCACAATCCCAAACCATCCAGATCCTCCATGATGTTTACATTCAAGACACCCCACAGAAAGACTAGGCCCATGCAACACTCACTACCCCTGGGCATAAAGGTTGAAAACTAGGCAAAATGGTTGCAGGCCTAACAACACTGCCTGAATTCAAAATGGCCGCTTGCCTCCCAGCACATGGCCTGCCTGTACCAGCACTCAAAATGGCCCCCACCCACATGGCTTGTCCCCATGAACACCCCAAAAAATCGAAAAACACAGAAAAATCAGCACAATCCCAAACTATCCAGGCCCTCCATGATGTTTAAATTCAAGACACCCCACAGAAAGACTAGGCCCATGCAACACTCACTACCCCTGGTGAAAAGGCCACAACAACAGGCCAAAAAAACGAAAATCACAGAAAAATAAGCACAATCCCAAGCCATCCAGCCCCTCCATGATGTTTAAATTCAAGACACCCCACAGAAAGACTAGGCCCATGCAACACTCACTACCCCTGGTAAAAAGGCCACAACAACAGGCCAAAAAAACGAAAATCACAGAAAAATCAGCACAATCCCAAGCCATCCAGGCCCTCCATGATGTTTAAATTCAAGACACTCCACAGAAAGACTAGGCCCATGCAACACTCACTACCCCTGAGCATAAAGGTTGAAAACTATGCAGAATGGTTGCAGGCCTAACAACACTGCCTGTTTTCAAAATGACCACTTGCCTCCCTGGAACATGGCCTGTCCCCATGAACACCCCAAAAAATCGAAAAACACAGAAAAATCAGCACAATCCCAAACCATCCAGGCCCTCCATGATGTTTAAATTCAAGACACCCCACAGAAAGCCTAGGCCCATGCAACACTCACTACCCCTGGTGAAAAGTCCTCAACAACAGGCCAAAAAAACAAAAATCACAGAAAAATCAGCACAATCCCAAGCCATCCAGCCCCTCCATGATGTTTAAATTCAAGACACCCCACAGAAAGACTAGGCCCATGCAACACTCACTACCCCTGGTGAAAAGGCCACAACAACAGGCCAAAAAAATGAAAATCACAGAAAAATCAGCACAATCCCAAACCATCCAGGCCCTCCATGATGTTTAAATTCAAGACACCCCGCAGAAAGACTAGGCCCATGCAAAACACACTACCCCTGGGCATAAAGGTTGAAAACTAGGCAAATGGTTGCAGGCCTAACAACACTGCCTGCATTCAAAATGGCCACTTGCCTCCCAGCACATGGCCTGCCTGTACCAGCACTCAAAATGGCCCCCACCCACATGGCCTGTCCCCATGAAAACCAGAAAAATCGAAAAACACAGAAAAATCAGCACAATCCCAAACCATCCAGGCTCTCCATGATGTTTAAATTCAAGACACCACACAGAAAGACTAGGCCCATGCAACACTCACTACCCCTGATGAAAAGGCCCCAACAGCAGGCCAAAAAAACGAAAATCACAGAAAAATCAGCACAATCACAAACCATCCAGGCCCTCCATGATGTTTAAATTCAAGACACCCCACAGAAAGACTCGGCCCATGCAACACTCACTACCCCTTATGAAAAGGCCACAACAACAGGCCAAAAAAACGAAAATCACAGAAAAATCAGTACAATCCCAAACCATCCAGACCCTCCATGATGTTTACTTTCAAGACACCCCACAGAAAGACTAGGCCCATGCAACACTCACTACCCCTGGGCATAAAGGTTGAAAACTAGGCAAAATGGTTGCAGGCCTAACAACACTGCCTGAATTAAAAATGGCCACTTGCCTCCCAGCACATGGCCTACCTGTACCAGCACTCAAAATGGCCCCCACCCATATGGCCTGTCCCCATGAACACCCCAAAAAATCTAAAAACACAGAAAAATCAGCACAATCCCAAACCATACAAGCCCTCCATGATGTTTAAATTCAAGACACCCCACAGAAAGACTAGGCCCATGCAACACTCACTACCCGTGGTGAAAAGGCTACAACAACAGGCCAAAAAAACGAAAATCACAGAAAAATAAGCACAATTCCAAGCGATCCAGCGCCTCCATGATGTTTAAATTCAAGACACCCCACAGAAAGACTAGGCCCAAGCAACACTCACTACCCCTGGTGAAAAGGCCACAACAACAGGCCAAAAAAACAAAAATCACAGAAAAATCAGCACAATCCCAAACCATCCAGACCCTCCATGATGTTTACATTCAAGACACCCCACAGAAAGACTAGGCCCATGCAACACTCACTACCCCTGGGCATAAAGGTTGAAAACCAGGCAAAATGGTTGCAGGCCTAACAACACTGTCTGCATTCAAAATGACCACTTGCCTCCCAGCACATGGCCTGCCTGTACCAGCACTCAAAATGGCCCCCACCCACATGGCCTGTCCCCATGAACACCCCAAAAAATCGAAAAACACAGAAAAATCAGCACAATCCCAAACAATCCAGGCTCTCCATGATGTTTAAATTCAAGACACTCCACAGAAAGACTAGGCCCATGCAACACTCACTACCCCTGATGAAAAGGCCCCAACAGCAGGCCAAAAAAACGAAAATTACAGAAAAATCAGCACAATCACAAACCATCCAGGCCCTCCATGATGTTTAAATTCAAGACACCCCACAGAAAGACTAGGCCCATGCAACACTCACTACCCCTGGTGAAAAGGCCACAACAACAGGCCAAAAAAACGAAAATCACAGAAAAATCAGCACAATCCCAAACCATCCAGACCCTCCATGATGTTTACATTCAAGACACCCCACAGAAAGACTAGGCCCATGCAACACTCACTACCCCTGGGCATAAATGTTGAAAACTGGGCAAAATGGTTGCAGCCCTAACAACACTGCCTGAATTCAAAATGGCCACTTGCCTCCCAGCACATGGCCTGCCTGTACCAGCACTCAAAATGCCCCCACCCATATGGCCTGTCCCCATGAACACCCCAAAAAATCGAAAAACACAGAAAAATCAGCACAATCCCAAACCATCCAGGCCCTCCATTATGTTTAAATTCAAGACACCCACAGAAAGACTAGGCCCATGCAACACTCACTACCCACTGGTGAAAAGGCCACAACAACAGGCCAAAAAAACGAAAATCACAGAAAAATAAGCACAATCCCAAGCCATCCAGACCCTCCATGATGTTTAAATTCAAGACACCCCACATAAAGACTAGGCCCATGCAACACTCACTACCCCTGGTGAAAAGGCCACAACAACAGGCCAAAAAAACGAAAATCACAGAAGAATCAGCACAATCCCAAGCCATCCAGGCCCTCCGTGATGTTTAAATTCAAGACACTCCACAGAAAGACTAGGCCCATGCAACACTCACTACCCCTGGGCATAAAGGTTGAAAACTAGGCAAAATGGTTGCAGGCCTAACAACACTGCCTGCATTCAAAATGACCACTTGCCTCCCAGCACATGGCCTGTCCCCATGAACACCCCAAAAAATCGAAAAACACAGAAAAATCAGCACAATCCCAAGCCATCCAGGCCCTCCGTGATGTTTAAATTCAAGACACTCCACAGAAAGACTAGGCCCATGCAACACTCACTACCCCTGGGCATAAAGGTTGAAAACTAGGCAAAATGGTTGCAGGCCTAACAACACTGCCTGCATTCAAAATGACCACTTGCCTCCCAGCACATGGCCTGTCCCCATGAACACCCCAAAAAATCGAAAAACACAGAAAAATCAGCACAATCCCAAACCATCCAGGCCCTCCATGATGTTTAAATTCAAGACACCCCACAGAAAGACTAGGCCCATGCAACACTCACTACCCCTGGTGAAAAGGCCACAACAACAGGCCAAAAAACGAAAATCACAGAAAAATAAGAACAATCCCAAGCCATCCAGCCCCTCCATGATGTTTAAATTCAAGACACCCCACAGAAAGACTAGGCCCATGCAACACTCACTACCCCTGGTGAAAAGGCCACAACAACAGGCCAAAAAAACGAAAATCACAGAAAAATCAGCAAAATCCCAAGCCATCCAGGCCCTCCATGATGTTTAAATTCAAGACACTCCACAGAAAGACTAGGCCCATGCAACACTCACTACCCCTGGGCATAAAGGTTGAAAACTAGGCCAAATGGTTGCAGGCCTAACAACACTGCCTGCATTCAAAATGACCACTTGCCTCCCAGCACATGGCCTGCCTGTACCAGCACTCAAAATGGCCCCCACCCACATGGCCTGTCCCCATGAACACCCCAAAAAATCGAAAAACACAGAAAAATCAGCACAATCCCAAACCATACAAGCCCTCCATGATGTTTAAATTCAAGACACCCCACAGAAAGACTAGGCCCATGCAACACTCACTACCCGTGGTGAAAAGGCCACAACAACAGGCCAAAAAAACGAAAATCACAGGAAAATAAGCACAATTCCAAGCGATCCAGCGCCTCCATGATGTTTAAATTCAAGACACCCCACAGAAAGACTAGGCCCATGCAACACTCACTACCCCTGGTGAAAAGGCCACAACAACAGGCCAAAAAAACGAAAATCACAGAAAAATCAGCACAATCCCAAGCCATCCAGGCCCTCCATGATGTTTAAATTCAAGACACTTCACTGAAAGACTAGGCCCATGCAACACTCCCTACCCCTTGGGCATAAAGGTTGAAAACCAGGCAAAATGGTTGCAGGCCTAACAACACTGCCTGCATTCAAAATGACCACTTGCCTCCCAGCACATGGCCTGCCTGTACCAGCACTCAAAATGGCCCCCACCCACATGGCCTGTCCCCATGAACACCCCAAAAAATCGAAAAACACAGAAAAATCAGCACAATCCCAAACAATCCAGGCTCTCCATGATATTTAAATTCAAGACACTCCACAGAAAGACTAGGCCCATGCAACACTCACTACCCCTGATGAAAAGGCCCCAACAGCAGGCCAAAAAAACGAAAATTACAGAAAAATCAGCACAATCACAAACCATCCAGGCCCTCCATGATGTTTAAATTCAAGACACCCCACAGAAAGACTAGGCCCATGCAACACTCACTACCCCTGGTAAAAAGGCCACAACAACAGGCCAAAAAAACGAAAATCACAGAAAAATCAGCACAATCTCAAACCATCCAGACCCTCCATGATGTTTACATTCAAGACACCCCACAGAAAGACTAGGCCCATGCAACACTCACTACCCCTGGGCATAAATGTTGAAAACTAGGCAAAATGGTTGCAGCCCTAACAAAACTGCCTGAATTCAAAATGGCCACTTGCCTCCCAGCACATGGCCTGCCTGTACCAGCACTCAAAATGCCCCCACCCACATGGCCTGTCCCCATGAACACCCCAAAAAATCGAAAAACACAGAAAAATCAGCACAATCCCAAACCATCCAGGCCCTCCATTATGTTTAAATTCAAGACACCCACAGAAAGACTAGGCCCATGCAACACTCACTACCCCTGGGCATAAAGGTTGAAAACTAGGCAAAATGGTTGCAGGCCTAACAACACTGCCTGCATTCAAAATGACCACTTGCCTCCCAGCACATGGCCTGTCCCCATGAACACCCCAAAAAATCGTAAAACACAGAAAAATCAGCACAATCCCAAACCATCCATGCCCTCCATGATGTTTAAATTCAAGACACCCCACAGAAAGACTAGGCCCATGCAACACTCACTACCCCTGGTGAAAAGGCCACAACAACAGGCCAAAAAAACGAAAATCACAGAAAAATCAGCACAATCACAAACCATCCAGCCCCTCCATGATGTTTAAATTCAAGACAACCCACAGAAAGACTAGGCCCATGCAACACTCACTACCCCTGGTGAAAAGGCCACAACAACAGGCCAAAAAACGAAAATCACAGAAAAATAAGCACAATCCCAAGCCATCCAGCCCCTCCATGATGTTTAAATTCAAGACACCCCACAGAAAGACTAGGCCCATGCAACACTCACTACCCCTGGGCATAAAGGTTGAAACTAGGCCAAATGGTTGCAGGCCTAACAACACTGCCTGCATTCAAAATGACCACTTGCCTCCCAGCACATGGCCTGCCTGTACCAGCACTCAAAATGGCCCCCACCCACATGGCCTGTCCCCATGAACACCCCAAAAAATCGAAAAACACAGAAAAATCAGCACAATCCCAAACCATACAAGCCCTCAATGATGTTTAAATTCAAGACACCCCACAGAAAGACTAGGCCCATGCAACACTCACTACCCGTGGTGAAAAGGCCACAACAACAGGCCAAAAAAACGAAAATCACAGGAAAATAAGCACAATTCCAAGCGATCCAGCGCCTCCATGATGTTTAAATTCAAGACACCCCACAGAAAGACTAGGCCCATGCAACACTCACTACCCCTGGTGAAAAGGCCACAACAACAGGCCGAAAAAACGAAAATCACAGAAAAATCAGCACAATCCCAAGCCATCCAGGCCCTCCATGATGTTTAAATTCAAGACACTTCACTGAAAGACTAGGCCCATGCAACACTCCCTACCCCTTGGGCATAAAGGTTGAAAACCAGGCAAAATGGTTGCAGGCCTAACAACACTGCCTGCATTCAAAATGACCACTTGCCTCCCAGCACATGGCCTGCCTGTACCAGCACTCAAAATGGCCCCCACCCACATGGCCTGTCCCCATGAACACCCCAAAAAATCGAAAAACACAGAAAAATCAGCACAATCCCAAACAATCCAGGCTCTCCATGATATTTAAATTCAAGACACTCCACAGAAAGACTAGGCCCATGCAACACTCACTACCCCTGATGAAAAGGCCCCAACAGCAGGCCAAAAAAACGAAAATTACTGAAAAATCAGCACAATCACAAACCATCCAGGCCCTCCATGATGTTTAAATTTAAGACACCCCACAGAAAGACTAGGCCCATGCAACACTCACTACCCCTGGTAAAAAGGCCACAACAACAGGCCAAAAAAACGAAAATCACAGAAAAATCAGCACAATCTCAAACCATCCAGACCCTCCATGATGTTTACATTCAAGACACCCCACAGAAAGACTAGGCCCATGCAACACTCACTACCCCTGGGCATAAATGTTGAAAACTACGCAAAATGGTTGCAGCCCTAACAAAACTGCCTGAATTCAAAATGGCCACTTGCCTCCCAGCACATGGCCTGCCTGTACCAGCACTCAAAATGCCCCCACCCACATGGCCTGTCCCCATGAACACCCCAAAAAATCGAAAAACACAGAAAAATCAGCACAATCCCAAACCATCCAGGCCCTCCATTATGTTTAAATTCAAGACACCCACAGAAAGACTAGGCCCATGCAACACTCACTACCCCTGGGCATAAAGGTTGAAAACTAGGCAAAATGGTTGCAGGCCTAACAACACTGCCTGCATTCAAAATGACCACTTCCCTCCCAGCACATGGCCTGTCCCCATGAACACCCCAAAAAATCGTAAAACACAGAAAAATCAGCACAATCCCAAACCATCCATGCCCTCCATGATGTTTAAATTCAAGACACCCCACAGAAAGACTAGGCCCATGCAACACTCACTACCCCTGGTGAAAAGGCCACAACAACAGGCCAAAAAAACGAAAATCACAGAAAAATCAGCACAATCACAAACCATCCAGCCCCTCCATGATGTTTAAATTCAAGACAACCCACAGAAAGACTAGGCCCATGCAACACTCACTACCCCTGGTGAAAAGGCCACAACAACAGGCCAAAAAACGAAAATCACAGAAAAATAAGCACAATCCCAAGCCATCCAGCCCCTCCATGATGTTTAAATTCAAGACAACCCACAGAAAGACTAGGCCCATGCAACACTCACTACCCCTGGTGAAAAGGCCACAACAACAGGCCAAAAAAACGAAAATCACAGAAAAATAATCACAATCCCAAGCCATCCAGCCCCTTCATGATGTTTAAATTCAAGACACCCCACAGAAAGACTAGGCCCATGCAAAACTCACTACCCCTGGTGAAAAGGCCACAACAACAGGCCAAAAAAACGAAAATCACAGAAAAATCAGCACAATCCCAAGCCATCCAGGCCCTCCATGATGTTTAAATTCAAGACACTCCACAGAAAGACTAGGCCCATGCAACACTCACTACCCCTGGGCATAAAGGTTGAAAACTAGGCAAAATGGTTGCAGGACTAACAACACTGCCTGCATTCAAAATGACTACTTGCCTCCCAGCACATGGCCTGCCTGTACCAGCACTCAAAATGGCCCCCACCCACATGGCCTGTCCCCATGAACACCCCAAAAAATCGAAAAACACAGAAAAATCAGCACAATCCCAAACCATCCAGGCTCTCTATGATGTTTAAATTCAAGACACCCCACAGAAAGACTAGGCCCATGCAACAGTCACTACCCCTGATGAAAAGACCCCAACAGCAGGCCAAAAAAACGAAAATCACAGAAAAATCAGCATAATCACAAACCATCCAGGCCCTCCATGATGTTTAAATTCAAGACACCCCACAGAAAGACTAGGCCCATGCAACACTCACTACCCCTGGTGAAAAGGCCACAACAACAGGCCAAAAAAACGAAAATCACAGAAAAATCAGCACAATCCCAAACCATCCAGATCCTCCATGATGTTTACATTCAAGACACCCCACAGAAAGACTAGGCCCATGCAACACTCACTACCCCTGGGCATAAAGGTTGAAAACTAGGCAAAATGGTTGCAGGCCTAACAACACTGCCTGAATTCAAAATGGCCGCTTGCCTCCCAGCACATGGCCTGCCTGTACCAGCACTCAAAATGGCCCCCACCCACATGGCTTGTCCCCATGAACACCCCAAAAAATCGAAAAACACAGAAAAATCAGCACAATCCCAAACTATCCAGGCCCTCCATGATGTTTAAATTCAAGACACCCCACAGAAAGACTAGGCCCATGCAACACTCACTACCCCTGGTGAAAAGGCCACAACAACAGGCCAAAAAAACGAAAATCACAGAAAAATCAGCACAATCCCAAACCATCCAGACCCTCCATGATGTTTACATTCAAGACACCCCACAGAAAGACTAGGCCCATGCAACACTCACTACCCCTGGGCATAAAGGTTGAAAACTAGGCAAAATGGTTGCAGGCCTAACAACACTGCCTGAATTAAAAATGGCCACTTGCCTCCCAGCACATGGCCTACCTGTACCAGCACTCAAAATGGCCCCCACCCATATGGCCTGTCCCCATGAACACCCCAAAAAATCTAAAAACACAGAAAAATTAGCACAATCCCAAACCATACAAGCCCTCCATGATGTTTAAATTCAAGACACCCCACAGAAAGACTAGGCCCATGCAACACTCACTACCCGTCGTGAAAAGGCTACAACAACAGGCCAAAAAAACGAAAATCACAGAAAAATAAGCACAATTCCAAGCGATCCAGCGCCTCCATGATGTTTAAATTCAAGACACCCCACAGAAAGACTAGGCCCATGCAACACTCACTACCCCTGGTGAAAAGGCCACAACAACAGGCCAAAAAAAAGAAAATCACAGAAAAATCAGCACAATCCCAAGCCATCCAGGCCCTCCATGATGTTTAAATTCAAGACACTTCACTGAAAGACTAGGCCCATGCAACACTCCCTACCCCTTGGGCATAAAGGTTGAAAACCAGGCAAAATGGTTGCAGGCCTAACAACACTGCCTGCATTCAAAATGACCACTTGCCTCCCAGCACATGGCCTGCCTGTACCAGCACTCAAAATGGCCCCCACCCACATGGCCTGTCCCCATGAACACCCCAAAAAATCAAAAAACACAGAAAAATCAGCACAATCCCAAACAATCCAGGCTCTCCATGATGTTTAAATTCAAGACACTCCACAGAAAGACTAGGCCCATGCAACACTCACTACCTCTGATGAAAAGGCCCCAACAGCAGGCCAAAAAAACGAAAATTACAGAAAAATCAGCACAATCACAAACCATCCAGGCCCTCCATGATGTTTAAATTCAAGACACCCCACAGAAAGACTAGGCCCATGCAACACTCACTACCCCTGGTGAAAAGGCCACAACAACAGGCCAAAAAAACGAAAATCACAGAAAAATCAGCACAATCCCAAACCATCCAGACCCTCCATGATGTTTACATTCAAGACACCCCACAGAAAGACTAGGCCCATGCAACACTCACTACCCCTGGGCATAAATGTTGAAAACTGGGCAAAATGGTTGCAGCCCTAACAACACTGCCTGAATTCAAAATGGCCACTTGCCTCCCAGCACATGGCCTGCCTGTACCAGCACTCAAAATGCCCCCACCCACATGGGCTGTCCCCATGAACACCCCAAAAAATCGAAAAACACAGAAAAATCAGCACAATCCCAAACCATCCAGGCCCTCCATTATGTTTAAATTCAAGACACCCACAGAAAGACTAGGCCCATGCAACACTCACTACCCACTGGTGAAAAGGCCACAACAACAGGCCAAAAAAATGAAAATCACAGAAAAATAAGCACAATCCCAAGCCATCCAGCCCCTCCATGATGTTTAAATTCAAGACACCCCACAGAAAGACTAGGCCCATGCAACACTCACTACCCCTGGGGAAAAGGCCACAACAACAGGCCAAAAAAACGAAAATCACAGAAAAATCAGCACAATCCCAAGCCATCCAGGCCCTCCGTGATGTTTAAATTCAAGACACTCCACAGAAAGACTAGGCCCATGCAACACTCACTACCCCTGGGCATAAAGGTTGAAAACTAGGCAAAATGGTTGCAGGCCTAACAACACTGCCTGCATTCAAAATGACCACTTGCCTCCCAGCACATGGCCTGTCCCCATGAACACCCCAGAAAATCGAAAAACACAGAAAAATCAGCACAATCCCAAACCATCCAGGCCCTCCATGATGTTTAAATTCAAGACACCCCACAGAAAGACTAGGCCCATGCAACACTCACTACCCCTGGTGAAAAGGCCACAACAACAGGCCAAAAAAACGAAAATCACAGAAAAATCAGCACAATCCCAAACCATCCAGGCCCTCCATGATGTTTAAATTCAAGACACCCCAGAGAAAGACTAGGCCCATGCAACACTCACTACCCCTGGTGAAAAGGCCACAACAACAGGCCAAAAAAACAAACATCACAAAAAAATCAGCACAATCCCAAGCCATCCAGCCCCTCCATGATGTTTAAATTCAAGACAACCCACAGAAAGACTAGGCCCATGCAACACTCACTACCCCTGGTGAAAAGGCCACAACAACAGGCCAAAAAACAAAAATCACAGAAAAATAAGCACAATCCCAAGCCATCCAGCCCCTCCATGATGTTTAAATTCAAGACACCCCACAGAAAGACTAGGCCCATGCAACACTCACTACCCCTGGTGAAAAGGCCACAACAACAGGCCAAAAAAACGAAAATCACAGAAAAATCAGCAAAATCCCAAGCCATCCAGGCCCTCCATGATGTTTAAATTCAAGACACTCCACAGAAAGACTAGGCCCACGCAACACTCACTACCCCTGGGCATAAAGGTTGAAAACTAGGCCAAATGGTTGCAGGCCTAACAACACTGCCTGCATTCAAAATGACCACTTGCCTCCCAGCACATGGCCTGCCTGTGCCAGCACTCAAAATGGCCCCCACCCACATGGCCTGTCCCCATGAACACCCCAAAAAATCGAAAAACACAGAAAAATCAGCACAATCCCAAACAATCCAGGCTCTCCATGATATTTAAATTCAAGACACTCCACAGAAAGACTAGGCCCATGCAACACTCACTACCCCTGATGAAAAGGCCCCAACAGCAGGCCAAAAAAACGAAAATTACAGAAAAATCAGCACAATCACAAACCATCCAGGCCCTCCATGATGTTTAAATTCAAGACACCCCACAGAAAGACTAGGCCCATGCAACACTCACTACCCCTGGTAAAAAGGCCACAACAACAGGCCAAAAAAACGAAAATCACAGAAAAATCAGCACAATCCCAAACCATCCAGACCCTCCATGATGTTTACATTCAAGACACCCCACAGAAAGACTAGGCCCATGCAACACTCACTACCCCTGGGCATAAATGTTGAAAACTAGGCAAAATGGTTGCAGCCCTAACAAAACTGCCTGAATTCAAAATGGCCACTTGCCTCCCAGCACATGGCCTGCCTGTACCAGCACTCAAAATGCCCCCACCCACATGGCCTGTCCCCATGAACACCCCAAAAAATCGAAAAACACAGAAAAATCAGCACAATCCCAAACCATCCAGGCCCTCCATTATGTTTAAATTCAAGACACCCACAGAAAGACTAGGCCCATGCAACACTCACTACCCACTGGTGAAAAGGCCACAACAACAGGCCATAAAAACGAAAATCACAGAAAAATAAGCACAATCCCAAGCCATCCAGCCCCTCCATGATGTTTAAATTCAAGACACCCCACAGAAAGACTAGGCCCATGCAACACTCACTACCCCTGGTGAAAAGGCCACAACAACAGGCCAAAAAAACGAAAATCACAGAAAAATCAGCACAATCCCAAGCCATCCAGGCCCTCCGTGATGTTTAAATTCAAGACACTCCACAGAAAGACTAGGCCCATGCAACACTCACTACCCCTGGGCATGAAGGTTGAAAACTAGGCAAAATGGTTGCAGGCCTAACAACACTGCCTGCATTCAAAATGACCACTTGCCTCCCAGCACATGGCCTGTCCCCATGAACACCCCAAAAAATCGTAAAACACAGAAAATCAGCACAATCCCAAACCATCCATGCCCTCCATGATGTTTAAATTCAAGACACTCCACAGAAAGACTAGGCCCATGCAACACTCACTACCCCTGGTGAAAAGGCCACAACAACAGGCCAAAAAAACGAAAATCACAGAAAAATCAGCACAATCACAAACCATCCAGCCCCTCCATGATGTTTAAATTCAAGACAACCCACAGAAAGACTAGGCCCATGCAACACTCACTACCCCTGGTGAAAAGGCCACAACAACAGGCCAAAAAACGAAAATCACAGAAAAATAAGCACAATCCCAAGCCATCCAGCCCCTCCATGATGTTTAAATTCAAGACAACCCACAGAAAGACTAGGCCCATGCAACACTCACTACCCCTGGTGAAAAGGCCACAACAACAGGCCAAAAAAACGAAAATCACAGAAAAATAAGCACAATCCCAAGCCATCCACCCCCTTCATGATGTTTAAATTCAAGACACCCCACAGAAAGACTAGGCCCATGCAACACTCACTACCCCTGGTGAAAAGGCCACAACAACAGGCCAAAAAAACGAAAATCACAGAAAAATCAGCACAATCCCAAGCCATCCAGGCCCTCCATGATGTTTAAATTCAAGACACTCCACAGAAAGACTAGGCCCATGCAACACTCACTACCCCTGGGCATAAAGGTTGAAAACTAGGCAAAATGGTTGCAGGCCTAACAACACTGCCTGCATTCAAAATGACCACTTGCCTCCCAGCACATGGCCTGCCTGTACCAGCACTCAAAATGGCCCCCACCCACATGGCCTGTCCCCATGAACACCCCAAAAAATCGAAAAACACAGAAAAATCAGCACAATCCCAAACCATCCAGGCTCTCTATGATGTTTAAATTCAAGACACCCCACAGAAAGACTAGGCCCATGCAACAGTCACTACCCCTGATGAAAAGGCCCCAACAGCAGGCCAAAAAAACGAAAATCACAGAAAAATCAGCACAATCACAAACCATCCAGGCCCTCCATGATGTTTAAATTCAAGACACCCCACAGAAAGACTAGGCCCATGCAACACTCACTACCCCTGGTGAAAAGGCCACAACAACAGGCCAAAAAAACGAAAATCACAGAAAAATCAGCACAATCCCAAACCATCCAGATCCTCCATGATGTTTACATTCAAGACACCCCACAGAAAGACTAGGCCCATGCAACACTCACTACCCCTGGGCATAAAGGTTGAAAACTAGGCAAAATGGTTGCAGGCCTAACAACACTGCCTGAATTCAAAATGGTCGCTTGCCTCCCAGCACATGGCCTGCCTGTACCAGCACTCAAAATGGCCCCCACCCACATGGCTTGTCCCCATGAACACCCCAAAAAATCGAAAAACACAGAAAAAATCAGCACAATCCCAAACCATCCAGGCCCTCCATGATGTTTAAATTCAAGACACCCCACAGAAAGACTAGGCCCATGCAACACTCACTACCCCTGGTGAAAAGGCCACAACAACAGGCCAAAAAAACGAAAATCACAGAAAAATAAGCACAATCCCAAGCCATCTAGCCCCTCCATGATGTTTAAATTCAAGACACCCCACAGAAAGACTAGGCCCATGCAACACTCACTACCCCTGGTGAAAAGGCCACAACAACAGGCCAAAAAAACGAAAATCACAGAAAAATCAGCACAATCCCAAGCCATCCAGGCCCTCCATGATGTTTAAATTCAAGACACTCCACAGAAAGACTAGGCCCATGCAACACTCACTACCCCTGAGCATAAAGGTTGAAAACTGTGCAGAATGGTTGCAGGCCTAACAACACTGCCTGTTTTCAAAATGACCACTTGCCTCCCTGGAACATGGCCTGTCCCCATGAACACCCCAAAAAATCGAAAAACACAGAAAAATCAGCACAATCCCAAACCATCCAGGCCCTCCATGATGTTTAAATTCAAGACATCCCACAGAAAGACTAGGCCCATGCAACACTCACTACCCCTGGTGAAAAGTCCTCAACAACAGGCCAAAAAAACAAAAATCACAGAAAAATCAGCACAATCCCAAGCCATCCAGCCCCTCCATGATGTTTAAATTCAAGACACCCCACAGAAAGACTAGGCCCATGCAACACTCACTACCCCTGGTGAAAAGGCCACAACAACAGGCCAAAAAAACAAAAATCACAGAAAAATCAGCACAATCCCAAACCATACAAGCCCTCCATGATGTTTAAATTCAAGACACCCCACAGAAAGACTAGGCCCATGCAACACTCACTACCCGTGGTGAAAAGGCTACAACAACAGGCCAAAAAAACGAAAATCACAGAAAAATAAGCACAATTCCAAGCGATCCAGCGCCTCCATGATGTTTAAATTCAAGACACCCCACAGAAAGACTAGGCCCATGCAACACTCACTACCCCTGGTGAAAAGGCCACAACAACAGGCCAAAAAAACGAAAATCACAGAAAAATCAGCACAATCCCAAGCCATCCAGGCCCTCCATGATGTTTAAATTCAAGACACTTCACTGAAAGACTAGGCCCATGCAACACTCCCTACCCCTTGGGCATAAAGGTTGAAAACCAGGCAAAATGGTTGCAGGCCTAACAACACTGCCTGCATTCAAAATGACCACTTGCCTCCCAGCACATGGCCTGCCTGTACCAGCACTCAAAATGGCCCCCACCCACATGGCCTGTCCCCATGAACACCCCAAAAAATCAAAAAACACAGAAAAATCAGCACAATCCCAAACAATCCAGGTTCTCCATGATGTTTAAATTCAAGAAACTCCACAGAAAGACTAGGCCCATGCAACACTCACTACCCCTGATGAAAAGGCCCCAACAGCAGGCCAAAAAAACGAAAATTACAGAAAAATCAGCACAATCACAAACCATCCAGGCCCTCCATGATGTTTAAATTCAAGACACCCCACAGAAAGACTAGGCCCATGCAACACTCACTACCCCTGGTGAAAAGGCCACAACAACAGGCCAAAAAAACGAAAATCACAGAAAAATCAGCACAATCCCAAACCATCCAGACCCTCCATGATGTTTACATTCAAGACACCCCACAGAAAGACTAGGCCCATGCAACACTCACTACCCCTGGGCATAAATGTTGAAAACTGGGCAAAATGGTTGCAGCCCTAACAACACTGCCTGAATTCAAAATGGCCACTTGCCTCCCAGCACATGGCCTGCCTGTACCAGCACTCAAAATGCCCCCACCCACATGGGCTGTCCCCATGAACACCCCAAAAAATCGAAAAACACAGAAAAATCAGCACAATCCCAAACCATCCAGGCCCTCCATTATGTTTAAATTCAAGACACCCACAGAAAGACTAGGCCCATGCAACACTCACTACCCACTGGTGAAAAGGCCACAACAACAGGCCAAAAAAACGAAAATCACAGAAAAATAAGCACAATCCCAAGCCATCCAGCCCCTCCATGATGTTTAAATTCAAGACACCCCACAGAAAGACTAGGCCCATGCAACACTCACTACCCCTGGGGAAAAGGCCACAACAACAGGCCAAAAAAACGAAAATCACAGAAAAATCAGCACAATCCCAAGCCATCCAGGCCCTCCGTGATGTTTAAATTCAAGACACTCCACAGAAAGACTAGGCCCATGCAACACTCACTACCCCTGGGCATTAAGGTTGAAAACTAGGCAAAATGGTTGCAGGCCTAACAACACTGCCTGCATTCAAAATGACCACTTGCCTCCCAGCACATGGCCTGTCCCCATGAACACCCCAGAAAATCGAAAAACACAGAAAAATAAGCACAATTCCAAGCGATCCAGCGCCTCCATGATGTTTAAATTCAAGACACCCCACAGAAAGACCAGGCCCATGCAACACTCACTACCCCTGGTGAAAAGGCCACAACAACAGGCCAAAAAAACGAAAATCACAGAAAAATCAGCACAATCCCAAGCCATCCAGGCCCTCCATGATGTTTAAATTCAAGACACTTCACTGAAAGACTAGGCCCATGCAACACTCCCTACCCCTTGGGCATAAAGGTTGAAAACCAGGCAAAATGGTTGCAGGCCTAACAACACTGCCTGCATTCAAAATGACCACTTGCCTCCCAGCACATGGCCTGCCTGTACCAGCACTCAAAATGGCCCCCACCCACATGGCCTGTCCCCATGAACACCCCAAAAAATCGAAAAACACAGAAAAATCAGCACAATCCCAAACAATCCAGGCTCTCCATGATGTTTAAATTCAAGACACTCCACAGAAAGACTAGGCCCATGCAACACTCACTACCCCTGATGAAAAGGCCCCAACAGCAGGCCAAAAAAACGAAAATTACAGAAAAATCAGCACAATCACAAACCATCCAGGCCCTCTATGATGTTTAAATTCAAGACACCCCACAGAAAGACTAGGCCCATGCAACACTCACTACCCCTGGTAAAAAGGCCACAACAACAGGCCAAAAAAACGAAAATCACAGAAAAATCAGCACAATCCCAAACCATCCAGACCCTCCATGATGTTTACATTCAAGACACCCCACAGAAAGACTAGGCCCATGCAACACTCACTACCCCTGGGCATAAATGTTGAAAACTAGGCAAAATGGTTGCAGCCCTAACAAAACTGCCTGAATTCAAAATGGCCACTTGCCTCCCAGCACATGGCCTGCCTGTACCAGCACTCAAAATGCCCCCACCCACATGGCCTGTCCCCATGAACACCCCAAAAAATCGAAAAACACAGAAAAATCAGCACAATCCCAAACCATCCAGGCCCTCCATTATGTTTAAATTCAAGACACCCACAGAAAGACTAGGTCCATGCAACACTCACTACCCACTGGTGAAAAGGCCAAAACAACAGGCCATAAAAACGAAAATCACAGAAAAATAAGCACAATCCCAAGCCATCCAGCCCCTCCATGATGTTTAAATTCAAGACACCCCACAGAAAGACTAGGCCCATGCAACACTCACTACCCCTGGTGAAAAGGCCACAACAACAGGCCAAAAAAACGAAAATCACAGAAAAATCAGCACAATCCCAAGCCATCCAGGCCCTCCGTGATGTTTAAATTCAAGACACTCCACAGAAAGACTAGGCCCATGCAACACTCACTACCCCTGGGCATAAAGGTTGAAAACTAGGCAAAATGGTTGCAGGCCTAACAACACTGCCTGCATTCAAAATGACCACTTGCCTCCCAGCACATGGCCTGTCCCCATGAACACCCCAAAAAATCGTAAAACACAGAAAAATCAGCACAATCCCAAACCATCCATGCCCTCCATGATGTTTAAATTCAAGACACCCCACAGAAAGACTAGGCCCATGCAACACTCACTACCCCTGGTGAAAAGGCCACAACAACAGGCCAAAAAAACGAAAATCTCAGAAAAATCAGCACAATCACAAACCATCCAGGCCCGCCATGATGTTTAAATTCAAGACACCCCACAGAAAGACTAGGCCCATGCAACACTCACTACCCCTGGTGAAAAGGCCACAACAACAGGCCAAAAAAACGAAAATCACAAAAAAATCAGCACAATCCCAAGCCATCCAGCCCCTCCATGATGTTTAAATTCAAGACAACCCACAGAAAGACTAGGCCCATGCAACACTCACTACCCCTGGTGAAAAGGCCACAACAACAGGCCAAAAAACGAAAATCACAGAAAAATAAGCATAATCCCAAGCCATCCAGCCCCTCCATGATGTTTAAATTCAAGACACCCCACAGAAAGACTAGGCCCATGCAACACTCACTACCCCTGGTGAAAAGGCCACAACAACAGGCCAAAAAAACGAAAATCACAGAAAAATCAGCACAATCCCAAGCCATCCAGGCCCTCCATGATGTTAACATTCAAGACACTCCACAGAAAGACTAGGCCCATGCAACACTCACTACCCCTGGGCATAAATGTTGAAAACTAGGCAAAATGGTTGCAGCCCTAACAAAACTGCCTGAATTCAAAATGGCCACTTGCCTCCCAGCACATGGCCTGCCTGTACCAGCACTCAAAATGCCCCCACCCACATGGCCTGTCCCCATGAACACCCCAAAAAATCGAAAAACACAGAAAAATCAGCACAATCCCAAACCATCCAGGCCCTCCATTATGTTTAAATTCAAGACACCCACAGAAAGACTAGGTCCATGCAACACTCACTACCCACTGGTGAAAAGGCCACAACAACAGGCCATAAAAACGAAAATCACAGAAAAATAAGCTCAATCCCAAGCCATCCAGCCCCTCCATGATGTTTAAATTCAAGACACCCCACAGAAAGACTAGGCCCATGCAACACTTGCTACCCCTGGGCATAAAGGTTGAAAACTAGGCAAAATGGTTGCAGGCCTAACAACACTGCCTGCAATCAAAATGACCACTTGCCTCCCAGCACATGGCCTGTCCCCATGAACACCCCAAAAAATCGTAAAACACAGAAAAATCAGCACAATCCCAAACCATCCATGCCCTCCATGATGTTTAAATTCAAGACACCCCACAGAAAGACTAGGCCCATGCAACACTCACTACCCCTGGTGAAAAGGCCACAACAACAGGCCAAAAAAACGAAAATCTCAGAAAAATCAGCACAATCACAAACCATCCAGGCCCGCCATGATGTTTAAATTCAAGACACCCCACAGAAAGACTAGGCCCATGCAACACTCACTACCCCTGGTGAAAAGGCCACAACAACAGGCCAAAAAAACGAAAATCACAAAAAAATCAGCACAATCCCAAGCCATCCAGCCCCTCCATGATGTTTAAATTCAAGACAACCCACAGAAAGACTAGGCCCATGCAACACTCACTACCCCTGGTGAAAAGGCCACAACAACAGCCCAAAAAACGAAAATCACAGAAAAATCAGCACAATCCCAAGCCATCCAGGCCCTCCATGATGTTTAAATTCAAGACACTCCACAGAAAGACTAGGCCCATGCAACACTCACTACCCCTGGGCATAAAGGTTGAAAACTAGGCCAAATGGTTGCAGGCCTAACATCACTGCCTGCATTCAAAATGACCACTTGCCTCCCAGCACATGGCCTGCCTGTACCAGCACTCAAAATGGCCCCCACCCACATGGCCTGTCCCCATGAACACCCCAAAAAATCGAAAAACACAGAAAAATCAGCACAATCCCAAACCATCCAGGCTCCCCATGATGTTTAAATTCAAGACACCCCACAGAAAGACTAGGCCCATGCAACACTCACTACCTCTGGTGAAAAGGCCACAACAACAGGCCAAAAAAACGAAAATCACAGAAAAATCAGCACAATCCCAAACTATCCAGACCCTCCATGATGTTAACATTCAAGACACTCCACAGAAAGACTAGGCCCATGCAACACTCACTACCCCTGGGCATAAAGGTTGAAAACTAGGCAACATGGTTGCAGGCCTAACAACACTGCCTGAATTCAAAATGGCCACTTGCCTCCCAGCACATGGCCTGCCTGTACCAGCACTCAAAATGGCCCCCACCCACATGGCCTGTCCCCATGAACACCCCAAAAAATCGAAAAACACAGAAAAATCAGCACAATCCCAAACAATCCAGGCTCTCCATGATGTTTAAATTCAAGACACCCCACAGAAAGACTAGGCCCATGCAACACTCACTACCCCTGGTGAAAAGGCCACAACAACAGGCCAAAAAAACGAAAATCACAAAAAAATCAGCACAATCCCAAGCCATCCAGCCCCTCCATGATGTTTAAATTCAAGACAACCCACAGAAAGACTAGGCCCATGCAACACTCACTACCCCTGGTGAAAAGGCCACAACAACAGGCCAAAAAACGAAAATCACAGAAAAATAAGCATAATCCCAAGCCATCCAGCCCCTCCATGATGTTTAAATTCAAGACACCCCACAGAAAGACTAGGCCCATGCAACACTCACTACCCCTGGTGAAAAGGCCACAACAACAGGCCAAAAAAACGAAAATCACAGAAAAATCAGCACAATCCCAAGCCATCCAGGCCCTCCATGATGTTTAAATTCAAGACACTCCACAGAAAGACTAGGCCCATGCAACACTCACTACCCCTGGGCATAAAGGTTGAAAACTAGGCCAAATGGTTGCAGGCCTAACATCACTGCCTGCATTCAAAATGACCACTTGCCTCCCAGCACATGGCCTGCCTGTACCAGCACTCAAAATGGCCCCCACCCACATGGCCTGTCCCCATGAACACCCCAAAAAATCGAAAAACACAGAAAAATCAGCACAATCCCAAACCATCCAGGCTCCCCATGATGTTTAAATTCAAGACACCCCACAGAAAGACTAGGCCCATGCAACACTCACTACCCCTGGTGAAAAGGCCACAACAACAGGCCAAAAAAACGAAAATCACGGAAAAATCAGCACAATCCCAAACCATCCAGACCCTCCATGATGTTTACATTCAAGACACCCCACAGAAAGACTAGGCCCATGCAACACTCACTACCCCTGGGCATAAATGTTGAAAACTGGGCAAAATGGTTGCAGCCCTAACAACACTGCCTGAATTCAAAATGGCCACTTGCCTCCCAGCACATGGCCTGCCTGTACCAGCACTCAAAATGCCCCCACCCACATGGGCTGTCCCCATGAACACCCCAAAAAATCGAAAAACACAGAAAAATCAGCACAATCCCAAACCATCCAGGCCCTCCATTATGTTTAAATTCAAGACACCCACAGAAAGACTAGGCCCATGCAACACTCACTACCCACTGGTGAAAAGGCCACAACAACAGGCCAAAAAAACGAAAATCACAGAAAAATAAGCACAATCCCAAGCCATCCAGCCCCTCCATGATGTTTAAATTCAAGACACCCCACAGAAAGACTAGGCCCATGCAACACTCACTACCCCTGGGGAAAAGGCCACAACAACAGGCCAAAAAAACGAAAATCACAGAAAAATCAGCACAATCCCAAGCCATCGAGGCCCTCCGTGATGTTTAAATTCAAGACACTCCACAGAAAGACTAGGCCCATGCAACACTCACTACCCCTGGGCATTAAGGTTGAAAACTAGGCAAAATGGTTGCAGGCCTAACAACACTGCCTGCATTCAAAATGACCACTTGCCTCCCAGCACATGGCCTGTCCCCATGAACACCCCAGAAAATCGAAAAACACAGAAAAATAAGCACAATTCCAAGCGATCCAGCGCCTCCATGATGTTTAAATTCAAGACACCCCACAGAAAGACCAGGCCCATGCAACACTCACTACCCCTGGTGAAAAGGCCACAACAACAGGCCAAAAAAACGAAAATCACAGAAAAATCAGCACAATCCCAAGCCATCCAGGCCCTCCATGATGTTTAAATTCAAGACACTTCACTGAAAGACTAGGCCCATGCAACACTCCCTACCCCTTGGGCATAAAGGTTGAAAACCAGGCAAAATGGTTGCAGGCCTAACAACACTGCCTGCATTCAAAATGACCACTTGCCTCCCAGCACATGGCCTGCCTGTACCAGCACTCAAAATGGCCCCCACCCACATGGCCTGTCCCCATGAACACCCCAAAAAATCGAAAAACACAGAAAAATCAGCACAATCCCAAACAATCCAGGCTCTCCATGATGTTTAAATTCAAGACACTCCACAGAAAGACTAGGCCCATGCAACACTCACTACCCCTGATGAAAAGGCCCCAACAGCAGGCCAAAAAAACGAAAATTACGAGAAAAATCAGCACAATCACAAACCATCCAGGCCCTCTATGATGTTTAAATTCAAGACACCCCACAGAAAGACTAGGCCCATGCAACACTCACTACCCCTGGTAAAAAGGCCACAACAACAGGCCAAAAAAACGAAAATCACAGAAAAATCAGCACAATCCCAAACCATCCAGACCCTCCATGATGTTTACATTCAAGACACCCCACAGAAAGACTAGGCCCATGCAACACTCACTACCCCTGGGCATAAATGTTGAAAACTAGGCAAAATGGTTGCAGCCCTAACAAAACTGCCTGAATTCAAAATGGCCACTTGCCTCCCAGCACATGGCCTGCCTGTACCAGCACTCAAAATGCCCCCACCCACATGGCCTGTCCCCATGAACACCCCAAAAAATCGAAAAACACAATAAAATCAGCACAATCCCAAACCATCCAGGCCCTCCATTATGTTTAAATTCAAGACACCCACAGAAAGACTAGGTCCATGCAACACTCACTACCCACTGGTGAAAAGGCCAAAACAACAGGCCATAAAAACGAAAATCACAGAAAAATAAGCACAATCCCAAGCCATCCAGCCCCTCCATGATGTTTAAATTCAAGACACCCCACAGAAAGACTAGGCCCATGCAACACTCACTACCCCTGGTGAAAAGGCCACAACAACAGGCCAAAAAAACGAAAATCACAGAAAAATCAGCACAATCCCAAGCCATCCAGGCCCTCCGTGATGTTTAAATTCAAGACACTCCACAGAAAGACTAGGCCCATGCAACACTCACTACCACTGGGCATAAAGGTTGAAAACTAGGCAAAATGGTTGCAGGCCTAACAACACTGCCTGCATTCAAAATGACCACTTGCCTCCCAGCACATGGCCTGTCCCCATGAACACCCCAAAAAATCGTAAAACACAGAAAAATCAGCACAATCCCAAACCATCCATGCCCTCCATGATGTTTAAATTCAAGACACCCCACAGAAAGACTAGGCCCATGCAACACTCACTACCCCTGGTGAAAAGGCCACAACAACAGGCCAAAAAAACGAAAATCTCAGAAAAATCAGCACAATCACAAACCATCCAGGCCCGCCATGATGTTTAAATTCAAGACACCCCACAGAAAGACTAGGCCCATGCAACACTCACTACCCCTGGTGAAAAGGCCACAACAACAGGCCAAAAAAACGAAAATCACAAAAAAATCAGCACAATCCCAAGCCATCCAGCCCCTCCATGATGTTTAAATTCAAGACAACCCACAGAAAGACTAGGCCCATGCAACACTCACTACCCCTGGTGAAAAGGCCACAACAACAGGCCAAAAAACGAAAATCACAGAAAAATAAGCATAATCCCAAGCCATCCAGCCCCTCCATGATGTTTAAATTCAAGACACCCCACAGAAAGACTAGGCCCATGCAACACTCACTACCCCTGGTGAAAAGGCCACAACAACAGGCCAAAAAAACGAAAATCACAGAAAAATCAGCACAATCCCAAGCCATCCAGGCCCTCCATGATGTTAACATTCAAGACACTCCACAGAAAGACTAGGCCCATGCAACACTCACTACCCCTGGGCATAAATGTTGAAAACTAGGCAAAATGGTTGCAGCCCTAACAAAACTGCCTGAATTCAAAATGGCCACTTGCCTCCCAGCACATGGCCTGCCTGTACCAGCACTCAAAATGCCCCCACCCACATGGCCTGTCCCCATGAACACCCCAAAAAATCGAAAAACACAGAAAAATCAGCACAATCCCAAACCATCCAGGCCCTCCATTATGTTTAAATTCAAGACACCCACAGAAAGACTAGGTCCATGCAACACTCACTACCCACTGGTGAAAAGGCCACAACAACAGGCCATAAAAACGAAAATCACAGAAAAATAAGCTCAATCCCAAGCCATCCAGCCCCTCCATGATGTTTAAATTCAAGACACCCCACAGAAAGACTAGGCCCATGCAACACTCACTACCCCTGGTGAAAAGGCCACAACAACAGGCCAAAAAAACGAAAATCACAGAAAAATCAGCACAATCCCAAGCCATCCAGGCCCTCCGTGATGTTTAAATTCAAGACACTCCACAGAAAGACTAGGCCCATGCAACACTTGCTACCCCTGGGCATAAAGGTTGAAAACTAGGCAAAATGGTTGCAGGCCTAACAACACTGCCTGCAATCAAAATGACCACTTGCCTCCCAGCACATGGCCTGTCCCCATGAACACCCCAAAAAATCGTAAAACACAGAAAAATCAGCACAATCCCAAACCATCCATGCCCTCCATGATGTTTAAATTCAAGACACCCCACAGAAAGACTAGGCCCATGCAACACTCACTACCCCTGGTGAAAAGGCCACAACAACAGGCCAAAAAAACGAAAATCTCAGAAAAATCAGCACAATCACAAACCATCCAGGCCCGCCATGATGTTTAAATTCAAGACACCCCACAGAAAGACTAGGCCCATGCAACACTCACTACCCCTGGTGAAAAGGCCACAACAACAGGCCAAAAAAACGAAAATCACAAAAAAATCAGCACAATCCCAAGCCATCCAGCCCCTCCATGATGTTTAAATTCAAGACAACCCACAGAAAGACTAGGCCCATGCAACACTCACTACCCCTGGTGAAAAGGCCACAACAACAGGCCAAAAAACGAAAATCACAGAAAAATCAGCACAATCCCAAGCCATCCAGGCCCTCCATGATGTTTAAATTCAAGACACTCCACAGAAAGACTAGGCCCATGCAACACTCACTACCCCTGGGCATAAAGGTTGAAAACTAGGCCAAATGGTTGCAGGCCTAACATCACTGCCTGCATTCAAAATGACCACTTGCCTCCCAGCACATGGCCTGCCTGTACCAGCACTCAAAATGGCCCCCACCCACATGGCCTGTCCCCATGAACACCCCAAAAAATCGAAAAACACAGAAAAATCAGCACAATCCCAAACCATCCAGGCTCCCCATGATGTTTAAATTCAAGACACCCCACAGAAAGACTAGGCCCATGCAACACTCACTACCTCTGGTGAAAAGGCCACAACAACAGGCCAAAAAAACGAAAATCACAGAAAAATCAGCACAATCCCAAACTATCCAGACCCTCCATGATGTTAACATTCAAGACACTCCACAGAAAGACTAGGCCCATGCAACACTCACTACCCCTGGGCATAAAGGTTGAAAACTAGGCAACATGGTTGCAGGCCTAACAACACTGCCTGAATTCAAAATGGCCACTTGCCTCCCAGCACATGGCCTGCCTGTACCAGCACTCAAAATGGCCCCCACCCACATGGCCTGTCCCCATGAACACCCCAAAAAATCGAAAAACACAGAAAAATCAGCACAATCCCAAACAATCCAGGCTCTCCATGATGTTTAAATTCAAGACACCCCACAGAAAGACTAGGCCCATGCAACACTCACTACCTCTGGTGAAAAGGCCACAACAACAGGCCAAAAAAACGAAAATCACAGAAAAATCAGCACAATCCCAAACCATCCAGACCCTCCATGATGTTAACATTCAAGACACCCCACAGAAAGACTAGGCCCATGCAACACTCACTACCCCTGGTGAAAAGGCCACAACAACAGGCCAAAAAAACGAAAATCTCAGAAAAATCAGCACAATCACAAACCATCCAGGCCCGCCATGATGTTTAAATTCAAGACACCCCACAGAAAGACTAGGCCCATGCAACACTCACTACCCCTGGTGAAAAGGCCACAACAACAGGCCAAAAAAACGAAAATCACAAAAAAATCAGCACAATCCCAAGCCATCCAGCCCCTCCATGATGTTTAAATTCAAGACAACCCACAGAAAGACTAGGCCCATGCAACACTCACTACCCCTGGTGAAAAGGCCACAACAACAGGCCAAAAAACGAAAATCACAGAAAAATCAGCACAATCCCAAGCCATCCAGGCCCTCCATGATGTTTAAATTCAAGACACTCCACAGAAAGACTAGGCCCATGCAACACTCACTACCCCTGGGCATAAAGGTTGAAAACTAGGCCAAATGGTTGCAGGCCTAACATCACTGCCTGCATTCAAAATGACCACTTGCCTCCCAGCACATGGCCTGCCTGTACCAGCACTCAAAATGGCCCCCACCCACATGGCCTGTCCCCATGAACACCCCAAAAAATCGAAAAACACAGAAAAATCAGCACAATCCCAAACCATCCAGGCTCCCCATGATGTTTAAATTCAAGACACCCCACAGAAAGACTAGGCCCATGCAACACTCACTACCTCTGGTGAAAAGGCCACAACAACAGGCCAAAAAAACGAAAATCACAGAAAAATCAGCACAATCCCAAACTATCCAGACCCTCCATGATGTTAACATTCAAGACACTCCACAGAAAGACTAGGCCCATGCAACACTCACTACCCCTGGGCATAAAGGTTGAAAACTAGGCAACATGGTTGCAGGCCTAACAACACTGCCTGAATTCAAAATGGCCACTTGCCTCCCAGCACATGGCCTGCCTGTACCAGCACTCAAAATGGCCCCCACCCACATGGCCTGTCCCCATGAACACCCCAAAAAATCGAAAAACACAGAAAAATCAGCACAATCCCAAACAATCCAGGCTCTCCATGATGTTTAAATTCAAGACACCCCACAGAAAGACTAGGCCCATGCAACACTCACTACCCCTGGTGAAAAGGCCACAACAACAGGCCAAAAAAACGAAAATCACAAAAAAATCAGCACAATCCCAAGCCATCCAGCCCCTCCATGATGTTTAAATTCAAGACAACCCACAGAAAGACTAGGCCCATGCAACACTCACTACCCCTGGTGAAAAGGCCACAACAACAGGCCAAAAAACGAAAATCACAGAAAAATAAGCATAATCCCAAGCCATCCAGCCCCTCCATGATGTTTAAATTCAAGACACCCCACAGAAAGACTAGGCCCATGCAACACTCACTACCCCTGGTGAAAAGGCCACAACAACAGGCCAAAAAAACGAAAATCACAGAAAAATCAGCACAATCCCAAGCCATCCAGGCCCTCCATGATGTTTAAATTCAAGACACTCCACAGAAAGACTAGGCCCATGCAACACTCACTACCCCTGGGCATAAAGGTTGAAAACTAGGCCAAATGGTTGCAGGCCTAACATCACTGCCTGCATTCAAAATGACCACTTGCCTCCCAGCACATGGCCTGCCTGTACCAGCACTCAAAATGGCCCCCACCCACATGGCCTGTCCCCATGAACACCCCAAAAAATCGAAAAACACAGAAAAATCAGCACAATCCCAAACCATCCAGGCTCCCCATGATGTTTAAATTCAAGACACCCCACAGAAAGACTAGGCCCATGCAACACTCACTACCTCTGGTGAAAAGGCCACAACAACAGGCCAAAAAAACGAAAATCACAGAAAAATCAGCACAATCCCAAACCATCCAGACCCTCCATGATGTTAACATTCAAGACACTCCACAGAAAGACTAGGCCCATGCAACACTCACTACCCCTGGGCATAAAGGTTGAAAACTAGGCAACATGGTTGCAGGCCTAACAACACTGCCTGAATTCAAAATGGCCACTTGCCTCCCAGCACATGGCCTGCCTGTACCAGCACTCAAAATGGCCCCCACCCACATGGCCTGTCCCCATGAACACCCCAAAAAATCGAAAAACACAGAAAAATCAGCACAATCCCAAACAATCCAGGCTCTCCATGATGTTTAAATTCAAGACACTCCACAGAAAGACTAGGCCCATGCAACAATCAGTACCCCTTATGAAAAGGCCCCAACAGCAGGCCCAAAAAACGAAAATTACAGAAAAATCAGCACAATCACAAACCATCCAGGCCCTCCATGATGTTTAAATTCAAGACACCCCACAGAAAGACTAGGCCCATGCAACACTCACTACCCCTGGTGAAAAGGCCACAACAACAGGCCAAAAAAACGAAAATCACAGAAAAATCAGCACAATCCTAAACCATCCAGACCCTCCATGATGTTTACATTCAAGACACCCCACAGAAAGACTAGGCTCATGCAACACTCACTACCCCTGGGCAAAAATGTTGAAAACTAGGCAAAATGGTTGCAGCCCTAACAACACTGCCTGAATTCAAAATGGCCACTTGCCTCCCAGCACATGGCCTGCCTGTACCAGCACTCAAAATGGTCCCCACCCACATGGCCTGTCCCCATGAACACCCCAAAAAATCGAAAAACACAGAAAAATCAGCACAATCCCAAACCATCCAGGCTCCCCATGATGTTTAAATTCAAGACACCCCACAGAAAGACTAGGCCCATGCAACACTCACTACCTCTGGTGAAAAGGCCACAACAACAGGCCAAAAAAACGAAAATCACAGAAAAATCAGCACAATCCCAAACCATCCAGACCCTCCATGATGTTAACATTCAAGACACTCCACAGAAAGACTAGGCCCATGCAACACTCACTACCCCTGGGCATAAAGGTTGAAAACTAGGCAACATGGTTGCAGGCCTAACAACACTGCCTGAATTCAAAATGGCCACTTGCCTCCCAGCACATGGCCTGCCTGTACCAGCACTCAAAATGGCCCCCACCCACATGGCCTGTCCCCATGAACACCCCAAAAAATCGAAAAACACAGAAAAATCAGCACAATCCCAAACAATCCAGGCTCTCCATGATGTTTAAATTCAAGACACTCCACAGAAAGACTAGGCCCATGCAACACTCACTACCCCTGATGAAAAGGCCCCAACAGCAGGCCCAAAAAACGAAAATTACAGAAAAATCAGCACAATCACAAACCATCCAGGCCCTCCATGATGTTTAAATTCAAGACACCCCACAGAAAGACTAGGCCCATGCAACACTCACTACCCCTGGTGAAAAGGCCACAACAACAGGCCAAAAAAACGAAAATCACAGAAAAATCAGCACAATCCCAAACCATCCAGACCCTCCATGATGTTTACATTCAAGACACCCCACAGAAAGACTAGGCCCATGCAACACTCACTACCCCTGGGCAAAAATGTTGAAAACTAGGCAAAATGGTTGCAGCCCTAACAACACTGCCTGAATTCAAAATGGCCACTTGCCTCCCAGCACATGGCCTGCCTGTACCAGCACTCAAAATGCCCCCACCCACATGGCCTGTCCCCATGAACACCCCAAAAAATCGAAAAACACAGAAAAATCAGCACAATTCCAAACCATCCAGGCCCTCCATTATGTTTAAATTCAAGACACCCACAGAAAGACTAGGCCCATGCAACACTCACTACCCACTGGTGAAAAGGCCACAACAACACTCCAAAAAAACGAAAATCACAGAAAAATAAGCACAATCCCAAGCCATCCAGCCCCTCCATGATGTTTAAATTCAAGACACCCCACAGAAAGACTAGGCCCATGCAACACTCACTACCCCTGGTGAAAAGGCCAGAACAACAGGCCGAAAATCACAGAAAAATCAGCACAATCCCAAGCCATCCAGGCCCTCCGTGATGTTTAAATTCAAGACACTCCACAGAAAGACTAGGCCCATGCAACACTCACTACCCCTGGGCATAAAGGTTGAAAACTAGGCAAAATGGTTGCAGGCCTAACAACACTGCCTGCATTCAAAATGACCACTTGCCTCCCAGCACATGGCCTGTCCCCATGAACACCCCCAAAAATCGTAAAACACAGAAAAATCTGCACAATCCCAAACCATCCAGGCCCTCCATAATGTTTAAATTCAAGACACCCCACAGAAAGACTAGGCCCATGCAACACTCACTACCCCTGGTGAAAAGGCCACAACAACAGGCCAAAAAAACGAAAATCACAGAAAAATCAGCACAATCACAAACCATCCAGGCCCTCCATGATGTTTAAATTCAAGGCACCCCACAGAAAGACTAGGCCCATGCAACACTCACTACCCTTGGTGAAAAGGTCACAACAACAGGCCAAAAAAACAAACATCACAAAAAAATCAGCACAATCCCAAGCCATCCAGCCCCTCCATGATGTTTAAATTCAAGACAACCCACAGAAAGACTAGGCCCATGCAACACTCACTACCCCTGGTGAAAAGGCCACAACAACAGGCCAAAAAACGAAAATCACAGAAAAATAAGCACAATCCCAAGCCATCCAGCCCCTCCATGATGTTTAAATTCAAGACACCCCACAGAAAGACTAGGCCCATGCAACACTCACTACCCCTGGTGAAAAGGCCACAACAACAGGCCAAAAAAACGAAAATCACAGAAAAATCAGCACAATACCAAGCCATCCAGGCCCTCCATTATGTTTAAATTCAAGACACTCCACAGAAAGACTAGGCCCATGCAACACTCACTACCCCTGGGCATAAAGGTTGAAAACTAGGCCAGATGGTTGCAGGCCTAACAGCACTGCCTGCATTCAAAATGACCACTTGCCTCCCAGCACATGGCCTGCCTCTACCAGCACTCAAAATGGCCCCCACCCACATGGCCTGTCCCCATGAACACCCCAAAAAATCGAAAAACACAGAAAAATCAGCACAATCCCAAACCATCCAGGCTCTCCATGATGTTTAAATTCAAGACACCCCACAGAAAGACTAGGCCCATGCAACACTCACTACCCCTGGTGAAAAGGCCACAACAACAGGCCAAAAAAACGAAAATCACAGAAAAATCAGCACAATCCCAAACCATCCAGACCCTCCATGATGTTAACATTCAAGACACCCCACAGAAAGACTAGGCCCATGCAACACTCACTACCCCTGGTGAAAAGGCCACAACAACAGGCCAAAAAAACGAAAATCACAGAAAAATCAGCACAATCCCAAGCCATCCAGGCCCTCCATGATGTTTAAATTCAAGACACTTCACTGAAAGACTAGGCCCATGCAACACTCCCTACCCCTTGGGCATAAAGGTTGAAAACCAGGCAAAATGGTTGCAGGCCAAACAACACTGCCTGCATTCAAAATGACCACTTGCCTCCCAGCACATGGCCTGCCTGTACCAGCACTCAAAATGGCCCCCACCCACATGGCCTGTCCCCATGAACACCCCAAAAAATCAAAAAACACAGAAAAATCAGCACAATCCCAAACAATCCAGGCTCTCCATGATGTTTAAATTCAAGAAACTCCACAGAAAGACTAGGCCCATGCAACACTCACTACCCCTGATGAAAAGGCCCCAACAGCAGGCCAAAAAAACGAAAATTACAGAAAAATCAGCACAATCACAAACCATCCAGGCCCTCCATGATGTTTAAATTCAAGACACCCCACAGAAAGACTAGGCCCATGCAACACTCACTACCCCTGGTGAAAAGGCCACAACAACAGGCCAAAAAAACGAAAATCACAGAAAAATCAGCACAATCCCAAACCATCCAGACCCTCCATGATGTTTACATTCAAGACACCCCACAGAAAGACTAGGCCCATGCAACACTCACTACCCCTGGGCATAAATGTTGAAAACTGGGCAAAATGGTTGCAGCCCTAACAACACTGCCTGAATTCAAAATGGCCACTTGCCTCCCAGCACATGGCCTGCCTGTACCAGCACTCAAAATGCCCCCACCCACATGGGCTGTCCCCATGAACACCCCAAAAAATCGAAAAACACAGAAAAATCAGCACAATCCCAAACCATCCAGGCCCTCCATTATGTTTAAATTCAAGACACCCACAGAAAGACTAGGCCCATGCAACACTCACTACCCACTGGTGAAAAGGCCACAACAACAGGCCAAAAAAACGAAAATCACAGAAAAATAAGCACAATCCCAAGCCATCCAGCCCCTCCATGATGTTTAAATTCAAGACACCCCACAGAAAGACTAGGCCCATGCAACACTCACTACCCCTGGGGAAAAGGCCACAACAACAGGCCAAAAAAACGAAAATCACAGAAAAATCAGCACAATCCCAAGCCATCCAGGCCCTCCGTGATGTTTAAATTCAAGACACTCCACAGAAAGACTAGGCCCATGCAACACTCACTACCCCTGGGCATTAAGGTTGAAAACTAGGCAAAATGGTTGCAGGCCTAACAACACTGCCTGCATTCAAAATGACCACTTGCCTCCCAGCACATGGCCTGTCCCCATGAACACCCCAGAAAATCGAAAAACACAGAAAAATAAGCACAATTCCAAGCGATCCAGCGCCTCCATGATGTTTAAATTCAAGACACCCCACAGAAAGACTAGGCCCATGCAACAATCACTACCCCTGGTGAAAAGGCCACAACAACAGGCCAAAAAAACGAAAATCACAGAAAAATCAGCACAATCCCAAGCCATCCAGGCCCTCCATGATGTTTAAATTCAAGACACTTCACTGAAAGACTAGGCCCATGCAACACTCCCTACCCCTTGGGCATAAAGGTTGAAAACCAGGCAAAATGGTTGCAGGCCTAACAACACTGCCTGCATTCAAAATGACCACTTGCCTCCCAGCACATGGCCTGCCTGTACCAGCACTCAAAATGGCCCCCACCCACATGGCCTGTCCCCATGAACACCCCAAAAAATCGAAAAACACAGAAAAATCAGCACAATCCCAAACAATCCAGGCTCTCCATGATGTTTAAATTCAAGACACTCCACAGAAAGACTAGGCCCATGCAACACTCACTACCCCTGATGAAAAGGCCCCAACAGCAGGCCAAAAAAAACGAAAATTACAGAAAAATCAGCACAATCACAAACCATCCAGGCCCTCTATGATGTTTAAATTCAAGACACCCCACAGAAAGACTAGGCCCATGCAACACTCACTACCCCTGGTAAAAAGGCCACAACAACAGGCCAAAAAAACGAAAATCACAGAAAAATCAGCACAATCCCAAACCATCCAGACCCTCCATGATGTTTACATTCAAGACACCCCACAGAAAGACTAGGCCCATGCAACACTCACTACCCCTGGGCATAAATGTTGAAAACTAGGCAAAATGGTTGCAGCCCTAACAAAACTGCCTGAATTCAAAATGGCCACTTGCCTCCCAGCACATGGCCTGCCTGTACCAGCACTCAAAATGCCCCCACCCACATGGCCTGTCCCCATGAACACCCCAAAAAATCGAAAAACACAGAAAAATCAGCACAATCCCAAACCATCCAGGCCCTCCATTATGTTTAAATTCAAGACACCCACAGAAAGACTAGGTCCATGCAACACTCACTACCCACTGGTGAAAAGGCCACAACAACAGGCCATAAAAACGAAAATCACAGAAAAATAAGCACAATCCCAAGCCATCCAGCCCCTCCATGATGTTTAAATTCAAGACACCCCACAGAAAGACTAGGCCCATGCAACACTCACTACCCCTGGTGAAAAGGCCACAACAACAGGCCAAAAAAACGAAAATCACAGAAAAATCAGCAAAATCCCAAGCCATCCAGGCCCTCCGTGATGTTTAAATTCAAGACACTCCACAGAAAGACTAGGCCCATGCAACACTCACTACCCCTGGGCATAAAGGTTGAAAACTAGGCAAAATGGTTGCAGGCCTAACAACACTGCCTGCATTCAAAATGACCACTTGCCTCCCAGCACATGGCCTGTCCCCATGAACACCCCAAAAAATCGTAAAACACAGAAAAATCAGCACAATCCCAAACCATCCATGCCCTCCATGATGTTTAAATTCAAGACACCCCACAGAAAGACTAGGCCCATGCAACACTCACTACCCCTGGTGAAAAGGCCACAACAACAGGCCAAAAAAACGAAAATCTCAGAAAAATCAGCACAATCACAAACCATCCAGGCCCGCCATGATGTTTAAATTCAAGACACCCCACAGAAAGACTAGGCCCATGCAACACTCACTACCCCTGGTGAAAAGGCCACAACAACAGGCCAAAAAAACGAAAATCACAAAAAAATCAGCACAATCCCAAGCCATCCAGCCCCTCCATGATGTTTAAATTCAAGACAACCCACAGAAAGACTAGGCCCATGCAACACTCACTACCCCTGGTGAAAAGGCCACAACAACAGGCCAAAAAACGAAAATCACAGAAAAATAAGCATAATCCCAAGCCATCCAGCCCCTCCATGATGTTTAAATTCAAGACACCCCACAGAAAGACTAGGCCCATGCAACACTCACTACCCCTGGTGAAAAGGCCACAACAACAGGCCAAAAAAACGAAAATCACAGAAAAATCAGCACAATCCCAAGCCATCCAGGCCCTCCATGATGTTAACATTCAAGACACTCCACAGAAAGACTAGGCCCATGCAACACTCACTACCCCTGGGCATAAATGTTGAAAACTAGGCAAAATGGTTGCAGCCCTAACAAAACTGCCTGAATTCAAAATGGCCACTTGCCTCCCAGCACATGGCCTGCCTGTACCAGCACTCAAAATGCCCCCACCCACATGGCCTGTCCCCATGAACACCCCAAAAAATCGAAAAACACAGAAAAATCAGCACAATCCCAAACCATCCAGGCCCTCCATTATGTTTAAATTCAAGACACCCACAGAAAGACTAGGTCCATGCAACACTCACTACCCACTGGTGAAAAGGCCACAACAACAGGCCATAAAAACGAAAATCACAGAAAAATAAGCACAATCCCAAGCCATCCAGCCCCTCCATGATGTTTAAATTCAAGACACCCCACAGAAAGACTAGGCCCATGCAACACTCACTACCCCTGGTGAAAAGGCCACAACAACAGGCCAAAAAAACGAAAATCACAGAAAAATCAGCACAATCCCAAGCCATCCAGGCCCTCCGTGATGTTTAAATTCAAGACACTCCACAGAAAGACTAGGCCCATGCAACACTTGCTACCCCTGGGCATAAAGGTTGAAAACTAGGCAAAATGGTTGCAGGCCTAACAACACTGCCTGCAATCAAAATGACCGCTTGCCTCCCAGCACATGGCCTGTCCCCATGAACACCCCAAAAAATCGTAAAACACAGAAAAATCAGCACAATCCCAAACCATCCATGCCCTCCATGATGTTTAAATTCAAGACACCCCACAGAAAGACTAGGCCCATGCAACACTCACTACCCCTGGTGAAAAGGCCACAACAACAGGCCAAAAAAACGAAAATCTCAGAAAAATCAGCACAATCACAAACCATCCAGGCCCGCCATGATGTTTAAATTCAAGGCACCCCACAGAAAGACTAGGCCCATGCAACACTCACTACCCCTGGTGAAAAGGCCACAACAACAGGCCAAAAAAACGAAAATCACAAAAAAATCAGCACAATCCCAAGCCATCCAGCCCCTCCATGATGTTTAAATTCAAGACAACCCACAGAAAGACTAGGCCCATGCAACACTCACTACCCCTGGTGAAAAGGCCACAACAACAGGCCAAAAAACGAAAATCACAGAAAAATAAGCATAATCCCAAGCCATCCAGCCCCTCCATGATGTTTAAATTCAAGACACCCCACAGAAAGACTAGGCCCATGCAACACTCACTACCCCTGGTGAAAAGGCCACAACAACAGGCCAAAAAAACGAAAATCACAGAAAAATCAGCACAATCCGAAGCCATCCAGGCCCTCCATGATGTTTAAATTCAAGACACTCCACAGAAAGACTAGGCCCATGCAACACTCACTACCCCTGGGCATAAAGGTTGAAAACTAGGCCAAATGGTTGCAGGCCTAACATCACTGCCTGCATTCAAAATGACCACTTGCCTCCCAGCACATGGCCTGCCTGTACCAGCACTCAAAATGGCCCCCACCCACATGGCCTGTCCCCATGAACACCCCAAAAAATCGAAAAACACAGAAAAATCAGCACAATCCCAAGCCATCCAGGCCCTCCATGATGTTAACATTCAAGACACTCCACAGAAAGACTAGGCCCATGCAACACTCACTACCCCTGGGCATTAATGTTGAAAACTAGGCAAAATGGTTGCAGCCCTAACAAAACTGCCTGAATTCAAAATGGCCACTTGCCTCCCAGCACATGGCCTGCCTGTACCAGCACTCAAAATGCCCCCACCCACATGGCCTGTCCCCATGAACACCCCAAAAAATCGAAAAACACAGAAAAATCAGCACAATCCCAAACCATCCAGGCCCTCCATTATGTTTAAATTCAAGACACCCACAGAAAGACTAGGTCCATGCAACACTCACTACCCACTGGTGAAAAGGCCACAACATCAGGCCATAAAAACGAAAATCACAGAAAAATAAGCACAATCCCAAGCCATCCAGCCCCTCCATGATGTTTAAATTCAAGACACCCCACAGAAAGACTAGGCCCATGCAACACTCACTACCCCTGGTGAAAAGGCCACAACAACAGGCCAAAAAAACGAAAATCACAGAAAAATCAGCACAATCCCAAGCCATCCAGGCCCTCCATGATGTTTAAATTCAAGACACTCCACAGAAAGACTAGGCCCATGCAACACTTGCTACCCCTGGGCATAAAGGTTGAAAACTAGGCAAAATGGTTGCAGGCCTAACAACACTGCCTGCAATCAAAATGACCACTTGCCTCCCAGCACATGGCCTGTCCCAATGAACACCCCAAAAAATCGTAAAACACAGAAAAATCAGCACAATCCCAAACCATCCATGCCCTCCATGATGTTTAAATTCAAGACACCCCACAGAAAGACTAGGCCCATGCAACACTCACTACCCCTGGTGAAAAGGCCACAACAACAGGCCAAAAAAACGAAAATCTCAGAAAAATCAGCACAATCACAAACCATCCAGGCCCGCCATGATGTTTAAATTCAAGACACCCCACAGAAAGACTAGGCCCATGCAACACTCACTACCCCTGGTGAAAAGGCCACAACAACAGGCCAAAAAAACGAAAATCACAAAAAAATCAGCACAATCCCAAGCCATCCAGCCCCTCCATGATGTTTAAATTCAAGACAACCCACAGAAAGACTAGGCCCATGCAACACTCACTACCCCTGGTGAAAAGGCCACAACAACAGGCCAAAAAACGAAAATCACAGAAAAATAAGCATAATCCCAAGCCATCCAGCCCCTCCATGATGTTTAAATTCAAGACACCCCACAGAAAGACTAGGCCCATGCAACACTCACTACCCCTGGTGAAAAGGCCACAACAACAGGCCAAAAAAACGAAAATCACAGAAAAATCAGCACAATCCCAAGCCATCCAGGCCCTCCATGATGTTTAAATTCAAGACACTCCACAGAAAGACTAGGCCCATGCAACACTCACTACCCCTGGGCATAAAGGTTGAAAACTAGGCCAAATGGTTGCAGGCCTAACATCACTGCCTGCATTCAAAATGACCACTTGCCTCCCAGCACATGGCCTGCCTGTACCAGCACTCAAAATGGCCCCCACCCACATGGCCTGTCCCCATGAACACCCCAAAAAATCGAAAAACACAGAAAAATCAGCACAATCCCAAACCATCCAGGCTCCCCATGATGTTTAAATTCAAGACACCCCACAGAAAGACTAGGCCCATGCAACACTCACTACCTCTGGTGAAAAGGCCACAACAACAGGCCAAAAAAACGAAAATCACAGAAAAATCAGCACAATCCCAAACTATCCAGACCCTCCATGATGTTAACATTCAAGACACTCCACAGAAAGACTAGGCCCATGCAACACTCACTACCCCTGGGCATAAAGGTTGAAAACTAGGCAACATGGTTGCAGGCCTAACAACACTGCCTGAATTCAAAATGGCCACTTGCCTCCCAGCACATGGCCTGCCTGTACCAGCACTCAAAATGGCCCCCACCCACATGGCCTGTCCCCATGAACACCCCAAAAAATCGAAAAACACAGAAAAATCAGCACAATCCCAAACAATCCAGGCTCTCCATGATGTTTAAATTCAAGACACCCCACAGAAAGACTAGGCCCATGCAACACTCACTACCCCTGGTGAAAAGGCCACAACAACAGGCCAAAAAAACGAAAATCACAAAAAAATCAGCACAATCCCAAGCCATCCAGCCCCTCCATGATGTTTAAATTCAAGACAACCCACAGAAAGACTAGGCCCATGCAACACTCACTACCCCTGGTGAAAAGGCCACAACAACAGGCCAAAAAACGAAAATCACAGAAAAATAAGCATAATCCCAAGCCATCCAGCCCCTCCATGATGTTTAAATTCAAGACACCCCACAGAAAGACTAGGCCCATGCAACACTCACTACCCCTGGTGAAAAGGCCACAACAACAGGCCAAAAAAACGAAAATCACAGAAAAATCAGCACAATCCCAAGCCATCCAGGCCCTCCATGATGTTTAAATTCAAGACACTCCACAGAAAGACTAGGCCCATGCAACACTCACTACCCCTGGGCATAAAGGTTGAAAACTAGGCCAAATGGTTGCAGGCCTAACATCACTGCCTGCATTCAAAATGACCACTTGCCTCCCAGCACATGGCCTGCCTGTACCAGCACTCAAAATGGCCCCCACCCACATGGCCTGTCCCCATGAACACCCCAAAAAATCGAAAAACACAGAAAAATCAGCACAATCCCAAACCATCCAGGCTCCCCATGATGTTTAAATTCAAGACACCCCACAGAAAGACTAGGCCCATGCAACACTCACTACCTCTGGTGAAAAGGCCACAACAACAGGCCAAAAAAACGAAAATCACAGAAAAATCAGCACAATCCCAAACCATCCAGACCCTCCATGATGTTAACATTCAAGACACTCCACAGAAAGACTAGGCCCATGCAACACTCACTACCCCTGGGCATAAAGGTTGAAAACTAGGCAACATGGTTGCAGGCCTAACAACACTGCCTGAATTCAAAATGGCCACTTGCCTCCCAGCACATGGCCTGCCTGTACCAGCACTCAAAATGGCCCCCACCCACATGGCCTGTCCCCATGAACACCCCAAAAAATCGAAAAACACAGAAAAATCAGCACAATCCCAACAATCCAGGCTCTCCATGATGTTTAAATTCAAGACACTCCACAGAAAGACTAGGCCCATGCAACAATCAGTACCCCTGATGAAAAGGCCCCAACAGCAGGCCCAAAAAACGAAAATTACAGAAAAATCAGCACAATCACAAACCATCCAGGCCCTCCATGATGTTTAAATTCAAGACACCCCACAGAAAGACTAGGCCCATGCAACACTCACTACCCCTGGTGAAAAGGCCACAACAACAGGCCAAAAAAACGAAAATCACAGAAAAATCAGCACAATCCTAAACCATCCAGACCCTCCATGATGTTTACATTCAAGACACCCCACAGAAAGACTAGGCTCATGCAACACTCACTACCCCTGGGCAAAAATGTTGAAAACTAGGCAAAATGGTTGCAGCCCTAACAACACTGCCTGAATTCAAAATGGCCACTTGCCTCCCAGCACATGGCCTGCCTGTTCCAGCACTCAAAATGGCCCCCACCCACATGGCCTGTCCCCATGAACACCCCAAAAAATCGAAAAACACAGAAAAATCAGCACAATCCCAAACCATCCAGGCTCCCCATGATGTTTAAATTCAAGACACCCCACAGAAAGACTAGGCCCATGCAACACTCACTACCTCTGGTGAAAAGGCCACAACAACAGGCCAAAAAAACGAAAATCACAGAAAAATCAGCACAATCCCAAACCATCCAGACCCTCCATGATGTTAACATTCAAGACACTCCACAGAAAGACTAGGCCCATGCAACACTCACTACCCCTGGGCATAAAGGTTGAAAACTAGGCAACATGGTTGCAGGCCTAACAACACTGCCTGAATTCAAAATGGCCACTTGCCTCCCAGCACATGGCCTGCCTGTACCAGCACTCAAAATGGCCCCCACCCACATGGCCTGTCCCCATGAACACCCCAAAAAATCGAAAAACACAGAAAAATCAGCACAATCCCAAACAATCCAGGCTCTCCATGATGTTTAAATTCAAGACACTCCACAGAAAGACTAGGCCCATGCAACACTCACTACCCCTGATGAAAAGGCCCCAACAGCAGGCCCAAAAAACGAAAATTACAGAAAAATCAGCACAATCACAAACCATCCAGGCCCTCCATGATGTTTAAATTCAAGACACCCCACAGAAAGACTAGGCCCATGCAACACTCACTACCCCTGGTGAAAAGGCCACAACAACAGGCCAAAAAAACGAAAATCACAGAAAAATCAGCACAATCCCAAACCATCCAGACCCTCCATGATGTTTACATTCAAGACACCCCACAGAAAGACTAGGCCCATGCAACACTCACTACCCCTGGGCAAAAATGTTGAAAACTAGGCAAAATGGTTGCAGCCCTAACAACACTGCCTGAATTCAAAATGGCCACTTGCCTCCCAGCACATGGCCTGCCTGTACCAGCACTCAAAATGCCCCCACCCACATGGCCTGTCCCCATGAACACCCCAAAAAATCGAAAAACACAGAAAAATCAGCACAATTCCAAACCATCCAGGCCCTCCATTATGTTTAAATTCAAGACACCCACAGAAAGACTAGGCCCATGCAACACTCACTACCCACTGGTGAAAAGGCCACAACAACAGGCCATAAAAACGAAAATCACAGAAAAATAAGCACAATCCCAAGCCATCCAGCCCCTCCATGATGTTTAAATTCAAGACACCCCACAGAAAGACTAGGCCCATGCAACACTCACTACCCCTGGTGAAAAGGCCAGAACAACAGGCCGAAAATCACAGAAAAATCAGCACAATCCCAAGCCATCCAGGCCCTCCGTGATGTTTAAATTCAAGACACTCCACAGAAAGACTAGGCCCATGCAACACTCACTACCCCTGGGCATAAAGGTTGAAAACTAGGCAAAATGGTTGCAGGCCTAACAACACTGCCTGCATTCAAAATGACCACTTGCCTCCCAGCACATGGCCTGTCCCCATGAACACCCCCAAAAATCGTAAAACACAGAAAAATCAGCACAATCCCAAACCATCCAGGCCCTCCATAATGTTTAAATTCAAGACACCCCACAGAAAGACTAGGCCCATGCAACACTCACTACCCCTGGTGAAAAGGCCACAACAACAGGCCAAAAAAACGAAAATCACAGAAAAATCAGCACAATCACAAACCATCCAGGCCCTCCATAATGTTTAAATTCAAGGCACCCCACAGAAAGACTAGGCCCATGCAACACTCACTACCCCTGGTGAAAAGGTCACAACAACAGGCCAAAAAAACAAACATCACAAAAAAATCAGCACAATCCCAAGCCATCCAGCCCCTCCATGATGTTTAAATTCAAGACAACCCACAGAAAGACTAGGCCCATGCAACACTCACTACCCCTGGTGAAAAGGCCACAACAACAGGCCAAAAAACGAAAATCACAGAAAAATAAGCACAATCCCAAGCCATCCAGCCCCTCCATGATGTTTAAATTCAAGACACCCCACAGAAAGACTAGGCCCATGCAACACTCACTACCCCTGGTGAAAAGGCCACAACAACAGGCCAAAAAAACGAAAATCACAGAAAAATCAGCACAATACCAAGCCATCCAGGCCCTCCATTATGTTTAAATTTAAGACAATCCACAGAAAGACTAGGCCCATGCAACACTCACTACCCCTGGGCATAAAGGTTGAAAACTAGGCCAAATGGTTGCAGGCCTAACAGCACTGCCTGCATTCAAAATGACCACTTGCCTCCCAGCACATGGCCTGCCTCTACCAGCACTCAAAATGGCCCCCACCCACATGGCCTGTCCCCATGAACACCCCAAAAAATCGAAAAACACAGAAAAATCAGCACAATCCCAAACCATCCAGGCTCTCCATGATGTTTAAATTCAAGACACCCCACAGAAAGACTAGGCCCATGCAACACTCACTACCCCTGGTGAAAAGGCCACAACAACAGGCCAAAAAAACGAAAATCACAGAAAAATCAGCACAATCCCAAACCATCCAGACCCTCCATGATGTTAACATTCAAGACACCCCACAGAAAGACTAGGCCCATGCAACACTCACTACCCCTGGGCATAAAGGTTGAAAACTAGGCAACATGGTTGCAGGCCTAACAACACTGCCTGAATTCAAAATGGCCACTTGCCTCCCAGCACATGGCCTGCCTGTACCAGCACTCAAAATGGCCCCCACCCACATGGCCTGTTCCCATGAACACCCCAAAAAATCGAAAAACACAGAAAAATCAGCACAATCCCAAACCATCCAGGCTCTCCATGATGTTTAAATTCAAGACACCCCACAGAAAGACTAGGCCCATGCAACACTCACTACCCCTGGTGAAAAGGCCACAACAACAGGCCAAAAAAACGAAAATCACAGAAAAATCAGCACAATCACAAACCATCCAGGCCCTCCATGATGTTTAAATTCAAGACACCCCACAGAAAGACTAGGCCCATGCAACACTCACTACCCCTGGTGAAAAGGCCACAACAACAGGCCAAAAAAACGAAAATCACAGAAAAATCAGCACAATCCCAAGCCATCCAGCCCCTCCATGATGTTCAAATACAAAACACCCCACAGAAATAATCAGTCCACCCACCACTGAGTACCCCTGGGCAAAAGGCCCCAAAACAGCCCAAAAATTGAAAATTCCAAAATTGTAGTTGCAGCAACTGTAATGCCCCAAACAAACGTACTTGTGAAATTTCTAATCCAAAAGTGATCCAAAGAAAGTCAAAAAGGCCTCAAATCCAAATATCCAGCAGCATCCACAAAAAGTAATCCTTTCAGCTCCAGATCCAAATGAAAAGTGACCAGGAGATGGACAAAGCACTGGGAGGAGCCTGCAGGACAGGAACAGGAAGTTGAAGACTGTGGGGCACTTCCTTCCTCCCACCCCCCCCCCTCCCCAAAATGGACTCCTCGCAAAAAAAGTGCAGGCAAATGTCAACCTGAGGAGTTATTCAGATAAAAATCATCATTTCAAGAAGGTTTATGCTGATTGCTGGTGGATTTCTTGTGTAGAATTGCAAATTTGGTATTTTCGCGAGTGCAAGATTGTTGCTGCTCGCCGCATCTACAAGCTCGCAATTGCGAAGTCCCGCGATAGGGGATCACGGCGTACTCGCGTTGACAAACTCTCTCTGTGCAAGTTGGCAAGCCGCGATGACTTAATCGCGCTCACCAAATTCCCGCGGGATCCCGCAGCAAGATCCAAAATGGCGCAGCACTCGCAAAATATCGAGAAAAACAACTCTGCAAACGCTGAATGACGGTAAGTAAACGCCGCGCGCCGCAAAATTGTATCACCAAGAAAAAAAAATCCACTGCGTGCAAATTTGCGGATTTTCGGTAAATTCGCGAGCGTTCGTGGATTGCAAATTTACCGAAAATCCGCAAAATCCGCGAGCGTAACGGATTTTCCACCCATGCTTAATTTCTGGTAACATGACCTCCAGGCTCCTGACCTCAATTACGCATTATGAATATCTATGTATAATATGCTACCCCGGTGTCCTTCAGCATACCACCTTGTCTGGTACGCCTGAGCTGCTTTCAGCATAATTGCCAAGCGTGTTGCAGGCCGCAGGACCTTACGATGGCACACTCCCTCGGTGCATTTAAGACACTGGAGCGCTGTAGATACAGGTGCCTGGCCTTACACCATGCATGCATGGCATAGTGTTCATCCTTTTTCACACTCGCACACAACAATCTTAGCACGCATGTGCAGCGCATTAATGCCTTCCAAACTATGAATGGTACTTCATGCATTTCAGAATTCTGAGCCCTGTAGACACAGGAGTTTGGCCTTAGACCACACGTGCGCTGCTTAGTGTTCATCATATTTCATTCGCCCATGGGCAACACAATCAATCTTAGCAAGCATGTGCAGCATGTATGCCTTCCAAACTGCGAAGAGGACACCGTCCCCGCCCAGGGCACTAACTACCTGCCCTCTAACACGTCCTGATTACCGTCTGTCTGATACATCCGGGATGCATATTAGGATGGTCAGGCAAGCCTCCGGATCTCCATCATAGCGTTACTTTGGGACACAGGATCCCACACCCCCGGCTTCTGAGTTAGCGGTGATTAACAATTAACACCTTAGGCTCCCACTATATAAAACCAGACGCGGGCTTGCTCGAGGAGCGGAGGAGCACAAATTTAGGCACAGAGGCGGAGATCACATCTAGTTACAGTAATAGTATGAATGTTGGGTGAATGACTTCGATTTTACAGGTACCATGCTATTTTGAAGCACTACAGAACCTCATGTGTTTTTGGCAGTACCTTACTTGGTTTAAACATCTTGTGTTTGGGGGAGGCAAGATGGCCGCCGTAGCTCTGTAGAGAGTAGTCACATTTTTACTCTCTCCTATCCTAGGGTGATGGAGTATTGTTGAATCCAGGGATGTGGGGTCTGGTTAACCTGGTTCATCGTGGTTCGGCAGATAGACTTAACCCAGGCTGGCTGGGGGGTCTCACGACAAAGAAGGTGACAAAGAAGGTGATAAACTAGCTGAACTGTTGGAAAAGTGTGATAAGCAGCGTGAAAGTGCCCTTTAAGATGTTCCAAAGAACTAAGGCGGACAGAGATAAACTAGCAAACACAGGACCGATTAAAGCTTCAGCCGCTGCGGTGAGAGAGGGGGCAGTTCCAAAAACTATGCCTCTGAAAAAAGCAACGGAATTTCCTAATCGGTCCTCGAAGAATGCAGCAGCAAAGAAACCCGAAAAACAAGAGAAGAAATCTGAAGCGGGTCCGGAGACCCGATCGGCAATGACTAAATCGGCGAGGGAAATAGCATTGGACGGAAAAGCTCAGCGCGCACAAACGGTGTTGATGACTGCAAAAGATCAGAAGCGGCAAGCGACCTTACCAGAGTCTTTCACCCCAAGAGCACCTCCAGCAGTCCCGCGGATAGAGATTCAGGTAATCGAACCACACCAGAAGGAAATGCTGGCCGGGAAGGTAGCGTTACCGCTGTCGGCTGCAGGCGTCCAGGGAGACAGATGGGAGGCGAATGCGGAAGCAGATTCAGCGGACCGCGAGGACGCAAGCGTCGAAGGCTTGGTTGCCGGGCAACCACCGAGCACTGCAGGAGACGGTTCGATGCAAGCAGAGCTGAATGCAGAAGCCGCAGAAGCCGCAGAAGCCGCGGAAGCCGGGAAGGCGAACAAGGAGGCTGGTAAGAATACCAGCTATGATGACATTGCTTCAAATCAACTAGAAAAGCATAATAACACGCAGATGATGGACGCTCTATTGTCTGTGGAGGTAGGGACACACACCAAATATATGCAGGGTGCTGAGTCAAGTTGGGGCAGCACCCAGAGTCTAACGGAGCAGCAAGGGCTACATTTGGATCAAGACATTGGCAGGAATAATAAAAGCACAGATAGAAGCATGAGGGGAGGCTCTCCTGAGTTCTTTTCAGTCTATGAGGGTTCGGACTCATCAAATGCTAGTGAGCAGGAGTCAGAGGAAGAGGAGAGCTGTACTGAACGCACCTCTGATTCAGATACTAGTAAGGGCTCTAGTGAATTTGTGACGAAAAAGAAAAAAGGAGCTGGCGGTGGTAAAAAAAGAAATGGAAGAGGATCAAGGAGGAGCATGACTAAGAAATTATCATGGGACTACTCCGCTACTTCAGAGACCTACAAGGAAAACGAGCAGGAAGGAGGAGAAAAGGAGGGGAGGCAGAATACCCAAAATGTAACCCTCGAAATGTTGTTTGGGACTTTGAAACAGATGCAGAAGGAGGCAAGAATGGAGAGTAGAAGAGCAAAAAGAGACACAAAAAAACTTCAAGCATCGCTAAGAAAAGTAAGTAGAAAACAGGAAGAGGTTGAGGGGAGAGTCTCGCAAGTTGAGGAAAGGACAAGCAGGGTGGAAGACGAAGTGACAGAATGGCAGACTTTTAAAGCGGATCAGGAGAAGGTGGTTGAAGATCTCCAATGGAAGTTAGAAAGCTTTGAAAATCGCCAAAGGAGAAACAATGTGAGACTTTTGGGACTGGAGGAAGGAAAGGAGGGGCAGGACCCCAGAGGTTATGTGGTTAAGATTTTGGAAGAGGCCTTTCCAGAGTCAAAATGGCACTGGGATGTTGAAGTGCAGAGAGCGCATAGGTTCCCATTGTTCAAAAAGAAAAATCGGGGAGGGCATGAGAAGGAGCTCCCAAGAGCAATGCTGGTTTTTCTAGGTAATTTCTTAGCAAGACAGGAAATAATTGACAAAGCTAGGCCTGACTCAAGAAAGACAGCTGATGGGAACACTTTTTTCTCTAGGCCAGACTTTTGCCACGTTACTGTGGAAAGAAGGTGGAAACTAAGACAGATGATAGGGCCTTTCCAAAAACAAGGGGCAGAAGCGTATCTGTTGTTCCCGTCAAGGTTGAAAGTAATCAGGAAAGGTTATACCAGAATGTTTACATCTGAGATAAAAGCAGCAGAATATTTAGCAGAAATTTCGGAAGTTGGTAAAGGTAAGGAGAGTAGAACTAGAACCAGAACCCCACCAAGGTCTCCTATGAGAACTCCACCAAAGACCCCGTAAGATGGTAATGCTAAATAAAGGTATTTAGCAATGCTGGACAGAGAGGAAAACAGGATAGGAGAGAGTAGCGATTCTGCAGACTACAGGGGGCTACACATAGGCCAGGATTGGCCTATTTGCCTGTAGCAAGGGGGAGGGGGCTCCTAAGGGGTGGGGGGTAAGGGGGTGAGGGGAGGGTGGCGGGGGGGAGAAAAACACGTTGGTCTTGGGCACAAACATGGTGTAGGAAAAAGAGGTAAAAAAGATACAAAAAAAGTTGCTTGGGGTAAGGTACACAAACGAATTCAAGGAAAAAATGTGGGGGAGAATTCAAAGATAATTACTAAATCCTGCTGGTCTAGATGGAAATACGAAATAGGAAAAACTATGAATTATAATGACCTGTAGAATAGTCTCAATAAACATTTGTGGACTCAATGAGGTAAATAAGAGGTTAAAATCTGCTTCTTTGTTAAAATCGCTAAAACCTGATCTAGTGTGCCTTCAGGAAACACACATTGAGGGTACTAAGGCTTACTTACTTGATCAACTTGGCTTCAATGTTTTAGCAAAAACCAATCAGAATACCAAGACAAGAGGGGTGGTGATTCTGGGCAAGAGACAGGACACACTTGTTAAGCGGAAGCTGGAGGATCAATGGGGCAGATGGGTTATAGCAGAACTAACGTTTAGGGGAGAAACCTTTACACTTGTTTCAGTTTATGGGTCTACTGGAGATGATCCAGACATTTTTCAATTTCTAGATGCGGAACTTGCACAGTGGCCGGAGCCTATTATCTTATGTGGCGACCTGAATATTCATGATGCAGATAGTAGCTTTTTAGACTCTAATAGGAAGTATGCGGGGAGAAAAAAAAGAACTTACAGGGCCTTAGCGGATATGGCAAGGAATAACTCTCTAGAGGATCCATGGTTAAATTGCCATCCGAATCTTGACGGGAGTACCTTCTTTTCAGCTCCCCATCAGATTTTAGTCAGGCTGGATTATTTTTTAATCACAAGAGGTTTGATAGATGGTGCAAGGATAGTAAGAGAACCTAGGATCATATCAGATCATAGCCCGTTAGTGTTACCTGTAAATCTTGGGCAAAGGAGAAACAAGGAGCCAACACAATGGACGTTTGACAGAATGCTTCTCCAGGATCAAACTTATAGGGAGAGAATGTCTGAATGGATTAAGGAATTTTGGGAAATCAATAGAGGTACTTCAACACCAGGGATTGTGTGGGATGCTTTTAAAGCCGGAATAAGAGGAGAGACCCTGAGTTATGTTATTAGTGCACAAAGAAGGGAGAGGGAAAAAGCAAAGAGAGATAACAAATTAATTAGAGAGGCAGAGGAGGAACTTATGTTGGCTATACATGCGCATTCACCAATTGAGCAGATATTGTTGAAGTTAGTCGCTCTCAAAGAAGAGGTTATGGATGGGATGGCAAAAAAGACAGTGGAGAAGTATGTAGCCAATAAAGAAAAGGCGTATGAACTTAGCGAGAGAGTCGGTCATATATTAGCGGTACGAGCTAGACAAAGAGATGGGATGGCTGACATTAAGGAGATCAAAAATGGTCAAGGAGCCAAAGTTAAGGGCGCAGAACAGATCAGAGAGGTTTTTAGGCAGTTTTATATGGAGCTTTATCAATCAGATGGGTATGAAAGAGAGGAGGACTTATCTGAGGGAGATAGAGCCCTCAATATTGGAGGAGGCAGACAGAAAAGAGCTGGAAGAGAAATTCAAGGTGGATGAACTGACTGAGGCTTTGAGGGAGCTGCCATCTGGGAAGGCTGCTGGCCCGGACCAGATCCCAGTAGAATTTTATAAAATCTTCCAATCCTCTTTGTTAGCAGATATGTTTAATCTGATGTTGTTAGCACAATTGGGTGAGTCTGCTCCACACTCTTGGGGAGGCGCAGACATCATTGTTATTCCAAAAAAAGGCAAACCGGTAGACGTCCCGGGCTCCTACCGACCCATTACTTTAATGAACGCCGATGTTAAGGTGTTCTCCAAAATGTTGGCAAAAAGATTATCCAGGATAATTGAATCTTTGGTTATTCCCTCTCAGCATGGATTTATTCCAGGTAAGGGAACAACCCAGCATACTAGGCAAGTAATTACGGCATTTGATGAAGCAGACACCCTAGAAGACCCAATGGCAGCGGTGTTTCTCGACGCTGAAAAGGCATTCAATAGGGTCTCATGGAGATATTTATGGGATGTTTTGAGGTGGCACGGTATAGGACCAGGATTTATAAAGGCTCTGCAGACACTATATATAAATCCGACGGCCAAGATAAGAATCAATAGAGGTTACTCGGCTGCAGTTAATATCCAGAGAGGCACAAGGCAGGGTTGCCCCTCTTCTCCCCTGCTTTTTGCTCTATACCTTGTCCCCTATATACGAAAATTGGAAAATAACCAACAGATATCACCTTTAGTGCTAAATGGTTGTAGACTTAAATCATTAGCCTATGCGGATGACGTCGCTATCTTGACTCCAGAACCCTCAGTTGCCATCAGGGCAATTGAAGCAGAAGCTGAGAGGTTTGGTCAGTTTTCTGGATATAGTTTGAACACCACTAAAACACAGATAGTTAAAAATCAATGGGTAATTTGTAATGATGATAGAGTGACGAATATGGCAACCTATCCAGGGGTACAAATGACAGCAAAAGTAAGTAAAATTGTGGAAAAGAATATGGATCCCTTGATAGCTCAAATGAAAAAAGATCTGGAAAGAATGAACAATTTACACCTGTCGCTAGTTGGATGTACAAACATCATCAAAATGATGATTTTACCCAAATTTTTGTATGTGTTCCGGGCTGTACCTTTGTTGATTGAAGCCAGCTGGTTTAACGGTATAGAGGCTATATGTAACAGGTTTATATGGGCCCAAGGTAAAACCCGGAGAGCTTATAGGTATATGACACTCCCCAGAGAAAAAGGGGGATGGGGGGCACCAGACTTTCGTTTATATTACATGGCTACTGTGCTGCAATACATTCAAGGTCTTATTGGTGGAAACTCTGATGATGTAAGACTGCAGAAGATGTCTACAGAGGTTTATGCTGTCGCACTTGGGGTAAATGCTGAGAACTGTTTCCTAAAATGTATTGACTATAGTTATTTTAAGAGGACTAAGTTTAAAACTGTCAAAGCGGCAGTTACGATCTGGAATGCATTTTTAAAGAAAGTAAAGATGGGGAGGTATAACAGGTATGTCTCATTAATTAACAACAGGTCACTCCCTAAGGAAATATTTGCAGATCACACTATGGCAGAGTGGGCTCTAAGGGGGGTTACGCAAATTGGAGATTTATTCTCACAGGATGGTTTTAAGCAATTTTCTGAGCTAAGAGACACGTATGGCTTAGATAATAGGGGATTTTTCAAATATCTACAGGTTAGAAGTTTCCTTAATAACAAAGTCGGAGGTCCAGCAGGTTTTAATAAAATAGAAATAATGGAGAAAATAAAACTGATGGGGGATTGTTCTATCAAATCCTTTTATGCAGCATTGGTGAATGATAAGCAGGATGATTTAGTTAAATTTAGTAAGAAATGGGAGGATAAATTGGGAGTTGATAGTAGCTTGTTTTATGATTCTTTGAATTTAGGATGTACGATACTATGTGCTGCCCCGCTGCAATCTCAGCATTATAAAACACTTTATTTTTTGTACTTTACACCTGCAAAGATTGCTAAATCGGGGGGAATCAAGGAATCAACTGTCCTAGATGTAATGAGCTGGAAGCAGATAGCGTACATATTTTCGCAACATGCCCCCAATTACGAACATTGATTAGTGAGATTGAGGGGTTCTTGGCAAGATCACTGGGTATTGAGATAGCCCTTACACCAGCTTGGATTATGCTAGGTGTGAATGATGAAGAGCAGGTTCAATATGCTGAATTTTTGTTTGTAATAATGGCTGTCTATAGACTAACAATATCTAGGGCTTGGCTAAATAAAAGCCCTCCGAAATTGCAATGCTGGCTGGCAAATACCCTGTATGCATATAATATAGAGGAAAAAATATATGCTCGAAAGGGGAAGAGTGGAAGACGATTGGGGAGAAGAATTTGGGAGCCACTATGTAAATGGAAAGAGAGACAACGAAGGAATAACTAGGTGAGGGGGTGGGAAGATGTTGCCTCTACAGTTTTCGGTTTTTTGTAGATTTCGGATTTTGCTTTCTTAATATAGCTGAATTGCATAATGTGTATGCTTTCTTTGTGTAGCTGTATTGTATAATTTGTATGTTAGTACTTAAGGTTGGAGTTTAAATAATGCAAAAAAAAATATTGTAATGGATAAAATTGTGATATATGTAAAGCTCATAATGATATGTTGTAATGAAGAAAAATAAAAAACTTATAAAAATAAAAAAAAATAAAAAAAAATAAACATCTTGTGTTCCTGTGTTTTCTCCTTATTACTTTTTTCTAGCATTCTGGCCTAAGGGGTCTCCTTTCTTCACCCTCCTATGGGCCAAAAGTGTCCTCAATACAGGTTAAGCATTTTGGAGACAATTTCTCCTAAATGGTGCACGGATGCCTGTTACAAACTGCTGCACTCTTAGCCACTCACAATATATCTTTGGTGTATGTGGCTGAACTTGTTATGTTATGTGTGTCCAAAGCTATTTGAAAGTTTGTTTGTCTATTTTTTCTTTTACCTTTCAGGCTTAAGACATAAGCCAAATCATGGTGGAGTGTGATCTTCATCACCCCACTGAGTGGAAATCCTCTCACCATAGCTTGGTAAGAGTGGAGCCCATTGTCTTTGTTTATCTCAGTCCTGATGAATGCTGCGGACCCAACAGGGCCTTTAGGTAGAAACATGTTGACCCTGTTGATAGCGGTGGTGGAACAATACTATCCCCATTACACTGATCACTTTGTTTTAACTACCATATAGATGCCAACACTATTAAATTTAAGTTGACATCTTTAATGGCCTTTTAACTCACTTTCTTTCCCATGGGCCCCCACTTAGTTTAGAAGTGCATCCCTGTCGTCAGGTGTATGCCCGCCCTCTATCAAACCAAGTTTTTAGAGGGGGAGGACTGGTCTATGATGAAGCATGACACCAGGCGGTATGTGAGACCGGTCCTTCACTTTTTGTGAGATGCCAGCACTCACAGACTAAACTGCTCTAGCACTAGTGATACCCCACTGGGAGCGGCGTCTTTGTGGTACTCAGTTTATGTTGGAGTCTGCGGACTCCCAGCACCCCGTGCCTCTGGTTCCCTCATCCCAGATCTGGTCTGGATTTTGTGGTTATACATCACGATCAGACAGCCTTCCTCTTAAACACCAGACAACATGGCCACCAAGATCCCTAGCACGGACATAATGATCATTACATTAAATGTCAGAGGCATGCACACAGCAAACAAGCGATACGCCACCTATGCATATATCAAGAGACAGAAGGCACAGATAGCTCTCCTACAGGAGACACACTTGACAGCCGCTGAGGTGGATCGCCTGCGTAAGAAATGGCGGGGTATTATATGTGCCACAACATACTCAGCATTCTGTATGGGTGCCCTGATATGGATACGACCTTGGATTCCCTTCAGGGAACAGACACGTACAGTAGATAAAGATGGATGATACACCCTGCTGGAAGGTTTTTTAGAGGGTCAGACAATACTGTTAGGGAGCATATACGCTCCTAATGTAGAACAAGATAAATTCTGGGGGCACCTTATGGGAGTGTTAACCAAATATACCTCGGGCTCATGGCTCTTAGGGGGCAATTACAACTGTGCCTTGGACCTCCAATTTGATAGATCCCACCCCACATCAGCGCAGTCACATGCACTCAAGTAGACGGACCAATATAGATCCTGGGTAGAGCACTGGGCATTGACGGATGCATGGCGGGAGCGGAATCCACACACCAAACTATATTCTTTCCACTCCATCCCTCAAAACCTTTGAGTGCGACTGGATAGATTTTTTTGCTCTACAACAATACTCCCAAGAGTTCAACACACAGACTACCTGGGTAGAGTTCTAGCGGATCATGATGCACACATAATCAAGCCACCCCACCCCCCATACCCGCCTGGAAACTGCCACAAGATTGCCTCACAGATCAGGAATTTTACCACAAACACGAGGAGCACATCCAAGAGTATTTCACAGTAAACACTGGCACTGCGACGTCCATACTGATAGAATGGGATGCATTCAAAGTCACCGCCAGGGGGCATTGCAGACAACAAATAGTGGGGGTACGTAGAACACTCGAAAGATCACTGCAAAACACTGAAGTAGCACTAGCGCATTAACGAAAAAGGCTGACGTGGATGAAGCCACCCCAGCCCAAGTGGCAGCAACCAAGACCCATGCTGAGGCAATGAGGGATCCATGCAAATATAATTTTAGGGTATATGCTACCAAGGTGCATATAGGAGGCATAGAGTCGGGACACTCCTAGCGTGGTTAGCCAAGGAAGACATGGATATAAAACCGGTTACGGAAATAATGGACAGGACCGGGGCCCCTCGACACTCACAGGTAGATATCCTGCACACCTTTCATGACTATTACTCGAGTATCTATCAGGCCATAGCGCAGGGAACACACAACACGATAACCCAATTCCTCCGCCCATTGCTCATACTTCGTATCCCACCCGTAGACAAAAAAGCTCTATAGGCGAAGATCACATCTCCTGACGTCATTCAAGCAATCAGAACATTGGCGCGTAACAATGCACCGGGAATGGTTCGCCATGTACGAAGATGCGTTGGAAAGAGGTGAGCTCCCAGGCCCACTCAGGGAATCTATTCTAGTCCCATGGCCAAAAGCACACAGAGACCCAACGCTCATCACCTCGTACAGACCCATAACACTGCTAAATGCAGACTGTAAAATACTGGGTAAAATACTGGAGGACCGTTATGCCCAAATCCTCTCACCACTGATAAACCCAGATCAATGTGGGTTATTCCCGGGGCAGAATACCTTGCAGAATCTACGCAGGCGAGTGCTCAATTCCCTAATGTATTATGTCTGATTCCAGACCTCTAAAAGGCCTTTGACACCCTTATCTGGCAGTATATATTTGCTGTCCTCAGTAGAATAAACATAGGGCCTACCCTGTTGGCATATACGCAACTAGTATAAAAAGGCCTAACCTCGTGGGTGAGAATAAGTAAGTACATTTCTGCCCCTTTCCCGATAGAATGAAGCACGAGGCAGGGCTGCCCCTTGTTGTCCCTCCTGTTTGCCCTGGCAGTAGAGCCCCTAGCATTATGTTTGCGTCAGAAGGACAAGACATGGGGAATTACGATAGCAGACACATTACATTGTGTATCATTGTATGCAGATGATCGTTTGGTATATGTCCGAGACATCACGAGCGACCTCTCCCCAATCTGGACGGTGTTGCAAGACTTCGCGGAGGCCTCCGGCCTCAAAGTTAATTGGGACAAATCCATGATTTATCTGCTGAGCCCCCATCTTGCCCCTCTCAACATATCTGTAGGAGCTGAGAGAATTTACAGTAGTGCTGCGCGCCTGAATATCGGGTGGTGAGGCTGTACCACTCTCCAGAGGACCTGTATGAATGGAACTACTGCAAGGCACTAATGGAGATACGAACGGCAGTGGGCTTTTGGAAAACATTGCCCATAACCACCATTGGACAAGTAGCCCTGGCCAAAATGATTATGTTCACCAGACTACTCTACCACTGCACAAAAAATCAAAGGGGGGAGGTAGAGTAACTGATCCGTTCAGTCTCCTTTAGATACTCAAAAAATCATAAGGGAAGGATCACTTGTCCTGCATAACCAGGGTATGCAGGTAGGTGCGTTGTGTCTCACAAATTAAAAGACCCTCATGCACGTGTATTCTGAGTGTTTGTAGCGGTATATGTTGTCTCCCCGCTCTTTTACACGTGTGTGCATAATCCTTGGGTCAGTATTTATGCAACCTCCACCTGGAGGATTTACCCTTGGTTAAAACAGTAGTGATCGTGAATAGTGGGGTGGTAGGGGAGTGAGTTAAAATACCCGGACAGCCAGATACATGACTTTATTAGGTCTGGATTTGGGTAACTCAAGGGGGCGGTAGGGTGTGCCACCAGTACGTCATGAAAAGTGACGTACTGGTGGCGCACGGGGCTTGTAAATCTGACCCTATGTATTTTAGCATTACAGATCAACCACCTACCTCCAAGGTCATCTGTAGTGTTTTCCAATCTAGCTTACGCAGAGTTCTTAAAGTTGATTGCTACACCTTTTACATTGCATGTTTGACTGGTACATGCAAATTGTGTGATCCATATATTCCCTTTAAGGATTCCCTCCCATTCCTCTTGACCTAGGTGTGTCTCTGCAATATTATGACATCATTGTCTGACTCTTTAGGTAGTGCCAGTATCTCCCTTCTCTGACTTTTTACCCTTAGCCCGTTCACATTCCATATCAATACCCTCAGATCCTGGGCCTTTCTACAGTGTACTATCATTGGCATATACATTCGGTTCCCTGCTCCTACTTGTCTTTGATCTTCTTATACACATTAGGACTCTAGATTATAAAAAAGAAAATCCCTAGTTTGCTCCCACACCTGTGTTCAAATGAGTTAAAAAGTGTATCCCTTCCCTTGCCACCCACCCAATCCACTCTGGAGAACTCTCCCTTTCTCCAAGTTGGGCAATGCATTATACCCTCTGAGCTTTTTGTTCCAATCTTATTTTATAAGCCTTTCTGGGCCTTTATCTGTAGAACCAAATTTTCTGCCTCAGACACCTATTTTATGTTATTCATTTTGTTATTCCACATTACTTTCATCAATGCTGGAAATTACAACTGAGCATTAGCCGGCAAAGTTCTCAATTCCTGTATATGTCCCCCCAGTTCCCATTGGTGTATTTGAGTAGCTTTTGCCTTGTCAGATCCTTATTAAATTGCTTGCTTTAAGAGCTGCTGTCAGGATTATTTCCTTAATCATGTAGGAGCGAAAGTTTATTAAGATTTTTCTCGTTTTTTCTCTACGAGGGTTCCTCTTAAATAGGTCCCCGTGCATTCTCTGGATATCCATTTCCAAGTCATGACCTACTGTTTCTGGAATGCTTTTATATACCCTCCTTCCGTTCCCTCTGGGAAATTTAAAAGTCTTTGGTTATTTTGCCTTGAGTTGTTTGCCATCGCCTGTAGCTTGTCTCTAATTTCCTTCTCTCCATTTTTTAGAATTTGAATCTCTTTACAATTAGATTTTACTTCCTCTTGTAATGCTCCCAGGGATTCTTCCATTGTAGCAAGCCTTTCTGTGATGCTAGATACTTTTTCCTCTACATTTTCACAGACCTTCTGTATCTTCTCTTGATTTTTCTCTGAGATCGCACATTTTTCTATTATGACAGAGACAATAATATCTTGCTGACATCTATGCTAGCCAATTCTGCATTCTTATTGGCATAATTGCTGTCTTTTCCTGAGAGAGGAAGTAAGTCCTCCCCAATATATGATCCGTCTGTGAACTATCCGTTAGTATTTCGGACTGATTAGAGCTAGAGATGGGTTGAGCAACATTGTGAGGAAACCCTAACTGTCCATGTTGAGTTGAGTCTCAAGACTGTGTATGCTATTAATTGAATTAGAGATTGCTCTAGAGCTAGAGATTTTAGTTTGGCTCTCTGTTCCCTTAATATTAAAAAAAGATCTTAATGAGGGGTGGAATTTTAACTTTCCCGTTGTTCCCAGACACCCCAGCCGTTTTTTCCCCTTTCCGAGAGGAATCTATTTATTTTGTTTGTGAAATGAGGTAGAGGCGGGTGCTTTCTTGGGGGGTCCTGGGATGCACACCACTACCCTCTCAAGTAACTGGGTACGTGTGTGGGCTTATTCTCCGACTGCCTGCACTTGTTGTGTTTCAACGTCGATGTTTCTCAGAGCATACCTATTTTTTCCCTGTCTCACAGAAGGGAATACTAAATTACCGCTCACTGTGTTTATTTTTGTGCTAATTCAGCCCCAGTATTTAACTGCACTTTAGTATCCTTAGAGATGTCCCTCGGGGGTCCCGGAGAGGAGGGTGGATTCAGGTAGTTGTGGTTAAAAATTGTTTTTGCTTTCACAGATTTTTGGGGGGTCATGTGTGTTCCTGCTGATACCCCCTCACAGACAACTCAGACAACTCAGTAGGAGACCCCAAACCCCTTGTATCTGTTACTACTATAACAGTCCTACTAGAGATCCCTCGAAAGCTGAGGTGTGCCACCGCCCATCTGCCGCAACAATTCTGCTTCATGGCAGAAAACCAAGGGAGGTCGGCAGTTACGACCGTTGCCGCAAACGCCACTTCAGCTGCTACAACAGCTTATCCAGGGACGCTGGAGACAGAAAGAAATGTCAGCAAATGCCACAGGGTGTAAAGTTTGGTGCAAACTCCCTGAGACACACACCCGGGAGCCTGAGGGAGATTCTGGGTGAAAATCCAGAAAGAGAACCATGCTCAGGTAAGGCTATATTCCAAAAAATAACAGAGTAGATCAGAGCTGCGGAGCTCGCGGCCGGAATGCTAGCGAGCTGCCATTGTAGTGTAGTTCCTAGTTTCCCACTAGGCCCTGCGCATTGGAATAACATAAACAGTAGTATCGACGTGGAACTGCTTATATTCCAGGCCTCCACTGACTATGCTAAACTTAATTGGGTTGTGTTACCAACTAGCTCAGAGGTCACTGGAAACTTTCTTCTCTGCATAGGAAGTGATCAGCTTCCTTGGCACAGACAAGAAGGGAGTCAGTTTTCCAACAACCGTGCAACATGACAACTTTGCTCCTTGGATCAAGAGTCGATCTCTAGGGTCGTGTGAAACAATAGACATAGATTTCACTCAGTCAGTCTAGTGCAGTTTACTTTCACAGTATGTAGAGAATAGAGAGACGGGCGTTTATCAATAACGGGTTAACATTTATTGAACAGTCTTTCTTCTCGTACAAGAGAAATGTATTGCCACAATTGCAATAACTGTTATTATAAAAAGTACGTACAGTAAGATAAGGATTGCGAAATAGAACTGTAAAAGCATTGATATGGTTTCTTAGCCATACAATGGTTTAAAAGTAATAAAACATATATACAGTCATATATACATTAGGCTAACATACTCAACTGGTGCTTCTAACTAAGCCTACCCCAGTGTGCCTGACCTAAGCCTAACACGTGAGAAGGGGAGCAAGTAAGTAGCTTAAGTTAAGTTGGTTTTGCCAAGGTTTGTTTCAAGAATTCTCGTCTAAGGGTTTAGTCAACACCATACCTCTGAATAGAATGATGGAGGATTGGTATCTCCTTCAGGGGTCTCTCTCGATATCCCAGTCACCCGCGAGGGTAAACCGGAAGCGCCGGGACTGGATTTCTCTGCACGAGAAATGCAGCGGCTTCTCTCAGCGCGTCGAGGAAGGAGGGGGGACAGCGTCCGCGGGCAGCTGGGCTGGATGTCTTCGCAGAGGACGGCTGCTCGGCTCCTCAAGCGTACTGAACCACAGTTCGCGCTGTAGCGGCGATAATGGTAATCAGTAGCTTCACCACCACAGGATAGCAGGCTGCAGCGACAGAGTGCTAGTTGTTACCAACACGGGGTCATGCAGGCAGCTGGCATCAGCAACAGGTTCGCTCACAGCTAACAGCTCACAGCTTCGCATTGCTTAAGGCAACGTTGGTAATATTTATACCTGACAGGTGCCGGGTTTGACGCAAGTTTGCTGGACATAAGACGTCAATTAAAGATGTCACTAGGAAGTGACAGTTATCAGTTGCTCATTAGAGTTCCATTACTAATCAAAACATAGCAAGCGGGGATTTCCAGGTTTGCTAAGTTTTTATCTTGTTGAAGAACTCGGAGTGTTATCTAGGAATATCAGATAGTGGCTGCTGCTCTGTCATTGCACTAATTGGTCGCAAAGGAAGTAGCAGAGAGTCATGCTGGAATGTGGCTCTGTTCGTGTGAGGCCAGAGATGACTTTTCAGAAAATCGCACTTGAACGGTTATGCCAATATAGGGAATAAATGGTTTTATGGCCGAATAGGGGCATAAGGTCACAGTATCGATCAGGAACCTAGATAAGCACGCAACACCCACTCCACGTATACATGTCCATCAAAATTACTAAAACTAAGCAATTAGATGTATGTGTAACATTGCCCACCCCAAAATACATAAATGCATTCGAAATAGGCGTACTTGCAATACATGGAATTTAGGTACTGTACGTTTTTTTAAAGCATAGTAATCATTCAAAAAATTATTGCATATGAAGTCAATGAACGATTATGCAAAAGGAATTACACATGAAGTATCTCTGACAGAAGAAATGCGAGATAAATCATCACATAAAAATGCACTGTAATAACATGTGTGCTAGAGGCTGGTGTTATGTTGTTATGTCTCTAGATGTGTTTAGAAATAGAAGTGTGAAGCTTCTGTTCTCTAAGAATAGTTTTTACGTTAAGCAAAGAATTGTTCGTGCCAAAAAGAGGGGGTCAATATTTTTAAAAAATTGTCCAATTCAAAGAAAAATAGATTTCCAAAGCTCCTGGCAGTTTTTGTTGATCAAAACTGAAGGCCGAATTCAGAGTTCATGGGAACGCTGTGTGTCGGAAAGCTTCTCAAAAGTTATTGTTTCTCTATGGGTGAGAACATCGTATCAGACAGGCTCGCAAAGAATTGGTCTACAAAATCAGGTGATAGTTCAACCAAATTAGATAGCGCTGTAACTTGGCAGGTGTGAGAATGATTGCTGTCATCGAAGTCAGGACCAGCAATGCTCACAGAACGTTGTACCTGGATGATGTTGCTTTTGTCACTCGCTCCACTGTTACCACTTGGCTGTAGTACAGGAGTCTCCACGAATGCCGTCATCAGGATTGGTAGCCGCTGGGGACAACACAATGCGTGAGCCGTTATTGGACTTAGCAAAGTATCGACGTCCATTGGTACTGCTGATGGAAGTGAAAGACAGATGTCCAACACGCATTCATCGCCGCAAAGCATACACCGTAGCACAGGTAAAATGCAATTTTGCCATATCGGTCTGAATGAAAGGAACCAGGTCATGTTTAGATCTCTCAGCCTGGCCAATCCGAGGACGTTAGTTATCCTGTCCCTGTAGCGCATTGCTAGGATTGTCTCTTCCATTCCCATGGGAGCTATGTCTGAGCCGAGGCTTGCCATAACGTAGCAGGATGGTCAAAAATAGAATCCCTGCGATGAGTCCCAAAAATAGTGGAATACCACCAAAGATGGAGTGCACAAAATTAGGAAAGATTCCCAAAATTGCCTGGAAGGGTGTTAGCAGTCCCGTAAAGACTGTCTTAAATATGCCTGGGATGCTTGTAGCACTAGACATGTTAAGGAGTTGGCTGAACATTTCTACGAAATGCACGGGGCAATTTGTTGATAAAAGGTCATGGACCTCAGTAGCCGTCCTTGCGACTAGAAGATCATACGTCTCTTTAGATGACGTTATAGGCACTGTTGTCTGTAAAAGCACAGATTTCATTTTGCTTAATGTATCAATTCGTATAGAATAGAGATTCAGACGAGGCCAGAGGGGAGTCACTATGTCTGGAGGCCCGCTCGGGAACAATGCTTGCATGCAACATTTGACCATGGACGTTACTTGTACTAGATAACTTTTCCCTGGCGCGAGGCCACAGCACCTGTGATCCGTTCTAAGAATGTAACTCCCGTTTGCGAGTTGCATAAAGAAGGGCTCTATCTGAGTTGCAGGTGTGACTAGCTGGTGGCATGAGAGGTTGTTTGAATTTCCATCACATGCTCCGTGTAAATTAATACCCTGACACAAAAGTATACCGCTTAGTGAGTGTTTACAGTTGTCACCACTAAGAAATACATTTTTGTCACTGTCACTATAGCAAGAATGAGTGTATGGTAATTTCCATTCGGATTTAACATATCCCTTACCCAATTGTTCATACTGGCCAGCAGGTATGTACTCAAGGCATTTATGAAATCGGAAAGTTGTTATCGGAATTGTGATAATTCCGTGTATTATCCATTCAATGACAGGACTCTCTGACATTGTCAATGGTAATCTCTCGAGTTTCTCGATGCTCAAGATTGTATAGTCTGCTCCTTTCTGTGCCAAACTGATCTGTTTATCAGTAAGGTTAAAAATGGAAAATAATGACGTCGTGTTGATTAAACGCCAAGGCACATAGCCTGAACGAAGATTTTGCAGCGTCCAGCCTAGTTCTATAATAGAGCGTAATTGAGACTGGCCATGTTGTAACATTAGCAAATCTCTGTCTATCACATCAAAGGCAGAGGATACAATATTGTCCAAAGAATATATTCTGGAAGACAGAGTCATTAACCCATTGTCTACCACAGAAAGTGATTTCTCCAAATTAATACGATCAATTTCTCGTATTTTTTCAGCAGTTTCAATTTGCTTTACTTTCCAAGCCTCGTTGTAAGCAGCATAGATACTGGTCGCTATGAAACGCTTCTGACGCTGTTTGCGTGGTCCAAGAATGAAATCGCGCAAATCAGCACCATCTTTTAGCAAAGACAAGTGTTGCTTAATTTCAGCCAGTGTGGATGTAGTTAGCCATTCTAGGCAGAGTTTCCCTACACTGTATGTGGTTATAATCCCTGGATGTTGTCTCTGGGAATATCTAGAGTCTAATCTGGTCATTTTTAACCCCTGTGTTTTATTCAGGAACCTATCTTGACAGTTATTTGTGTCTGTAGGCCAGATTAACCACTTTTTCCAATCAGGATGTGTTCTGTTGAAATGTAAAATGTGTGACACGTCTAACTCAATATCAGCTGTTGCATTTTCAGGTATTGGCTTTGGTATAGACGGTGTTTTCATTTCTTTGTTCTTGGCTAGGCCAAGACAAGATGTTTGGTGTACAGTGTCATTTAAAAATAACATTTGTTCTGGTATCATGCAGGTTCTAAAAAGTGCTTCTATGCCTTGCACCTGCCAATCTTTTGTACCCCAAATTGTTTTCGTTTCAATATTATTTTTCCAATAATCAAAACCAAATGTCATCATTTTGTCATAAAATGCTTCTGAATATATCAATTTAGAATTTGTCAGCATTGTTTTCATTCCTGTTTTATCTAACAGTTTATAATAAAACGTTTCTGCATCACTGGTGTTAAACCCTGAGAAGTATTTGAATTTCTCAAAAAATGCTTTAGAACTGCTTTTAGACGGTGTAGCACAATGTTCCCATTGATTATACATAAAAACATTTCTAGGCTGTGCAGATTTATGCAAGTAATGATCCCCATAGTGGGTATAACAGAATAACTGCTCATAACTAGATGAACCTTGTAAATAATCATGATCTGTGAATCTAGCTGACATTACTAAATCAGACATCATGTCATTAATACTGTTAAAGTCCCAATCATCAGAGAATATACTAGGTGTCACAAAGTCACTTAAGGAAACCTTTAGTTGATGAGGATACTTCAGGATTTCGACCGGACCATAGATCTCATAGTCTGTTTTCTCCCATACTACCCCACCAGGTATTGGAATTGCTGTGACATTTACTGTTGACAGTTCTCTTTTCTTCACGTGGGATGATCTGTGTGGTTTCAGGACTAGGTTGATGTTCTGACTTGCTGTGTCCATTGTAATATATTTTCCCTCAATGAATTTTCCCAAACACAGTACCATGATGAGCCAAAGCAGGAGGAAAAATACACCTAGACCAAACCAGAACTCTAGCCACGGGGAAATTAGGTAGATTTCCTTCAGTTGATGAAAGAGTTCCGTTGCTTTTTCTTTAAAAGACTTTTTTGTTTCTGGCATCACTTCGGGGTCATTTAAATCTTCAGAGAAGTTGTCGAAGTTGATGAAATAACCAGAGGCAGTTCTGTCAATTGATGGGATTGTTCTTTCAATCTGTCTCTCGGTAGCACTTTCTGATGCCACATTAGTGTAGACTGGTGTTGTTTCTTGACGAACTGTTTCAAGCTGTGTTTCAAGAGGCACGAGTTCCATGGCATTATTGCATAGTCCTTCATTGTGCACTGCAGGCTGATCGAATGTGATTAGTCTTTCAGTTTGAACCTCTTGGATTGTTGCAAGTTTGGGTATTCTGTTGTTTCTTGGGAGTCCACTGGGCCTACTGTTGATTATAGGCCACATGCTTGTGGTTTTACCAGGTCGATGGACACGACTCTGTTCTCCTTTTTACCAGCAAGGGGCGGTAGCACGACTGATCTTGTTCCGGTGACTGCCAAGACAGGTACTGCTTTTCTGTAAGAAGGCCCAAATTCCTTCTTAACCGCGATCTTTTCTCTGACTAGATCCCCAATCTTTGGAATCCAGACAGGCCTTGCTGGGGCTGTTGCGGGTGGTGCCTCGTCAGTGGTACTTGGCTGTTGCTTTAACTTTATGTTGCTTAATGATTTTCTTGTTTCATTCAGTTCCTGTAAAACAGCCAAACGGTCTTTTACTTCAAACTGTTTTGTTTCTTCTTGTACCACTGACATCTGACTATCGAGGTCCTGAACGTTCATTCTAATTCCGAACAATAGTTCGTATGGGCTGAAACCTTTTAGAGAATTTCTTGGCATGTTGTTAAGACTAGTCTGGACACTTATTAAATGTTTGACCCACCCAGCGCCTGAACCTAATACCTTCGCTGTTATAGATTGCTTTATGTCCCGGTTTTTTCTTTCTACCACACTATTCCCTTCGGGATGCGACGGACAAGAATACCGCAACCCAATTCCCATGCTGGCCATGGCCTCCCTATAAGCTCGAGAGCTGAAAGCAGGACCCTGGTCAGAATGGAACGTGGTAATTGCGTATGTGCCGATAAAGACTCGCAAATCTTTTATAACCGTTCTAGCGTCAGCCGAGCGCTGGGGCCACATCCATATGAACCTCGTACAGGAATCCACTGCTACCATGATATATCTATAGTTACCGTCCCTTTGTAGGGGACCACAGTGGTCCAGGTAAACGCATGCAAATGGTTTATCCGAGATGAGAAGGGGTGTCTGCGCTGGTCGTTTCACTGTTGATACTTTTATCCTTTGGCATATGTCGCATTCTAATACATACTTTTTAGTTTGTATTCTCAAGCGAGGCCACCAATATCTCTGTTTTAATAGTGATACTGTTGCGGAAACGCCAGCGTGTGCAGAAGCAAGCCCTTCGTGTGCCGCTTTTATTAGTCCTAGTCTGTGTTCCTTGTTTGGAATTACTCTATCCCCCACTCCAGGGATTCGAGCAAAAGGAACATTATTTGTATCCGTTAAGTACAAGTACTTTTCAGGAAAGCCTTTTGGGAGTGTTTTCTTATCATTTTTTACTGACGCACTGACAGCTTGTAGAACATCGCTGTCTATTTTTGTTTGTGACCGAGTTATCGCAGCTACGGAAGCCGTTTGCACAGCTGCCTTCGCGGCTTCATCAGCCAATGAATTCCCTGCAACGTGAACGCCATCACGTTGATGACTCAGTGTATGTATCACGTGAGTCTTTTGTAGTTCTTTTTGTAAAAGAACTACCTGTTCCCAAAGCATTTTATGCTTTATTGTGCCACCTTTTGCATCTTTGAAACCATTTTCCACCCAATTCTGCAAGTATTCATTATAAGATTGTACGCAATAAAAAGAATCGCACACTATTAGTGTGGGGAATTCGCGATCAGTATTTTCTAGCGCCATCTTAAATGCTACTAATTCAGCTCGTTGAGCCGAGCAATCTCCTAGAGATTGTGTTTTAGTGACCAATGGTCTAAATTTTCCTTTGTGCCAGCGACCTTTAACAATCGCGCACGCAGCACTGTAAGCTTGCTTACCCCCAACTGCGGGTTGTGCTGATCCGTCAGTATATATAATACTTCCGTATTCTTCGAGAGGCAGGATTTCAATTGGCAGAGGACATTCATATTCATATTGTAAAAATTCCTGTGTTTTTAAGTTAGGATCAAATTCGTAAACTACGTCTGTTGCAGCCAGAGAATTAACCCACTGAATCCATCTCGGATGCAAAGCTTTAGCATTAGGAATGCTTGCTTTAGTTACCGCTTCTAAAGCCGGTATAGGTGTTACGATTATTATTCGTTTACCTTGTGCTAGGGGCCTTTCTTTCGCTACAGCAGTCTGAACCGCAGTTAGAATTTTCTCAGTTGAACTGAATTTTATTTCAGCCTTTGTGTACAAATGTGATTTGTAAGCTATTGGTACCTTTTCTCCCTCATTAGAGGTTAGGTATGTGAATCCGCATCTTCCAGGGATGACACGTATTACAAGATCACGTGTGTTGTCACGTGTATCTAATTTTGTTTTTGCTAACATGTCTGTTTGCAGTGATCTCAAAATTTCTGTGTGTTTTTGAGTCCAATTGATTTGTTTTAAATCAGGTTTTATTAGTTCGTAGAGAGGTTTAACCCTCTCTGCGTAATTTAGGATGTAAGTTCTTCCGAAATTCAGAAAACCTAGTATTGATTGTAAATTCTTCAGCGTTTTTGGAGCTTGGAGTACAGCGCACTTCTCTAAGAAGTTGTCCGCTAGGCTTTTCCCTTCACTTGATAATTCGTACCCTAAGAACAGTACTGTCAGATGGGCAATTCGGGACTTTTTAAAGTTGAATTTGTAACCCTCTGCTGCGAACCCAAGTATAATGGTGTTCACTCTTTTCAAGTGAGTATCCAAGTCGTCGTCTGTGAGATAAATATCATCTACGTAAGATAATGCTTCATCATCATAGATTTGTAGTAACTCTGTTACCCTAGCTGAGAATAGTCCTGGGCTGTTCTTGAACCCCTGTGGGAGTCGACAGAATTTTTTCTGCGACCCAAATGCAGAGAAAGCGGTCAGATATCTGCTTTCTGGTGCAATGTTTTGACAAAAGAAACCATTAGAAATGTCTAATGTCGTTTTGTATTTTTTCCTAACTATGTTATTCATTAGGGCTGCACTATGCGAGTTTTGTACTGCAAAAGTTTTGCAACATGTATTAAGATGTCTGTAGTCCAAAACTAGACGATATGAATTGTCTGGCTTGGAGACAGGAAACAAAGGATTGTTCATTTGAGAGGTGCAAGTTTCAATCACCCCCTGGTACTCAAGTTGATCTAAGATCTCCCTGACTTGTTTTTTAGCTTCTTGCTTTATGGGATACTGCCGTTGGGCAGTTGGTTCACTTTTTAGTTGGATTTTGTGAGGCGGTGAATCCTCATCCCATCCTACATGATTTTTATACAATGCAGGTGCCTGGGCTACTGCCCATTTCCTTGCATATGTATATTTTTTATGAATCGGTATGTGATTCGAGAAGGCAGGCATAATCACTTCTTCGCCACGAGGGCACTCCCTGACAAACTCCGGGGGCCAATCTTTTTCAGCTAACAGAATATCATAGCCTTTTGAGAGCTTATCCCAAAATAGACCCTTAATTTTCCTAGTCTTATCACCCTCTATACGCAATGTTATTTCGTATATTTTATGGGGCTCGCTAAGTCTGGCGTCGGCAGTTTTAACCTGAATGTATTCATTCGTGTCCACTGTCTCCAGATGACTCATCAAGATCTTGCGTGCTATACTGATTTCTGCTGCACTGTCCAACATTGTCAATGCCCACTCCCCGTTTTTCAACTGTGTCCTCAGTATTCTCGGCATGGTTGATTACTCTAATACTGGCTACCTTCTTTGTCTGAAATTGAGATTTCTTATTTTGAGCAGGTTCCTTGTCTTTGGACTTGGTGTGCTCTCCTGGGTCTGACCGTCCTCTTCTTTCCGAATTCTGTGGAGAAGATCGAGAGGGACGTGTATCAATACTTTGATATCTATCAGGTTTTTTTATATTATCCCTATTTCTAAGGTTATATCTTTTCTCAGAGGGCTCCCGTTGGGGAGACTGGCGTTCTCGAGTCGGAGTTCTTTCCCTCCGTCGAGGAGACCTTCCTCTGGACTGGAAAACTTTTTCCTTGGGAGTGGATTGTTTATTTCCATCCCAGCTCTTTTTAGGAGTGTTTAAATTATTTTTAATAAATAATTTTTCAGGATTTTCGAGCAGTTGGGGCTTAACTGGTTTTCCACCCAAGCTGTCTCTACCTAATTCTTCATAGCATTTTTCTATGATTTTTGCAAGCTCAACAGGATCTTTTATATCTGTTTCCCTCAACTTCTGGCGAATCGCCACAGATGCTGCATCTCCCTTTACGTTGGCTAATAATATAGCCGTGACCTGCTTGAAGTCTTTCAGTAATTTCATACCTAGATTTAAAGCGGGCTCTGGGCCGAATTCATTTTGAATCTGTTTTAGCACGTCTGGTATTACCGCCATAGACGGAACACCGTGTGTTTTTGTGTAAATGGAAGCAAAGACTGTACCCCAAGTGTCACAGTCCTCCACGTGTGGTGCGATTCCCATAGGAAGGCAGATGGTCAAGATTCTGTGTTTCTCAATAGGGGTAGTATCAGGAAATACTGCCTCTATTTGAGTGATTTTCTGGGCTAACCAGAAAGGAATTTGTTCCCGTTTTACGGGTGTTTTACCAAGACATGACTGTATGTTCTGTGGTGTAATTTTATTTGTGTTCCCCTGATGAGGGGTCAGCTGTGGTGAATTAACAGCTGGCTGGACTGTTGCAGTCCGCATTACATATTGGACTAATTGCCTATGTATTTTTATTAATGTGTTTAGCTGTTCTAACAACTCTTCCTTAGACATTTTTGCAATGTCAGGATGTGGTGTGTAGCTGGCTAGAACCGGCCACGTGGCTCCTGGTCTACCTAGTGGACCGAGCCTAGTTATGTGATCATTGTGTTTTAGGGCGCCATTAAACCAGAGCAGGTGCTCTTGAAATTTAAGTGGAATTTCAACCTCCTCGAAAGGGGCGTACTCATCCGGAGGTTCCTCTATTTTGTAATAGTGAAACTCTTGTGTTATAGCGTTTACCGCTGGAAAGTTTATCCATGAATAGAATACCTCTGTCTGCCGATACTCGTGAGCCTCTATCACGAAAATTACTGTACCACCTTGAGGTGGCAGTCCGTTTTCTATAAGTTTTAAAGTTATAGATCTTCTTAACTGGACCGGGATGATAATAGCATCCGGGTCTGTGTATTCGGGACCTTGCTGAGTCGCATCTACTGCGGCCCCAGGGGCTCCGTTTTCTGGCATTGTAAAAATGCGAGTTTTGCAGAGTAGGTCTCCAAGGAGACAAAGATTAGATGCACAATATTTTGGAACACTGTATCCTTCAACGTTGAATAAACCAGAGCTTTACATAGGAATCTCTTCCTACTAAGGTCGGGCGGATTTTAACCTTTCACCCACTCCAGACGTCTATTGGAGTATTTACGGGAGAAAGGGGTGTGAAATATGCACGACTGAGTTACTCTACAAGTCTTACGTTAGTTTATCGCCTTACCAAACGTTGGGCGTCATGTAGTGTAGTTCCTAGTTTCCCACTAGGCCCTGCGCATTGGAATAACATAAACAGTAGTATCGACGTGGAACTGCTTATATTCCAGGCCTCCACTGACTATGCTAAACTTAATTGGGTTGTGTTACCAACTAGCTCAGAGGTCACTGGAAACTTTCTTCTCTGCATAGGAAGTGATCAGCTTCCTTGGCACAGACAAGAAGGGATTCAGTTTTCCAACAACCGTGCAACATGACAACTTTGCTCCTCGGATCAAGAGTCGATCTCTAGGGTCGTGTGAAACAATAGACATAGATTTCACTCAGTCAGTCTAGTGCAGTTTACTTTCACAGTATGTAGAGAATAGAGAGACGGGCGTTTATCAATAACGGGTTAACATTTATTGAACAGTCTTTCTTCTCGTACAAGAGAAATGTATTGCCACAATTGCAATAACTGTTATTATAAAAAGTACGTACAGTAAGATAAGGATTGCGAAATAGAACTGTAAAAGCATTGATATGGTTTCTTAGCCATACAATGGTTTAAAAGTAATAAAACATATATACAGTCATATATACATTAGGCTAACATACTCAACTGGTGCTTCTAACTAAGCCTACCCCAGTGTGCCTGACCTAAGCCTAACACGTGAGAAGGGGAGCAAGTAAGTAGCTTAAGTTAAGTTGGTTTTGCCAAGGTTTGTTTCAAGAATTCTCGTCTAAGGGTTTAGTCAACACCATACCTCTGAATAGAATGATGGAGGATTGGTATCTCCTTCAGGGGTCTCTCTCGATATCCCAGTCACCCGCGAGGGTAAACCGGAAGCGCCGGGACTGGATTTCTCTGCACGAGAAATGCAGCGGCTTCTCTCAGCGCGTCGAGGAAGGAGGGGGGACAGCGTCCGCGGGCAGCTGGGCTGGATGTCTTCGCAGAGGACGGCTGCTCGGCTCCTCAAGCGTACTGAACCACAGTTCGCGCTGTAGCGGCGATAATGGTAATCAGTAGCTTCACCACCACAGGATAGCAGGCTGCAGCGACAGAGTGCTAGTTGTTACCAACACGGGGTCATGCAGGCAGCTGGCATCAGCAACAGGTTCGCTCACAGCTAACAGCTCACAGCTTCGCATTGCTTAAGGCAACGTTGGTAATATTTATACCTGACAGGTGCCGGGTTTGACGCAAGTTTGCTGGACATGAGACGTCAATTAAAGATGTCACTAGGAAGTGACAGTTATCAGTTGCTCATTAGAGTTCCATTACTAATCAAAACATAGCAAGCGGGGATTTCCAGGTTTGCTAAGTTTTTATCTTGTTGAAGAACTCGGAGTGTTATCTAGGAATATCAGATAGTGGCTGCTGCTCTGTCATTGCACTAATTGGTCGCAAAGGAAGTAGCAGAGAGTCATGCTGGAATGTGGCTCTGTTCGTGTGAGGCCAGAGATGACTTTTCAGAAAATCGCACTTGAACGGTTATGCCAATATAGGGAATAAATGGTTTTATGGCCGAATAGGGGCATAAGGTCACAGTATCGATCAGGAACCTAGATAAGCACGCAACACCATGTTCCCCCTATAGCTCCTACAACCTTTTGTCATTTGCATAGTGAGTGAATATAGCGACCAACCAATTTCGTGAATGCAATATGCAGACTTAGTGAATTGGCCCGTCAAAGGGGTTTGAGATGATTGAGAATGAGATCGGAACTTAGAAGCAAATATAATTTTTTTGCAATTCATTCCAAGGTATTTAGAATAGACGGGCTAGGTTCTAGTAGGTTTAGGATTCAAGAATCTGAAAGGAATAATAAAGATAAGATGGTCCGCGACCATGATACTAGTCTACTGCTAATCAATCTTATTTAGAATAGGTCAATGTTATTGCAATTGCTGTTTCTTGTCAAAAAATCTTTTTGGAGCGATTCTTTTATATTTGTTTAACAACAATCAATTTTTGTCTCTTTAATTATTTCTTACATGATCAGCATCCAGGGGCAAGAAGAAGACGGGGTCTGCCAAGGAGAGTGCGGGAGCTGTATGTGTCTCCCAGCAGGAGAGATCCTCTGCAGATGGCTCTGCTGGCCCCAGTAAGTCATTCTCTTGTTAATAATAATATAGATTTCCCTAACTTTTACTGCACCTTCCTTAGAACTATTGTTTCTGTTTCCTAATTTTATTTTTTAACAAATCTTCTTTGATCCATCTGTTTCTAAATTAGTGTTATCCCTGCATTACCTACCAACTTAGTTATTTATATTTCTAGTGTCTGTTTTTTACATCAAATCAGACTGCCTCTGATTCTGTATTAGTCTGTCTGTATCTTGCTCTCTTCTGATTATTCTGTCAGTTTTCCTACTCCCCTTATATATTTTGTGGACTGTCTAGCTGTAGTACTGTTAGCATTAGCGGGAGACAGTAACTAAAGGCCTCTTCTATCTTCAACTCAGCAAAGTTTTATGAAGAAGAGTAAGAGTCAGATGACCTTGATGGGTATATGGAAAAGGGAAAGAAGGAGGGAAGGAGGAAGGATGGGTGATATGTAATATATGACTAGCAGGGAAGAATGCGTGAGTGAAGGAAGAGGGCGTGGGATCCATATAGGTGGTGAAGGAAAGGATGCCTGCCTGGGTGGGTGAAACTGTATGGGTGAAAGCAATCCTCTGGGGTGTTTGATGGTCGATTCAAAGGTAAGCAAGGACATATCGTCAATGGTTAAATGACAAATGTATGTTGTTGGTGAAAGGTTTGTTCAGGATTGGGAATGATAGCCATGTTTGGATGAATGGATGACAGGATGATATTCAATCATCGTAGGTGGAGACTGGATGAAGAGAATGTAAAAGAAAAGAAAACTGTGCCAGAGTAGCAAAGCCAAGGGTGAAGAATAAAAATAATGCTGGAAGAGCAATGCAATGATAAATGGTAAAAACCCTGGAAAGAATAAACACAGTCTGTTTTTTTCTTCAAGGTTCTTCATTCAAAGGGAGGATGTATTTTAGAATACACCCTTCACTCACAGTAGTTTGCAAGCATAACAAATATATTGTGTATGTGCCCACCCGTCATCAATCTTCTCCCTCCAATTCCGAGGCCCACTCCCACTTCCACTCGCTACCCATGTAATTTTTGACTGTGTCAGCCATGGGTAGCCTATCGGCTATACCCTCATTTGTCCTACTATTGTCAGTGTCCCCTCCTAGTCTATGCAATCCGCAACTAAAACCCTTATGGACTCGGAAGGGGTGTGGGTGTGTGAATCAATTTTCATAGCATATACATTAGAGCATCACCCAAAAATACTTTTCTCACCTGTGATTGATGATTAGGTGAAGCAATTACTGCATGGTGATGGTTTGGTTTCCCAGTGCCATGGTGGTGGCAGATGGTATTAGTAGGGATAGTAGCAGTTGTGAAAAAATAAATTGAAAAAGTAATCTGAGGTAGACTAGAGAACGACTAGCAGAAGTACAGTACACAAGAAGAAGACTACCAAATGAGAAACTGCGGAGAACAATAAAACAAGTCTAATAAAACAGAATGGTGGGCTAGCCTAGTACAAGTTACAAACTGAAGTGGGCTTGAGCTATGAACTTTTGAAGTGGACAAGCGTAACCTTAGTGCCTCAAGGGTGATGATGCTGGCAATTATGATGGATTATGTTCCTCTACATTTTTTTTATTGATTATCGAATACTGTCTGTGCATGGTTGGCCAATCTATTATATGGCAGTGTGGGCTACAGTCAGTTATACAGTACTTAGAGCAGAACTTAAGATTCTTGCCCTGTCTGCCCTTGAGTTGGTGTTGATTTCACCGCATTCGCCCCGCCATGTTTTCATGTCCCTTAGCTTAGTTCCATCATGTATATACTGATTACTGTTAGGATTCGGTTCCCAGTCCTCTTTTGCTGACCATAGCCTTCACCATCACGTGACACGCCAGCAGTATAAAAAGGAGTCTTACCATAGGATCCTTGCTTGTTATTACAAACCTGTGGGTTCCTGCTTCTTTTGGTTCCTGAGAAAGCTGTTAGTCGTTGCCGTTCCTCACGGGCCCGTGAGGAACTTTGAAATACTTGCCTTTTCCCCGTATCCCTTACCTTGACCCCCAGTGTGGATAATTCCCTGATCCTGTTCCCTCTTGTTCCTTTGTGATTACCCACCCGGTGTTCCCGTAGTGAGTTAGTTAGTGTTCCAGTTCCCGTTCCCCTCCTACCCCCGTTAGAGATTCTCCAACGACATCCAGGGGCTCCTGTTTGTCAGACACTAATTTTTGTGTCTTTTTCCCTTTGGACCCCGAGACTTGTTAAAGCGTTAGATCGGGCGCTAGACGTTCGTTCAATCAGCAAGTCTTGTGGAGTTTATCCGCCTCGTTGTAGACGGATCTGACGTTGCGAGCTAATTCCTGGCTGGGAATAGTTTTTACTTCCACTCGTGAAACGAGCATTATCGTTTCTCATTTGTTTTTGTTTTATCACTTCTCACTCGTTTTTGAAATACAGGGGTTTTTTGTTCATGCACGTTCCTTTTGCATGTTTTTTACCCTGAGCAATCCCGTCACGCCAAAACCTGATACACCCAAGAAATCTGTTTTATCATTCCCCTCGAAACAAAACCTGCATTTGCTAACGGTAAGTGTCAGTGTGGTGAACTGCGCGATATGGTCTTTGTTCGCTATAGCAGGATTGGGAACTGAAAATTATCGTGTGCTATTCCTTTTTTGTTTCCCTGTTCCTGCAGGTGCGGAAGCGAGGAGGAGGGTGTTGTATGAATTTCCGTTCTACAGGGGTGGAAGGTGTGGAGCCATTTGTTTCCACCCCCTTTTCTGGTTCAACGGTTAACTCATTTGGGCCATCTAGTGAGTGACCGGTGAGTCGGGGAAGTGGGTGGGACTTGCAACGTTCCTGCAGTGTGTGGGTTGGGCTGGAGCCTAACAATTACATACATTGCGTCCTATCCAAACTACATAACGGTCTTACACAGGTGCCTTTTACCCAATAGCTGACTTCTGTCTCTCCGACATCAGGTTCTTAATAACAAATCTTAATCCCTGCTCCTGATGTACACAAAACATATTCCCAGGCATGGTAGATTTATTCTGTACCACTTTTTTCAGTCATGGCGGCAAACAGCAAGCTTCATATGCTCATGTTAGTTTAGAAAAGGATTAGCAGGGGATTAGCAAATGTTTTAAACATATCGATCTAGAAAAAACCTGGAGTGACCACTTTAGTATAAAAGACTCTCACTCCCCCTTACCAGAGAGACGAAGAATTCCTTCCAGGCTGGACCGAGACTTTGCAGGCTGATCCTTCGACAGGCAGAGATCTGACATCCATTGTGGGGTGCCATCCTCGATGCAGAGATGGGGTCCTTCATTCAGAACCATCAATTGAGGGGTTAGCACTTCCCCAGGGGAATCCTGGCTCTATTAGGTTCCATTAAGACATATCCTAGCACTACCACATACATGCTTCACCTACACATCCAGGCTATGTACGGTTAGGGAGGATACACATCATATGAGCACGCCAATTCTATTGTTTTATGTAATATGCTTTTATTCATCTTATTAGCACTATGGTAGAAATGTATTTTTTTCACAATATTGGTACTAGCGATTACATTTGTCTGCTCCTGTCTTTTGATTGTCACAGCTAACATGTTTCATGCTAGACTGACACTTGACCAATAAATACTTATTGAAACCATTTCAAACGTCATTCTATATAATCTGAGAAAAGCAAGCACGAGTGACTGAGCAAAAGATACCGTATTGTTTCCATGATACCTGAGGAATCAGGGTCGTCATGTTCAGTGGTTGCCAGAAACTACCTACCGCACTATATATTACAGAGGGGTGATAGTGTCACTGTAGAGCTAGCAGGTCTAATGGCTAACACATTGTGTGGGGGTGTCCAGAGTCTGTCTGCACACCAGTGTCTCAGTTTAGGTCATCCAAAATGCGAAGGTACTGGGGGATACTAGGAACTACACGACAAAGTGTGTGATGAATGAATGGTGTAAATTTAATTTATTCACATCAATAAATCACACAGCTTGGGGGAAGAGGGTTAGGGGTTCGATGAATGGATGGAAAGGGGGATTTGAGGGAAAGTTTTGACAAAGACAAACACTATGGACAACACATTCATCTTGGAAGTTGGGAGACGACCATCGTATATCTGATGAGAGGAAAAGTATAATGCATGCATGATGAATAGTGGTAGACTAGTACATGGCAGTATAATAATTATCCAATTGTCTGTCTGTCCCCAGAGAGACCCAAGTTACATACTTTATCTTTCATTGTACCAGACTTTGAAAGATAGTAAATAAAACAATGCACCACAGTCATAATGATTGAAGAGTAAAAAAAGATACTGTATGTATTTCCAAATTGATGGTTGCATCTCTGCATTCCTCTTGGACTGTCCATTCGTCAATCCTGGGTGCCTTGCAGCTGCTGTTTGGTAAGGTAAGTGTGAGTTGTTTTTCCACTATGGCACAGGGTAAGGGCCTGTGGATAGAAAATCAAAAAGGATATTGAAAAATCAAGGAGGAAAACAAGCATGTTAAATGGCATAAAGAGGAGTGCAACAAGAAGATTTTCAGAGGCAGCATGGCTAAATCATGTCTGTTTCTGGCAGTTACCTCCAACAAGAGGCCCCCCACCCAACCTCTACTTAACTTCCAATATGAGCCAGTCCACAGTGAGTTAGCAAGCACACAGCAACATTACCTTTTCCAAATGAAGTAAACATTAAATCAATGCACCGCTGAAAGTCACATCACCCTCTTCATCACCACTAGCACTACAGAGACATTTAGGTTGTTGTTTACCTTTAGGCCACTTCATAGTCATCATCATTTTCCAAATTGGTTGGTTTCAGTGAATTTGAAAACTTCCATCTTCTTCTGGTGGCAATTATCGAAGTAGTTACGCTCACTCCCGAGTCGCTCCATCAATCATCTCTGATCCTCCTGACTCTGACTCGAGAAGGGTGTCCAACTCCCTATCAACAGTCCACACTCTTCGGATTCAAATGCAATGGATCAGCTTGCAGTAGTACAATTTTGTTATTGAACCAGAAGAAAAGTGAAGATTGACTTGAGTGAGTGGAGTCACTTTTTCGAGTGGAGAATGAGAATAGTAGTACCAAAAAACACAAAAAATCCCAAGAACACGATATAGTTTATGTCAGAGTATACCTTATCTCGGTTTGGAACATGAGCATCTAAAATTTGGCAAAGCAATCAGCAACACAAAATACAACAATGCCAGTACACCAGTTGAGCACAGTAAAAAAATGCAAGATATTTGATAAAAAATTATATAATTAATTATTGGTAACAGGAATAAAAAGAGGATTTCTCATCCACAGATTAAAAAAAATATACAATACATAATTAGAAAATAAAAGTCGACACAGCATTTCAGTGAGTGGTCAATCAATCCCCTTCTTCAGGACAGTTTTCTAAATAACAAAAAGGTGAATTATTCACAGGCTCATTACTTACTGACGTAAACAAAAATTATATTTTTTTCTCAATTGCAGTATCAAAACAAAATCTGTTTATTTTAACACGGAAATGTTGGTTCAATCGGAACACTGGTACATATTAGTTCAACTAAACACACGTTATACATTTGTATTTGAAATTGTACATAAAAAAATATATATTATATTTAGGCTAGGTAAGGATAGATATATAGTTAGGGCCCAGGGTTGGAGGCAGGCACACATTTCTTTGTTTTTGTTCTCCACATAATGCCTGACTTGAGGTAAAAAGCTTTAGGGCTAGTCTGGACTCTGGAGTCATGACTTACTTCTTCACTGACTACACAGTGCACGCAGTTGCAACTCCAATGCAGCAATAAACGCATAAGGCGGTGGGGATGGATTTGTGAACCACAGACAGACACAAATGATAAAGTAAATAATGTTCCTTAGCTATATTTTTTTAGGTTTTTTTTGGGACGTCAAAGAAAGAAAGAAAGTAACTAGAGCAACTAAACTTTGCCTAGTTGTCAAGTAAGTAGAGCTTGTCCTTAACCTCTGGTGGTTTGCCCAGAATAAGTTTTGTAGTTGGAAAAAATCGATGTCTGAAAAAGGGATGAAAGTCTCCAGTAATGGTTTATATTGTGGATCAAGAATTGTGGCACAAATGTAATGGTTGGATGACTCAATGCCTCTTCTCACCCTTGTATTTTTAGATAAGCGAGCCTGTACTGCTCAAACAGTCGTTCAAGCATGTAATAAGTAACATTTCAACGTTTTGGCACCTCCTGGATGAGTGCTTTTTTTATCATGTCAAATGATCCTCAGCTGCTTCTGAGCTTGAAAAGAATGGCTGAAATGTGTGCAGATTCTGCTCCAGGTGTTCAGTGAGTTGTTAACTCGGTCTTCTTTTTTCAGAAAGTCTTGAACAATTATGTTAATCCAATGTGCCAACCACAGGACCCTGAAATAGCCACCATAGCCCATGGCCTTAACTATATTACTGCCATTGTCCGTGGCAAACAAAACCAATGTTTATCCCCCTTGGTCGCAGCCCTTCAAAGACCTTAGTGTTAAAGTCTGCCAAAATGTTTGCAGCTGTATGGGATTTCTCCATTGTGAACATGGCTACAGTAGCAAGCTTCCAAGCACCATTATATATGTCAGCATTGTCAACAACACTTGCAGGAGATATCTTTTCTCTAATCCACACAAAAGAGATCCAGTGTGCAGTGATGCACATATAATCAGTGGCTTGGCAACTGGTCCAATTGTCTGTTATCAGGTGGATTGTGTGAACAGCACTTTGCTGCAAAGCGTGTCCAAGCAATTCCAGCAGGTTGTGATCTAGTGCTGGAACAGCAACTCTGGCAAAATTGAACCAGCTTGGAACATTCCATTTCGGGTATATGGCTACCATAAATTCAAGAAAACCCACCCTTTCCACAAAAAAAGGAAGGCGGTCCAGCGCTGACACTTTAGCCAGCTTCTCGATGTACAAATGAAATGTACCGTTGGGTGGTTGCATTTGTACTGCCCCTCCAACCTAAACATGCTGAGAATGGTAGCCTGGATTTATTTCCTTTCTGGTGCCACTGATGCTGGTGACTTCTTGAGACCAAATATTGTTCAGCTCAGTGTTCATTTTTACGTTGCTGTACTCTCTCGCCTTGAACTCCTTGGTGTCTCGACCTTACTCTTGTGCCTTCGCGATATTGCTGAGGATGGTGTGGGTAGTACCACTGTACTGCTGGGGACAGGGCTGTTTTGTGTACCTGAGGAAATGTCTCCTTCTTGTTCACCTTCCACCGTGATCAGATCTTCTTCATCCCCTCCACCAACAACATTGGGAGTATTTTGGTCGCTAAGATGTGATTTCCACTGGACCAAGTGGTGTTTTCTCAGATGAGTTGTTTGCCCCCCGGTACCATAGTTTGTACCAAGCTTATCCTGTCTAACACTAGCTCCACAAATGGAGCATGTAGCAATGTTCACCTCCTTCCTGCTAACCAAAAAGAAGTCCCAAACTGGGGAGGTCAATTTTCTGATACTGCTGGTGTCACTTGCAATGTCGGAGGAGTTGGTAGGTGAGCTTTTGACTCTCTGCAGTACCTACTTCTATTGAGGTGGTTGTTGTGGTGGATATAGGCCGCTGCCACAACTTTATAAATATGGAGCTGTCGGTGGTGTTGCTGGTATTTGTGTAAGTGGTATCACTGTCACTTCCCTCATAGCAATTTTGGATGGGGTAATGTCAGACTCCACATGCACGTGGCTAAATCTCATGATGACTGGCTCGTCATCATCATCCTCCTCTTCTACATCTACCTCCAAGTGGCATCTAGATCATCAGAATGGGGGCTTGCAGAAGTAGTTGATGGACTAACCCTCCTTTTCCATGCTGGGCATCTGGAAGATAATGGATCTTCTGAAAGACTGGCTCTTCTTCCTCCTCAGCAGGAAGCTCAATCTCCTGAACTGCCCCTACTTCGCGAGGAACATCTGCTATTGGGGTTGGTTGCAGCTGTTGTTGCCTACTTATCTGAGTTTCTTGCATTGATTGGGTACTACTTTGCGAAAATGATAAGTCAATTTCAACATCACTGCTGATCAGCGTTGTTGTGATTAGACTGGCTGCCTCTGTGACAGACATGGGCTTGGCCCTAGGTTGGTGGGGTAGGTCCACTGATGCAGGGGGTGCTGCTCCCAGCTTGCCTATTATTTTCAAGACTTTGGTTTGGGGTTTTAGGTCCTTCCATGCAACTGGCCTTCCTAAATACTTAAATCGCTTCTAGCATTATTGTCTGTTATTTTGATAAACCTCTTTTCAGTCTAAAATCTATACGAGGGAAAGCCTTTCCTGCTTTGGGATTCAAACCTTGTAACCAACTTCCTGGTTTTCTTCCTCTCATGACTAATGAAGCTAGCTTTAAGAAGGGCCTGACAACTTGGTTGTTTTTCAGTGCCAGATGATTTGTGTCATTGTCTAATGTAGCTTGTTTCACTGAGTCACCTTGTGACGGTTGATGTGAGGAATGGTTCGTGAGCCAGCACCAGGATGCTCAGTTTGAGTGAGCATATGCTGTACAAGTACTTTTGTTCTTCATTTTCATGCAAGATTAGGACAATTTGGAATGTGGGAATTGTTATGGCCAATAGGTCGAGGGGAACAGAATAAGCAAAGAAGATTAAAGGGGTTTACCAAGGACACCAGGAGGAACAGAGCTAAGACCCAAGACCAGAGCAAGGATGATGAGAAGGCTAGGCATGAAGAGGACCAGGAACAGGCCTAGGATTGCCAGGGTGACTGTGACCAGAGGACCAGAGCCCGAGTACCAGGTAGACCAGAAACGCCAGGACCTAGGGGTAACAAAGTCAGGTGGACAAGAACATCAGGAAGACTAAAGGGATTGGATCCGGATGTCTAGTTGGATCAGGACCAAAATGATGATGTTAAGAAGCACCAGCACAAAGAGAACTAGGAAGTAGAGAGCCCAGGCCATTGGGTGCAGATCCATAATCATCATGTAGACAAAGCACAGGGCCAGGATGATCCAAACCAGGAAGATAAGGGCTTAGAGGACAAGGACTAAGAGGTCCAGAACATGAAATTCCATGTGAACTGATGGGACCAGCAGAAACTGAACTGATGTACTAGGCATTGGATGAGCAGGGTGAGATGGATCAGAATGACCAGGTCAAGGAGATAAGTGTTGAGAGAATCAGGGAGGAAGAGACAGGATAAGGGGACTGGTAAGGATCAAAATGGGCAGTAGGGAAATAGCCAAGAGGATTAAGCATGCTAAGACCCAATCAATGAGGACCAGAAACAAAAGAATCAAGGAGAATCCTGGTGTGAGGAGTCTAGTGGGCACAAACCAGGAAGAGAGCATAGAATGTGAGGACCAGGAATAGGAACACAAGCACTTTGCAATACAGACTGAGAGTGGGGAAGATTGGGAGAACAGGACCTGGAGAATCAGAAGGAGATGGCCAGGCAACCAGAGCCAGCAGGACAAGAAGTAAGAGGAGCAGGCCAAGGGGGACCAGCAAGACCACAACCCAGGATAAAAGGAAAATCAGGTGTCTGGGACCCAGAACTAGAACAAGTAGATAGAAGGACCAGGGCAAGAGGGCTAGGATGACAGAAGTCAGGTCGGGGGTAGATCCTTTGGAGTAGCAGCAGCCAGACTATGGAACAAACTCCCCAGGGAGATCAGGCAAATTAGAGAACTTCCCCCTTTTAGGAGACGTGTTAAAACCTGGCTGTTCCCTAAGAACTAAATGGATGCCTCTGCCTGACTCACTTCTACTCTTTGAGCTGCTTAGCACCAGGATGCCTGCAAGGTGATAGTGCGCTTTATAAGATGAATAAATAAATAAATAAGTAAGGATGACCAATATGGATGTATAAGAACATGATGACTTGAACAACGAGGATCAGGACTGAGGGAACAAGTAAGTGCAGAAACAGATTGACATGAAACAGGTGCACCAGGGCCAAGAGTTTCACAATAAGTTGGAGGAGAACCAGGAAAAATAGTCACAGCAGAAGGACTAGGGTCATTGAGACCAGGGACTAGATGGGGAGGATTCAATGGACTTGAAGAATATGATAAGCAGGACAAGGAACTAGGAGAGGAGTACCAGAAGAGTCACAACCAAGGGAACTAGCACATGAAGTACCAAGTGGAACAGGAAGACCAAGAACCTGGAAATTAGAACTCGGCTGGCAAGGATCATGTGGACCTGGACAACCATCATCACAAGGACTGATGAAACCAGACTAGGACCATGATCAATAGGCCCTGCCCAGGAGGACCTTATAAAGAGAACCGTGACCAGTGGATGCAGTTCCAGGTGGACTATGAAGACAGGGCCAGGGCAAGGAGAATCGGGATGACCCAAACCTGGAAGACTAAGAGTGCCAGATCTTGGAGAACCTGGTCAACAGGGTTAGGTAGTGAAGGACAGATCAGACCAGCAGGATCAGGGTGAGGATCAGCAGCACCAGGCTCAGGAGGCCAAGGAAGTACTAATACAAGAAAGGGCAAGGAGCAGGGCCACAAAGAATAGGGTTAGAAAGGACTATAACAAGATAAGGAGGAGCAAAACAATCCAGAATAAGAGGACTTGGAACATGACCAGGAGGATGACCAACACCAGAAGGCAAAGAAGGATCTGGAGGAGAAGGGTGAAGATCTGGAACGGGAGGACACCTATGTTATTCAATGCCATATGAATTAGGATAGCCAGAACTGTTACACTCTACCTCTGAATAATGTAAGACACTGTCTGACACAGGTACAGTAGTCTGAGAGTTGACTGAAGGTAGAGGTACTGAAATGTGGCTAAGGGGTCTACTAGAGGTGTATGGGTAAAAAGGAGTGTGGTCTGTGAAGAGTGTGAACTCGTCAGCAGGCACGTGCGTCAGTGAGTCTTCAATTAAGGATTCACTATGGAAACATATATAATCATATATATATATATATATATATATATATATATATATATATATATATATATATATATATATATATGAGTTTTGAAAATCAATCATGATAATTGATACATTGTGTGTAGCCATTAACTACAGTACTGTGAGCTAACCATGCAAACCAGGTCTCAAAGGCGTGAGTTATAGTATCCTTAGCTAACTATATCTACTGAATTTCTCTGTTTTTGTATGAGTGAAATGTAAGTCTAACAATAACGTCCCTGTAACCTTTATTTTTTCCAGTGAATTAAAAGAAAATTAAATTCTATTTCTTAACTATAATGTCACTGTATCCTTAGTTTTTTCAATGGAATTCTAAAGTCTTTTTTTAATTCTAGGATATCTTCGCAGAACTGATATCCTGTGCCCCTCATACTGTCTTTGCCAAAGACAGACATGGAAGTGGTCAAATCGATTATGTCTGCAGATTGCCAAAGCCAGGAAGCATGTTAATAAAACAGTTTCTGCTTTCCTCAGAGACCATAACATGGGTTCTATCATGGAATACATAGAGGTGATGGAGTTCACTTTACAGACGAAGGGAACTGGGTGTTATTAGGAAACCTGAAACTTTGCATTCAGTCTTATATGTAGCTGTCATACAAACACTCTCAAAACAAAGGCTTTTGTCAGAGCCACCCAAGAAGATGACATTTTGTTCATTCTCTTGTAATTTTTTTAATTTTATTTTTAAATTTGCCACATCGTGATGATCGTTACCATGCCACAAAATCGCAAAGGAAATGCAAACTTTCAATGACCACCACCACATAAAAAAATGATAACTTAAAAAAATTAATTCTAACTAATACAAATCACACATTACTAACTTAAAGAATGTTTGTATACATATATTTGTAGTAGCTTTTTTCAAAACTGTGTTTGAACCCTACTTTCAATGTTTGCAATTTACAGAGAGAGTCACAATGACTTTGGTAACTGCGATAATTGCTCCTTTTTTAAGAGGTTTAAACAGCCCGATACATAAAATGGTGGCTGCAACTTTCTGTTCAGGTTTCATCCAGCAAATCACATCATTCCCATTGGCGCACTTTTGTGATGTACCTCACACACATCGCGATATAACCACGATCACCGCAAAACCGCCAAAACCTTTGTTAAGTTTGCACCTAGTCAATCAGAACATTCCCTCTGGCATGTGCTTCACAATATACCTTGAACACCACACGATTTATCCACAATAATCACAAAACCATTGTGAAAAATCAGCTAGCAGAGATACCACTATACAGTTCAGCTTTAATTTCTAAAGAACTACTGAAAAGATTTGTACAAAATAACAAAAAGCTCAATCTGTGTAACAATATCTACCTGTCTGCCAAATTTGGTGTCAATCCGTCCAGCGGTTCAGGCTGTAGAACGTTATAGTTAGGCTCAGATTTCACTCTGACAAAACCATAGAAATCAAACAGTTATAGTTACCTGAGCTAACTATAACTTACATGACCTGCAGTGCACTACTTATGAAATCACATACTACATCACTCATGACATGGTCAGTGACATCACTAATGGCATCACTCATGACTTCTCAAATCATTTAGTGAGTGTAAGTATTTTCTAAGAATATATGATTGTTAAATATATATACTAACCTACTACAAAAGTTAAATTAGTATACTAGGTGCACTAGTACTGAGTAATACTACTTCTAACATATATTTATGTGAGTGGTTGTGTGCTGTATGTATCCATGTATGTATGGGTATGTGAGTGGCTGTATGGGTATATTAGTGGGTGCGTGAGTATCTGTGTAGCTGAGTGAGTTGCTGTTTGAATGGTTGTATTGTGAGGGAGTCGGTGTGGCAGTGGCTTTATGGCTAAGTGAGTAGCAGTGTTAGTGGCTCTATGGATAAGTAGTTATGTAGTGACTGTATGGGTGAGTGAGTGGGCATCTGAATTGCTGTATAAGTGAGTGGCAGGGTATATAAGGGGCTGTATGGGTGAATGAGTGGCTATTTTGGTGGGTGTTTAGTTAAGTGACTTGGTGTCTGAGTAGCTGTATTGGACAGTGAGTGTCTGTGTGAATGGTTGTATGGGTGAGTGAGCAGATGTGTGAGTGTTTGTATGGATTTGAGAATGGGTGTGCAAATGGTTGTGGGGGTATGTGGGTGTGTGTGTGTGTGTATGCTTATATGGGTGGGTGAGTGGCTGTGTTGAGACGCTGTATGGGTAAGTGAGTGTGTATGTGAGTGACTGCATAGGTAAATAAGTGTGTGTGTGAATAGCTGTATTAGTGAGTGGCTATGCACATGGCTGTAGGGGTGATTGACTGGTTGTATGAGTGGTTGTATGGGTGAGTGAATGGTAATGTGAGTGGGTATACAAGTGGGTGGGTGTGTAAGTGGCTCTATGGAGGAGTGAGTGGGCGTGTGAGCACTGGTGTGGGTCTGTGAATGGGTATGTGCGTGGTTGTGTGGATATATGAGTTGGTATTCAAGAGGCATATGTCATCAGTGATATCATTTGTGGTGTCATCATTGATGTCATCTGTGATGTCACTGACCATGTCATGAGTGATGTGAAATGTGAGGTCATAAGCAGTGCATTGCGGGGCTGTAAGTGATAGATAGCTCGGGGACTATAACATCCCTGTAACCTTTGTTTTTTCCAGTGAATTTCCAACGTTTTTTTAATTCTATTTCCAAACTATAATGTCCCTGCAACCTTTGGTATTTGCAGTGAATTTCTAAGATTTTTCTAATTCTAATTCCTAAGTATAACGTCCCTTTATATATATTTATTCACTGAAAAAACTATAGGTTTCTGGGACGTTTTAGGTTTTATAAATATTATAAATATTAAAATATGAAATTCACATTTAAAAAACCTTTGAAATTCACTGAAAAAATCATAGGTTTTACAGACGTTATAGTTAGGAGTTAGCATATAAAAAACCTTAGAAATTCACTGAAAAAAACATAGGTTTCAGGGGCGTTATAGTTAATTGGGCCTTTGACTCATATAAAACCAGAGAAATTCGCCTGTTATAGTTAGTTGAGCTAACTATAACTCACGCACCCGCAATGCACTGCTGATGATGTCACATATTATATCACTCATGACATGGTCAGTGACATCACTGATGACATCACTGATGACATCATCCAGTGAATGTGTGGTTCTGTAAACTTTAAATATTTTTCATATATATCTATGCTAAGGTGTATTGAAGAATGAGTGGATTTACTAGTGCCTGAATGGATTATTGTGTAGGTGCATGACAGACTGTATAATAGAGTGATTGAACGTGTCTTACTGAATACATGGATTAGTGACTAAACTGTGTGAAAGTCTGTATTAGTCTCTCAGTTGGTGTGTAAGCAGCTGCATGGATTGTTGAGTAGCTACATGAGTGTCTACATAGGTTATTGATTTGTTGTCTGAGTATCTGTATGGGTGCCTGAATGTCTGGGTGGATGGGTGAGGGGGTGTGTGACTCTGTACATTGATGTTTGAGTGGGTGATTCACTAGTTCTATGGATTCAAAAGTGCATCTGTAAAGAGCTGTATGCATCACATAGTGTGTGCATGGGTGTGTTGGTGAATGAATGCATGTCTCAGTGGAATATGTGTAAGTAACCACATATGTGTTAAGGCAGCACGTTTCACTGGTGAAGTATATAAATGAGTATACATAAGAGTAAGCTATTTGAAGAGTTGGTATATAAATGACTGTCTGCTCATATCAGTGATTGTATAAGATACTAAGTATGTGTTAGTATCTGAATAAGTAAGTGATGTGGTGTGTGTATAAATAACTCAGTTGGTGTATATAACTGTATACATGAGTAAATGAGTATGTAATTCATTCTTTGCATGACAGACTAGGTGTGTGAGTAACTCTATGGATGAGTGTGACTGTATGTATAGGTGTATGAGAACATATTATATACTGTATTGATGAGTAACTATATGTATAAGACACTGGATGTGTGTATAGACATAGTAGATAGTCGGTGGTATGTCGTATCTGGCATTGTTGTATGTATGCTTTAAAAAATAGTAGTCTGTATTTTACACAGGGTGTATCAAAGTTTATATTAGAGCATCAGTATGTGTATCAGATTATCACATGGATATGTCATCAGTGATGTCACTGACCATGTCATGAGTGATGTATTATGTGACATCATCAGCAGTGCACTGCAGGAGTGTGAGTTATAGTTAGTTCAACTAACTCTAACAGATGAATTTCTCTGGTTTTATAAGAGTCAAAGGTCCAATTACCTATAACGTCCCTGAAACCTATGTTTTTTTCAGTGACTTTCTAATGTTTTTTAAATGTTAATTCCTAACTATAACATCTGTAAAACCTATGATTTTTTCAGTGAATTTCAAAGGTTTTTTAAATGTGAATTTCATATTTTAATATTTATAAAACCTATAATTTTTCTAATTGTTTTTTAATATTTTGCAACACTATCATTCTTTTTTAAACTTTAGAAATGATATAATCTTTTATATCTTCCCTAAAAAATATATATATATTTTTTTTTGTTGAGAAAACTACAGTCCCGTACCGGTAGTCTACCAAGCTCGTTCAACATGCGAATCCTATCCACCACATTTAAATGATGCGCATTTCGTATCTGACAGGTTTTTGACACCACGTCCCGCTTAACAACATGTACGTATGAAGTCGCACCAGCTGCTACAGTGGTATTCCACCGGTACGCACTACCAAGCAGCACCTTACGTCATGTACGTTTGGGGTGGCACCCACTGTGCGTTCCAAATGCGACAAATGCACGCTGCTATGCCCTGTGTTATGTCATAGACTTCCGATGTTGCAACGCATGCGCCATTCCCTAATTTGTTTTGTCTCAAAACTATATCTAAATAACTTTAAAGTGTATATGAGAGCAAGCGATAATTAAAAATATTTTAAACAGTTATATATTTCTAACTGTAATAAACTTTATAAAGGTTACAGGGACGATATTATAATAACTATATTTTCTCAAAATCACATCGAGCGTGGTCTCTTTGCACACTGGCTGCACGATTGCCATGTGACCATAATAAAAAGCATTTCATTAGTTCAAAACATTTCCCTATGTAACAGTTCGAAAACGCCACCCATTTTAGTCAATATCTGTACTGCATTTCATGAGACACACCTCTTCTGCTTAGAGAGCTTTGTTCTACACTTTTAGCAATATACACATATCTTACACTACACACAACATGCAACCATCATTTTCATCAATAGTTATGTTCTGTAAAGTAGCCTTCCACATATGATAGCTATACACCTAAAAGTTACATTACCAAAACTTTCTCCAATACCACAGGTAACATGGTTGCATACGCTGTCCACAGTGCAACATAATATAGTACGGCCCAGAGACAGTATCAAGCATAGATAATGAACACACGGACACAGATAGATAGTGGAAGTGGATCCGGGCACGTACGCTCGAATCCTTTTTATTACCATGGTGACATATCCAGTGACGTCTGTGCTGGATGTGTATGGGGTAAGTGTAAATCAGCCTCAGGGAATGGGTGCTGCTAGCATCAACTACTACAGTAATCATTGGATCACACTTACAGAGATTCAATATTAAAAGAATCAATAATTTATGCTGCAGTAAGGTAAGGCAGTAGATGTGAAATAATACACAAATAATTCTATCGTAAAACAACACCAACTTGTGGTATACTGACCCACAATCAATAGATCTTAAATAATACCAAAAAAATATTATAGCATAAACGCTCCATCAGTTCTAGTGCACTCACATAGCCACATCAAAAGCATTCAGCATGTGCGCAGCCACCGATAATGCGTGCTGTAGACTGGCCGTCCTAGGAGCAATATCTGTTGCCATCAACACTGCATCATCTGCAATAGCGACTCAATCTGAATTATTAACACTGCTGTCTGCAGTGTAGGCCACAGAGTGTGGTCAGCAAAGACCCACAGGTACGTAAGGTAACTTCACCTGCCCAGTTTGTAGTCAGCAAAGCACCAAAAAAGCCTGTGCGCCGCCTGCAATGATACATATGCGTGGTGCAGACAGTATGCACTGGAGCAATGTATTTTCCTACAGGACTACCTCATCTACAAAAGTGACTCAATATCAATTGTAAACACTGCTGTCTGCAGTGTAGTCCAGAGTGAGCGGTCAGCAAGGGCCCACAGCCACGTGTCATTGACTTGAGCTCTACAGTTTGCAGTATTTGAAGCAAGAAAACCGTGTGCAGCGCCTGCAATGATGCGTTTGAGTCATGCCGACAGAGCACACTGGAGCAATATTTTTCCTACAGGACTCCATCATCTACAATACCGACTCAATGTCAAATGGGAACACTGAAGTCTGGAGTACAGGCCAGAGAGAGCATTCAGCAAGGGCCCACAGCCACGTGTCATTGATTTGAGCTGTAGAGTTTGCAATACGCGAACCAAAAAAACATGTGCAGAGCCTGCAATGATGAATATGAGTGGTGCAGACAGTACACACTGTAGCAATATCTTTTCCTACAGGACTACCTCATCTACAATAGCGACTCGATCTCAATTGTGAACACTGCTGTCTGCAGTGTAGGCCAGCGAGAGTGGTCAACAAGAGCCCACAGCCACATGGCATTGACTTGAGCTCTAAAGTTTGCAATACACAATGCAAAAAAAGTGTGCAGAGCCTGCAATGATGCGTATGAGTGGTGCAGACAGAGCGCACTGGAGCAATGTATTTTCCTACAGGACTGCATCATCCACAATACTGACTCATTGTCAAATGTGAACACTGAAGTCTGCAGTATAGGCCAGAGAGAACTTTCAGCAAGGGCCCACAGCCACGTGGCATTGACTTAAGCTCTACAGTTTGCAATATGCAACGCAAACAAAACGTTTGCAGAGACTGCAATGATAAATATGAGTGGTGCCGACAGTACGCACTGGAGGAATGTCTTTTCCTACAGGACTACCTCATCTACAATATCGACTCGATCTCAAATGTGAACACTGCTGTCTGCAGTGTAGGCCAGAGAGAGCAGTTAGCAAGAGCCCACAGCCACCTGGCATTCACTTGAGCTCTACAGTTTGCAATACAGGAAGCAGAAAAACATATGCAGAGCCTGCAATGATGCATATGAGTGGTGCAGACAGAGCGCACAGGAGCAATGTCTTTTCCTACAGGACTGCATCATCTACAATACTGACTCAATGTCAAATGTGGACACTGAAGTCTGCAGTATAGGCCAGAGAGAGCGTTCAGAAAGGGCCCACAGCCACGTGGCATTGACTTGAGCTCCATGGTTTGCAATGCACAAAGCAAAAAAAAACGTGTTCAGAGCCCGCAATGATGCTTATGAGTGGTGCAGACCGAGCACACTGGAGCAATGTATTTTCCTACAGGACTGCATCATCTACAATACTGACTCAATATCAATTGTAAACACTGCTGTCTGCAGTGTAGGCCAGAGTGAGCGGTCAGCAAGGGCCCACAGCCACGTGTCATTGACTTGAGCTCTACAGTTTGCAGTATTTGAAGCAAGAAAACCGTGTGCAGCACCAGCAATGATGCGTTTGAGTCATGCCGACAGAGCACACTGGAGCAATATTTTTCCTACAGGACTCCATCATCTACAATACCGACTCAATGTCAAATGGGAACACTGAAGTCTGGAGTACAGGCCAGAGAGAACATTCAGCAAGGGCCCACAGCCACATGTCATTGATTTGAGCTGTACAGTTTGCAATACGCGAACCAAAAAAGCATGTGCAGAGCCTGCAATGATGAATATGAGTGGTGCAGACAGTACACACTGTAGCAATATCTTTTCCTACAGGACTACCTCATCTACAATAGCGACTCGATCTCATTTGTGAACACTGCTGTCTGCAGTGTAGGCCAGCGAGAGTGGTCAACAAGAGCCCACAGCTACATGGCATTGACTTGAGCTCTAAAGTTTGCAATACACAATGCAAAAAAAAGTGTGCACAGCCTGCAATGATGCGTATGAGTGGTGCAGACAGAGCGCACTGGAGCAATGTATTTTTCTACAGGACTGCATCATCCACAATACTGACTCATTGTCAAATGTGAACACTGAAGTCTGCAGTATAGGCCAGAGAGAACTTTCAGCAAGGGCCCACAGCCACGTGGCATTGACTTGAGCTCTACAGTTTGCAATATGCAAAGCAAACAAAACATTTGCAGAGCCTGCAATGATACATATGAGTGGTGCCGACAGTACGCACTGGAGGAATATCTTTTCCTACAGGACTACCTCATCTACAATATCGACTCGATCTCAATTGTGAACACTACTGTCTGCAGTGTAGGCCAGAGAGAGCAGTCAGCAAGAGCCCACAGCCACCTGGCATTCACTTGAGCTCTACAGTTTGCAATACAGGAAGCAGAAAAACATATGCAGAGCCTGCAATGATGCATATGAGTGGTGCAGACAGAGCGCACTGGAGCAATGTCTTTTCCTACAGGACTGCATCATCTACAATACTGACTCAATGTCAAATGTGGACACTGAAATCTGCAGTATAGGCCAGAGAGAGCGTTCAGCAAGGGCCCACAGCCACGTGGCATTGACTTGAGCTCCATGGTTTGCAATACACAAAGCAAAAAAAAACGTGTGCAGATCCCGCAATGATGCTTATGAGTGGTGCAGACAGAGCACACTGGAGCAATGTATTTTCCTACAGGACTGCATCATCTACAATAACGACTCAATGTCAAATGTAAACACTGAACTCTGCAGTGTAGGCCAGAGAGAGCGTTCAGCAAAGGCCCACAGTCACGTGGCATTGACTTGAGCTCTACAGTTTGCAATGCGCGAAGCAAAGAAAACGTGTGCAGAGCCTGCACTGATGCGTATAAGTGGTGCAGACAGAGCACACTGCAGCAATTTCTTCTCTTACGGGACTGCCAAATCTACAATAGCAACTCAATCTGAATTGTGAACACTAATGTCTGCATTGTTAATTTAAGACAGTACTCACACACACAATCATCAATACTTTTTCTCACTCTCTCTTTACAAAATAAAACAACATACATTACAGAGACTTCTACAATAAATAAATCAAAACAATTCAAATTGGGATTTAATCTGTCCACAGTCTACACTATTCACTATTCCTTTGGACTTACAAGATACATTTTGTCATTGCATTAAACCTATAACTCACATAAAAAAATTATTCAAGCAAGTGTACTAAAACAATATTGTGTATGTTTCAATAGACGTTCTAATTACTTAACTACTGGATTCTGTAATTAAACAATCACCATTCAATATAAATTGTGAAGCCTGCGAACCGCAGTCTAGACCAAATCCAATGGTCATTCACAACTCACAGCCACATACCATTGGATTTGAAAGCACAGAGTTTGTTGTTTGTTCAGAGGGGGTACACAGAAATCATCACAGACTTTAACTTATGGCATCTTCAATCATAGAATCAAGAACCCATTTCACTGTGCACACCTGCTGTACCACAGTATACTCCAAAGACTAGTGTCAACCAAGCCCAATAATCATGTCCAGCAGTTAGCTATGGAAGCACAGAGTGTGATGCACCTCAACACACTTCTGTGAAAAACAAACAGCAGGTAATATCGGACATCATCCATTGTGGCATCAAGACACCGTTCCACTGTTGGGACCTAGAATTGGGTGCAGCTGATTGAAGAGAGTACATTAATCTCCACTCTCAAATTCAGTTCTAACGTCGTCCATTGTGGAGTCAACACACCATTCTACTTTTGTAACCTAGAGTTGGTTGCAGCTGGTAGAAGGGAATACCTCCATCTCCACTCTCAGATACAGTTCTAATATTGTCTATTGTGGGATCAAGACACCATTCCACTGTTGGGACCTAGAGTTGCTTGCACCTCATCGGAGGGGGTACACAGAAATCATCACAAACTTAAACATTTAACATCCTCAATCATATAATTAAGACCCCATTTCACTGTTTGGACCTGCTGTACTGCAGTGTATTCCAGCGATAGCAGTCAACTAAGCCCAATAACCATGTGCAGCAGTTAACAACAGAAGCACAAAATCTGATGCACCTCAACAGAGGGAGTATTGTGAAAAACCAGTGACAGGTAATATCGGACATCATCCATTGTGTGATCAAGACACCGTTCCACTGTGAGAACCTAGAGTTTCTTATACCTACTCGAAGAGAGTACCTTCATCTCCACTCTCTACTCTCCACTCTCCAGTTCTAACATCGTCTATTGAGGGATCAAGACACCATTCTACTGTTGGTACCTACAGTTGGTTGCGCCTCATCAGAAGCTATACACAAAAATCATCGTACACTTTAACTTCTGACATCCTCAATCATAGAATTAAGACCTTGTTTCACTGTTCGTACCTGATGTACTGCTGTGTACGCCAGCAACTGCAGTAAACCATGCCTAATAATCATGTGCAGCAGTTAACTACAGAAGCACAGAGTCTAATCTACCTCAACAGAAGGAGTTCTGTAAAAATCAAGCTGAATGTTATATTGGACATCTTCCATTGTGGAATCAAGACACCGTTCCACTGTTGGAACCTAGAGTTAGTTCCACCTGGTCAAAGGGAGTACCTTCATCTCCACTCTCAGATGCAGTTCTAACATCATCCATTGTGGAATCAAAACACCGTTCCACTGTTGGGACCCAGAGTTAGTTGCAGCTGTTCGAAGGGAGTAATTCCATCTCCACTCTCAGATGCAGTTCTAACATAGGCCACTGCGGGATAAATACAGCATTCCATTGTTGGGACCTAGAGTTGGTTACACCTGATTGGAGTGGATACATTGAAATCACCACAGACTTTAACTTCTGACATCCTCAATCATAGAATCAAGACCCCGTTTCATTGTTTGGACCTGCTGTACCGCACTGTAATCCAGCGACTGCAGTCAACAAAGCCCAATAATCCTGTACAGCAGTTAGCTATGGAAGCACAGACTGTGATGCACCTCAATGGAGAGATTCCTTTCAAAACCAAGCTGCAGATAATATCGGACATCGTCCATTGTGGGATCAAGACACAGTTCCACTGTTTGAACCTAGAGTTAGTTGCACCTGATCTAAGGAAGTACCTTCATCCCCACCCTCACATATAGTTCTGGCATCGCCTACTATGGTATTAAAAACACTGTTCCACTGTCGGTACCTGTCGGACTACTGTGTTAGTAGTATACAGAGCACTCCACGCTCCTGGGCTCCAGGTAGGGCGCAGTGTGCCTGTGTCGCGGTAGCCAGCATTAATCTCAGGAGCCTTCCGAGCTCACAAATCTTGGCCCAGGAGCTTCTGTCGGCACGTGATGGGCCCTCTTTCACATACGGCGGTGTCGAAAGGTGAACTGTGGAGCATATATGCGTCGCAGCGGCCATTACACTTTCTAGATACCAGCACGCCGAGAGCATCATTAACCCAGCCACCTTCGCTCACAGCGTCAGCTTCGTTGCGTTGTAAGCTACGCAGACCTGGCAGACACGTTCGCTAATCCGGAAGAGAACCACACCCCGAGAAACGTGCCTCTTCTTCATACCTCTACGCAACCCTTGCATACGCCGAGTCAGCCTACTTCCCTAAGTATTTGGGCGGGGGAGGAGACACGTTCGCACTACCTTTCCGTAATCTTCTCTAATGACTGTACTATCATGGTTGCATCCACTGTCCACTTCACTCAATAGACCATCAGTGTATGTTGACATGTACTTGTCTGTGCTCTGCATACTCAAGTCTGTCCGCACATCCCCTCAAGACGTTGCATTAAATACTTTTATAATCGATAATTACTTACCACCTTCGCACATACTTTGCTCCCATCTATCCCCACATTCTGCGTTGAGAGGCAGAGGTGCCATGCCATGTTTGGTTTGTGTACATGGCTAGCCATGGTTCTCACAGAATGTAGTGTCATTGTGTCTTCTACGTGTACATGTTGTTTGTCATGTTGCATATCATTATATAAGGTAGCACCTTTATTCTCGAGCAGTGCTTTGTCCCATTTACATATCGCTGTCTTAAAGAGCATACAGAGGTTTTTCTCACAGGTGAATAGTGCGACCACAATGGCAGTCATTCATTACTATCCAAGAATGTCCAACCACACAGCGCTTTTAAGCTTACAGCCCCCAATCTTGTGTCCTTTCTTAAAAGGACACCAACTCCCACAATCACACCAACATTCACACAGCTTTCTAACAACAGTTATCTGCTTCTCAATAACATGCACTCCTACGGAATGTGAGCTGGCATACCGCATGGTTTCAAACACAGTAACTTCCTGTGGCAATATATATTCCCACTCACACAAACTAACTCCCAAACTTCAACTTGGTTTTCAATTTCTAGTTTGAACACATTTCAAGAAACAAACCAAACTAAAACACCTTTGCTCAGAACAGAAGTCTCCCTCACTTCTGCAAAAATAATGTATTGACTGCAGATACCATGAACTTCAAATAAAATAGACTCCCTTTTAAATACGAACCGCCAATTACACTTTGTGAATTGTTACACAATTTTCAACACATGTCACACTCAATGTCTGGCACACTTACGGTCTCCTACAGCCTTCTAACACGCTTTAAAACTGTTCTTCTTTTAATACCAGACTAGATTCTGACATTCATTTAATCATCTCTGGAATAACAAGAACAGTGCCCATATTTCTGCCCTCTTTGCGGCCATCTTACTACTAATTTTACTTCTAGAAATGGCTACGCTCTCTATGGTAACAACTTTGTCCGACAGAATATGCCTGTATGCCAAGCTACTTCAATACTGTAAAAAAACGGAACAACTTTTCGGGTACCTGCCTCTATCTATTATTAGCTATGGAAGCACAGACTGTGATGCACCTCAATGGAGAGATTCCTTTCAAAACCAAGCTGCAGATAATATCTAGCTACAACAAAACATTTATCTACACTTATGCAATATGCCTACAACCATCGTTTGATTGCAAAACTTGCCCATTCAACTGGCGAATGGATGAATGCCTTGCCAACATCTCAACAATCGCTTCAGATATCCAGCAGGCAATGGAGTATCTTGAAAACCATGAACGTGATTGTTCCGGCAGCGGAGCAATTTGAAAGCAATGCAAAAATGAATCGCAGCGGAATGGGATTTTTGCGCAGCCGCAAAAGATCTCCTGCAACGTACGACCGTTCACAACATCGCAGATTGCCTGCCCATTCAAATTACAGCTCCAACATTCAAGGAACATTACTGTCCCTTCGAGGATATGAATCGGATCGCTTCGCTTTTCTCACACGATGGCAACAATAGCCTCTTGGAACATTATCTATCCCAAGCCGCTGAAGAACTTCTGGACTGGAATCTCCAAGACCTGTAAGAAACTCAAGTTATTCTTGAATGGATTTTTTTCCATCTTTTTTTACTTTTTCCTTTCCATTTTTTATAATACACTTCAATCCTACTACTTTGATATAATAACTTTCTAAGTATACTCCGACATTTGAACTCTATCTTCATTATTGCCCCTTTATTCTCCACTCTAACCAGGAATCGGTGGTGTATGGCCTATACAAATACGCGATATACTTACTAAATTAACCTAAACCCGACACCGATTTAGAAACCACGTCTATTCTTTGTGCACATGCCTCTCTGCCTGTCTGTTATTCACAAAGAATGTTTTTGTTGAAATAACTGAAGACAATAATGTACGGTTTGACTACAAAGGTACCGAATGTACTTCTCAGAAGCGGAATCTTTGTATTCATCCTCAAAGTTCCAATGTGGGTAGAACTAGTACCAATTCTGACACGCACCACATTGAATATACTGCACAACAAAATGCTAACTATTCTGCTGTTGATAATTTTCTGTTACAAAAAAGCACGGCCAAGGTACCTAAAAAGTTTGATGAATACATTTTGCAATTTCTTTTTTATTTGTTTCTTTTCTTAAATGATACATGTGGTAATCGTATCTTACCTTTATTTTCCCTATAGAATGTAGAGTTATTCAAGTGTAATAGCTATTGTGTGTTTCACATGTAACTGTAACATGTGATATACAATTCACCGATGCTGGAGCTTACGTTTGAATATAGCAGAAGTGATTCAACTTTGCATCAGCTGGATACCCTAGCTCTTGCACCAGTGGGTCCAATTATCGCACTTAAATAAACACACTTTCTATATAATTTTCAAAATCCATCCCTTTATTACACACAACCACTTTCTTAGACACAACTCATTTTACCATTTTCCTTCACTGCATTGCAATATTCTGCATTATATTCTTCATGATTATTCCTTTATTCCTGCTTCCTAAAGCACTACATTCGACTCTTCAGACCAATAGGGATGAGTAATTCATTTCCCACTCCCTGTATAGAATAAACTCACGCTAACACTACTTACACAGGTATGCTACAGCGGTCAGTATGCTACAGCGCCCACAGCACATCACTTCACTGAGTACCTATCTTCCCACTCCCGCTATACTCTGAACTCATACTTAAACCACCTGCACAGAATGCTACACCGCCCAGAGTACACCACATTACAGCACTCAGCTCACAGTTTAGATGCACGGTTTCATCCCCGAGTAGATGTATGACGTTACAACGCATACTTTTACCACGCATACCATTACAACGCGGTATTTACAACGAATACCGTTACAACGCATAGCGCTTAGAGGTGCTGGATAGTGGTAAGTATAATTTTATATTCCAACTTCAGTCCCCGTGGACACTAGGAAAGGTGTTGGATATAAAATTATACTTATTCCCTATCCTAGAGCGCCCCCCAGCGCAATGCGTTGTAATGGTATGCGTGGTAATGCCTGCGTTGTAATGGTAGTACGTGGTAAAAACTTTGTTGTAACAGTTGTATACCTCCCCGAGTTATAGTGGTACTTCATCTCTGCACCATCTCACTCTACACAAAACAGCACTTTCACACCAGTAAGGGTAAATACTTTGGTTTTGCCAGTATGCTACAGACCATTCAGCTCACATTTTAAGCGCACGGTTTAATCCCCAAATGTACCGGCACCTCACCTCAGCACCATTTTGCAGTGGGCAAAACAGTACTTTCACACCAGTAGGGGTAAATACTTTGCTTTACACTCCCTCTATAGCACACCCTACCAAACCTAGAAGCCTCACAGCGCTCCTACCCTCTTCTTTCCCTCTTTTTTCTCCCTTTTTTTTCCCTCACTGGCTTCAATGGAATCGCAAAATGGTGGCCAACACTTCCTAGTTGCAACCGTTCGCAGCCAATCAGCACCAAGCTCATGCTCATAACGCCTCAGCCAATCAGATGGCAAAATTCCCAAAGATCGATATCTGTAAATTTCAATATTTCTAAAAAACAACTGAATGAATTTACACCAAATAAACAAAACCGTGCTTTCTAGACCAAGACCCTTCTCCCTGCAAAATGTGGGGTAATTCCTTTCACCCATTCGACCTGTAGCCTTGTCTAAAGTTTCCTATGGAAATTAACATGGAGAAAACACATTTTGGGACCTTCTTTTTTCTCGGCCCCCCCCTTGATGAATCACCCCCACACTTTCAACATAGGAGCTTATATCAACAAAAAATTAGTTTTGAAATCTGGTGAAGATTCGTCAATCGGCGCCAAAGTAATTGGTAATAGAATGTTGCCATTTTCCTATGGTAACTAGGTCCCAACTATAACTACCTACTGGCGACCGCCAGTAGGTAATATATATATGTATATATATACCAACGTAGAGTTTAGCCCTGAAGGAAAAAGCCACACGATCGGTAGAATTTGCATCCATTTCATTAGGGAGCAACTGCAACAGGAGATGCAGAGAGAACAGTCACCATCATTCTTTGCAGCAAAACTGGTTTCGGGAATCCTTTCCCTATCTCATTGGCATCTGCTAACACTGATAATTAAGCATGCACTGTATTTAAAGAGCCTGCCTCCGTGGGCATGGTCACATAAAACGGCCTCCTGGATCTTGTAGTGCATGAGCCAATAATCTCGAGTGAGTTCATCATTGAAGCAGTGAAATAAAACAAAATTGTTAAAACCACTGTGGGCTGATGAAATGTTGCACTGGGTGTCCTATTGTCTTTACCCAGCTGCTCCTGGACACCGATCTGCCGTATTCTGATAGCACCACTGGGCACCATCACGGGTCCGCATCAAGCGGCTGGCTTTCTTCCGTGGCTGGGCTTTCGCCGTAAACCTACCAACGTAGAGTTTAGCCCTGAAGGAAAAAGCCACACGATCGGTAAAATTTGCATCCATTTCATTAGGGAGCAACTGCAACAGGAGAGAAAGAGAGAACAGTCACCATCATTCTTTGCAGCCAAACCGGTTTGGGGAATCCTTTCCTTTTCTCAATGGCATCTGCTAACACTAATGATTAAGCATGCACTGTATTTAAAGAGCCTGCCTCTGTGGGCGTGGTCACATAAAACGGCCTCCTGGATCTTGTAGTGCATGAGCCAATATTCTCGAATGAGTTCATCATTGAAGCAGTGATATAAAACAACATTGTTAAAACCCCTGTGGGCTGATGAAATGTTGCACTGGGTGTCCTATTGGCTTTACCCAGCTGCTCCTGGACACCGATCTCCCATATGCTGATAGCACCATTGGGCGCCATCACGGATCCGCATCAAGCGGCTGGCTTTCTTCCGCGGCTCGGCTTTCGCCGCAAACATACCAACGTAGAGTTTAGCCCTGAAGGAAAAAGCCACACGATCGGTAAAATGTGCATCCATTTCATTAGTGAGCAACTGCAACAGGAGACGCAGAGAGAACAGTCACCATCATTCTTTGCAGCCAAACCGGTTTCGGGAATCCTTTCCCTTTATCAATGGCATCTGCTAACACTGATGATTAAGCATGCACTGTATTTAAATACCCTGCCTCCATGGGCGTGGTCACATAAAACGGAGTCCTGGATCTTGTAATGCATGAGACAATAATCTCGAGTGAGTTCATCATTGAAGCAGTGAAATAAAACAGAATTGTTAAAACCCCTGTGGGCTGATGAAATGTTGCACTGGGTGTCCTATTGTCCACACGGACACCTTTAATGGAGTAAATGTGGCATGATGCATTTCGTTTTCGTCCTTATCCAGCCTTCTTCAAAAGCCTAATTAACAAGAGGCTTAGAAACACCTTGATTTTAAGTGTCCAGCAACTTTCTCATTGGTGGGGAACCGCTCTGTCCCCTCATCTCGTACTCACTCACCAACCAATAGCTCATTGAAACTACAGGTTCCAGGATGCCTCAAAAGTCCAGGTAGGTGCTACAGGGGAAATTTTGCTGTCCAAATGGAATTGTGGGGTGCAGGACATGCGATGGTGAATCAAGCTTGCCAATTTCCTGCTCAGATAATTTTCCAGGTGCCTCCTCTGGTCCTCCGGTGCACATCTTTCTTACCATAATCATGATAAAGGAACAAATCACTCCAGTTGTGGATGCAAATTAATCCAATTTATTTGGGCATAAAATAACGTGTTTCTACCTCTTTTGGGGTGTTGGTGAGCTAACTTGGTTAGCTGAGCCAACTATAACTTACTCCCCTGCAATGCACTACTTACGACCTCACATATTACATCACTCATGATATGGTCAGTGATGTCACTGATGACATCTCAAATGACATCACTGATTACATTAATGCTGACATCATCCACAGAATTACAGACACACTCACTTACATCCCTATACAACATCTCGTACACCCACTCCCACACAACCACTGCTATACCATTTCACTGACCCATACAAACACTCAAACACCAATGTACTGATACATAGAGCCACTCACACATCAACTCACCCATAGAGCCACAAATACAAGCAGTAACTCACATATACAGCCACTTATTCAAGCTCTCAATGACCAATACAGCTACTCACACATCCAGTCTTACAGACATGTAAACACTTACACACCCACTCATATACCCATAGAGCCACTCACACACTGAATCAGTCACCCATACAGCTACTCTTATACCTACTCACTCACCCATACAGTTCCTCATACAGCTGCTCCCTAACCCATACTGTTACTCACATGCCCACTATCTCACTAATACATATACTAAAACATATACTCACTCACATATGCAGTGACTGAGACAAACACAAACTGTCTCAAACAACCTTTCCCACACCCACTTTCTTACCCATAAAGTCATTCACACTCATTTACTCACTCATATAGCAAATCATATAGCAAATCACACACCCACTCACTCACCCATGCACCCACTTACACACCCATTCATGCACCCAAACAGCCACTCATTTATACACTCACTCACCAATGCATGCTTTTATGTACCTGCTCAGTCATCAATACAGCCACTCATTCGACCTCCAATTCACCATTTACAGCCACTGATACAAACATGCACTCACCCATACAGTCATTCTTTAAGTGTCTCATTCACCATTGCACCCACTTACTTTCCCACTCACTCACCCATACAGATGCTCACACTGCCACTCACTTACTCATACACCCAATGACAAACCCACTCACTCACCCATGCAAATACTCACACATCCACTCACTTACTCATAGACCCGCTGACTCACCCACTCACTCACGTATACAGAACTCACACACCCACTCACTCATCTATAAAGTCTCTCACATACGCACTCACTCTTCTATACCCCTCTCTCACATCCACTCACTAACCTGTATAGACACTTTCACAGCCACTTAAATTAGTAGATATGTTTAACACTCAGTAATTTTTAGAAAACACAGACAATCACTGGATGATGTCATCAGTGAAGTAATTTGAGATGTCATCAGTGATGTCATGAGTGATGTCACTGACCATGCCATAAATGATGTAATACACGAGGTCATAAGCAGTGCATTACAGGAGCATAAGTTATGGTTAGCTCAGGTAACTATAACTGCTGAATTTCACTGGTTTTGTACGAGTGAAATCGGCCTAACTATAACGTCCCTGTATCCTTTGTTTTGTCAGTAAATTTCTAAATTTTTAAATTCTTTTTCCTAACTATAACATCCATGTAACGTTTGTTTTTTTGAGTGATCAGCTGGCCCCACTCAAGCTTGCTGCTCCTGCCCCCTTTCCTCCTTGCCATTCATTTTCCATGTCCATGCCCCTGCTTCCGGCCCTATTCATTTTCTCCGCATCGTCTGTTGTGTGAGTCTATGCACCAACCCCCTCTATCCTGCCCTGCATGGTACAATGTGCTTCCACTGCCCTCCATTTAGCTTGATGTCCCTGCCGACTCCTCCTGCCCTCCATTAACCAACTTTATAACCCATCATTGCTCTCCTGATCAGCCCTTGTGCTTAGCTTGCTGCCCTTACTCTCCTTCCCCTGTCCTCCGATGCCTGTGTTCATGTCCCTGCTCCCTCCTTTTTGCCCACCATGTTCCATGGACCTGCCACTGCCCCTTTTATCTACTCTGCTGCATGTCCCTGCCACCCTGCCTGTCTGGGTTCCATGTCCCTATCCCCTCCCTTCTGTCCTGCATGGTCCATTTTGCTGCTACTCCCGCCTGCCCTCCATGCTCGGTCATGCTGCAACTGCTCCTCCTGCCTGCCCTGTGCGGTCTGTTGTGAAACCCTTTTCGCGCCCTCTCTTGTTCTATCCAGCCCCTGCCCTTCCCTTCTGTCATCCTTGGTCATTTCAGCATTCCCCTGCCTCCTCACTTTTGCCCACTGTGGTCAGTGTGCTACCACTAATCTTCCTGTTTGCCATGCATGGTCTTCTCTTCTGTCAAAGCCTCTTCCCCCTGCCGTGTGTGGTCAGCTTGCTTTCCCTGGCCCTCTCCTACCTTCCCTTAGTTTTCTGTATGTATGCCATTATAGTCTCACTGTTGCCCTCCACTGTTCATTGTGCTTCCAGTGCCCATACTGCCTGCTCTCCATGGGCAGCTCGCTCCACCAGTGCCCTTTCCCCGTGCCCTATTTTTCCATGTGCCTCCCTCCTGTCTTGTGTCTTGTCTAAACCCTTGTCTTGCTCCTGACTCCTACCTCCTGCCCTACTTGGTCCATTATGCTGCTACTGTCCTTCCTGTCTGTCTGGTATAGTAAACTTGCTGCCCTCCCCTCTTTCTCTTCAGCTCTCTGTTGTCTATGTGCATGGCCCTATCCCCTCACTAATGCTTTCCATTGTATATAAGGTCAGTTGTTTTTGGGTGCTTTAGTCCAGTTATTTGAATTGAGATCGCCAAAGGGCCTCATTTTAAATTGATGTAATTATGTTTACCAGGGGGCCCTGGTAATTCAAGGAGCAGGGAAACTACTATAGGGATGTCAAGTTTTTGAAGAATAACTTGTGGAAATTGGTGTTTCTGTGTTGATCACTGTTTACATTTCCCTGTTGTCCCAAATGAACACTTAAGCTGCATTCAGCAGTCGAAATTTCCATGTGAGTACATATGGCTAATTAATATTTCAAGGGCACATTAATGGAGGCACATCAACCAGCAGAAGACTTGCAGGTATGACCAGCCTCTACAACAATTAACACTGTGCCTGCAAAATGTGGTACTCATAATTGTGATGGCCAAATCTTTTTAGTACATCTCTGTCATCAGGAAACTTTGTCCTCAGTCAAGTTGGCTATTGTTACCTCACTTTGCCCAGTTCTCTGAGGTGACTTTTAGAGCCCAAGCCCACATATCGTGATCATTTGAGAAACTAGGATTTTCTCTGTGCAGGACATTCTTGAGCAGGAAATTGTGGCAGACTGCAACTGTTCTGGTGTAATGTGCAATGTTCCAGTGAAGAGTGCAAGGAATAGTTGAGAGAGCAGGGGCAGCTCTGGGGTGGTCAAAGATAGTGAAATTAGGGTGGGGCACAGGTTGGACTTGGCCCATGATCCTGCAGAGACAAGATTGAGCTCCAGGCTAAACTAGTAAACCTAGAATCTGGAGTGATGGACTTTGTGTGGGGGCCCAGAGCATGGGAACGTAGGTGGCTCAAAGAGGTATCACTCTTCCTATTGGCTTGAGTAGACCCTCTCTGCAGCAGTATTTCCTGCTGTTATGAAACCCACAGACGCTACTGTTGTATGTCTTCTTTTAAAGTTTACAAGCATTGAACTTTGCAAAGATTTTTAAAATGTATGAGTTAGGTGACTTTGCTTCTTTGAATACCCTTCCTTACAATATTGTGAAACAGCAGGTCATGTGACTCTGAATCTCACATCCACAATATCTCCTCAATGGGGCATTGTTGGGGCAGGACTAAGCCATTTATGTAGAAGTTTAATAAGTAAACAATGTCCCCTCAGCTTTCCTCAATAGAATTCTCTGCATGTTATACTTGCATTGGGTAAAAAGTAGAATCTCTTCTATCATGTAAGGATGTTGCTATTAATTTCTAAGCATGTGCATTTGTGTGTGTGCGTGTTCGAGTGTCTGCATGTCTGTGTGTGTGTGTGTTTATTCTGTAAGAAACTGCTTTCAAACTAATGATATCAATGACCCTGAAAGAACACCTGTACAAATGGTCTTCATAGAAAAACAGAAGTAATGTCCTACGAGGGAATGGGAAAGATCATATTCAGCTTGCAACAGTTGTTGTAATTTGGCAGTGATCGGGGTTAGCATCTAGCGGAAGCCATCTTGGATTTGGCAGCCATTTTGTATGCCATGTGCTTCCACATGCTCATCATGTACTCTGTCCTACCTTTCTGACATCTACTCTTGTACTCTGCCTAGTGACAAATTATATTTAGCCTCTTCTACTTTGCACATGCTCATTTGAGCTTGCAGCTGTCTATGCAGCTGTCATTAGTCGGTAACTGTCAGGATGTGTTTACTAGAATTAGCAACTGCTAGCTCCTCCCACTTGTTGATTGTGCATTTTTCTGTGTGAACTCATATGTACCTAAAATCTTCTTTTTGTTCTTATACCACCTTCTTTTGAGCCCTTGTGTGGGTATAAAAGGTCCATGTTCCTCTTGTTCGGTGTGCTACTTCATACACTACCGAAGGGCGTTTTGTGAATGTAGTTCCACCTCTTGAGGTTAATAAAGTACTTAGTTTTGTGTTGCAGTTTCCATGCCAACTTCTTCCTATTGGTCTAAGGACTTTGTGCAGAGAAGGGCAAGCGCCTAGCACCGGTAGGCCTAGCTGAGGCTCACCACAACACATTGGCACCCAACCAGTGGGGCTCATCAGCTACTCAGATGCCCAAAGGAGTGGTTGAAATGAAGGATTGGAATCTCGCTACGGATCATCATAGCCCGAGGAGACCCGCTTCTTGGCAAACCACAGTGTTTTTCCTCTCTTTCTGATCTAACCATCCAGGTGGCGCCGGTCCTCGACTAAGATCTCTTCTGTTGATTCGCCGTGCAGTGACCATTTGGTTGAGTCACGAACTTGGCAGTTGGAATCTGGACGCCTGGGATTGGTAAGGTCGTTTTGCGACGCTTGCTGTGGCTATGGGAATTTGTATTGGCCAATTTGGGATATGGGAGTAGTTGATTTATATAAATTGCAATTTATATAGGCAGGTAATGAGGAGAACTTTCTCTGTTTTGAATTGATTTGAGCGGCACAACATACAAGCGTACTTTAAGTGCTACTTTGGATATAATACTGCATATTCAGCACTATTTTTGGCATGCCTGTTTCTAGCACACTTCGTAGAATGTGTTGCTTTTGTAATGGTAACAGTTTTGGAATTGATGAAGCACAAACGGCTCCCCAGGAATGGACGCCTAAATGGGATATGTCTATTAAATATGGTATTTCTTCTATAATGTAGAGCACGTTATGGAATAAATATACTCATAAGGATCCGGAGTTGCGTTGGCCTATGCATGGGTCATTTGATTTGCAGAAGATTCAGTATGTGGAAGAACAAATGTTTAAGCATAAGGCTAGGCAAGACATGTTTGACTGTGTAGGTATGTGGGAGAAAGAAGTATGTGAATGAATGAAGCCTGAGCAAGCCTTGATTGAAAGGAACAGCATAAGAGCATTCATGCGAAAGCATTAGAAATGAAAAATAGAGAAATTAAAGAGAGAGAAGATAGGGAGCGTCATTTACAGGTAAATGGCCAATATGCTGTTTGTACACCTCTCTATCCTATCCTTAATGAACCCCAAGATGATTCTCTTTTGTTAGACCATTCTCCTCCTCCGTATACACTCCCTTCTGCTCATCATGAGTCAGATGAAGACTCTTCTACAGAGCAGAAGAAAGCACTGGAAACTCGTTCTATGTTGACCGCTAAGCGTGCGTCTGAAATTAGATCTGCTGCTCATAAAGCCTTTCGTAGTGTTGCCCCTGCTTCTGAACTTTTAGATGACATGAAAGATCGGCAGGAAAGGTAGCAAATATATTTTACCGAGGTATTTGCTGCAGAGGTCATTGAGCAGTCTAGGACACATTCTGAGGAATTGGAGCCCGATGATATAGCAAATAACTGTAATCAAATGCGTGAAGGTTTTTTTGTTTTCTCCCAGGTGGCTGATACAATCAGACATTTGGTTAAACTGCGTGCTGATGCAGTCCGTTTGCAAGAGGAGAAAAAGGCAGCAGCAGCTGCACAAACATCTCAGACCGGCGTGGCACAAGCTTTTATCTTCGGAACAGATAAGACTATGATAGTTCATGCAAAACCTATGCGGGAAGCCGCACCTTTGTATGTTCCTCCTTGAGGCACGGGAACTAGTGATGATAAGGATTCTACTAATGCAAAGGGTTATTTTGTATATAATTGGGTTTACACTCCTTGGAACAGAGCGGATGTTATGGCTCTTAAAACTGCATTACCTGATCCACGGAAGAATCCAGCAGCTTTTTATGAGGAAGTTGAGGGTGCTATTAGCTCTTGTACTATGACTCTGCCTGATATTGACCTGTTTTTCGGATTGATATTACCGCCTGATATGTGGAGAACTGTTTGTAAAGTTAATGATCGTACAGCTTTTGGTGCGGAATGGAAAGATTTAGAACGAATGGATGAAGAAAGGGAACCAGCACAGAAACCATGTCAGTTAATATTAGATCTCCCCACGGCTATCATAGTAAAATTAAAGACAATTATTCCTCCTAAAAAGATAGACTGGACAGTATTAGCATTTTGTAAGCAAAAGGTAAACAAATCGGTTTCTGACTTCTTTACACGCTTTGAGGAGGCATTCCACGATTTTAGTGGCCAGTCATTGACAGATGACATGGGCAGGCATCTGTTTGTCAATAAATATGTCACTAACCTGCTGCTAGGAATAGCTAGTCGCCTAAAGGCCAGTGAGAGTTCATGGACTACCTCTTCTCCAGCTTCCCTTTTAACTGTGGCTCAGTATTACAAACAACAGGAGTTAGAAGTGAAGGGCAGTGAGGATAAAAAGACTAAAGAGTTAAAAACTAAGGTTATGTTGGCTCAGGCTTATGGTCCGCCTTCGAGAGGCAATGATAGAGGTGGACGTGGAGCTTATGGTTCGTCCTTCCCTTCCTATACTCGTTCAAATTTGTCTGTCGACCAGTGTGCGTACTGCAGGAAATTTGGACATTGGGCTTTCGATTGTCCGGCACTACGTGCTCAGCAGTATCCACGCGGACGGGGACAAATGCGAAATCGTTCAGGATATCCAGGACCTAGAGGAAGCACGGATGATCGTGATAGGTTTGATTCTAATATGCGTGGACAGGATGGGTTTAACACTTTTTGACAGACAAAATCAATATCAAAATGTCCGATTATATGCAGTCTGATTTCAAGGATTCCTTTTATGCATAGGATTGCCTAGGATGGGGTAAGGAATCAGTTGAAGTTCCAGTAGATCAGAAGGGTCCCTATGTTACAGCACATGTTTTGGGTTGTTCTGATCAGTTTTTGGTTGATACAGGAGTTACTCATAGGGCCTTATCTAAACACTTGGTTCCAAGGGCTCCCCTGTCTGGATTAACTATTACATCAATAGGTTTCGATGGAATACCTTCCCTTAGCCCACTGTCACAATCACTTGCATTCCAAGTTGATAAATTTACTGCTCCATGTTCATTTTTGCTTTCTCCAAACACACCATACAATATTGTGGGTCTTGATATGCTCAAACATTTTATGGCTACGATACGATGTTCTCCGGAAGGAGTACATGTCATTTTGAATGACAACTACCCCGTGATTGAGAGATCCTGTATTGTTAAAGAGGACATTGCATTAGCTTCACTTCCTAGTACTTTCTGGGCTACTTCAGATACCGATGTAGGGCAAATGGTTATTCCGCCAGTACATATTAGTGTCAAGGAGGGTGCCTCACTGCCACGATTGCCTCAATATAAAATATCTCAAGAAGGCTAAGAAGCACTTACACGCATTGTCCATGATTTGATTACGGTGGAGGTTGGGGAAGAAGTTCCTTATAATGTTTGCAACAGTCCTATTCTTCCCATTTTGAAAAAAGACACTGACACTAGGATTTACAGATTTATTATTGATTTACGAGGAGTCAACAAGATTGTAGTACTACAATACCCTGTGGTTTCTGACATAACGACACTGCTCACCTTAGTTCCTCCAACAGCAACTACATTTTCTGTAAGAGATCTGAAGAATGCTTTCTTCTCGATTCCTATTCATCCTGATACCCGATATTTGTTCGGTTTCACTTTGAATAATAGATCGTACAGATTTTTTAGAATTCCTCAAGGGTACACTGAGAGTCTGTAGCATTTATAGTCAAGCACTGAAACAACAACTTGATTCTTTTACTTTGCCTGAAGGCGTGGCTCTCATACAAAATGTCGATGACATCTTGTTGGCAGCCGATATGCCTGAGCAATGTGAAAAATGTACTTTGTCTTTACTTTCTTTTCTTGCTACACACCACCATAAAGTGTCACGGAAGAAATTGCAATTCTGTAGACCGAAGGTTACCTACTTAAGTCACCTTCTGTCTAAGGAGGGGCGTGCACTCACACCAGATCGCATACAAGCAATTTTAGACACCAGTGCCTTCTACTCAGAAAGATGTTTGTGCATTCATTGGTTTGACCTCGTTCTGTAAGCAATGGATATTAGGTTTTTCACACATCATTAAAACCTTGGTCGCACTTTTGACTAAAGACACTCCAATTCCCCTTCCATGGACAGATGAATGCCAGGAAGCTTTTCATCAGCTACAACAAGCTCTTTCTTCTGCACCAGTATTAGGCACTCCAGATTACACAAAGGTTTTTACACTCTACGCACACGAGAAAGATGGTTGTGCATTGTCAGTTTTAGTACAGACACACGGTGATAAGCAGCGTCCCTCTGCATATTTTTCAGTGGTTCTTGACCATGTTGCTCGTGCATTGCCTGGGTGCTTCCGTTCAGTTGCAGCAACAGCTGTGTCCAAACGTCAGTGTGAAGGGATAGTTTTGTCACACAAACTGTTGGTGCTAGTACCCCATGCGGTCGATGCCCTTTTGAATCAGACTAAAACCCAACACTTAACTAGTGCTCGCTTCACAGGATACGAATTGACATTGTTGGCCCCTCACATTACACTGAAGAGATGGGTGACACTGAACCCAGCTACTTTGTTGACATATCCAGCGACTCAGACTCAGTCACAGGAATCTCATGATTGCATCTTCCTTACTGAGGAACAGACAATGGGTCACACCGATTTGCAAGATACACCCCTTTTAGATGTAGATGGGGAACTGTGGGTTGATGAGTCCTGTTTGAAGTTACCAGATGGCACGACTTCAGCTACATTTGCAATTACAACACTTGAGACAGTAGTGGAGACAGCTCATATACCACAAAAGTCAGCTCAAGCAGCTGAGTTAATAGCTTTGACACAAGCTCGTGAACTTAGCACTGATTTATGTGTGAACATCTATACAGATAGCTGCTATGGCCCATGATTTTGGCTTACTCTGGAAGGAAAGAGGCTTTTTTACATCCCACACGATGCAGATAATGCACGGAGAATTAATGCATAATCTTTTGACTGCATTGACATATCCGAAGAAAATAGCTATTGTTAAGTGTAGTGCACACAATAAAGAAATTGATAAGACAGGACAAGGCAACGCCTTTGCAGACCGCGTAGCTCGTGAGACTACGATGCAATGAAGTACTACATCTATGTACATAGTGAAATCACAAACTAAGCATTGGCATGATGGTAGACAAGAAGTATTAGATATACAGAGATCTGCCTCTGTGGAACAACTTGAGTAATGGTCCAAAGAAGGAATGTTGGACGATGAGGGCTGTTGGCGCAACAAAGAGATGAATAAGTGGAAATTGCCTGCTGCTTATTTAATATTTGGCGCAGTTGACTGATAGTTTGATCTCTATTCATCAACAGGTTCGAGAAGCTCTTCCTGACAGATCTACAGGTGAGGCCCATGAACTCCGACCTGGAGACCATGTGATGGTCAAGGCCTTCGAACAGCTGGGAACCGAGGTGGCGAGGACCGGAGCAGGTTCTCCTAGCAACTAGGACAATGGTTTGAGTGACGAACAGAGAGAATTGGGTCCATAGCACTCACTGCAAGCAAGTGTTGGCTGCCTTGGTGGAACCTGCTGTGTTGACTGATCATCAAGAGATTCTGGAAACGGAGAAGGGCCATGCTATTTCACCTGATGAATCTGAGGGAGTCTTCCTGGACCACACAATCTCTGGAGTATCACGATATCAACTGTGACCGAGGAAAGAATCCGTCTTGTTGAAAAAGACTGTTGAGCTGCCGTCCTGGGTTGGTGAAACGGAGTGCCGATGTGGCAAGGGGGGGATCAGTCCTGCGTAGTGACACCCATCTTGACCCTTGGTGATGAAATCAACGGCTGCCCAGGTCTTTAGAGCTCCAACGATTGCCTTCAACAACGCACAAATCATGTCTGCAGAGAGATCAACTGTTGGTATTGCCAAAATGAATAACAAAAGGATCATTTGTGTTGTAGGGTTTGTTGTTGCTATGGTGGCTATAGCAGTAATAACTTGGTTTGTAGAGAAAGTGGCTCCTGCTCGACAATTGCTGATTGCCACTACTCCTGAACCAGTTGAGCATCATTACTTTACGCTTTCCTACCATGAGCAGAAGCATCGGCAATCCTACCTGAACAACACGTTCATTCAGATGCTGCATCACACCCATAATGCCACGAATAATACTGACTGTTGGGTGTGTGGGATAATACCTGCTCACCAGAGGAAAATGGTTCTTGTCAAGCTTGGTTTGCGCTTTTGATTGCTTCAAAGAAAGCGACAGTGGGCAGGATTGATCATCACCTTAATAAAGAGTGTTACCCTGAAGAAGATGGTTGCCCTCAAGCTAAAGGAACTAAATGGGACTGGGAAGAGTATCGACCTGACAATATTTCTGTACCATATGTTTTCACGAACACAAGAATTATAAAGAACACTAGACCATTTGTAATTTCTGTGACAAGAGCCAAAGCAGATTTATGTATAGGAAGTGTTGGGAAAGTTCCAGTGGGAAGGAGTGAGTGTACTTTGACATTAACTATTGAAGGTGCCAATAATAGTAGTTTCACATCATCTCATAACACATATTTTGTATGGGGTAATAAGGGATATTACCAATCCCCAATTGGATGGTCCGGAGTATGTTATGTGTCCTTTCTGTTAACCCCTGTGTTCCTTGCACCTCCATCGTATCACCAAGATTTTAAGCTATATAATGATATATCTAAGAACAGATTAAAAAAAACAATAAGTGTAGATGAGGTTGATCAGACTGACACCACTTTGCAACAATATGTCAACTTTAATTTGGGCTTGTTTTTCTTTGTGGATGCTGCATTAAACAGTAGAAAGATAAGGCAATTGACTTGTGTTGTGGAAGCTGTTACCAATCAGACAGCTATGGCACTTGGGAACATTACTGAAGAGCTGCAAATTGCAAGGATTGTAGCACTCCAAAATCGTATTGTTCTAGCTGATCGAGGTGGTGCATGTCGCATCATCCGCAGCAGCTGTTGTGTTTGCATTCCGGATTACTCACCTTCAGAATTTAATGCAATATCCAAACTGCATTACTGGTTGTACACCTGCTAAGCGAAATGTTGCAGAAATAAAAGCCCAACAAATGCTGAATAAAGAAATTGCAGAAATTATGCAAATTAATATACAGGATGCATATTTAGATTACCCCAAATGAACGAATGTCTTCAGCTAATGCAAAAAAGGGTCGTCTGTTGTAATTTGGCAGCGATCGGGGTTAGCATCTAGCTGAAGCCATCTTGGATTTGGCAGCCTTTTTGTATGCCATGTGCTACCACATGCTCACCATGTTCTCTGTCCTACCTTTCTGACATCTACTACTTAGCGGCTTAAGGTAGTTGTGTGCGCCTGGTAGGGATCTGCCAGCGCGGCCACACGCTCTTTTACTGTCCGTTTTTAACATTCGTTTTTTAACAGAGTGTTTACTTGTGTTATTTTAAAATATACCTTCTGGGCTATTATTGCTATTCTGCACTGCTGAGGGGATGAGGGCGGTGTTTCTGCCAGAGAATTTGTAGATTGGCGTGGTCCTCCATGCATTCGGACCCGCCATCTTGGTGGTAGTGGGGCGGACGCTCTAGTGGTTGCAGCCACTTGCAGCCATTCGCTCGCTCAGGGCTACTTTACCCGGGATGGCGCGAGAACGCAGCGGACCCGCGTGGCACGCCAAAGGCAAGCCCGTTTGTACCCATCCGCGCTATGGCTATGCTCAGCGCCAGCCATGCTGCCCGTTTGACCTCCGGCGGGGCTTCTATGGTGGATCTGTGCCCAAAAAAATACTCCAGGGAGCGCCTCCTTCAAATTGGTGACTCTTACGCCGATAAAGGCACCCTTGATCTTTCAGTCTCGGAAACTCCTATTCGAGACTTCCTCAACAAAGGGCTGCTGATATGCGGACTCCTTAACGTGAGGTCACTCCCTAAACAAAATGTAGAAATTCAGTTGCTCGTACAACTTTACAAGCTTGATGTATTATTTATGACCGAAACGTGGACCAGCACTGACTGTGAGGTCGATTTGGGGTGGGCATGCCCACCGGGGTACAAAATCCATCATCAACCCAGGTCTCATGGGAGGGGGGGCGGAGTTGGAGTCATTTACAGAGACTCCTGGAAGATTATAAATTTTAATATTGATGTGATTATGGACCTAGAACTACTTGGTGTGACCATAAAAAATAAACTGGGTCTGGTCTGCTCTGGGATTGTATGCTATAGGCCTCCTGGGGCCTTTAGTGCCCAGCCACAACACTTATTGCTTGAATCCTTTACCAATTTGGCGGCCACCCACCATAAATTGATCATCCTGGGGGACTTTAACCTGTGGCTTAATGGTCCTCTCGACCCTGGTCTTTATAATCTGCTTCACTCTTGTTAAGGTCTTGGTCTTTACCAGCAGGTCTCTAAGGCTACACACAAAGCCGGTCATCTCCTTGATCTAGTGATCTCCGAACCCCACCTTCTTCAGATGGGTGAGGTCCTTCCTGTGGACTGGACAAATCATTTCTTGGTGAAATTCTGTGTCAAATCTAAGTCTCGTCAAACTCAAGTCCGGCATCCAATGACGGAATATGTTAGCAGAAACTGGAAGACGCTCGCACACATGAGGAGCGGCTGTCCTGTGTTTAAAATTATGGAAAGCTTTTCGCCCGATAATACTGTTAAGGAGAATTATGTCTCACTGTGTCTAAAGATCACTTCTATCCTTGACACTTGCGCCCCTCTTAAAAAGCATAGAGGTAAAGGAAAAGCATCTGCTCCATGGTTTAATGCCTTGTTAAAAGACCTGAAACTTGGATGTAAACAGGCGGAGAGGAGATGGAGGCATGTCTACAAGGATACAGACAAGCAGCTGTGGAAACATAAAATTGAGGAGTATAAACATGCGATTAAAAAGACCAAAGTTGATTCACCTCCATCATTTGCAATGCTTCAAATAGTGCTTGGAGTATTTTTAATATCTTAAACAGTCTTACCAGCCCTGATTGCTCCAAGAATTAAATAGTTCCCTCTCAAGACCTCTGCGAAAATTTGGCTAATTTCTTCCAAGAAAAGATCCAATTGATTATTAATGATCTTGCTGGTGGCCAACTGGCCATCAGGAACCCCATACCTAAGACCAAGCACCCAGGAGCCCCTACTAGGGAGGAGTCGGAGGGTATGGATAATGGCTTGGGGTGGCAGGATGCTGAAATCCTATCTGAGTTTAGACCACTCTCAACGGAGGATTTCAATCGCATGGCACATGGTATTACATCAGGTCCACCTTGGATCCAGTGCCAAATAAGATCTGGAAGGAGTATGAGGAGGTACTCCTCCCTACCCTTCGGCTGATCTGTAATCAGTTACAGGTGAGTGGAATAGTGCTCATACAATGGGAACATGCACTAGTGTCCCCGCTACTGAAGAAGCCATCTTTAGATCCGAAATGCTCTAAAAATTATAGGCCTATCGCCCTATTGCCATTCCCATCTAAAATTGTGGAACGTGCTGTTGCCATCACACTTTCCGAGCACCTTGAACAACACAACTGGCTGGAAGAGGCTCAGTTCGGCTTCCGGCCAGCACATGGGACGGAAACTGGCCTGGTGGCCGTCATGGATGAGTTTCAAAAGCGGGCAGACAGGGGTCAAGCAGTTGCGTTGATTCTGCTTGACCTGTCTGCCATCTTTGACACGGTAAATCACGGGATTCTGCTGAAGAGACTCAGTGAGGCTGGATTGAGAGGCTGTGCTTTAAACTGGTTCTGCTCCTTCCTGCATGATAGACAGCAGGCAGTGTCCCTCCCTCCCTTTCAATCCGCCTTTTCTAATGTGCGGTATGGTTTGCCTCAGGGATCGGCAATTAGCCCTATTCTTTTTAATATTTATTTAAAACCTTTGATTGCAGTCATAAAATCTCACGACATAGACATGGTAAACTATGCCAATGATACCCAGATGATCCTCTCCATTGAGGGAGAGGATTCAACGTCTGTGGAGGTTTTCCATGAGTGCCTGCAGGATACGGCCTGATGGCTCCGGGCCGCCTCCCTACAATTTAATGCTGGAAAGACTGAGATGATTGTGTGTGCTGTGAATAAAATCCCCATTCTATTCCTGACAACTTCTGGCTCCCGGGCATTTTTAACATTGTGCAGCCTATAAAAACTGCTCGTAACCTAGGTATTATGTTTGACTGCAAGCTTTCCCTGGAAGCCCAGGTTACAAAAACAACAGCCACCTGCTTTGCAATCATCAGGTCCCTCCGCAAAATGTTTCCTCTTCTACCTTTTCAGGCACACGCCTCAGTGGCGAGGTGCACAATCCTCAGTAGGCTTGACTACTATAATGCTCTCCTCCTAGATTCCTCTAAATTTCTCCTGGACCGGCTACAAAGGATCCAATCGGCGGCTGCCAGGTTGGTGCTAGGGCTGTCCAGAAGGTAATCTGCCTCTGCTGCCTTGGCAAAACTTCACTGGCTCCCCCTGGGACAGAGAGTGTACTTGAAATTGCTCTGCCTGGTTCTTAAAGCCCTTCATGGGGGTAGACCAGTGACTCTGCCCAAATAATTTGACTGGTACACTCCATCGAGACTGCTTTGCTCGTCCTCGGCCAGACTGGTGAAGGTGCCAAGCTTTAAGAAAGTCAGGTCAGGAGGTAGATCCTTTGGAGTGGCAGCAGTCAGATTGTGGAACAAACTCCCCTGGGAGATTAGGCAAATCAAAGAACTTCTCCCTTTTAGAAAACGTGTTAAAACCTGGCTGTTTCCCTAAGAATTAGACGACTGCCCGACCCACCCCTACCTTTTAAGTAGCTCAGCGCCAGGATACCTGCTTAACAAGTTGAATAAATAAATACTTTTGTACTCTGCCTAGTGACAAATTATATTTAGCCTCTTCTACTTTGCACATGCTCAGTTGAGCTTGCAGCTGTCTATGCAGCTGTCATTAGTCTGTAACTGTCAGGATGTGTTTACTAGAATTAGAAACTGCTAGCTCCTCCCACTTGTTGATTGTGCATTTTCTGTGTGAACTTATATGTACCTATAACCTTCTTTTGGTTCTTATACCGCCTTCTTTTGAGCCCCTGTGTGGGTATAAAAGGTCCATGTTCCTACTGTTCGGTGTGCTACTTCATACACTACCGAAGGGCGTTTTATGAATGTAGTTCCACCTCTTGAGGCTAATAAAGTACTTTGTTTTGTATTGCAGTTTCCATGCCAACTTCTTCCTATTGGTCTAAGGACTTTGTGCAGAGAAGGGCAAGCGCCTAGCACTGGTAGGCCTAGCTGAGGCTCACCACAACACAGTGACTGATCGCTGCCGATTAGCCTTCAGTAATGGTCAGACTGGTTATTACTTGCTGCTTCCAATTTCTCAGTGTACCCCTCACTTCATGCAGCTGATTTTCCTATATTTTGTAACATAATTAGCCCCTGATGTACAAAGCTTTTATACATTTGCAAATGGTCCGATTTGCAGAATGGGGCAGTTTCCAAATGCAAAAAGGCATTTTTAAATGTTCAAAGGCCCAATTGCAATTCAGTAACCTATAATAGAATTGCGATTTGGGTTTGTGATTCAGTATTAGGAAGGGTTATGTTTATGGCATCTCGTCATTTTAATGAATGGCAGTGGTATTTATGAATGTTTTGTGACTGAAATGTGGTTGCAAAGCATTCACAATTTACCACCAACTTCAAGTTGGTGTTAACCCATTCCCAAATGGAAAGGGGCCCACAAGGGGACCCTTTCTCATTTGTGAATGTTTGTAAAAACATTTTTTCAGAGCAGGCAGTGGACCCACAGACCTCTGCCTAGACTTAAAAAATGAAAATAAATATTTTCTTTTTTTCTTTTTATTAACGCATACCATTTTCCTTAAAGGAAAACAGGCTGAATAAAAAGAATTGCTGTATTGAAAAGCAATCACAGACCTGGTAATCTGCTGACCCTTGCAGGCCACCATCCCTGTGATTTTTTCGATTCCCAATGGGTCGCAAACCGAGACCTACCTCATTAATATTCATTAATTAGGTCTATTTGCGTCCCACTGGGAATTGCAATATATGTCATACACACATTTATACGTGGGTGTTTGTGATTACCAAATAGCTACTTGGTAATCACAAACAATTACCTACATACATCTGACCTTCATTGTTTATTTGTTTATTTAAAGCAGCAAAAATCAATTTGTAGGAAAATAGCTACAAATTAGGGAGGATGTGAGTCCTTCCCAAAAATTAGTCAAACATCTTGGCTGGTCTAACACACAAGTTTAATAAACCTGGGCTGTTAGAATCCCTAGATCTTTGGATGGCTGAGGTAGGTACCGTAGGCCAAACAGGGACCCACGAGTCCCCAACATTAGAGAAAGACAGGTCGCCTCTAGAGATAGCCCTCGTTCCACCCCCTTGGTAGCTTAGCATGAGCAGCCAGGCTTATTTTCAAGGCCAATGTGTACCTTTAAGTCTTTCGGTATTCACAGAAGGCAGTTAGGAGTCCTAAAGTTAGGAGTCCTAACTTTACTACTCCTAAACTGAGACAAATCCTAGCTTTAAGACTTTTGGTTTTCACAGAAGGCATTAGGAGTCCTAAAATTAGGAGTCCTAACCTTACTTTTCCTAAACTGAGAAAAATCCTAATTTTAAGACTTTTGGTATTCACAGAAGGCATTTAGGAGTCCTAAAGTTAGGACTCCTAACTTCTGTGAATACTGAAATGAGTAAGTGCCTTCTGTGAATACCAAAATGGTAGTAAGTTTAGGATTTTGTCTTAAGTTAGTTCTGTGAATCGAACCCTCTGTTAGGAAAAAGCAATGCAAAGTGTAATACAGTAATCAGGCAGTTCGGTATGCAAAACGAATGCAATGCGGAACATATATATATCAGGAAGTTCGGTATGCAACACTAATGTAGTGTGTAATACGATAATCCGGCAGTTTGTGATGCAGGACTAAGACAAGGCGTAACACATCTATCAGGCAGTTCGGTAAGCAAACCAGTGCAATGCATAACACACCTATCGGGCAGTTTGTTATGCAAAACTGATGCAATGGGCAATACAACAAACAGGCAGTTTGTTGTTCAGGAATAAGGCAATGCTTCTTACAATTATCAGATACTCAATTGTGCAGTAATAATGCAATACATAAATTACTCCGGCACCATTCACTGTGCCTCCGGCAGTCTTTCTGCTACTCGTGCTGGCTTGTGGTTAGTCTCTGCCCACATTTGCCCCCCCACACTGGTAAGATATAACACAGTAAATGCAGATTCACACTCCGGCCTCGGTGCTGCCACTCTCTTGGCACACAGGCCGCAATCCGAGCCGAAGCAAAGACTGATGCTGCAGGACAGAGAAATAGGCCGAGAGTGTCTCCCTCCGAGCTCAGGAGTCGACACACATTACCTGGGGGCATAAACCCACTCTCCTGTCCTCGTATAGCCAATTGGGCCTCTGATGCAATCCCTCTGAATTTCTGGGCAATTGGAAGGACCCAGGTTGCATACTACACCTGCACTCTGTCAATGAGTCTCACTGGACTCCGGGTGCACAATAACCAGACAACTCCTCACGTGGGTCTCATGCTGCTCACCAAACACACACACAGAGTGCTGAGACACACTTGATCTTCTGGTGCCTACGATCATAGGTCACAACTTGCGCAGTCTCCGGCGGTAGAAAGCAGACACACTCCGCATCACGGAGACACACTTTATGTTCTGGCGCCCCCGATTACAGGCAAAACTTGCGCAGGTCTCGGGCTGTAGAAAGCACACGCACACAGCATCGCTCGAGACGCGTTTGATCTTTGTGCACCCTCGATCACAGGGCACCTGTGGCGTGGGTCTCAGGCTGCAAACAGCACACGCACACAGCATCGCTGAGAAATACTTGGATTCCCGGTGCACACGTTCACAGGACGATCCTCTCGAAGGACTCAGGCTGCACCAAACACACTCACACTGCATCGCTGAGTCTCGGTTTGAACTCCACGTGCCCAAGATCACAGGGCACAACTTACGAAGGTTTCAGGCTAGACAGAGCACATGCACACAGTGTCTCGGAGAGTGTTCTCTGGAAACTTTTGTGTTCCTGTGTTTCAAAACAGGGAGCTAGCTCACCTCAGGCCATTGGGGACAGTTACTTCACGACACAGCACACAGCAAAGTCCTTCAAGCAGGGGGACACAAGACACAGCAAAATCCCTTTAGCCATTCCTTGGTTGAAACAGCAAACTGCAGGCCATCCCCAGTTCACACAGCAAGGGCAGTCCAATCCATCAGTCCCTTCAATTGTTTCTTTCTTGGCAAAGGTTCTCTTGACTACGAAGTAGCTCCAGTCTTGTTCACACTTGATCAAGCCATTCACCAAAGTTCAGGGGCTTCAACTCGCATAGTTATAACCCTTAAGGGCTTTGATGTCTTTGTGTTACAGGGGGCACTGACCCCTGCTCAAACCAGTTCTGGGTGCCTCCCTGTCAGTGACACCTTCTTCCTTTGATTAGTGGGGTCTGGATTCTCAATCACTTAGCAGGTGATGGGACAGTTGATTTATAGCACCAGCCCAGACCTCTTCACTTTTAGGGCTCCTCCTCCCCCTACCATAGGGGTGTCTTCTGTGCACAGAAAGTGAAGGGTAAGTTCGGCAAGTGAGTACACTTGATAGAATAACATAGCAGTTTTACAAATTGCGTACAGGCCCTGTAAAGGCAGGCCTGAGTTTACTTTTTAAGGCTACTTGTGTGGGTGGCAAAAATAGTGCTGCAGGCCCACTAGTAGCATTTGCATTACTAGCCTTGACACACATAGTGCACTTCACTAGGGACTTCACTTAGTAAGGCAAACATAGAAATCATGGACAACCAATTACCATTAATTTATACAGGGAACACTTACACTTTGACACTGGTTAGCAGTGGCAAAGTGTCCAAAAGATCTAAGTTGGTAAAAAATGTCAGAAAAAAGGTCTAGGGGAAAAGCAAAAAGGTTAGGGAACTTTAGCCAAAAAGGGCCAAGTCTCACATGGACTCAACCCTGGTATCTATGCCACAGAATAAATAGGTACTGAGCAGCAAAATTCTAATTTTGTGCCCACCAAAGTCCTCTTGCCAGTCAGATACTTTTTGCACCTTCGCCCATTCAAGATTTATACCATTTGTATTTAAGGCCTAATTTGGATTTTGATGGATAGGGTACTGTACCACAAATGTACCCGGTCCATCGAACCCTCAGCCTGCCCAACTATTTAGAGTTGGTTGAACCTTACATTTTTATCATCAGAGATCTGTTGAATCCGTCACTGTAAAACTTTTTCCCACAGCCTAATGGAGTTGAGGCCATCAGAGGAAGAACATTACACCGAGCACCCTATTTAGGGATGACAGTAAAATGTAGTTTCTTTTTCTGTCTATCACTGCCAAGAAAAAAGTCTGATGGTGAGGGACAGAAAAAAGTATTCTCCCTAGTGCTTTGGTAGTTTGTTTTGAAAAAAAGATTGATGAATGGCCGTCAAAATGATGGTGGCAATCCACAAATATTTTTGTACATTGAAAGCAACTGCCATGATGGCGGTTCCTTTCAATATACAGGGATGATCGCTGGGCTAGAAGTCATCTCTTAATTTGATGGTTAGTTTTCCATTAGGGAGGCAAAAGTAATGCCCTCTGCCACCCTGATGGATATCAATCAATCAATCAATCAATCAATCAGGGGTGTGTTAAGCACGACTACTCACCCGTGAGGGTCTCAAGGCACTAGGGGGGGTTGCAGGATCCAATCCATCAAGGAGGGCTCTGTCAAAGAGCCAGGTTGAGGTTTCTTGCGAAGATGGGGAGTGATGTTGTCTGACTGAGTTGGAGCAGAAGGGCGTTCTAGGTTTTGGCCGTTAGGAAGGAGAAGGAGCGGCCTCCCGATCTGGTCTTTCTGAGGCGGGGGACCACGGTGTAGAAGAGCTGGGCTGATCGTAGGGTCCGTTGGGGTCAGTGGAATTGAGTGGGCTGTTCAGGTATGCTGGTCCGGTGCCATGGAGGGCCTTGTGTGCATAGGTGAGTATCTTGAAGGTGATTCTTGCCTCGATGGAAAGCCAGTGGAGTGTGCACTGGTGCTGAAAGAGGTGGAATTTTTTTAGCTGGTTGAGGATCGGAAGAGGATGATTTGGGTGTCATCTGCGTATGAAACAATATTAAACCTGTAGGTTCTGACAATGCGATCAAGCAGAGCCATGTAGATGCTGAAGAGCGTCGGGCTGAGGGAGGAGCCCTGGGGGACTCCGCAGGTGGTAGGTGTAGGGTCCAAGAGGAAAGGGGGGAGTCTGACCTGCTGCGTTCTGCTGGAGAGGAAGGAGCTGATCCAGTTGAGCGTCTTGTCCTGGATTCCTGCATCATGGAGTCTGCGTTTTAGGGTGTGGTGAGAGACTGTGTTGAATGCCGCTGAGAGGTCGAGGAGGAGGAGGGCTACTGTTTCTCCTTTGTCCAGTAGTCTGTTGTGGTCTGTTGTGGTGAAGAGGGCGGTTTCCATTCTGTGTATTTTTCTGAAATACAGGAGCAGGTGCTGGTGTCTGTGGATGTTGGGTGTTCTGGAGGGGAAGTGGACGCATTGATGGGCGGTCCATAGTAGTTCGGTGGTGTGGCTGACGGTAATGGGGTTTCCTGTAGTGAAGAGGGGGTCAAGGGTGTGTCCTGCTGAGTGTGTCGGCTCAGTCATGATCTGGCGGAGTCCAATGTTATGGAGGTGGTCCAGGAGGGTTGCGGTGTTGGGGTCCAGTTTGTTGCCAAGTTGGAAATCAAAGTCTCCCGGAAGCGAGTAGTTGGTGGATGAGATGGACTGCGGGGAGATGATGTTCGTGATGGAGTTAGCGAAGGGTCCGCAAGGCACAGGCGGTCGGTAGATCAGGGTTCTTCGGAGGGTGGCGGTGGGGCTAGCCAGTATCTTGAAGTGGAGGTGTTCTTTCAGGTCTGTGTGCTCGTCTGGGACTGTGCTCAGGTGGAGGGTGGATTTGTGGATGATGGAGATTCCTCCTGCAGGGAAGGTGGGGCAGTCCTTCCTGGACATATTGTATCCTTGGGGGATGGTGACAGTGATGTCTGGTCCCAATGTGGTGGTGCTCCAGGTTTCTATGAAAAATGCTACGTCGGGGTGGTGCTGTCAAGGAGGTCCCAGATTTCAGTGGCATGTTTGTGGAGAGATCGGACGTTGAAGAGAATGCATTGCAGGGTCTTTGATTTGGTTGAATTCTTGTGGGCGGGTTTTGCTGGATCTGTGTTCTTGGCGGTGCTGCAGGTATGCCTTCAGCGGTGACAGCTGAAGGGATCATGGGTGTCGGCTGGTGATGCTAGCTTGCAGTTGTTGTTGCAGCCTCGGTTGAGAGCGTGGAGTGCTGCTGGATCATAGACTTGGCGGGGCGGAGGTCCAGGGTTCCTGCCGCTGGTTGTGTCATGAATGGGCACAGACCGGCTTGCCTTTGGCTCAACTTTGTCACGCGGGCGCTATGCGGCTGAGCAGCAGCCACCATTAAGTAGGGGTCATGGAAGGCTGGACAGCTGGGAGGCGGGTACGGGGAGGGGAGCTGGATTGGTCACGCTGGTCGTGCTGGGTGGATGGGCTGCGGGGGCAGCAGCTGTGGGGGGAAAACAGGCAAGAAATGAGGAGAGTGGGGAAAAAGGGGGAAAAAGAGAGGACAAGCAGAGCACAGGAAAGTGCAGAAACACTGAAAAGCTGAAATTTACATTTAGAAAAGAGGGTGAAAAATGGGTGAGAAAACGAGTGAAAATGAGTGAAAAACTGGAGCGGAAACGGGAAAAAGAGAAGACAAGCAGTAGACAGGAAAGTGCAAAAAGCAGAAAAAAGCAAAAATCTAGATTTAGAGAAGAGGGTGAACACTCACACTGCAGAGTGCAGGGGCCTGGGCTGGGGGAGGCCTCACTCAATGGTGGAGCTGTAATGGTGGGAGAGCAATTTCACTGACAAAGAGTCAGGGGTCAGATGTCAAATGCTAAATCAGGCCCTTACTCTTTTTTCATGACTTGTTGTGTCACACAACATGACAGCCTTCTTGAAATTATAAATTTACTATTATCTGTACTTTGCAATTGGCCGCTATTTTCTGTCACCTCCCCCACCTTACATCACACCACCTTTATTTATGCATCATGAAAGTCATTTTGAAAATATACAAAATGCACTATCAAGTGTGCTGGTCACTGCTATTGCTTTGAGAAAGCTGGCATCAATCAATCAATCAATCAATCAGAATTTGTAGAATACAGCACTGTCAACCAGAGCGGATCCTGGGGGTAGAGAGTCTCAGTCAAAACGCCAGATCTTGAGTTTCCGTCTACCTTTTCATGGCGGTCTAATCATCATGAAAAGCCAGTCAGAAAGGGACATCCTAATCCCTACGGTGGTGCCTGCGCAGGCTCCACCTCTATTTTAGGGATAGGATTCTGACCACTGCCCGATGGAATCTTGAATCCTTTCGGAGGCAGCAGTCTCTCCTCCAACTTCTGTGCTCTGACAACTGGTTTTATAATCTTTCAGTCAGACCAATGGCCTGGATGTAGGGCGGACTGCCTCCGGTGGCCTATCAGTGGTGGCCTGCCCACCATCGTAATGAGGCCTATTGTGTATTACTCCTTAGCCTTGCCGGTTCAAATTATTTTCTTTTTGAGTGTTCCACGTCTATCATCGCTTTTCCAAAGCACCCGTCAAAGATTTTTAAATGTATCAACAACTTTTACATTGACCTAATCTTTAGCCATCAAGTCAAAACTAAATAGAAATACAATTTTTATCAACTTTGTATCCTCTGACGAATCCTCCCTATGCTACTACTTTTGCATATGTTGCCACTGGTCATAGGTATGATAATGTCAACCACTGATAATTCCAGTGGTATGAAGAATTGTTTAACTTTATAATTAAAAAATAAAAAGAAATTGGTGACTAATATTTTATCTTTATTTTAGCTACTTTCAATGTTGCGATCAGGAACGCTAAATGCTTGCCAACCTGATATAAAGTGGAATTCATCCCCCCATTTTCCTGGCATATGTTCACAATTGGTGGAGATTATGAACAGAAGATGTTTGCTATCTATTCCTTATTGTTTCGAATCATCACTCTTATTGGTTGTAAAGGTATGGTTGGGCACTTGTTTATCTTCATAACCTTAGTCTGTTACCTTATTACTCTTTTTGATGTGCTAGTCTTTTAGAGTTTTAGTTTTACTGTACATATATTGATAGATTTTTAGATATTATTAACATTTTGTGTCTTTACAAGAACTCACAAACCAAGCAGGAAATCTGCATGCTCGTTGCAACTCTGATTATTGTGTTATGCTTAACCTCACACCACTTTTTTTTTTAACTTAGGGGCTAATTTATAAGAGGCTTGTGCCGACAAGCATCATTTTTATTGAAGCTTTGCAGTGCAAGTCTCTCAATCATATCCATGAGGCGACGTAAAGCCACTCTCCATGACTTTGCATGGCCTCATAGATATGGAGTAGGACAAAGCCGCACAAGTCGCTGCCTTGCCAAGGAGCCGTCCCATGAGCATTGCAGTGGTTTTTCCCACGCAACATCCATGGATTTTGACACTACCACAGATTTACTTGATCATGTAAACCTGGGGAAGTCCCAAAACCGTAAGCCTCCCCAGAGCAGGCGAAAGAAGGAGACATATTTTTATTGCTCCTCATTTTTTTCCCGCTTTCCATGTATGCTGCATTCTGAAGCACACATAGAAAGTGGAAATGCCTCTCAGGATTGTTTTTGTGCAGAAATGTGCTCCTTCCTGCACTAAAACAATGGAGGCACCCACATGATGCAAGGATGCCTATGTTGGCGCTAGGCAGCAAATTATGCGCCAGTGCAGGGGGAAAGGAATGGAAGGCACCGTATTTCATAAATACGATGCATTCCTGCCTTTTCACATTGGTGTAGGGCAGCACAGCAATACTTGAGGGGCTGCCGTACGCCAATTCCCCATTAATGAGGCCCTGAGTCGTGACTGCTCTTCAGCTGATGCCCAGAGAGTCACGGTGGCTTGGGAGACCGACTTTCCATTGCAGATGGTGTACCCAATATACTGAATAAAGAGGAACACCAGCACATTTTCTTCCATATTGCCTAGCTGTCATTGTAACAGGAAGGGGGGGGGGGGGGAAATGGCTGGTAAATGATGAGTTCACCTAACAGGATCAAGTGTGCACTTGCGAGGGCGTGGAAACCACGGAGAGTTCCTTTATTCCTTTTGTTATTTTGGTTGCACATTGTGCTAAAGTAATGCCACCGTACCGTTCGTTATGTCAAAGTAAACAAAGAGCAATTATGCATTGAAAAACAGTTGAAATGCCCGCCCAATACAAAACATCACGGAATATAATTTTTAATGTGTTTTTTTTTAATGCAGCAATGTTGATAACTGTACTGGAGATTAAAGTGCAAAGTAAAATTTTTGCTCCATGATTCATAGTAAAACGAAATTGATGACTGCCATATTTAGCAAGCTTAAAAGGAACCGTTTACAATTTCCTGAAGAAGATGATTACTTATTGTTGCCTTTGATGTTGACATTAAAAGCATTTTTTAATGAATTATATGAGCCTGCCGCTGCTATCGTCACTTAAACAGGCTACTCTAGCAGAGAGAAATGTATAAATGACATTTAGCTGAACTCACGAAAAACATGGACATTGTATGCTTGAAATCAAAATAGATTTCCGGACGGTTGACAATATGCAATCTAATGTCATTGTTTTGTTAATTTGAGATAGGCAGTAAATCATCTCTGATGTTCCTCTTTTCGCTTAAATATGTAATTGTTCAAACCAACAGAAAGCACTTCGAACATTTGCAATCCGTGTACAGTTTTATTCCTTGTGTGCTTCCACTGTTAAAAAGAATCGGGCACAAAGGGAGTAACTTATTCGACAACAACATGAAATACATATCGCTGATCAATGAGACACCATTTAGCTTTTTAACACTTTTTGTCATTCAAGTGGATTGTTGGTAGCTGCTTTTCCTTCTCGCTTAAATTCTAGGAGCCTCTACCAGCTTTTTTGCACCCCCGGAACGTCACTTTTTGACGTTTCGGTGGCACAAGCATATTTGTAAGGCCACGTAAAGCCACTTTACCTGGCTTTTCATGGCCTTATACATGTGTGTCCCTGTCACACAGAAAACTGAGTGAAAGGGGCATTTACCAAGGGTGTTGCTGTGGGTGTTCCCACACAACACCCATGGAACCTGACACATTCCCAGATTTACGAGGAAATTAACGACACCCCAGGGGTGGCGTTAGGGAGGTGCAATGAAGAGAAATGAAAACAGGTGGGTGGAAGAGTTTTGCCCCACTGCTTTCTCACAGTGCGAGAAGCAGAAACATAAAATGGTATTATAAATAATACCATTTTAAAATGGTATTATAAATAATACCATTTTATGTTTCTGCTTCTGAGCAGAAGGGTTTGGTTGGGAATGGGTAGGTGGGCGGTCCTGCTCTAGGGCAGGGGAGGAGTGGTTTGCCCCCTCTGAGGGTGCCGACTGTTTGGTCGGCCCCAACCAAAGCGGTCATTCGCACTCCTCCTTTTCTCCATGTAGGCTGCATGGACGATGGGGGCTGCCTGCTTCCTGTGAGGAGCAGAGAAGCAGAGATGACGTGGGACCAGATGCAGCCAGTGGAGGTAAGTTAACTTTTTAAATTTTATTTGAATCAAACCTCCTCCCGCACAACCACCTTTCCGCGCGAATCCCTATCCGCGAGTCATGCAGGCCGTGACTGATTTCTCCTCATGCTTGCATTTATCTCTGGGTGCTGCATTTTGCAGCACACATAGAAAAAAAGGAAAGGGACTTAATGGATTGATTTTGTGCAGGAAAGTGTCTTTTCCTGCACAAAATCAATCAGCCCCGCAAGCAGGCACCCTTGTACCTTGATGCAAGGGTGTCTGCATTGGCGCACGGCAGCCCGTTGTGCGTCGGCATAGGGGAAAAGGACCGGAATGCGCTGTATCACACAGATACAGTGCAATACTGCCCTTTCCTTTTGCCGTAGGGCAGTGCAGCAGGGATGCCTGCAGCACTGCCCTACGGTAAAAGCCCATAAATAGGGCCCTATAATATGGTACATTTAAATGGATTTGAGGTTTTGCATTTTTACACTTTACAAAGCGGATCCTACTATAGTTTATGTCAGCCCAAACCATAGTAAAGTGAGTTTTGTTGTGAGCTCGTAAGTGCCTGGAACATATAAAATAGACTTATTATTGCCTGGTTGCCGGAGACTGAGATTTCCTATGTAACCTAGAAATCACGGTTTGAGAAAAGCAGCCTTGCTAATTTCCTTTTTATCAATTTCAGGAGAATTTTGAATCTCCACCTGGTCTGTGCTAGTGTCCAATTAACTGTGTTCTGTGCCGCTGTAATTTAGTTGAATGTAGAAATGTTTTTTTTTAGCAGAAGCTGGAAGCAAATTAGATTAAGGAGGTAGGGTCAAATGGGTGATAGATGACCCATTACTGGCTCTCTGAAGGATGCCACATGTTAGTTGGTGACAGATACATATGGACAGGAGGTCCCTGGGTTCAAGCGCTTAATATCATCTAGCGGTTGCAGGTGAGGTCCACCTTCTCTCATTTTGGGAACCTGCACTTATTTTCCACAACAGACTTTGGGGCATAATATCAAGCAGGGCGTTAAAGATTATCGCCATTTTAGTGGCAGAAAACTGCTGCTAAAGCGGAGATAATGGGCTTGATAATATGGCCTTTTGAATTCCAATAGAAACCCATGTTCTGGTGTGAATAGGGGCTTCAATTGGAATTCTCCAGGGCATATTATCAAGCCCATTATCGCCACTTTAGCTGCAGTTTTCTGACGCTAAAACAGCAATAATTTTAATGGCCTGCTCGATAATATGCCCCCTTGAACCTGATCAAGAGAGAGAAAAGAAAAAAGTGGAAAAGAGGAAGAATGAGAAAGAAGAAAACAACAGTGACAAAAGGTGAAAGTGGAATGGAGAAGAACCTGTAAGAGTAAGTTAAAGAGGCAGGAAGTACCTGGTGGTGGATAAACGTGGCATGAAGTGGACTCAAGACTGGGCAGCTTTCACATTTAGCTCCCCAACCTTTGATAGTGCTTATTAACAGCATTGCAGCACAACTTTGGACCACAGTGCTTACTCTTTCACAAATAAAGCACTACTGGCTTCAATACATGCAGTTGGCAGTGAATCACAGTAAGTTGCGATGCTTGTAGGTTGTTTGCTACCATAGAAGCTGCATAGAAGCAGCTTCTGTTTTTGAAAATGTTGGCAGCAGTGAATGCATATTCCTACAAAGCAAGCAGGGCGCCTGCTAGTCACAGAAATATGGAACCTAACTTTGCTGTGGGTTGGCCACTTGGTCTCCTGGGGTGTCTGGTGACACACAGACTTCCAACAATCACGAACAATCCTCATCAAGCATACACAAAGAATGCTCACTCTCCACTGCACCAAGGAGTGTGGAACTCCATTTGAGACCACCAAGCCAGAGGTGCAGCTGCAGGTTTTAGTGCATTTACTCTTTAATAACACTGGAAGGTACAGGAGAAAGAACAAGCAAGGACAATTTCCCTTGTTAGTTATTGGCTTACCTTACATTGTCCCTAGTCTTCCTCTGAACCTCTCCTAACATTAATGGGCGGAACGGGGGTGGACCAAAGGTGAAATGTATTAATAAAGCAAACATTGTCAGAGTCCTGGTTTATTTAAACAAAAAGAATGTTCTTCTAGAGGGGTTGCCCAATGCAGAAGAAATAATGCTATGTTCCATCACTTCAATTTTTCTTCTGTCCCTCAGTTTGCTGAATGCAACTAAAAGAGTTTTAGGTCTTTACTTAGCCATCAATTGGAGATGAAGCTTCCACATGGCTGGATTGCCTCCTCCACACTCCTTCCACCACATGTAGAGGGTTTTCCCATGCCAGCAGGGTTTTTTCTCAAAAGAAGAGAAACACAAGAGGATCCAACCAAATTCAAGTCCATCCAAGGTTTGTTTTGGATTTTGTTTAAAAAATCCATTGAATCCCATAAATTAGATGGTAAGGCTGTCACATAAGGTGCTAAGAAGAGATCTCTATACCTTGAGGTGTTTTCTAAAAGTGAGTTTAACGTGCTGACTATGGGATGCCCTGGTGGGTTAGTCAAGCTTTTATCTATTTTTGGAAGAAAATAAATGGTGGGAATTGTAGAGTGTAATCCCTTGAAATACTTATGTTCCTCATCATCACTCAATTCTTGTTGGTTCCATATCTGTAATTTTTCATGGAATTCAAGAGTGATTTTTTGTAAAGGATCTTCCATTAAATTTACATAGTGATGCCTATTCCTTAGTTGTTTTTCAGCCTCCATTTGATATTTGTCATGATCTTGTATTTCAATATTATCACCTGATCCGATGCCTTAATTAAAATGTGTGTGTCTTCCTGTAGCAGTTAATGTTTTCTTTGCCTTGTGATGAGTTTCTTCTGGATAATTAATTAACATTTTCAGTTACCAATTTTGGGAACAGATCTATCTTGTTCCCTGTGGTAACTGGGGGTAGAACGTGGAATGTGATTTTCATTCCATTTACCTTTTCCTTCTCCAGTGTCAGTGCCCAACTCCATCATTTCTCCCGCTTGGGTTATGGGCATTCCCCCAGCTGCCTCCTTTCTAGCACTGTTAGTTAAAAATCAACCTTCAACTGTTGTGTTTTATGGGTATTCGTGCTATGCCTTCTATTTCCACTTTTTCTTTGTGCCCTTTGAAGCTTTTCAGGTCTGTTGCCTCCGCTATCTGGCTTGATGCATCAAGCGGGTTTTTTGATTTTCCCAGCTCCCGGGTTCGCATACGGTTGCAATACAGATGCCACTGACCGGAGGTAGGATCAACCCTCCACCCAAGCCCCCTCTGAAGCATTCATGTCTCAGCGCTGCAAACCCCGCTCCCCGGTCGCACCCTATTTCATGCTCTCACAGCTTACCACGAGTTGCCAACACCGTTAGCTTCTCTTCAGTTCAAGGAGAGGCATCGGAGAATATCACCAGTATTTCGGAAGGCTGTTGCAGTGTTCAATCTCTGTTTCGCCTTCATGCTTGGGTGCATGCCTGTTGCAGCACAGTTGCTCCAAGGAACTTGCTTTTATGACTGCGGGGGACAGTATTTAATACATATATTATTGTATCTCTTTAAAATAATAATTAACTTAAATAATTTATAACTATTTCCATTCAGAACCTTTAGTAATTATTACTACAGAATTAATTAATATAAAAATATTACTTTGGGTACCTATTTGTTAAGGTATAAGACATTTTAACTTAGCGATATCAGTTGTGATAGTTCTCTAAACTTTCACGGTATTTCCTGCTACAGTACATAGCAATGACAATTATGTGATTGACTAACGACTGCCTCTACAAAATTTAAATGTAGCCTTGTTGTTTATAGGTACACTTTGCTGTGCTCTACACTTTGCCCTTAGGTAAGTATTAGATTTGATACTTTCCAATAATAGAGTTAATAAAGTGGAAATAAATAGAGAAAAATATTTACAAGTTTCTATATTTTTAATATTGTGGTACTGCCTCACGAGTACTACGGTACCAAAAATAAATTAATAATAAAAAATTACAAAATAAAACCTACGGCCTTATTATGAGTACAGAGGTCATAGGACTGCCGTACTCCCTGTGGTGGTCTGAACGCCGCCACCAATGTGGGTCCACCTGCAGGTATCAGAGTGTTGTTGTCGGACCGCCACAAGACCGACCCGTTCTCTGGAAATCCAGTATTCTGTGGAGGTCATGCAATGAAAGGGGGAAGCAATGTGCTGTTGGTGCAGCTGCGACAGTTGTAATCAGACAGATGGGCACTGAACAGGCTTGGCGGTCCTTCTGTCGTGTGGCTGTGGAAAGCCGACAGGAGGACTGTCAAACTCGTAATAAGGCCCTTAACCCACAATGCAGCGAAACGCAGAATGCAGACAAAATATCCTGAAAACGACATGGCTGCCCTTTACTTTTGGTAATCACAGCCATTAACCAATCAAATACTGCTTTATGATACGCATGTACAGTGGTATACCACAAATTTACCACGGTACACAACATCACAATATTAAACTAAGTATTTTAAAAATTATAACTTTTAAACTACTTACACCACTTACCCTATTCACACATACTACCAAACATTACCATTTATACCAAATAATTACATGTACATCGTTTAACACACTTTCACACTACTTCTGTTTCAATTACCACGCTCCACTGTATACACCTATACTCTATGCAATTTCACTTTATGCCACTCCACTCTATGCCATTCCACTCAGCGCCACTCTAAAATACCCTATTCCACTGTATGGCACTGCACTCTGTGCTAACCTACTCGACTACTCTCTACTCCACTCCAATCTACGCCACTCCACTTTATGCCACTCCCCTCTATGCCACTGTAGTCTTTGCCACTGCACTGTACGCCACTCCACTTTATGCCACTCCACTCTACAACAATCTACTGTACACTAGGAGACTGTACATCCCTCCATTCTATGCCCCTCCACTGCACACCAATCCATTTTACACCTATCCACTCTACCCTACAACACTCTACACTATTCCACTGAAAAACAATCCATTCAATCCATTCAAAGCCACTCTAGTGTACGCTATTCCACTGCACTCTATTTCAATACACTATACACCAGTAACACTCATTGTTGTTCCACTCTACGCCACTCTATTTTACACTACTCAACTGTGTGCTGTGAGCCACTCCACTCTACTTGACTAGCCACTATATTCTATGTTATTTCACTGTATGCCGCTTCACTCTAGATCTCTCCACTCCACACCACTCCACAGTACGGTATTACACTGTATTCCACTACAGTCTACCCCATTACACTCAAACCAAACCACTCTATACATCTCCACTCTATTCTATTCTATTGTAGAACACACCACTCTATGTCACTACATTCCATCCGACTCCAGTCTATAGTATTCCACTGTACTCCACTATGCTGTACCGCACTCTACTTTGTGCCATTCTACTCTGTGTTATTACAATCTACGCCTCTCCACTCTACGCTACTTAGATCTACCCACTCCATGTAGCTTTTCTACTGCATGCCACTCCAGTATATGGCGGTCCACTCAATGCCACTCCACTCTACACTATTCAAAAGTATGCCACAATAATACCTCACTCCACTCTATGCCACTTCAATACAGAAGTGCACTGTGCACAACTCCACTGTATGCTACTCTACAGTATGTTGCTTAACTGTATGACACTCTGGTCTATGACACTCTGTTATATGCTTAGACAATCTACACTATTCCACTATGCACAACTCCACTCTACGATACTCCACTGTACGCTATTCCACTCTATGCTCCACTACTCTACACTGGTTTACTCTACGCTACTCTAATTTATGCTATTCGACTGTTCACCACTCTACTGTACGCCACTCCACTCTGTGCCAATCTACTCTACCTCACTCCACTCCACGCCATGCCACTGCACTCTATGCTACTCCAAGCCCTGCTACTACACTGTAAGATACTTGACTCTACGACCATGCACTGTAAGCTAATACAATGTACATCACTCCATTCTCCACCACTCTATTGTTCACCATTCCACTCTATGCCAATCCACTCTACCATACTACCCTCTACCCTATCTATTTGACTACACTACATGCCAGTAATACTCACCATTATTACAGTCTAATTGGGGTGGGTGAAGAATTCTGCTCCACCGGCTGAGTTCGCAGAGTTTTGCCCACTCGAAGTTCCCAAAAACTCAGCGAAGTGACTTGGAGTAGTGTTTTTTATCTCAAGCTGCTCACCGACGGTAAGTTAGTGAGTGTTTGTGAGAAAAAATAATGTCCTAGACCTCTTGGTGAGATTTCTCATCACAGGCAGTTGTGCCAGGTCACGACTGATTGTGTTGAGAAATCTGCCATTCATGTTGAGGAAGCTGTCACTTGAGTAGATTGTCTTCTCGAGCAGAAGAAAGCAGCAGCACCCCCTAGCCTGATGTGTAGAGCTGTGTGCACTGATTCTACAGTGTGGGACAAACTTCTAGCGCTACAAATCAGTGTGAGCACCACAATTTAACAGACTCCTCATCTGGTAGAGCTCTGCGGAGAATGGCTGAGTTTTCTGACACTTGATGAAGTACACCCAGGCTTACAATCTTAACCACTCCACTGCACAATACTCCATTTATTCTTTTCTTCTGTACGCCTCTCCACTGTACACTACTCCCCTCTACAAAACTCCACTCCACACTATTCTACTTTACACCTCTCTACTATATGTCACTCCATTTTACTGCTCTCCACTAAGTAACACTCCACTCTATGCTATTCCAGTCTGCAGCACTGTACCCTACCACATTCCACTCTGCTCCACTCTAAGGCATTATATTCTACCACAGTCCACTTTACAATATTCTCCTCCACTCTGCTGTACCAAAGCCCACTTAATGACACTACACTCGACGACAGTAAACTCAATGTTTTAAAAAAAATGTATTAGAAAGAAGAGAACATTAAAATTCAATTAAAAAACCAAAGGTTAAGCCTTTGCTATAGTTAGTATGTTAGGAGAAGTGCAGAAAGAGTCAAGAGAGGTGCAGAAAGAGAGAATTGAGGTGCAGAAACATGCAAGAGGTGTGCAGAAACAGGCAAGAAAAGTAAAGAAAGACACAACAGGGGTGCTGAAGGAGGCAAGAAAACTCCAAAAAGAGGCAAGAGAGTTACAGAAACAGGCAAGAGAGGCTCAGAAAGAGGAAAGAGGGGTGAAGAAAGAGGCAAGAGATGTGCAGAAAGAAGCAAGAGAGGTATGGAATAAAGTAAGGGAAGTGCAGAAAGAACCAACAGAGGGGCAGAAAGAGGCAAGAGGGGTACAGAAAGAGGCAAGCGAAATGCAGAAAGAAGTAACAGAAGTGCAGAAAGAGGTAAGAGAACTACTTAAAGAGGCAAGAGAATTCTAGAAACAGGCAAGAGAGATGCATATATAGGGAAGAGGGAGGCAGACATAGGCAAGAGGGGTCAGAAAGTAGCAAGAGAAGTACAGAAAAAAGCAACAGAGGCGCGAAAGGATGCAAGAGAACTATAGAAAGGAGAAAGAGATTTGCAGAAACTGTCAGGACAGGTACGGAAATAGGGATGAGGTATGTATAAAGAGGCAAGAGGGATACAGAAAGAAGCAAGAGAGGTATGGAAAAAATGACAAAATTGTGCAGAAAGAACTAACAGCGGAGCAGAAAGAGCCAAGAGGGGTGCAGAAAGAAGCAACATAGGTGTAAGAAGAAGCAATAGAAGTGATGAAAGAGACACCAGAGTTGCAGAAAGAAACAAAAGAGGTGCAGAACAAAACAAGAGAGGTGCAGAAAGAGACAAGTAATGTGCAGAAACATGGAAGAGGTGTGGAGAAACAGGCGAGAGAATTGAAGAAAGAAGTAACAGGGGTGCAGAAGGAGGCAAGAGAGTTTCAGAAACAGGCAAAAGAGGTGCAGAAAGAAGAAAGAGGGGGTGCCGAAAGAGGCAAGAGAGGTGCAGAAAGAAGCAAGAGAGGTATGGAAAGAAGCAATAGAAGTGCAGAAAGAACCAACAGAGGTGCAAAAAGAGGTTGGGCATGGCTTGAAAGCCGATGGAGACGGTGGTGTGAGCTTCGAGCTCTGTGCCAGCCGCGCCATTTATCCTGCACAACTGCTGATCCCCCAGTGCCGGAGGTACATGCCAGCCCTCACTGTTGCCGAATGGTAACTGGACTTGATAATTGAGGCTTCCGGCACCCAGCACTGTGATAGACACCAAGCTCCGAAGAGGGGCAGGCTGAGGATTTACGGAGACAAGATGGCAGCACTTGGAGGATCGGGTGCCCAGGGACCACATAGCAGCTTTTTCCCGGCCCCATGTCTCTTAATCTGGCTGTGGAGAAGTAACGCGGGGCCAGGCAGCCGGGCTGAACACCTGAGAGTGGGCAAACTTTGCACTGTATGATGGGGCAGGTTTTTTGTGATCTCCGTACATGCCAGCTTGACCCTGGAGGGCAACCGGAGGAGCTCTGCCTGATTGGCTGAGTGCTGAAGAAGCGATTTGCGTTGTTAATAAGACGAAACATGTTTATTAGTGTATTACAGTTTACTTCGAGAGGGCTGATTACAAGCAAGTCTCTTTACGAGTGAAATCTTGCTCTATCAATCCCCTCTTTGATGATATTTTATATCATCACAAAATACAGAAACGGATGCCAACTTTTCAACATCTACACATTTATATTTCTTCAAACTCTCTGTTAGAGTTTTACCATTATTCATGTGAAAGTTTTTCTTCTTTTTATACAGATCACCATTAAATTCCTCAAGCTCGATTTCACTGAAGTTTCTTTTATTCCCTTTCTGAATTTCTTTAGATGTCTTTTTATGTTTGCGACATTTGCAACAAATTATAACAAATTATTATCCCGAAAATCAGCAGTGCTACTCCCACCATTGACATCAGTATTTTACCTACAAAACTCTTTCCTACGTTAGTGAACCAACTACCGATTGAAGAGAGACCACTAATTTGTCTCTTCAATGCACTGTCAACCTCCAGTGGTTTCAATTCTTCTCTCAAATTGGTAATATTTCTCGCATATTTTTTAATTTCTACACTTTCGTCTGGCATGTAAGTGCAATAATGTTGCATCTTCAACATTCTACAGACTCCGCCCTCTTTTGCCAATATTATGTCACGAGCAAGTTGATTTTGTAAAACCATTGATCTTACCGCAACTAATTCAGTACGGATCATCAAAAATCCACTAGCAGTATCAGTCGATAAGTGATCCACCACTGTTGACAATTTGCAGATTCTTTGAGTGTTCAGAACCACTTCCACTGAAGGAATTAATGCACTAAATATGTCACCTACTATTTCAACAAATGATGCTCTTTTACTACGAGTTAATCCATTAGGTTCTTCATTGCTTCCAGTGATTTTCTCCACATGGTATACCTTTGGGAATACTATTCCAAAATAGCAACTCCCATAGCAATGATCAGGCAATTTAAAATGGGGTCTGTTCCCACAAATGAAATAAATTCCACGATAAACTGGTTCAGTTCCATCTTTGAAACACCAAACCCCAATAACTTTGAAATTATGTTCACATTCACTGGAACTAATGAATGTATTGTTATAATAATCTGTTTTCTCTCTATGGAGACAGAGTTTCCCTTTCTTTTCGAAATCCAGCAACATAGCAGCTTGAGTCTTGCCATTAGAGTTAAACTCTTTATTTTCAGCCCATTTAAGAATCTTTCGTTTATGATCAGTTGCTTTTCTATGGAAATCCTGTCTCCTTTTCTCTACTAAATCTATAAAAATCTTTTCTTTCTCTTGTAATGTGCATGTTAGATTGTTTTTGTGTGCTTCAGCTATGTCTATTAATCCTACTGTTAGAAAATAATCTCCGATAAAGTGTGTAGTGTCTCTAGTACTAGAAATGCGATTCAAATTTCTGCGTAAAGGAACTTCAGAAACGAATACATCAAAATTAGAATAATATTACTGTAATTTTCCAGTTCTATAAAACAGACTAACTAAAATGCTACATGAAATACCGTAGGTCAGTGGTAAGTGATGGTAAGTGACCCCTTCAGCTACTGATGTGGGCCACTTCAAGTACACGTAGCAATCACTGATTTCCATAGCGTCTACATCATGTACTAACAAATTAGCAAATACATTTAAATGTTTTCTATTTCTAGCTCTTGTGTAATGTAAATCTCCCTCATATGGTGCTTCTAAATCTACTCCAGGTTGCTTAAGACTAACTGTTTTCTCGTGTGTATTTGTATCTACTGTCTTAGGTGAATCTACTTGCTCAGGTGTATTAGCTACTTGCTCAAGTGTATTAGCTTTATTCTGTAGTTCTTTGCTCATTAGGTAAGGTAAAGCTAATGTCAGTCCAAACCATACTATAATTAGTAATACTATACTACATGTGCATATTCTACAACATGTCTTTAGACAATTTCTTTTTGGTCTTCTGTTAACATTATAATCAGCCATTTTTTACTAAGGACACTTTATCCCCTCTTTGTAACTTTTCCACAGACTTTAACCTGTGAAATTTTCTCAACTTGGTCCTACTTCTTCGTCTGTCTGATCAACAATCAGTTCGCCATCACTTAGTTATGGATTTTCAAAATTTCCAAGTAAGACGTAGGTCCACTTAGGTCCTGTATGCTTATTGTTCAGTCTTCTCAAACGTGGACTTCTCCTTTGTGGATGCTCTGTGGATGGTTCAGCTTGACTTGATATTTCAATTACTTGCTCTGACTCTTCATTTATTAATATAAGGCAAAGTTTCAATCTTTTCACAAATCTAGGCCACTTATTTTCCGCTCTGAGTCTTTTAGCTGGCACTGTGCTTTGACAGTGCCAGCTAAAAGTGGTTCTTTTATTTTCTTTCAGTTGTGGCACTATTTGTTTTTCATCTGCTTCAGATTTCCTCTCTATCTGACTTGGTCCAGGGCTTAATTTTTTTTCTTCTGCCTGGATACTAATCTGGCCTTGTTCAGATGTTTGCTGTATTTGACTTTAACTTTGAGATTCAATTTGACTTTGTTCGTCTTCTTTTTCCTGAACACATTTGTCTATCCCTATCTGGTCCTGCTCAGGTCTTTTGATTTCTTGATTGTCTTCTGCCTGAGCTCTCGCCCTAATACCTATCTGTCCCTCCTCAGGCTCAGGGGTTTTTGCTGGAGTTTCAAATGTCTGAGTACATTGATCTCTCCTTATCTTTTCCTACTCAGAATTACTATTGGCTTGTGTTGCTGTAATCTGAGTACCTTCTTCTATTCCTAACTTGTCCTCGCTATCACCCTGTCAATCTAAATAAGTTTGACTTCTGGTTCTCCCAAAATCTGCAGGTATGTCAACTACTGGAATCCATTCATCCTGACTGGTGCTCGGTTGCTCTTTATCAACTACTTCGGGATCAACTTCTCGAGACCCCTCAGCTGTATAACCTTCAGCTCCTCCCTCATCAGGTTCAGTCACCTTCTTGGTATGACTTGCATGGATCCAGTTTGGAATTCCCCTGTACTTTACAGCTGTGGTGGTAACTAATATCACTTGATGTGACTCTCCCCACCTTGGTGCCAGGAAAGATTCTCAAGTATGTTCCTTTATCACTACCCAGTCGCCTGGATACAGATCATGTGGTGGTGTTGATTGTCTGGCGACAGCGTCTTCCCCAACCTGGTGAGAGATAAAATGCACTTGGTCAGCCAGTTCTTTGCAGTAATTGAGCACTAACTCATCAGATATATTTATCAGCTTGTGTCCTGGTACCCATGCCTGCCTCATTGGTCTTCCCATGAGTATTTCATAGAGACTCAAGCCTGTGCTTCTTTCTGGGATGCTTCTGAGTCCCATCAGGACAAGAGATAAAGCATCTGGCCACTTCAATCGGGTAGATTCATACATCTTTCACAATCGTGCCTTGATTATGCCATTCAGTTGTTCTACCACTCTAGAAGCCTCTGGGCTGTATGCACAGTGCAGCTTTTGCTCAATTTGGAATGCTTCACAGATCAGACAAATTATTTCATTATTAAAATGGGACCCTCGGTCTGATTCAATCGTTTTGGAAAACTGAAACGTGGTATGAGTTCCCTCAGTAGACGTTTAGCTACAGTGATGCTATCATTTCTGCCGAACACCAGCACAAATTACACACTGATCAGGAGGTTGGGCTTCTGCTTCTTTCTGGGCTTGGAGACATGGTGCAGGTCTGAAGTGGTAGGCAGTATTTATTTGTAACCTTGGAGCATACACCAAGATGCCTTGCATGCTGGCGCTTTAGCAGGCAGAACACACAGATTCTAAGGGCAGGAGGCACCGGCAGACACAGCCCGTCTTCCACCAGGTGGTTGAGACGGAGCAGAGACGAAATGCTGGATTTCCGGAATGTAGACGACCGCTAATTACACCGCGGCTACAGTTTCCGGTTTCTGAAGGTACATCATTCAAGGGGATGCCTTCACAGTGGCTTGCGCTGACTTAAATCGAGCAAAAACTGTGTTTGTTTCTCCAATGCGAACTGGAGCTGAGAAGCATAAAATGGTGGCTGCTCGCTGAACATAACAAAAAGGACTCGAACAACTGTTGCGGCCCAACAATTTTAACACAATGACCCCTCTGAAGTGGACCGGGCGGTTCCCTAGAAGACAAGGTATTTCGAACATATTATCTCAATTTCAGTGAGGCTTTGTGTATCAGCGCCGGCTTGCCTGAATTACCAATGGCGGCTGTTATGAGCCATGAAAGATCGGCTCCTCCCAAGCATGCTTAAGACGCACCAGGGCTTACCGGCGAATTACATCGAGTCCTGAGGGGGTGAGTAGGCTGCTGGGAGCTCCCTGGGTTTCATCAAACTTTATCCCTCGCCATCTGAGAGAGAGGGGACAAGAAAGTGGCTGCAGGGAGGAACAGTGCTCCTTTCAGCCCGCCTGACCCCAAAAAGGCGGTCGGGACCCCCACACCGGAGATACCACAGGAGACACCCCCGAAGTGCCTGGGGGTAAGGGAGAGCTTTACTGAGGCACCATGAAAGGTCTTTGAAGGATTTGAAGAAGGCCCAGGTACAGTGAGACACGGTAACACACAAAGCCCTTGCCTGACCCTAAGATGGCCGGCATGAACCACTGCTAACTTCTACCTCGAGAAGACCCACCATTTCAGACTCCAAGAAGGACCTAGGCACACACCAGAGTCACCTCTCTACAAGCGTAACTGATCCCCATAATACAGAGAGGGATCCCCTGGAGATCTGAGCGGCCCGGGACTCCCTGGCTGTGGGCAGTGATGGCATCTATGCCACCTAAAATAGCCGTAACCAAGGTGTCAAACTACTTCACACCGGCGGAGAAAAAAGCATGTGGGCAACCAGGAGAGTGTTAATGCATAACCGAATATGGGGATCAGCTAAGTGCACACGGCGAACTTTGAATAAGCAACTCACTACCCAATCACACAGCAGAGAATGCAAGAAATAAGTGAGCCTGAGCCTCCCCACAAACTAAATATTACACAAACTCCTAAGCGCAAAGAGACTGATCAACAAGGTCGATGTCCGGTGAAGCTGCATAGACAGCTATAGAGGAGATCGACTCTGGGTCACCCCCTTGGCCGTCACCTACCCAGCCGGACCTTGGACATAGTTCTCCTCTTCTCTACCCCTACCTCTGATCCCTTACCTCACCCCCCTTCCTCCCATGCCACATTCATCTTGTATCATGTACCTTTGTAACATTGCTATTTGTTTGTCTTTTTTGAGTATGCATCACCATGCTCCAGTTACTATTTGTAACCATGTAAGTTTTACCAAAGTACCTACCCCCTACCACTCCCCGCTCTACTCCTCTCCACTTTCCTGCTACTGACCTCTGCCCTCACCTGTCCTGGCCCTAGTCCCCACCCTGTTTACCCGTGAATTTCCAGCATACTTTGAGAGCTAGCTATTTTGTCTGATGCCCGATGGAGCTACCTGGTTTAGCTATAGGGGAGACAGGTCGTGGATTCCCTCCTTGGACGTCACCTACCCAGTCGGTCTTTAGCCAGACTTCCTTTCATCTCTCCTGTCATCTCTTCCCACTTCCTCCCTCTATTTATATCTCTACTTCTCTCCTCTCTCAATGTATTGAGATGGAACTATTTTGTGTGATGCCCAATGGAGTTACCTGGTTTAGCTATAGGGGAGATGGGCCGTGGACTCTCTCCTTGGTCGTCACCTACCTAGTCGGCCTTTAGACTGATTTAATTTTGTCTCTCCTTGTTGTCTCTTCACCTATCCTTTCTCACCTTCCCTGTCCCCTCCCCTCTACGCTCCATTTATTTTGCCCTCCATGTTCTTTAACTGTTTCTCATTGTGACCTAGCTATTTGGCCAAAGCCCGATGGAGCTACCTGATAGCTATAGAGGAGATGGGTTTTGGGACTTCTCCCTCGACCGTCACCTACCCAGCCAGTCTTTGGGCAGATTTTCCTTTGTCTTTCTGCCGTAACTCCCTCCCATCCTGTTTTTCTGCGAACCTCTTCCCTCGACACTTGAAACCGAACTACTTTGTCTGATGCCCGATGGAGCTCCCTGATTTAGCTATAGGGGAGATGGACCGTGGATTCCCTCCTTGGTCGTCACTTACCCAGTATGTCTTTAGACAGACTTCCTCTCGTCTCTACGGTTGTCTCTTCCCTTATGCTCACTTTCCCACCTCACCTATCCCCCACTTCTTTTTCTCTCCTTTCTTTCCTCTCCTAATGTATTGCTGATTATTTGATGTAATGTGTAATTGTTGATCTTTTTCTGTTATACTGTTAAACCACATTGTTGCACTTCCTTTCGTCCCTCCTGTTGTCTTCTCCCGCATCCTCCCTCTATTTATGTCTCTCCTTCTCCGCTCTCTCAATGTATTGAGACTGAACTTTTTTGTCTGGTGCCCGATGGAGCTACCTGTTTTAGCTATAGGTGAGATGGGCCGTGGATTCCCTCTTTGGTCATCACCTACCCAGTCAGACTTTAGACAGACTTCTTTTCGTCTCTCCGTATTGTCTCTACCCTTATCCTCCCTTTCTCACCACCACTACTTTTCTCTCTCCTTTCTCTCCTCTTCTAATTGTATTGCATATTTTGGGGGATTTATTGTGTAATTGTTGAACTTTTTCTGTTACATTGTTGATTCTCATGTAAAGCGCTCTGATACCTCCGGGTCTAGCCAGCGCTATATAAAACTCTTTAAATAAATAAAAATAGATAAAATAAATAAAATAAAAATAAATAAATAAAAATAAAGGATAGGCGTCCACCCATTTTGAAAACAGGCAGACAATGAAAAGTATGTACTTCAGTCCTCGGCAAGGGGGCAACTGGATGAAATCAATCTGTAGTCGTATGAAGGAACCTTCAACTTTTGCAATCTTTCCTGGTAATACCACAGTTCTCTTACCAGGATTCATTCTTTGGCATGTTATGCATCTCTGGCGAAGACTCTCTGCTACATTCCTGAATCTCGCATTGAACCAACTCTGTCTGAACAGCCTTATCATCACGCCTCTACCTATGTGCGAACTTCCATGATACATCCTAGCCATAGGAGCAAGCATACAATCTGGTAACATAGGTCTCCCATCAAGGTAAACAACAACACCATCCTCAACTGTAGTGTAGTTCCTATATTCCCAATGGGCTTTGCGCATTGGAATAATACACCCTATAGATTTGACGTAGGACTTAGGTCGATTAGGTCTCTATCAAATATATTAGACTAAATTGTGAGTGCCAGCTAGCTCAGAGGTCACTAGAAACTTTCTCGAATAAACAAGAATGGATTTGTTTCTGACAACCGCATAAACATGACAAATTTGTTTCCCGAAGAATAAAATTAATCTTCAGAGTCGTGGAAACAATAGATAGATATTTTACGCAGTCAATCGTGGATGCTTCGTTTCAACAGAGGTGCAGAGAAATAGAGTGATGGGCGCTTTCAATAAAAGAGTTTATTGAACAGTCTTTTTTCTCAGACAGGTAAAATGAACTGCTACAATCATAATACTGGTTGCAAAGTATAATGCGTGCACTATGAAGAGTATTATAAAATAATACTGTAAAAGCATTGTATGGTTCCTAGGCCATAGATAAATACATACTTAAATAACAAAGGCTAAAGAGTACTCAACTGGTGTTTCTAAAATACGCCTACCCCAAATGTACCTAACCTAAGTCTAGTGCGAGGGAAGAAGTAAGTGAGGTGTAGCATAGGTTTAGTTTGTTTTTGCCAAGAATCTAACCAAGAGTTCTATTAGGGTCTAATCAGCTCAGTACCTTGGTTTTAGAATGTCGGAGGTCTGGTATCTTTGTCTCGGACTCGATTTTCCAACACCCCGCAAGGGGAGCTTGGAAACACTGGAGCTGGATTCTCCACGAGAGGAAGGACAGCTTCTCTGTCAGTGCATCAGCTGGAGGGTCGGCTTCCTTCGGCACTTGCTGTAGCGAGCTGCGTCGGGCAAGTTGGTAGTTGAGCTGCTCTGAACCACCGTGTGTTTGCTAGGGCAAGTGTAGGCATATTTATACCTTGAAGGTGCCTGGTTTGATGTAAAGTTGGACATAATAACATCACCAAAGATTAAGGGAATACTAGTTCTTTGAAAACGCCATGATTTCTAGGACAAGTAAGGGGATGTCCTTGACAGCTGAAGCTGAGTTTTCCAAGAAATCGTTGTGGCTTTTGGGAACTAGTGGAAGTAAACATGCCTGTATTTGGACTGGATGGGTTATGTCTAAGTATGGGCATGATTTCTATGCCTATATAAGGGCAAAGCGAATTGTACCTATATAAGGGCATGAATCAGTAAATTTCGCTTGATTCTAAAATGCTTCACAACACAACCCTTCTTCGATATCCTATTTTCTCCCACTCTTCCTTTTCCTTCATTTCTGCCTCGTTTTGCAAAACTCTCACTTCTTCCCACGTTTTCACTCTTTCAAGAAACATAGGTTGGCAGCTGTTTACATATGCATCAATTTTCTTATTGATTGCCATCTTATGTTTGGCACAATGCTGAGCCAGTTGGTCAGCATATCGGTTACCTGCTGTCACTCTGTTGTTTCCAGATAGGTGAGCAGCACACTTGACCACAGCCACTTCTTTTGGTAATTGAATTGCTTCTAGTACGTCCATAGTGTCCATTTTTAATATGAGTACTTGAAGAAGTCGGAAACTCTTTGCATCCAAAGCTGTCCAAAGTCATGCACAACTCCGTAACCATACTGACTGTCAGTGTATATGGTTACTTTCAAATTTTTCCCAAGTTTGCAGGCTCTTGTCAATGAAAATAATTTGGCTACTTGTGCAGACTTAACTCCAGGAAAGTAGGATGCTTCAACAGGACCCCACAAAGTACACACAACATAAGCAGCACTTAATCCTCCTTCCTCATGTCTCATGCATGAGCCATCCACAAACAGTTCATATTCAAATGTTAACAATGGTTCTTCTTTTATGTCTGGTCGGGGCTTAGTACTGTATTCTTTAAGGTTGATGCAATCATGCTCGACTTCCCCTTTCACTTCTTTGAAGTGTGAGTCAGGTAAGAGTGTTGCTGGATTTAAGACAGTGCATCTGGCAATGGTTACACTCCCTGCACCTAGAAGGATTCGCTCATACTTAGTCAGCCGACTAGGAGTCAAATACTGAGTATGTGTTCTGGTCAACAGAATCACTACTGATTGTGGGACATACACGGTTACAGGGTGTCCCATAATGATGGATTCACTTTGCTCAATACTCATACAGGTTACAACTACTGCTTTCTAGCATCTTGGCAATGCAGATGCCACTGGGTCTAATGTGGATGAAAAATATGCCACAGAACGTCTCATTAAACCATGATTTTGGGCCAAAACAGATAATGCACAATTGTCGCGAGCATCACAGAACAATGCAAATTCTTTCAAATAGGCAGGCCTCCCTGGAGCTGGAGCTGAGCAGAGGCAGTCTCGCAGCTTCAAAAAGGCAGTCATGCTTTCATCATCCCACTCTACTGGGTCTTTTGCTCTTTTCATTATAATTGGTATCAGGGGTTTAGCTAGGACTGCAAATCCCACAATCCACTGCCTGCAGTAACCTACAACCCCAAGGAACTTTCTGATTTCTTTCTGCGTTTGAGTTATGTTTCTCATTATTTTGATTCTTTCAGAGGTAACTCGTCTCTATCTGGTGCCCCAGATATTTTACTGATGTGGAGTAGAATTGCAATTTCTCAGGTGACACTTTATGCCCTCCTACTGCCAAATGATTCAGTAATGCTATAGTATCAACAACACAGTCATCTCGAGTCTTAGACGCCACCAACAGTTCGTCTATGTATTGCACCAGAACAGACTGTCCGGGCATGACTAATGATTCAAGAAACTTTTTCAATATTAGATTGAAAATCGATGGACTTTCTGTGTACCCCTGAGGGACAAGGTTCCAAACGTAGATATGGTCAGCGAATTTGAACGAAAAAAGATATTTGCTATCTGGATGCAATGGTATGGTGAAAAATGCATGGCACAAATCAATTACTGTGAACCATCCAGCTCCCCATGGTATTTGATACAGATCACTGCAGGATTTGGCACAACTGGACAACATGGGACAACAATTTTATTAAGCTTGCGGAGGTCCTGTACGACCCTATATTTCCAGCTTGGTTTCTGTATGCCAATTATGGGTGAATTACATGGACTGCTCATTATTTCCTGTAAAATGCCTTGCTCAACCAAATGCTTTATTTCTGCTGCAACGCCTGCTTTTATTTCTGGGCTCATTTTGCATTGTCGAGTATTTGGGTAACCTGCACATTCTTTCACTGTCACTTTTACTGGGTCAACATTTGCCATTAATCCTACATCTTTCTCAGTGAAGTCCCACACTTAAGGATTCACCTTATGCTGCAACTCTTTTGGGAGATCTTCCACTAGCATCTTTTGATTTTCAGACTCTTGTTTGGCTAACATAAATTTATAAACTCCATCTTTGTGTGGAGTTTGAATTTCAACACCACTTGGGGTGCAAAAGATTGTGCAGTTCATTTTGCACAGTTAGTCCCTGCCTAATAGGTTTACTGGACTGGAGGCGCACACCACAAACTTTTGTATTTCTTTGAAATGACCTATTCTGATTTCCATAGGTTCTGTAACAAGGGCACTAATTTGTTTCTGAGAAACGTCCACTACTTGGATCGCTTCTCCCGAGAGGGGTAGGTTTGGAACGTCTGCTGTTCACACAGTAGAACGGGTAGCGCCAGTATTCAACAAAAAGGTAACATAATTTCCCTCAACTTTTCCCACATTGTATGGACCGGACTGATCTCACAGCAAGGATGCGCCAGGTACGCACTCCTCGTCCTCCCCTCTCAGGCACCGTCAGTAACTATCCTCCTCGAAAAATGCGTCACTCAAAAGGAATTGTGATGTCACTGCGTCTTTCCCTCCACTTCCCTCCCAATTTGTGGTATCCACACTGTACTTTGCTTGGCTCCCAGAATCTGGCATAGGTGCAAGTGGTAACTGGTTCTGTATTACCTGTGGCTTTGGCTTCCTTTACATGCCATTCTGCATTTGTGGATTCAAATCATCATTTTGCACATTGTTACTCAATACAGCCTTACACTCGGTTCTCCAATGCCCCATTTTTCCTCACCCATGACAAGGGAACTTTTTCTTGGCCTCTTCTGTATTCATTCTACCTCTTGGTTTACCCCATTTCCATCTTCTTGATTCTGAATTTTTTTCAATTGATTTAACTAAAGTTCCTGTTGCTCTGCTAATTTTACCTGTGCTCACATTAACTTTTCTTCTAAATTCATTTATTCATTGTCAATTTCATTCCCACAATATGTTATAAACTGTAATCATTTGCAAAATTTCTGGCTTTAACCCTGACACAAATTGATAAATAAAATGTGTCATGTCTTTCGTGTCAATACTTTCCAACCCACTGTACTGCTTGAATACCTGTAGAAGGCATTCATAATATGCATGTACTGATTCATCTTTATTTTGGGTAGTTCTGTCTATTCTTGTCCAATCTGTTTCTTTTAGGGGTACTTTCCCTTTTAGAAAAGTTATGACTTGATGATACTTTTTCATCACTTCATCGGATGGTGCTCCTGTCTTGTGTCTCTGGGGTATTCATAACTGGGCCAGTCAATAGTAATTTTACATTCTGTCCATCAATCTGTGGGTACTACAATGTCAAACAGCCAATCTTAATCCTTTAATAGCAATTTTGAAACCTTTACAAATCTTTCAATTTGTCTGTACCACTCTACAGGTATGTCTCTGAGTTTTGGGAAATCATTTGTAAATGATAACATATCCTGTCGGGACCATGGGACATGCACATAACCCCCTCCGGGCACTTCTCTCATCGGGCACAACCTCTCCACTTTTTCTGGGTCTTTTAGTAAATATTATTCTGCAGTGCTTTTCCCCTGGGCTTCCTCTCTTTTCTTTGCCCATCTTGCCTTCCATTTATCTAAATCACCCCATTTTTGTAACAACGATAGTAGTTCTTTCATTTGCAATTTACATCCTGACACATTCATGTTTTCTAAATCTTTATCAGAAAATTCAGCTCGGTAAGGTTTCTGTAATACTTTAGGTTTACTCCTGGTGGCCCCCCGCCCTGGGCAGCGCACCCAAACCGACAGACCACGCACGCAACCTGGGCTTCATCCTGGACTCCTCCCTCTCCATGACCAGACAAATCAACGCCGTCTCCTCGTCGTGCTTCAACATCCTGCGCATGTTAAGAAAGATCTTCCGGTGGATCCCCACCGAGACCAGGAAGACGGTCACCCAGGCCCTCGTGACCAGCCGTCTGGACTACGGCAACTCCCTCTATGCCGGTACCACCGCCAAACTCCAGAAGAGACTCCAGCGGATCCAGAACGCCTCAGCGTGACTCATCCTGGACATCCCCCATCGCAGCCACTTCTCCCGACACCTGAGAGACCTGCACTGGCTCCCGGTAAACAAGAGAATCACCTTCCGTCTCCTCACCCACGCACACAAAGCCCTACACAACCGAGGCCCAGGATACCTCAACAGCCGCCTCAACTTCTACGCTCCCACACGCCAGCTTAGATCGACCGGCCACGCCCTCGCCGCCTCCCCCCGCTTCCGAAGAGCCACCACAGGGGGAAGGTCCTTCTCCTACCTGGCCGCCAAGACTTGGAACTCCCTCCCGACCCACCTGCGCCTGACCCAGGACCACCTCGCCTTCAGGAGGCAGCTCAAGACCTGGCTGTTCGAGCAGTAGTGGACCCCCCCCCCCCTCCCTTAGCGTCTTGAGACCCTCCGGGTGAGTAGTGTGCTATATAAATGCTTTGATTGATTGATTGATTGATTGAATGTCGATTCCCATTTCAGATGTCAAACTCATTAACTTTTCATGAAATGTTTTTGTATTTCGAGTGATACTTCGACATATAAACAACAATTCGACTTCACTGAAAGTGTTTAGCCTGTCCAATCCCACTTTTCCAGCACTCAATTATTTTAATTCAACTCTTAATTAAAAAATATCCAATACTTTCGGCTGTGAATTTGGCTTTTCTATTTCTCGGGACCTTCTCTCTATTTCTTCCGGAGATACTACAGTAGAACTTCTTGTACCTGCGGATGTTTCCATCCGTAGCTCTCTCGAGATTCCAGGAGTGTTTTTCCTGATTGAGTCACCCACCGGTTCCCTTATAGGTAAATCCATCAGGGAAATCACTGACTCGCATTCACTTCTTTGAACCTCAACTATCAAGGGTTCTTTTCCAGATTGCACTACAGGTGTAGGCAGAGAGGGAGTTTTTGGACAGGACTGTTTCTCTCCATATAATTGAACAACAGGACCTATGGTTACCGGAATGGTCAATGCTTCAGGATTAATATTCAACTGGGAGATTTTCTGAATTAGTTCACTTGTCTGTTTATTTATGGCTTCTCGTTTCCTCTCCTGCAGCACTTTTTCTAACAATGTTTCATGCACTACTTGCAGAACCAAAGGTGGTTTTAAGAACGGGGCGCTAGGGTTGACTCTATTTGCTTCTTCATGGTTAGGTGGCGGATTTTTCATTAACAAATCCTCCAAGTAGTGGTCATCATATGATTCGCCACTAGTCATTACATTTCTCGTTTTCTAGGTGCACTTGCTTCCTGACTGATCCTTTAAAGTCAGTACAGGATATCATCTTTCTACTAACATAGACTGTCTCCATTTCTTCATTTGCTTATCTCTTTAGGAAATCTAGGATAAAATATACTTCAATTCCTATCGCTTCTGGGTCTATCTCGCTCGAAAGCCTGAGTTTCCCATTCTGCTAATGTTTCGTACTGGGTTAATCTAGGTCTGAGATCTAACTCATTCATGCGTGTTCTCAAATTATACAAAATGTTACCATTAAAAGTACCATGCTCTGGAAATGCCAAAACACCATCATCTCTTGTGTACTCTGTCCAATTCTCTAACCACACACAGGTGTGGTAGCCCCTTTCTACCATCATGTATGATGCGGGCATATTTGGTGGAGGAATAATAATCCCTTCTCTAGTTTTAATCATTTTGTCCTTCTTTAAAGAAATTTTTAATTCTTTTAAATAGCAACATTTTTCTCTCTCCTCCGTACATGATATGAGGTCTTCCCCTTATGTATTGTTCATGCACAAACCTGTGTACCTCCTATCGGGTCTGTTTCCTATAATTGCTGAATCTATATGCCACATATGATTTGCACCGATAAATTCAATATGCTGCTACCCTCAATTGTTTACTAAATGCTTGACCAATACCAGCTCGTTCCTTATTTTCGAGAACTAATCAGTGATTTGAATTCAAATAACTTTCGACCAATGATTGTGCGGATTTTCTTGTGAGACAAGTTCTCATGCTCCAGCACTCACCCCTCCTTTACAATTACGCACCCGCTGTCTCAACCAATACCAGCGCGGCTCTTGGTGACGTCAGCGCAGCTCCGCAACTGACTCCCTTCTTTGCAAGGTTATACGTAAACTAATTTCTCTTCACTTTTAAATGCACTTTTCATTAACGTAAAAACAATCACCACTGTGCCTAAGTGGCTAAATTCAAAGAGAAAGATGATTTTGCCTTCACAGCGAGTAAAACCTTTTCCGCTAACTCTTCATACACTGCAAATAGATCCCTTCCGCCTACTCTTCACACAAGCATTAGAGAACCTTTTACTCCCTCAGGCTTACCCTTTCTAGGTGATTATAAGGCCAAAGTTTCACCAGTGAACTCTTTTACTGTTATTTATTCACACATTTATACATGAAAAAATCCCTAATCAGTGCTTTCAGTTTTACCTAACCATGCACTTATTTCCTTAGGCAAGTGACCTCACTACAGTGTGGCTTCCATTTAACACCCACAATTCTGCCCCCGGGGATTCAAAACAAACATAGAACAATATGGACAGGTTTTTGGTTAATACATAAAATCAATATAAAATCAATAATTTATTACACGACTAACTACCTATCTTAATTAAACCCTAACCATCTATCTGCTACCAAAAGAATACTGATAGAGCGCGGGCTCACCTGCCCGAGATTTTACCATACTCACCTGGGCCCATAAACAGATACACACTTCTGAACAGGTAATCCTACGCTATCCCATTTTGGGTTACTCGAGTTACTGTTAGTAAGAAGCCTATTGTAAAGCTTCCCCAGCTTACTAGAAATGTTGCATTTTGCATCGTTAATAAGACGAAGCATGTTTATTAGTGAATTACAGTTTATTTCGAGAGGACTGATTACAAGCAAGTCTCTTTACAAGTGAAATCTTGCTCCATCAGACGGTGCTGCCTGTGCTGCCCCATTTGCCAGAACATTGAAACCAGGTGTTGGAGTTGCCCTCCGTTGTGCAGTATGCCCTCCCTTTGCACCTGAGATGGATTGCTGTGGGATTTGTGCGCCCTGACTTGGAGGCTCACTCTCGACGATCTTGCAATATGGCAGTATGGGCTGCTCTTGGCTGGGTGATGCTGTAAGTACTGGGGGCCCCTGGGAACTGAAGTGAGGGACGGCGGCTCTGAACAGGACCTGCTCAAGGTGACCGAACATTGGCGCCTGGCCGCGGAAGCTACACTCAGTTTACAGCCCAGGCCCGTGGAGGGAGTTCCGTGGGGCAGAGAGGCGGGGTGGGGGAGGGGCAGTTTGGGGGTTATATTTACTATAACGTATTCTGCCTTTGTGTGGGGAGTATTAATAAGGGTCAGGGCGAGGTTCCTTTTTAAACTTCGCAACAATTGGTGGATCCTGAAGGGAGATATATAATGGTTGTGCGTCATCTTAATGGCAGAGATGTCATGCTAAGCAACATATATTCACCCAATAAAGAACTGCCGGCTTATTATCAGTGTTTATGATTGGGGATTTTAAATTTATTACTGACGTTTCCCTGGATAGGTGTCATCCTCCTCTTCTGGATGCCCCTATTAATAAGGTTTCTAAGGCTAGAAGGAATTGGCAGCATAGATGGGGGTTAGTTGATACATGAAGGGCACATCACCCAGGAGTGTGTGATTATTCCTTCTTTTCAGCACTGCAAAAACTTTATGTATTGTGTTCCCCAGATGTACATGCAGCAGTCAAGCACAGTGAGTACCTTACTAGAACACTCTCAGATCATGACCCATTATTAGTGCAGATCCACTGGGCCCGAACGCGCCCTACAGTCCTGATATGGCGCCTAGCTCCAGAGCTGTTAGAAGACCAGGCCTTCCATGCGGTAGTGAGGGATGGTGTTAATCAGTACTTCCTCAAGAATGCTGTCACAGCGTTCTCAACTGCCGTAGAAAGGGATGCTTTTAAGGCTGTACTACGGGGTCATGTATTACCAATCGGATGCGTAGGAAGCTCCTGCAGGGTATAGAGAGCGCGGACCGGCGCCTGCATGAAGCTGAACAGGTTCGACCTGGGCATCCTGAAAGGCAACAGACCTTCAAGATTCAAGATTTCTTTATTTCGGTTAATAAAAACCATTAAAAAAGTGCAAAATTCATAGTTACACATGTTAAAATTATAAAAATTATGCACATGATTACAATTCAATATTTACAGAGTGAGATAATAAAATCTTGATACAAAACAGAATAAAATGGTTATCATAAGTCCATAAGCCAACCGCATTTGAGACCGTACACAGTACACAGAACACAGAAATATTAAATAGATAGGTTTGGTTTGGGCGATTTCACCCTACAAATGAATTCAGCTAGGGAAGTCTCTTTTTGCTTAGGCGAGCTGCCGCTACCAACAGAGCTTGATGGAGGCGAGGGAGGAGGTTGTCACGAGGGCTGAGAGGTGCACTGTTTTGATTATAATCAGTACATAGCACGCGCTCATGCAGAGCGTGATATATCTGGGGCAGTTCTGGCTTGGCTAGGTAACTCCACCAGATGGGGAGTGGTCATTTTAGAATTGTGTACCCCAATGGAGATAATTGCTATACTCAGCAGGGGATTAATGTCCAATTTCTCGCTTATTATTCGAATCTCTATCGAAGTAAAGTGATGCCAAATGCTGATGCTCTTGTTTTTTTTTTAGATACAACCGAACTTCCAACACTAGACAGGACGCAAGCAGAGATGCTAGGCCAAGATATCACAATTAGGGAAAATTAGAGGAGCGATCAAACATATGCCACAGAAGAAGACCGCTGGGGCAGACGGCGTGCCGATTGAGTTTTATTTGACTTATGAAGATCTTCTGCCTCCTAAGTTGATAGTACTCTATAATGAAGCGAAGCATGCGGGACAGCTGCCTGCCACCACTCACAAAACCTTTATTATACCCCTCCTGGAGCCGGGGAAATCACCCTCTGATAGTACCGCTTATCGTCCACTGTCCATGCTAACTATTGAATATAAGATTTTTAGCCGTATCTTAGCGACACGGCTGCTCCCACGTATGACCCATTTAGTACACAGTGAACAGGCGTGTTTTATCCCAACAAGAAATACAACCATAAATGTGAGACGCCTGCTTCATTTATTGGAAGCAGACATTTACTTGAAAGCAACCGATGCCATTTTGTCGGTTGATATTGAGAAAGCATTGGATAGCTTGGAATGACCTTACTTATTTCAAGTGATGCGCAAGTTTGGCATGGGGGATGATTTTGTTGATTAGATGCCATTGTTGTACAAGCGTTCTACTACTCGGGTAAAGACAGTGGGCCTGTACTGTGAGTCATGGGATGAGGCATGGATGTCCGCTCTCCCCTCAGTTATTTGCCCTGGCTATAGAGCCCTTGGTGGCTCAGGCCAGGACGGGGCAGAAATATGCAGGTTTCTGGGTACATGGAAAAATCCATCACATTGCCCTTTACGCCAATGATCTACTCATATTTTTAGCCAATAAAGCTGATGCCCTCATTGGAGCAAAGCAATTCTTCAGGATCTTGGGACTGTTGCTGGACTTAAGGTTAATTGGGAGAAGTCTTGCCTGTTCCCTGCTGCCCCATTGGCTTGTGGCCTTCGGATCACAGATGGAGTACAGTGGCAGTATCATTGCCTGCCCTTTCTGGGGACCCAAATCTATCATACACAATCAGATTTATTGGAGGCTAATGTGGGTCGAGCCATTCTGGGTTTTAATAGTAACATTGACTTTTCGGGGACCCTGCCTCTCTTGGTGGCTGGTTGAGTGGCTCTCTTCAAGATGGTGACTCTCCCCAGACTCCTGTACTATTTCTGCATCCTCCTGGTCTGGATACTGGCGTCAGTTTTTAAATAGCCCCAATCAATGATTATGGTGTTTCTCTGGTCTTTTGGTAGGTGAAGTGTAGTGCTGCAGACACTAATGAGGCCAAAATACAAAGTCGGCATGGCGGTCCCTAACTTCAAGACATATTATTTGGTGGCTCAATTGCAGTGGCTAACCCAGGCAGTAGCACTGGAGTTTAGAGGGTCGGATGATCGGGGGGAGCGGGATTCTGGCAGTTGCTCCCTCAAATCATTTTACAACTGCAGCTGAGGCTTAAGGTGGTCGCTAATGATTTCCGTACGTTTTGACTTTGTTGGAGCAGGAGCTAGAGGAGAGCGTGAATCGCATCTCCGTATGCCCATGAGATCCCTTTGGCCATGTGTATTGCTTTGCCGCATGGGGGCAGCTGAGCCGCATTGATTGACTGGCTAGAGAAGGGACTGTGTTCAATGGGGGACCTTTACGAGGACAGCACCTTGCTTCCCTTCTGTATACTCGGAAACAAGTACCACCTGTTTCATGGGGACGTTCGGTTCTATTCAGCCATCGTTGTTGCTATTCAAAAGCATTGGAAGGAAGTGTTATCTGAACTAAAAACTTTAATGGTCTGCCAGTATGTAGGATTAGTGGCGGGCACTTTTAAGGCTGTTACCTACCTCAATATGCATATGAGGCACAAAGCTCTAACACTGCTGCTGGCGCTGTAACATAAGTGGGAAGAGTATCTAGGCGAAGAACTTCCAGAGAAGGCGTGGGCGAGCTAGTTGAACAGGTGTGGAAAAGCACTAGAAATACTCACTTTCAACTGGCACACTTTTTTATTCTTCACAGGGCATATCTCACCCATGCTAAAATTAACACTTACTTCAGCACGGATACAGCATTGTGCCTGCGCTGTAATGGGGAGGGTGCAGATTTCTGCCACATGATGTGGGCCTGCCCACATCTTGGGTCATAATGGGAGGAGGTTGTTTCTCTGCTGTGTGAAGTCACTGAGAGGGACGTGGAGCCCACAATAGATCTTTGTTTGCTGCTCTGGTTTCCCCACACCTCTAAGAACAAGATCACTTATAAGTTCTTGGATTTAGTTCTTCTCTTCGCTAAAAGAGATATTACCGCGCATTACAATCCAAGAAGGGTCCAAGTTTCCAGAGATGGAAGGATGAATTCCTTAAATGGGCAGAAAGTAAAGGCACAGTTAGGGTGCAATTGGCTCGCAGAGCGAATAGCTAGAAAGCTTAGGAGGCTGCAAGGGCTTGCAAGCGTTAGTGTTACTGCTGAAGATCCCGGATGCTGATCAGGAGATGGCCCCCGCGGTAGGGGATTATATTGGATTGCCCTGACTTAGGAGTATTCTTTAATTGGTTACCTCTACCAGGGGGTTTCCAGAATTTCTTATCCTCTGATGTTGCAGAATTCCCTGATACAGAACATCTGTGATGTGCCCTCTTAGGGCTATACCTAGCTTTGACCATACAGCTTACTATGTGCTATACGCCGGGGAAGGGGGGAAGGATAAGTGGGGGTTATTTAGTATTGTATTTTTAAGTGTGCAGCACAGGTATCTATTGCATGTTTTCATAGATAATTGACCAAGTTTGCTATGTCTGCTTTCATTTATCTTGCTGACAGTTCCATACATTATGTTGTGGACTGACATATGACCGCTGTGGCTAATAGCTCTGTCAATTGTGCCTGGGTTCGGCCAGGGAGTTGCGATGGTAATTGAGTACCTGCTTGCCTGTATTATTCTGATCATGATGGACTGGTTTTGTCTTGAAAATAATAAAAATACTTTAAAAAAAGAGGTGCGGCAAGACGGGTACAGAAAGAGGCAACAGAAGTGCAGAAAGAAGCAACAGAAGTGCAGAAAGAGGTAAGAGAACTACATAAAGAGGCAAGAGAATTGTATAAACAGGCAAGAGAGATGCAGAAAGAGGGAAGAGGGGTGTATAAAGAGGCAAGAAGTATACAAAAAGAAGCAAGATAGGTGTGAAAAAAAGCAAGAAAAGTACAGGAAGAACTAACAGAGGTGCAGAAAGAGCCAACAGGGGTGCAGAAAGAGGCAAGAGAAGTTCAGAAAGAAGCAATAGAGGTACAGAAAGAGGCAAGAGAACTGCAAAAAGAGGGAAGAGGGGTGCAGAAAGAGGCAAGAGTGGTACAGAATGAAGCACTATAGGTGCAGAAAGAAGCAATAGAGGTACAGAAAGAAGCAAGAGTGGTGCAAAGAGAACCAATGAAGGTGCAGAAAGAGGTAAGAAGGGTGAAGAAAGAGGCAAGACAAGTGCAGAAAGAAGCAACAGAAATACAGAAACAGGCAACAGTGGTGAAGAAAGAGGGAAGAGGGAGGCAGAAAGAGGGAAAAGGGGTGCAAAGAGAAGCACGAGAGGTGCAGAAAGAAGCAAGCGATGTGCAGAAAGAAGCAGGAGATGTGCAGAAAGAAGCAACAGATACGCAAGAAGAGGCAAAATGTGTGCAGAAAGAAGCAGGAGTAGTGCAGAAAGAAGCAAGAGAAGTACAGAAAGAAGCAAGCGAGGTGCAAAAATAGGCAAGAGAATTGCAGAAATAGGCAAGGGTAGAGAAAGGCAAGAGAAATGCAGAAAAAAGCCAAAGAAGTACAGAAAGAGGCAAGAGAGGTGTAGAAGAAAGAAGCAAGAGAGGAACAGAAAAAATCAAGAGAGGTGCAGAAAGTAGAAGAGATATGCAGAAGAGGTAAAACAGGCACAGGCACAGAAAGAAGCAAGTGTGGATTGCGCACCTTTAGTACCAATCTAACACCCACATTTAGCAATAAGGTTAACATTCAGGTTTGTAAAGGGCCTTCCACCACACTGGAACACTTGTCGCTGCATTTTTGGTAACGTTTGAGACGTTTGAGCTAGAAAGAGATTTTTTTTGTGTTCAATTCAGCAGATTATGCAGCAGATTATGGATTATGTGGCAAACACAGTAAATGTATAATTATGCAAAAATCGGTGAAGCCGAACAGTCACATAATTCCAGTGGCCCTGCTCATACCTCTGACTAGGTCCAGGAGTGTTCCTCAGTCGTTCCTTATTTTTTTGTCTCATTGAGTTGATAGTTTAGCTTTTATGGAAATGAGGAAAACTAAACCTGAGGTTATCACACCACAACACAGACTACCATACCACATAATTACTTTCTATAACACATAATCCTGCTCTACATAATTCCTATATACTAAATACCACATACTTTCTATCTATGTAATTTCACTGCACAACATTCCACATAATTCCACTACACACAACCTACATTCACTCCACTTGTTATATAACCCACTGAGTTGTCTCGTGCAGCATGCAAGTTTTCGTTAGCCTGTGTAACTGCATTTTGTATTTCGTAACCCATATTAGACAGCTTGGGCTGTGTTCGCACCAGGCCTCAGCATTCAGATTTGCTTACCTCAGCAGAGCTCTGTATTTCGTTATTATTTTCTCTTTCAATCAAGATTGTTACCCGACTTCCTAATGAACAATTATTCTCTTTCTCATACCATTCTCAATGTATATACTCTGCTCCCACGTTAGGAGATACTGAAACTTGGCACAGTGGCCTTGGATTGTCAAAAAAAGTCACCCATCTGGCAGGTGTTAGCTCTTCTCTGTGCCTCTTTTGTATGTGCCCGGCTCAGGCCTGTAGTTTTCCACGAGAGACATGACCAAAGTCTCCAAATGGTTTATCATGTATTAGCAAACGTTGGGGGGTCAGTCCCTTGGCAAAAATCTTTGGGTGAAGGTCTGATCAGACTCCTCTGCAGAGTATTGGAAATAAACATGTAAGTTAAATTCCCTACTTTCTGACCAAATCTTCGTTTGGAAAGGCATATTAGGTGTTTTTATATAACCCATGGGGCCCTAGAGGGCCCCGTCCTTCAGTTGGTGCCCAAACAGGGACCCCACGAAGTGTGGCCCCATCACCCATAATCAGGTTGCAGGGGCCTGGGTGGTGTCTGGTCAGGCGGATAGGGCCCCACATCCATAGGGCCGAGCTTGGTACTCGCAGCTGCCCTGCCCCTCCGATCGGGCGGATCCTCGGCTAGTGGTCACCGGCTGTAGTCCTTAAGAGGCGAAACCTTGGAGTACACTGTTTGGTCCAAAGAGTCGGTAGTGGAGAATAATTTGACTCAGCCTGAGTGCACCAGGTGAGTATCTTGGTTCTTGGGAAAATGGTGCCATTCTTGGTCGGCACAAGCTTTTGGGCTGTCCTGATGTAGTCTTCGGACTGTCTTGTCTGCAGTTTCTGAACTGCCTTGTTTGAAAGACACAAGTCAACTAGCTGTGACTTGGTATGGTTTAACAGCGTCTTGGTTTGTATCAGTGGTTTTGCGGGCGCTTGTAAAGGACACTGAGTGCTTGCGAGCAGCCTTACGAGCCAACTGGTAATTTGGCTTGCGTATTGAAAAGGTCTGGGGCTGTTGGAGCACAATCTGTCAGGCCAATTGGTAATTGGCATATGTTCAAAAAGGTCTGGGGTTAAAGCCTGTCCCCTTGAACTTGGTATGGTGTCTTGAGTTGTTGTCTTGAACGTGATGCAGCCTTAGGGCTACCTTGTGATGTGCTCGTGTCTCTGGGTGTTGTGTGGTCTACAGGCTAACGCTGGTGATAAGGGTGGGAGAATGTGTGTTTGAGTGAGGAGCGACTGTGCTGTCCAGACAGTTGTTTGGCTCTTGAGTTACATTGTTACTTTATCTTTTGTATTACAGTTGTGGGTATTGTTTGTCCTTTAGGGACAGTGCATGTGTCTTGTATCAAGATGCCTTGCTTTAGTAAGTTAGGATGTTTTGGATGTCAATGTTGTTCTACTGATGCTCGGTTGGAAGAGAGACAGCCCGCACCTCTGAAAGATACTCCAAATTTTTACATATATGTCAAGCATGGCATTGGCCCTACTATGATTAGCACATTGTGGAATAAATATACAAGGGACAATGTTGAGCTGCAATGGCCACTTACTGGTTCGTTGGATGAGCAGAAAATACATTTCCTGCAGGAAAAATTGTTTGCTAAAAGAATTAGGCAGTCCATGTTTGATTCTTTGAGAGTATGGCAGAACTAATCTAAGCAGTGACACATGCAAGCAGAGAAGGAGGTTGGAAAAACACAGGCACAAACCATTATACAGAAGGTAGTAGCCTACGAAAGGGAAAAGACCGAGAGAGGCATAGAGTGCGCAGACAGGAAGTTTTTGCTGCTGACTGACAAAAGTTATGTTGTTAGGGAAGAAGGAGATGAGATTGTTAATGATCTCTTGGACTCTCGCCCCCCACCACCCTATGCGCCACAGCAGATATATCCTACAGTTCCAATATCCCTGTCCCCATCCTTGACTTCTGGACCTTTCTCCTCTGATGTTCATGGCACTGCTGCCTCTGCCCCAGTCCCATTTGATTCTGCGGCCTCAACCTCAGTTCCCCTTGTCTCCTTTGTATCTCCATCGGCCACAGGGGCGACACTACCACTTCCACTGTCTTGTCTCTTCCCTCTCCTGCGCCGTCCCTTGGCTCCGCCTCATCCACTACGCTCCATTTTACACCTATGACTTAGTCCTCTTACATGATGGTGCCTGCTTCTGCATCCGCCTATTCTTCTGTGAGTATGGCACCACAAACACCGCACTGAGACACCTGCACATGGAATTTCTGGAGCCAATTGGGCAGCAGGCAAGACTGCATACAAAAGATGTTGGTGCGCTCTGCTGTGGGTACTGAGGAGAAACAGATGGTGGCGAATCAGGCAGGTCAGGTCAATGGGACACCCGGTCTACGGTGTGGAGGATGTGTGATGTGTGGAGTGTGATGAAAGATTATGAGCCCTTTATACAGCAGCATGTCCATAAACACATGTCGGCCACACTCATAGAATTGTGGTAACAGTGTTTCCATGGTACTGCACTACAGATTATCTAAGACACATGAGACAGAGTGTATGTTACAGACGTGGCTCCGAATGAGGTTTTCAGTAATGTGTCTACATTGGTGGCTTACCTCGACAGGTTACTCCAGAAGGTTTCAATGATAGGGACGCAGCACCACATGAGGGAAGTCCATCCTATTTAGTGCGCTGGGGATACTCAGACGTGGGTCCCAGGCACTCCACACCACTGGAGTCAAGCTAGCCGGGCTGATGAGAGGTGTTACCTCGAAACCGGTCCGGTCCTCGGATGCTTGATTCCGTTCTGGGAAGGACATGGCTTTTGTAGTTCGGACTGGACTGTTCCCATGGGGCACAGGGTCAGAGCTGATTTGCATATCGCCATTGTCTAACCCAGGGTGGTGTGGAGTGCAAAAAAACGATGGATTTGGGCACAGATCTTTGGACTGGGGTGAATGTGTGACATTGATCCACATTCTGTCCATCACCTGTTTTGTTTGCAATTACCGCCATAAGTGCGCTGGGGATACTCAGACGTGGGTCCCAGGCACTCCACACCACTGGAGTCAAGCTAGCCGGGCTGATAAGAGGTGTTACCTCGAACCAGGTCCGGTCCTCGGATGCTTGATTCCGTTCTGGGAAGGACATGGCTTTTGTAGTTCGGACTGGACTGTTCCCATGGGGCACAGGGTCAGAGCTGATTTGCATATCGCCATTGTCTAACCCAGGGTGGTGTGGAGTGCAATAAAACGATGGATTTGGGCCCAGATCTTTGGACTGGGGCGAATGTGTGACATTGATCCACATTCTGTCCATCACCTGTTTTGTTTGCAATTACCGCCATAAGTGCGCTGGGGATACTCAGACGTGGGTCCCAGGCACTCCACACCACTGGAGTCAAGCTAGCCGGGCTGATGAGAGGTGTTACCTCGAAACCGGTTGGGTCCTCGGATGCTTGATTCCGTTCTGGGAAGGACATGGCTTTTGTAGTTCGGACTGGACTGTTCCCATGGGGCACAGGGTCAGAGCTGATTTGCATATCGCCATTGTCTAACCCAGGGTGGTGTGGAGTGCAAAAAAACGATGGATTTGGGCACAGATCTTTGGACTGGGGTGAATGTGTGACATTGATCCACATTCTGTCCATCACCTGTTTTGTTTGCAATTACTGCCATAAGTGCGCTGGGGATACTCAGACGTGGGTCCCAGGCACTCCACACCACTGGAGTCAAGCTAACCAGGCTGATGAGAGGTGTTACCTCGAAACCGGTCCGGTCCCCGGATGCTTGATTCCATTCTGGGAAGGACATGGCTTTTGTAGTTCGGACTGGACTGTTCCCATGGGGCACAGGGTCAGAGCTGATTTGCATATCGCCATTGTCTAACCCAGGGTGGTGTGGAGTGCAATAAAACAATGGATTTGGGCCCAGATCGTTGGACTGGGGTGAATGTGTGACATTGATCCACATTCTGTCCATCACCTGTTTTGTTTGCAATTACCGCCGTAAGTGCGCTGGGGATACTCAGACGTGGGTCCCAGGCACTCCACACCACTGGAGTCAAGCTAGCCGGGCTGATGAGAGGTGTTACCTCGAAACCGGTCCGGTCCTCGGATGCTTGATTCCGTTCTGGGAAGGACATGGCTTTTGTAGTTCGGACTGGACTGTTCCCATGGGGCACAGGGTCAGAGCTGATTTGCATATCGCCATTGTCTAACCCAGGGTGGTGTGGAGTGCAAACAAACGATGGATTTGGGCCCAGATCTTTGGACTGGGGTGAATGTGTGACATTGATCCACATTCTGTCCATCACCTGTTTTGTTTGCAATTACCGCCATAAGTGCGCTGGGGATACTCAGACGTGGGTCCCAGGCACTCCACACCACTGGAGTCAAGCTAGCCGGGCTGATGAGAGGTGTTACCTCGAAACCGGTCCGGTTCTTTGATGCTTGATTCCGTTCTGGGAAGGACATGGCTTTTGTAGTTCGGACTGGACTGTTCCCATGGGGCACAGGGTCAGAGCTGATTTGCATATCGCCATTGTCTAACCCAGGGTGGTGTGGAGTGCAAAAAAACGATGGATTTGGGCCCAGATCTTTGGACTGGGGTGAATGTGTGACATTGATCCACATTCTGTCCATCACCTGTTTTGTTTGCATCCTATTTATCATCCTGAAATACCAGAATTGCAAAACTCCACAAATACAGTATTAAGACAGCGAGTCAATGCCTGGTTTCGGGAGCAATGGATCTATACTCCTTCAATAAGGAGTGTGGTCCTTTTCCTAAAGAGCCAATTACCGGACCCAAGGAAAAACCCCACTGCATATCACAAAGAATTGACAGAGGCGGCCTCCTCCACAGTGATGACGTTAGCTGATATAACGTTTTTTTTTACTTCTTAGTACCAGTAGATATATTTACACAGGTCCACACCTAGGATCATGTGCTGGAATTGGACGGTACATGGTACGAGATTAGAGCATGGGATAAGGAGCACAAACCCAGTGAGTAGCCAAAGGCAGAGCTATTGTATTTACCGGAGCGTAGTATCGCCTGTATGCCTGTATCCCACAGAAGGAAGTAGGTTGGGATAAGTTGACAGCGTGTCACCAGAAGAAGGATGAGAGAGTGTCAGATTTCTTTACTAGATTTGAAGGGGTGGTCCTAGATTTTAGCGACCAGGATTTGTCACAGGAGGGTGGAGTATGTTTGTTTGTGAACTGATTTGTCACTAACTTACTCCCTGAGGTTGCCACTAGGTTGCAGGCTTCAGAAGGCACTTGGACGACATCTTCCCCGTCAGTTATATTGAGTATTGCACAGTATTATGAGCATAGAGAGAAGGAGGACAAGGAAAAGGTAGAGTAGAAGTCGAAGGATTTGAAGATGAGGGTGTTGATGAAGCAGGTTGCAAGCAGAAGAGGTAGAGGACAAGGTTCAGTTTAGGGTCCACGGCCACCCCGAACAAACCAGGGTGGCGCTTCAGGTGTTCCTGTGAGACCCAACCAATGTATGTACTGTAAAAAGGAGGGACATTGGCGGAATGAGTGTACAGAATTGTTGCAGAAAGGTGGGGCTCCGAGAGATCAGGTTTTTTTAGGCAGAGGGTGAAGAGTAGGAGGCCGGTCCCACGACAGGCAGAGCGAGAATTATTTTGATGACCCTCGGGTAAGACAGTACTAGTACGACGACTATGACATGGATGAAGTTACGGGATTGTCTCACAGCTAGGACAGACAGGGGCAGGGTATGGGACCAGTTCAAGTGCCTGTAGATCAGTGTGGACCGTACGTTACTGCAGATTTACAAAGTACTTCCGAGAATATTCTAGCCAATACAGGGCCATGATTAGCTCTGTGTCTGGTTCACTGGTCCCGGGAGCAGCTCTGTCCGGCCAAAACAATGTTTCGGTGGATTTCTCAGGCGTACCATTTGTTAACCCCATTTCCAAGACTCTTGCTTTGACTATCGGTCCCTATACCGTTGACTCAACATTTCTACTAACGTCCATCTGAGATACATATTCTTTCTGCTTTTCATGAGTCATAGTGACGACTGTGGACAAGTGTTCTGGAGTTTTTATTGAGCATGTTGAAATAAATGTTGTACCCATGCATACAGAGTAACGCAGGTCATGTTGATAGATTTAACATTTCTGTTCATGGAATTCACCAGTCCCCAGAATGCTCTAGCATCGGATCTTTTTGCGGTATGTAATAATTTTGTCCAAAAGTTATTTTCTTCAGTTTTTCTAACGATCCTGATTTGTTTTTTGTATTTCCTTTTTAGAAGGCGTACTTCATCCCATACCTTGGACCGTGGACTCGGCGTTGAGCCTTTCGGAGGGCCTTTCTTAGGTGCTTTCTCAAGCTTCGTGATATTTGACTCAAATTGCTGTTGTTATGTTTTCGGTTTTTAGATGTACGATTGGTTAGTTCTCCTGCTTCGGATAGTATTTCCAGAAAAGCGGTCCATGTTTCTGAAGCCATTTTATTTTCTAGCTCAAGAGATATCATTACATTTTTGGCTTTTAAAGCGATGTCCGGTAGACTGTTAAATGTCCACCTTAGACATTTCAGAATAATTGTTGATATTTCCCCATCAATGGCTGGGGCTTCTGGATGTTTAAATTATGTTATTTTAAGTTCAATATGCTGAGCTGAATGATCACTATCGACTGAACATTAAATTTGGAAGCTGGGTTTTTTCCCAAGAACTGGGAGAGTTACTATTGTGTAGTCTAAGTGTGGGCGCATAATCTGTTCCGCTCGCGGATTTTGCGGATTTTCAGCAATTTTGCGATCGGCGAATCGTGCAAAATTGCTGAAAAATCCGCCTGCGAGCGGATTTGTAGATTTTTTCAATGCAATGGCATCTTTGTGGATAAATATGCAGGCAGGATTCATTCTGGCATGATGCTCCTGTCAAAAAAATTAAACTTCAACCGGAAGCACTTACAGATATAAGCAGGTGCCCGAGTTGAAGCTCAAATTCAGCGGCACAATTTAATCAGCCCAAACAACTAGTGAGTACGGTCCAGGTGTGCTTCCTCTCCATATCTACCGACTAGGATTAGATGTAATCCTTGATGGAGGTCTTTGCATCCACGAGTTTCTCGAGCTCAATCCCTGTGTTCTTCCTGTGACCAGGAGGCTGCTTTCTTCTCATCTGCTACTCTGATCGGTCTCTGACCCTTACAAGAGGCATGTGAACTCGCATGGAAGCCCCACCGGTTTGGCCCCGCCCCACACACACTACGGTATGCAACATATTCCAGCCCTTTCCTCACTATCATGGACTGCTCACTCGAGGGACCTCGGCGCCTGTCGGCGCAGTGGTAAAGTTACAGACACACGTGGTCACTAGAGACAACTTTTGTGGGCCTTTACGCGGTTGTAGTGTAGCAAAAGCACTATACATTTACCCAACAAGGTAGCACTTACTGATTAGCCAGTAGAAAGTACTCCAGTTGAGTAGAGGTATGGCACAACCGGTGGCATCATCGTGGATAATATGCAGGCAGGATTCATTCTGGTACGATGCTCCTGTCACAAAAATTAAACCTTAACAGGAAGCACTTACAGATATAAGCAGGTGCCCGAGTTGAAGCTCAAATTCAGTTGTGCATTATAATCAGCCCAAACAACTAGTGAGCATGGTCCAGGTGTGCTTCCTCCCCATATCTACCGCCTACAATTAGATGTAATCTTTGATGGAGGTCTTTGCATCCACGAGTTTCTCAAGCGCAATCCCTGTGTACTTCCTGTGACCAGGAGGCTGCTTCCTTCTCATCTGCTGCTCTGATCGGTCTCTGACCCTTTATAAACAAGAGGCATGTGAACTTGCATAGAAGCCCGCCCGTTTGGCCCCGCCACACACACACTAGGGTATGGAACGTCTTCCCACCCTTTCCTCACTATCATGGACAGCTCACTCGATGGACCTCGGTGCCTTTCGGAGAGGTGGCAAAATTACAGACACACGTTGTCACATATTTGTGCAACTGCCCAAAAAATTGGCAGGAAAATTCGAGAACTCGTGGACTTTTTTGCCATTTCGTGCGACTTTGCGTACCGCAAATTTGCAAATTTTGCCCATATTTAGTGTAGTCCAGAGTTGAGCTCGAATGAGGGCCAATATAAATACAATTGGCAGGTCTATCTTGTTTTATTCTTCCATTTAAGGCACGCATGCCCAGATGTTCAAGTTCTCGTATCAATTGCTGGCCTGTTTTTTCATTGCGGTTTTGTTTGAGAAACAGCTGCGCTTCTACAGCCCTAATTTTGTTTGCTGCAAGGATGTTATCTTCCTATTCTTGAGGATGCAATTAATTTGCATTGAAATCCCCAGTGAGAATTATCTCCCAGGTTGGGTGTTATCAACGGGATTCCGTGATGACATCTATAACTTTCTTGAAGAGATCTTTTTTTAAATTAGTTTTCGGGTGCGCATAGATGTTAATTAGAATAATGGCGCTTACCCCTGAATGTTTGCCCAGATCCATTCTTAATATTTGCATGGTTGGAGTTGTCAATATCACCTGAGTTGTCGAGATTTTTAATGATGTTGAGATGTAAACATCAAGACCCCCTTAGCTCTTCTGTGTTGCGGCGTTCTTGTTGCATTAACTTGATATCCTATCCAACCTGGGACAGCAACAGGGGCTGTCAGCCAGGTTTCTTGTAGCATAACTATTTCGTAGTCATCCCAAGGATGCTGTCTTTCCTTTCCTGAAGGATTCCTTTTGCTCCTGCGATGTTCCAGGATAGGATTTTTATGGAGGAAGGTGCTGTTTCTCCAGCTAGGCTATAATTTCATTCTCCCTGTCCATTCCTTTGTTGATATATATTTTCCCCTTCTGCACCTTTTGCACCTCTTAGTACCGAGGGAACTTTGTTTTTTCCTGGCCTTTTGTTTTGGGAAAAAATGGAGACGGTCAAAAAAACAAGAGAGTGAGGGAGAAGGCACTCTTAATCCCCCATTTAAATACACAAAACCAACGAAAGAGTGGCTATCTGAAAAAACATTTCGTTACGTGCACTGCATCACCAAATGTGATGCAGTGTGCGCAACGAAATTCATTTTATTTATTTATATGTTTACTTACCTGTTAAACTCCGTTATCCAGACATTACTACCCCCCACCCTGCCCTTGCCCCTCTCCATGTCACCACCCTGCAGGTACTCCCACCACCGTCCGTGGATGCCCTGAGGTTACCTTTGTTGAGGTGCATAGTAATTCTTTTGTAGATTTCTGGGTTCCTAGTTGAGATATTGATGATGATTTATTCGTTATTTCTTTGATGAGTTTAAATGTTGCATTTTTTGCTTGCAGTGTCTCCTTGTTATTTAATGCTGATCGGGACTCCATCCATGGGTCAAACAAATCGCCTGTGTTAAAAGAAAGTTCATTTCTTTCTAAGAGGCATCCTTCCTTGTCTTGGTGTTAAGTGATTTTTTTAATTTTCCTTGCCGGTACCATTCCTGTTACTGTTGATTATTGTGCCTACGTCATATATTATATCTTGGGTATTTGGAGAGTGATGTTTTGTTGCCCCGGGTTGGTCCCTGACGGTTTCACAGATCGAGGTTGATGTTAAAATTATTCTTGCATGATTTGTATTTGTATTTACCTCGACATCAATGTGGTCCAATGTACTATCCGAGATACAGTCTGGGTTTTTACACTGTACTTGTTCCATCGCGAAGCCATTATCTCCGGGTTCTGTGTGTACTTGTGCTTGTGTTTGAATTAACTGTATATTATTGACCCCACAAAGCGGCTTTTCATCCACGCAAACAGTTGATTTAATCTTTTCTTGTGCTTGTTTTTCAGTTGTGTATGGGGCACTGTTAGCTGGATGTGCCGTTCTTGTGGCCATGATATTGTCTATTTTCTCATCCGTCTGAGGTGAATTTAGGTCATGGGAATCCAACAAAACATCTTGTTGGATTTGAATTCTTTTGAAGAGATTATTTCCCACACCTATGATTTTTAAATTGTAAAACTTGTTGTCTCAAACCTTTGTCAGCAGTATTTTTGGGGATGGTACATGTCACATACTATGATGAAACCTGTCGTTAAATTACTTGCAAAAATTTGCAGGGTCAAGTGAACAAAGTTCTCCCGGTGCCTCTAGATTGATGTCTTTTATGTTTGAGTTTGCCTCTCACAGGAATCAAGTCATCACATGCATACTGTTAGGTTTGAAAATCCCATTCATGTAATGCACTGGTTTCATGCTATATTAGGTTAGCAGTGTATGGCTAAATAGACGCCATTTGAATACACATAATGCAACCCACTGAGTTATGCCCATAATGTGCAGGTTTCAGTTAGCGAGTGTGACTCCATTTAGTATTTCGTAATCTCTATTAGGCTGATTAGGCTGTGCTCAAACTAGGCTTCATTATTTAGTATTGCTTGCCTCAGCAAAACACTGTACTACATTATCATTTTCTCTTCTGTTCAAGGCGGCTTCCTGACTACTAATGAATAGGCCATTCTGCCCTTGCATACCTATCCGAGTGTGTAGTTCTGCTCCCATGTTAGGAGACGCTGAGGCTCAGCATGGTAACCTGGAGTTACAGATAGGATGTACTCATCTGGCAGGTGGTACCTCATCCCCCTGTGCCTTCTTTGTTTATGCTCAGCCCAGGCCAGTAACTTTCCATTGTGGGTGTGGTTGGAGGCTCTTGGTAAGTATTGTGTTGCAGACTATTGGGGGGGGGTCAGTCCTTCTGAAGACATCTTAGGGTTCAGGTCAGGTAGGACTCCTCTACAGGGTATTACTAATAAAAGTATATTTGTATTCTCCACTGTTTGACCAACTCTTCATTCTTGGGAAGGCATGCAGGTAGTTGTAAGTAAACCGAGTGGCCCTAATGGCCACTTCCTTCAGTACTCTGCACAACTGGGTATTAAAAAACAAGGGGCATATTTACAAACCCATTGTGCCACCAGTGCAGCACTTTATATGATGCACTGGAGGCGATATGGGCTTACCCATATTTACAAGGCCAAGTAAAGTCACCCTGCATAAGTTTGGGCCCCTTTCATACATGACTCTGTGTGAATGTGGGGGTCCATGGGTGTTGCTATGGATGTTCCCATGCAACATCCACGGACCTTGATGCATTCCCTGAATTACAACATTTAGTAAAACTGGAAATGCTCCAGAATCCTAAGCCTCCTTAGGGGTGGCAAAGGAATGGCACAACTAAGAGAACTAATTTTATTTCTCCTTGTTTTTTCCTCTTTCTGTGCATGCTGCAATGAAAATGACAATAATTATTGTTTTTGTGGAGGAAGTTGTGCGCAGAAACAATCATCCCTGCAGCGCAGACATCCTTGCAAAAATGACACAAGTGTGCCTGTGCTGGCACAAGACAGCCAGTTGTGCACAATCACTGGGAAAGGCACAGGGATGTGGCGTATTGTTGTTATTACAACACATCCTTGTGCTTTGAAAATGACACAGCACAGTGCAGCTAAATGGCTTGTGGTGCCTTGCTGCATCATTTTCTTGCAGACAAGGCTCAATATCAGTACTCCTAGGTTTCTCAACATGCATTTTAGCTCACCATGTTGACGATACCAATAGTCATTGGTACCACGTAGGCATGCTACCAAATGGATCAAGTTGTATTTCAGGTTTTCATTCTTTGAACTTTCTCCATGAAATCTCTTGCTGTCACATTTGCAGATTCACTCGTGTCTTGAGAATGTTGTTTAATGCATAAGATAGGCCTGACAATTAGTCTGACAATTAGCTCTCAAATAAAGGATATGAATATAAATGAATGAACTGGTAAAATCTAGAGTCCTCAGAATCTGCTCTAGTTGATCGGCACTCAACGTCTGCTATATGTACAGGCCGTTCATCATTTCTACTACTTAGTCCAATAGGAAACAGAAGGGGAAAACACAGACCTTCTAAACATTTCTTCCAAACACTGAAGGCAGCTCCTCTTGCTTCTTTCACTTGAAAGAGATCAATAGTATCACCAATGATCTCTTTAGACTGGAGATGGTTAATACTGCAGTGTTCATAAATGTCTCTTGCTTTAACAACATCGCTGCTGTGGTTATTTTTCCCCTGTGCTGGAAATTGCCATTTTGCTGGTGTCATGACGAGCTCAGCTCGTCATCAGCACAGCTCAACTGTGCCTCATGACGAGCTGAGCTCGTCATGAGCATGGAAGGGGTTAAATTGATCCACTTGTTCGATCTGACCTCTTGATGATGAGGTATCATTCTTCATATGTGCTACATTTTGTAGAACAATATATCTTTATAATATATTTTGAAAACTTTAGATACATCTACTAACTCTTGCCATACATTTTTGCTTTTGGAAGGGACATCATTCACTTTACAAGTGCTTCTTCCAAAATTTTCTGCACTTCTACAGTTGCAATATTTTACTTGAAATCTAATGGTAAAAACAATACATAACTCTACCTTTAACACCATTCTGGAACTCAGTTAGAGGTACCTTCCCTGTCTTTGGATCCATACAGACTATAGTTTGGAATGGATGTATACATTTGATAAGCATTGTTTCATATACATTTAAATCTTGATTGTCTATTGGAATTGAATCTATTTCTAAATTGTTATGCACTGCTCTAGTTGGCCTTTTATTGTCCTTTAACTTAGTATAACAGTACTTACATGTTGGTGTCGTATAGAGCAGTCAAATTGTTCCCCTACAAATAAAGAAGTAGCAAATTCTCACCACTTATCATTGTTCTCATTTTTTGCACTTTAAATGCAAATCAACATTCTGAGTTTGACTTTTGTTGTGTGTGCATCAACAACAAATACAAACAAAGGGGTTCATTATGATGGTCCGTCCGCCATCGTCATGGGAATTGGGACCGGCCGCACAAGGAATAACAATGCAACCACCACAGTGGCAGTCACACTGGTCAGTTTACCGTTGCAGTGGATGCTACAAGCTGCATCACCCGCTGCAATGGTGAAAATGCAAGTTTTGTATTTCCCCGCACTACGTAGCAGGCACCATGCGTTTTCTGCCACATGGTGCAGGGAAATGTTGGGGTGCCCCCAAGTACAAAACTGGAGTGCCCCTGCTTAAGGGGCACCGGCTACGGGCCCCCCAAGTCAATCCCCACCAGCGTTTGAATGGAATCGTAATGATTGCCTGTGTAGGACCCATGGCGGAGGGGCTTTCCATCCGCCAGCACTCCGCCCGCCATCCTTATCTGGTGGGCGGAGAATGGCCGCATGATGGTGGTGCCGGTGGCGGGTTCACCGCCTTCGTAATGAGCCAGAGAGCTTGGTATCTCTGAAGAAACACTGTCAAACTTTCTAATCACTTCTTTGAAGTTATCAACAGTAATGCCTGTGTCCTATTCTGGTCGTGCTGCAGATACCAAGTCCTCATTTCACTATACTGCTCTTCATGATGAAGGAAATTAAACTGAACAATATAACAAACTCTTTGCACTTCTGCTACTGTACCATGCAAAAGAGCTCCATTAATTTATCCTAAACATAGGGCAGGACTTGTAACATAATCACTAGTTTTCGCATTTCAGAGTGGTGAACAGCTAAATTGATGAAAGTTGCTTCTGCACACTTACTTTGATTGGCATGTAAATTAGTATTCTTCCTAAATTTGCATGGATCTAAACCTTGCAACCTAGCTCTTATCTGCTTTCGACTTCCGCTGGGAAACATAAGTAGGACGTTTCTCAACATATCAAAAGATTCCTGCAGAACACTAAAAACACTGTTACAGTTCCATTTATATACAGGTGCCTGTCTAGACCTTCCCTGTACCTCTTCAACCATGACTTCCACTATATTTCTAGGTACCATCAACTCTTTTGAAATAGGTCAACCATCTTTCACCTCATATTATCGTCCACATTAGTCAACTGTATGCACTAATTTGTTCTCATGCAGGTAGTTTTCTTCTTTAAGAAAGGGTCAGCACTGGAAGTATGTAACCATTCACTGCTGAAAACTTTGCAAAAGTTAGTTCTGCTGACAAGTCTTTTCTTTTGGCTCTGTACCCTCATATACAATATTTTGTCTAGTGTCTTGATTCTGTTTAGAATCAAAATAAATAGCTTCCTCATGAGAGCAAACACCCTCAACATGTTCCTTTTGTGAGACTGCTTTTCTTCTTTAATATTTCTTCATACTTTTTCATAAATTGAGAAATACTTTACTATCAAATATTTTAACTGTGATTTTCTTAAACTGCCTCTGCCTTCTGGTTAAACTCTCTCGTTCTTTGCATACATTTTTTACTCTTAATAACATAGACTTTTTCTCCTTTTTCTCCTTTTTTATTTGGTCATAAAGTTTGTTTTTTATTTACTTGATTTTGAACTTTTTCAAGCTGACAACATTCAATTTTAAGAAAAGTCTTTGTCCTCTTACCAGAAGCTCTTTTCTCTTTCAACACTTTTTCCACATTTTGCCATTTTGTTTCTCAGTTGTACAGACATAAAGTTATTGTAAAAATACAAGGGAGAGAGAAGCAGAGATTCATTCAGCTTCTAAAGTGTCAGTCTTATAATCAATGAAGAATGAATCACTTGTGTCAACAATCCACAGTCTCAAGGAAATTGTATCAAAGACCCTCAACCACAATTTCACAGTGCATGGTATATATTTTTTCTCTGCTCGTGTGGTAAGTTGGATAGTGTCATCATTGGGTCGCTATCAGTTGAGTGTTTGGTTTTCCAAGTTCCAAGTGATTAACCAACATCCACTAGGAGGGAGACTGTTTTAAATGCCAAGTAAGTATAGCTGTTAAACTGCATAACCACCTGTAGAGTTGCATTCACGCCCGGTGGGATGGAAAGTGATCCCAGACCAGAGACATGATGCAAGGTTTACGTCTCTGGATGTCCTACGTTTTAGGGACATAATTCCCTGTGGTATCATGCAGCTACAGCCCTGCTTAGTGGTCCTCTATCGGTGCTACAAAAGCAGTTTATATGTTCTGTAAAAGTTCCAAGTGAGAGGGGGGTGCTAGGTGGCACTTGTCCATGATGGGTGCGCTGCTGTGAGGCTCCAGCCCTCTGAGCCTTTCATGATCCGTTAGCCCATCCTGAAGTGCATTTTAAAGCCTGCATACATCACTGATTACCCCGTGACGGTATAAGGTCTCTCCCACTGTGTCCACTGACGTCGCACTCACGTCGAGAGCCGAGATCTAGCCCTCCCTGCCCGGCTGCGCATCCCCGGAGCTTGCAACCTGGCCACGGCCGAAACTCCATACCGCGGCGGCGGGGCCTGTCCGCGGCAACAAAGCTGACCTGTGGAAAGGCATACGCCGGGGGCCAGATACCGCACATCCCACTGACCGGAGACAATGACAGCCCGCCCTGAGCTACGGAGAGGGAACTGCTTGTGTCCTCCCATCTCCCGCTGTGCACCTCGCGTTAGGGCGGGGTGCGCCCCGGCCGTGTCCGGATCTGCTTGGGGCGGGAGGAGCTACTCCAGACCGGGGATTCGGGTCTGTCCCCATGGTGCCTGCCGGGCGGCGTTTGTCACATATTGGAGCGACGCTGAGGGCTCCAACGCCTGCTGAATACTCGAGGGGGTTTGCTGTGTTTAAGGACTATTAGGCTGGAAACACAGACATGGAGACCTGATACCCCCCGCCTTTTCGCAACGCGCCTGTCGCCACAGTCAGGGACGGCGCGCTTTACAGGACCTAAAATACTGCACCACCTTCATATGAAACTGTAGCTCCGCGTGCCTCGTTCCCGCTTTGGTGTGCTCGATTTGCTGACCGCCCCGCTGCACTGAGTCGGCCTTCCTGACCCGGCTCCATCACGCTGCTTGGTTCTTGCCCCATTTGGATTCCTGATGCTACCCGGGGCGTGGGCGGCTGCATTGGCCGGTCCTGTCTGTGTGGAGCCCCTTGTGCTTAGAGGGGGCGGCTGTGTTTGGGAACACATTGCATTGACCTACGATGTTCTCACTCCTGAGGAGGCGTGGGCGCACTTCGAAGCTACCACTTTGAATAATCCTCTATTTTGGACTACCTTCCCTCTCTGCTGTGGTGCTCTCGCGGCACCCTGCCATGCACCGGTCCTACCAGGACTGGTCGACACCTGGACGCCGCAGAGTTCTGAGCCTCCTACATAACCAGCTGGGGCAGTTAATTGTGCCCCCCCTCTTCAACTGCATCAAGACATCTCCTGCTACCACCCTTCTCGGGCCGTGACCTGCCGCCCTCGACATCTGCAACTCGGGGTTCGCCTAGTAAGCCCCACGGCCCTATCACCATTCGGCTGCATCTCCAGATTGCCCCCCACATTCCGTGGCACATCCTACCAGCTCAGGATTTACCCCCCTGCTGCTTCAAGATCTCCACGGGCTTCACATCATTTTCTTGAGTCCATTATTGTACAATGGGGCGAACCGATGCCTGACAGTCCAAACTGACATACAAATCCCAAAAACCTCCAGACTCAAAACCCTCAGAACTGACTGCTTCTGGAGCTACAGCCCCACCAGATGTCGACTGGAAGTCACTTCTCCTCAGCATGAACCAAAGCCTCACCTCAATAGACTCTAAAATTGATGCTTTAAACACCAGAATGGACACAGTCGTGGCAAAGCTAGACCAACATGACACCCGCTTGAAAGAGGCAGAGAGTAGAGTCTCCAAACTTGAGGACACCGCCACATCTAACAGCCGCCAGCTCACTCAAATGGACAAGCTACTCAAAATCATTGCCGATAAAAACGAGGACCTTGAAGCCAGGTCACGAAGAAATAACGTGAGAATTCTAGAACTTGCGGAGACAACCAACACTGGGCGCATGGAAGACTTCATCGAACATCTGCTAGTCAAGTTATTTGGCCGAGACTCCTTCTCCGCGCACCTCACGATAGAGAGGGCGCACCGATCCCTCTCGGCCCGTCCTCCCCCAGGTGCCCAGCCGCGGCCTATCATTGCCCAGTTCCTCAACTACCGGGACAGAGATACACTACTGCGACTGGCACGAGAAAAGCAGCATGTCCCATATGAGAACACTTCCCTGTCCTTTTACCCGGACTTTACAACTGCGGTGCAGGAGGCGCACCGCAAATTCACCGGGGTAAAGAAAAAGATGCAATCTCTGGAAATTCCCTATGCTATGCTCTACCCGGCCAAACTTAAAATCACACACCGTGGAAAGCAGCACATCTGAATTGGAACGGGACATCAGAGACTTTTTTGAACGCAACATGTCCTCTGTAGATAGTGTCACCACAGTATGGGAGGCCTTCAAAGTTACTGTTAGAGGGTGGTGTATAGCCAAAGGAGGATGCATTCTTAAAACCTTGCGTACAGACCTGCACACCTTAGAAACAGACCTACGTGAGCTCGAACATATCATCACTCAAAGCCCCGATGACTTTTCAGCACATGCCCGAATGCGCGACAAATTAACGGAATACGTTCAAATGGCCGATAGGGAATGCAAATTCCTTGGAAGACCGCATATGGCTCCCGTATATGGGGAGGGTGACAGGCCGGGTAAGGCGCTTGCGAATTCGATTAAACCCCCCAGATTTCACAATTATGTTACTGAAATACAAGACACTGACGGCAACCTACATAGGAACCTCAAATATCAACTTCGCATATTTCAGCAACACTACAGTGCTCTGTACTCCTCACACAGGACAGAACTGCTTGATCTCCCAGCATATTTCGAAGATGTTGCTCAGGCTTGGCTGGGGGACAACCAGCAAACATTTCTTCACTTAGAGCTGGAAGTTGACGAAATAACCGAGGCTATTATGGGTATGCGATCCGGCAAGGCTCCTGGATCGAACGGTCTACCCATAGACTTTTACAAACTCTTTGCTCCCATTCTTGCCCCCATTTTGAAACAGGTATTCAATGCCTCATTAGAGGAAGGCAGCCTCCCTCATACTATGCATGAAGCACTCATAACTTCCCTACTCAAGCCAGGCAAGCCTCCCACTTTAGTTGATTCCTATCGGCCCTTATCGCTCTTAAACTGCGATACTAAAATCCTAGCAAAGGTTTTAGCCACGCGCCTCAACCTCCTTATGGAATTCCTTGTTTTGCCAGACCAAGCCGGCTTTGTTCCGAATCGAGCAACGTCACATAATCTTCGTACCCTACATGCGGTACTTCAGGACATCATCCCTAAATGCGAAGTATGATGAGTTCTTAGATGCCACTAAAGCTTTCAATTCACTGGAGTGGGACTACCTTCTTGGCACACTCCGGCACATCGGAATGCCGTTCAGCTTCATAGACTGGGTCAGGCTGTTATATAATCAGCCCCTTGCCACAGTATTTCTCAATGGGGCGAGGTCTACTGCTTTCACTGTTCAAGGAGGCACTCGACAGGGATGCCCTCTTTCCCCAATTCTTTTCGCCATTGCTATCGAGCTCCATCAGAAGCATAACCACCGCTCCCTCGTTTACCCTGTAACTCTTTTCAGCGCTGTGCAACTTTCTCATGGGTAGATATTATATCCTCATTCCTACCACTATCCTGTAACTTATTAGAAATTGACCCACTACGTAGAATGTAGTACAACATAATTCTATTAACCAATATAAAATGGTCATTTACATGATAGTGGTAGTAGCACTAGAGTGTGTTATCCCCCTAGTATGGCTTGGGGAAACACAGGAGCATAAATTAATTCTGCTCAACTGTAATCACTACCACATTCCAACCATCTCAAGAGATCGATTAAAAAATGGCTACCAAATTTAGAAACACATCTATAAAATATCATGAATTTAGATAATTATCAAAAACAATTATATAAAATGTTATGTCTATACAAGTGCCTATTCAGAACTCCCTTTGTGCTGGTATTATATGAAGTTATCAAAATGCCCAGTTAAAATAAAAAAACAGTGACTCTTGTCTTATACAACCTGGATATTCCGGTAATTGAGGCAGCCATCTTTGCGACATACTCGCTACTTAACATCATAAGCCTACAAGCAGTTATCTTACTGAAATATTTCAACCGTACCCCCTAATTCTCTCAGCGTTATCTCACATATGGACCTTATTCCTTTAAAGGCCATTAAAGTAGTGTGTTTGTGATGCTCCAAAAGAATATTATTCCATTTTCTAAAAACATTGCAACCCCTAATGAGTTTACCCTGAATAGACACAAACTGCAGCGGCCATGTTTGCAGTATGCTCCTGGCATAAAATTACATAGTCACAAGCACAAAGCGATAATGCTGAGTCCCCAATAGTAACTCTACATATGGCCAACAAGTTCTAACCTTCCACAATATTTTATTGCCTTCTTCCTCAAACAATGTAATGATGCAATCAATACACACTCTATATTCCTACTATAACTAAACCTTTTATGTATAAGTTAGACAGAGTCTAATATACCCCTACCCACCTTACCAAAAGCAGCCTGATAACTGAATGTAACAGAAGTCAGTGTGTCTTTTTCGAAAAACCTAAGACACAAGAAACTCTTGTTTTTAACTGTACCAACCCGGAAACGCAATAGACATGTGACGACCACTCTCCTCGAATTCGTAAGTATAGAACAACAAGTAACAATGTGGCGGCCATTTTGAAGGTATTCTCCATAGCACGACAATAATGTTCTATATTCTTTTTACATATACAAAGTCCCAATTTAAAAAAAAAATTATTAGCAAAATAGAAACCAAATAAAAATACAGACGTGTGCGCGGGTTCTAAAAATATATATCATATTATGTCAATCACTCGTATTCCGCGTTTGAAGTGGCCCAATATATTTAACTGCACCAACCCGGGAACACAATAGGCAAGTGACCACCACTTTCCCCGAGTTCATAAATATAGAGCAACAAGAAGGAGTGTGCCGGCCATCTTAAAGCTATTCTCCATAATACCTCAGTATGATCTTTCTACAAGTTCAAAATCCTAATTTTCATTGAAAATTATTGGCAAAAATAAAATTCAATCAAAATTACTAACTTGTGCACGGGTTCTGAAAATATATTTCATTTTATGTGACTCACTCGCTCTCCTAGTTTAAAGCTGCCCAAAAGGTACTAATAGTTTACCGAATGTAATTTATTTAATCAGACGCGTGCTTTTACTATTCCAAATCCCTGCAGTGACCTGAATGAGGTAATTTTGGATCTTCAGCTGAGAAATGACTAAACCATTTTATTGTGTCCAATACATTACATATTCACACATATCTAATAGAGGCATACATATTAGAGATATAAAGTAAATGAAGGACATATTTAGAAATAAGGACCAATGCTTATAAATAATTTCTCTACTGCATGATACAATCACTATATACATCAAGAACACATATAAGAACAATGATCATGTTACTTGCAAATCGTGATTAATACATACAGATAATTCAAATACCAAACAAAGTACATCATAAATATCTTTAATAATATGATTATTGTACTGGATCTGCAGCCATAAGTTGATAATATGGAAACACAATCTGGTATTTACAGGGTAGCGATTTAATTATTTCTTGGCACCTGTGATGATAACATGAGCTATCAAAGGTCTATTGAATTAAGGAATATTCTAATAGTAGAGTTTTTTTATATGTAAAACCCACTATCATTCACCCCTCTTCCAATTACCAGGCAATTACATAAATACCTCATCTTATGTCCCATTACAGAAAGTGATGCATTTCATCATTGGTATTCAAACCAAATTTCACAGTTCTGATCGACATATCCAAGAGGCTTCACGCTGCCTAAGAAGCAACTCTCTATCACCTCCTCTCTCCAGCATCTGAACCTGATCGATGCCATAAAATGTAACGGTCATATCATTCAGATGCATACTTTGTATGTGCATGGAGACAGGATATGTGTCACCTTATTTTTTATGGTTCTCGTATGCTCCTGTATACGCAGTTTAAGACTGCGAATGCTACTTCCAATATATTTCTTTCTGCAGGAGCATATAATCATGTATACTACAAACGTAGTATTGCAATTGATGAAGCAGCTTATAGAAAATTCCCTAGAGGTATCATTACTAATACTCTTGTTGAGACCAAATTTGCTTATACAGCCGTTTCCACAAACGTGGATGCCCTCTTTCCCCAATTCTTTTCGCCATTGCTATCGAGCCCCTAGCCGCGAAGCTCCATCAGAAGCATAACCACCGCTCCCTTGTTTACCCTGTAACTCTTTTCAGCGCTGTGCAAATTTCTCATGGGTAGATATTATATCCTCATTCCTACCACTATCCTGTAACTTATTAGAAATTGACCAACTACGTAGAATGTAGTAAAACATAATTCTATTAACCAATATAAAATGGTCATTTACATGATAGTGGTAGTAGCACTAGAGTGTGTTATCCCCCTAGTATGGCTTGGGGAAACACAAGAGCATACATTAATTCTGCTCAACTGTAATCACTACCACATTCCAACCATCTCAAGAGATTGATTAAAAAATGGCTACCAAATTTAGAAACACATATATAAAATATCATGAATTTAGATAATTATCAAAAACAATTATATAAAATGTTATGTCTATACAAGTGCCTATTCAGACCTCCCTTTGTGCTGGTATTATATGAAGTTATCAAAATGCCCAGTTAAAATAAAAAAACAGTGACTCTTGTCTTATACAACCTGGATATTCCGGTAATTGAGGCAGCCATCTTTGCGACATACTCGCTACTTAACATCATAAGCCTACAAGCAGTTATCTTACTGAAATATTTCAACCGTACCCCCTAATTCTCTCAGCGTTATCTCACATATGGACCTTATTCCTTTAAAGGCCATTAAAGTAGTGTGTTTGTGATGCTCCAAAAGAATATTATTCCATTTTCTAAAAACATTGCAACCCCTAATGAGTTTACCCTGAATAGACACAAACTGCAGCGGCCATGTTTGCAGTATGCTCCTGGCATAAAATTACATAGTCACAAGCGCAAAGCGATAATGCTGAGTCCCCAATAGTATCTCTACATATTGCCAACAAGTTCTAACCTTCCACAATATTTTATTGCCTTCTTCCTCAAACAATGTAATGATGCAATCAATACACACTCTATATTCCTACTATAACTAAACCTTTTATGTATAAGTTAGACAGAGTCTAATATACCCCTACCCACCTTACCAAAAGCAGCCTGATAACCGAACGTAACAGAAGTCAGTGTGTCTTTTTCGAAAAACCTAAGACACAAGAAACTCTTGTTTTTAACTGTACCAACCCGGAAACGCAATAGACATGTGACGACCACTCTCCTCGAATTCGTAAGTATAGAACAACAAGTAACAATGTGGCGGCCATTTTGAAGGTATTCTCCATAGCACCACAATAATGTTCTATATTCTTTTTACATATACAAAGTCCCAATTTAAAAAAAAAATTATTAGCAAAATAGAAACCAAATAAAAATACAGACGTGTGCGCAGGTTCTAAAAATATATATCATATTATGTCAATCACTCGTATTCCGCGTTTGAAGTGGCCCAATATATTTAACTACACCAACCCGGGAACACAATAGGCAAGTGACCACCACTTTCCCCGAGTTCATAAATATAGAGCAACAAGAAGGAGTGTGCCGGCCATCTTAAAGCTGTTCTCCATAATACCTCAGTATGATCTTTCTACAAGTTCAAAATCCTAATTTTCATTGAAAATTATTGGCAAAAATAAAATTCAATCAAAATTACAAACTTGTGCACGGGTTCTGAAAATATATTTCATTTTATGTGACTCACTCGCTCTCCTAGTTTAAAGCTGCCCAAAAGGTACTAATAGTTTACCGAATGTAATTTATTTAATCACACGCGTGCTTTTACTATTCCAAATCCCTGCAGTGACCTGAATGAGGTAATTTTGGATCTTCAGCTGAGAAATGACTAAACCATTTTATTGTGTCCAATACATTACATATTTGCACATATCTAATAGAGGCATACATATTAGAGATATAAAGTAAATGAAGGACATATTTAGAAATAAGGACCAATGCATATAAATAATTTCTCTACTGCATGATACAATCACTATATACATCAAGAACACATATAAGAACAGTGATCATGTTACTTGCAAATCGTGATTAATACATACAGATAATTCAAATACCAAACAAAGTACATCATAAATATCTTTAATAATATGATTATTGTACTGGATCTGCAGCCATAAGTTGATAATATGGAAACACAATCTGGTATTTACAGGGTAGCGATTTAATTATTTCTTGGCACCTGTGATGATAACATGAGCTATCAAAGGTCTATTGAATTAAGGAATATTCTAATAGTAGAGTTTTTTTATATGTAAAACCCACTATCATTCACCCCTCTTCCAATTACCAGGCAATTACATAAATACCTCATCTTATGTCCCATTACAGAAAGTGATGCATTTCATCATTGGTATTAAAACCAAATTTCACAGTTCTGATCGACAAATCCAAGAGGCTTCACGCTGCCTAAGAAGCAACTCTCTATCACCTCCTCTCTCCAGCATCTGAACCTGATCGATGCCATAAAATCTAACGGTCATATCATTCAGATGCATACTTTGTATGTGCATGGAGACAGGATATGTGTCACCTTATTTTTTATGGTTCTCGTATGCTCCTGTATACGCAGTTTAAGACTGCGAATGCTACTTCCAATATATTTCTTTCTGCAGAAGCATATATTCATGTATACTACAAACGTAGTATTGCAATTGATGAAGCAGCTTATAGAAAATTCCCTAGAGGTATCATTACTAATACTCTTGTTGAGACCAAATTTGCTTATACAGCCGTTTCCACAAACGTGGATGCCCTCTTTCCCCAATTCTTTTCGCCATTGCTATCGAGCCCCTAGCCGCGAAGCTCCATCTGAAGCATAACCACCGCTCCCTCGTTTACCCTGTAACTCTTTTCAGCGCTGTGCAAATTTCTCATGGGTAGATATTATATCCTCATTCCTACCACTATCCTGTAACTTATTAGAAATTGACCCACTACGTAGAATGTAGTAAAACATTATTCTATTAACCAATATAAAATGGTCGTTTACATGATAGTGGTAGTAGCACTAGAGTGTGTTATCCCCCTAGTATGGCTTGGGGAAACACAAGAGCATACATTAATTCTGCTCAACTGTAATCACTACCACATTCCAACCATCTCAGGAGATTGATTAAAAAATGGCTACCAAATTTAGAAACACATCTATAAAATATCATGAATGTAGATAATTATCAAAAACAATTATATAAAATGTTATGTCTATACAAGTGCCTATTCAGAACTCCCTTTGTGTTGGTATTATATGAAGTTATCAAAATGCCCAGTTAAAATAAAAAAACAGTGACTCTTGTCTTATACAACCTGGATATTCCGGTAATTGAGGCAGCCATCTTTGCGACATACTCGCTACTTAACATCATAAGCCTACAAGCAGTTATCTTACTGAAATATTTCAACTGTACCCCCTAATTCTCTCAGCGTTATCTCACATATGGACCTTATTCCTTTAAAGGCCATTAAAGTAGTGTGTTTGTGATGCTCCAAAAGAATATTATTCCATTTTCTAAAAACATTGCAACCCCTAATGAGTTTACCCTGAATAGACACAAACTGCAGCGGCCATGTTTGCAGTATGCTCCTGGCATAAAATTACATAGTCACAAGCGCAAAGCGATAATGCTGAGTCCCCAATAGTATCTCTACATATTGCCAACAAGTTCTAACCTTCCACAATATTTTATTGCCTTCTTCCTCAAACAATGTAATGATGCAATCAATACACACTCTATATTCCTACTATAACTAAACCTTTTATGTATAAGTTAGACAGAGTCTAATATACCCCTACCCACCTTACCAAAAGCAGCCTGATAACCGAACGTAACAGAAGTCAGTGTGTCTTTTTCGAAAAACCTAAGACACAAGAAACTCTTGTTTTTAACTGTACCAACCCGGAAACGCAATAGACATGTGACGACCACTCTCCTCGAATTCGTAAGTATAGAACAACAAGTAACAATGTGGTGGCCATTTTGAAGGTATTCTCCATAGCACCACAATAATGTTCTATATTCTTTTTACATATACAAAGTCCCAATTTAAAAAAAAAATTATTAGCAAAATAGAAACCAAATAAAAATACAGACGTGTGCGCAGGTTCTAAAAATATATATCATATTATGTCAATCACTCGTATTCCGCGTTTGAAGTGGCCCAATAGATTTAACTGCACCAACCCGGGAACACAATAGGCAAGTGACCACCACTTTCCCCGAGTTCATAAATATAGAGCAACAAGAAGGAGTGTGCCGGCCATCTTAAAGCTATTCTCCATAATACCTCAGTATGATCTTTCTACAAGTTCAAAATCCTAATTTTCATTGAAAATTATTGGCAAAAATAAAATTCAATCAAAATTACAAACTTGTGCACGGGTTCTGAAAATATATTTCATTTTATGTGACTCACTTGCTCTCCTAGTTTAAAGCTGTCCAAAAGGTACTAATAGTTTACCAAATGTAATTTATTTAATCACATGCATGCTTTTACTATTCCAAATCCCTGCAGTGACCTGAATGAGGTAATTTTGGATCTTCAGCTGAGAAATGACTAAACCATTTTATTGTGTCCAATACATTACATATTCGCACATATCTAATAGTGGCATACATATTAGAGATATAAAGTAAATGAAGGACATATTTAGAAATAAGGACCAATGCATATAAATAATTTCTCTACTGCATGATACAATCACTATATACATCAAGAACACATATAAGAACAATGATCATGTTACTTGCAAATCGTGATTAATACATACAGATAATCCAAATACCAAACAAAGTACATCATAAATATCTTTAATAATATGATCATTGTACTGGATCTGGAGCCATAAGTTGATAATATGGAAACACAATCTGGTATTTACAGGGTAGCGATTTAATTATTTCTTGGCACCTGTGATGATAACATGAGCTATCAAAGGTCTATTGAATTAAGGAATATTCTAATAGTAGATTTTTTTTATATGTAAAACCCACTATCATTCACCCCTCTTCCAATTACCAGGCAATTACATAAATACCTCATCTTATGTCCCATTACAGAAAGTGATGCATTTCATCATTGGTATTCAAACCAAATTTCACAGTTCTGAGGCGACATATCCAGGAGGCTTCACGCTGCCTAAGAAGCAACTCTCTATCACCTCCTCTCTCCAGCATCTGAACCTGATCGATGCCATAAAATGTAACGGTCATATCATTCAGATGCATACTTTGTATGTGCATGGAGACAGGATATGTGTCACCTTATTTTTTATGGTTCTCGTATGCTCCTGTATACGCAGTTTAAGACTGCGAATGCTACTTTCAATATATTTCTTTCTGCAGGAGCATATAATCATGTATACTACAAACGTAGTATTGCAATTGATGAAGCAGCTTATAGAAAATTCCCTAGAGGTATCATTACTAATACTCTTGTTGAGACCAAATTTGCTTATACAGCCGTTTCCACAAACGTGAAAGCCTGAAGGTTTAGCAGGGAGCCACGTTACTGATGGAACCAAGATATGCCTGACATAGGTAGGGCTTATTATGTCCTTTAAGGTCTTACTTCTATGGTACACAACTTTGGGGTTCCTAGATGGTATGGAATTCAGAGACCCTTCATTTACAAGGAGATGCCAGTTCTTCCTTCTCTACCATTTTGGATAATGTCGCTAGAGAGCTCCTGAGCTGCCTGAGAGCTGCCGCGGCAGTATCTATCAGGCAATCTTCAGGACTCGTTCTTGATTTTGATCTCACAGTTATGGTACCTCATTCTGTGGCCACGCTTTTAAACAAGACAAAGACGCAGCACCTCACCAGTGCGCGTCTCACTGGATATGAGCTAACATTATTTGCTACGCACATTACTGTCAAAAGATGCTCTACAGTGAACCCAGCCAATGTTACTACCCCTCCCCCTGAAGAAAAGGACAATGATGTCCATGATTGCCTATTCCGGACTGAAGAGCATACAAAGGGACTGGTAGACTTGACTGAGGTACCCTTATCTGACCACCAAGGGGAACTATATGTTGATGGCTCTTGTTTAATATTGCTGTATGGTACTACCACTGCAGCCTATCTGATCACCACACTACACACTGTAGTTGAGAAATCTCACATTCCATACCAGTAAGCCGAAGCAGCCTTCCTGGTGGGTTTACAATGCTCTTATGGATTTTGGGTAAGAGATAAAAGGTTGCCACACTGGTTTTCTCAGCGCAGAGATACTGATATTCATCCCAGTCCAATAAGTCTGACTCATGCCATACTTTCAATTTTAGATGATACTCCTTTTCAAGTTGATTCAATGGATTTGTTAAGAGACTGGTATAATGCAACGAATTACTCAGTTGACTTCTGTCTTCTAACAGAACGATCTTCTGGTCCATTAACACTGTATTTCTCCCGTTATCGGATGGTTTTATAATCAAAGATGGATTGTTCTTTAATTCATTGATATCTTTCCAGTCCTGTTTTGAAAAGTTCCCCTTCTTAGGGTTATTCTGCCATTTTCTTCGGAATGTATTTAAATCATCCAGGACCAACTCCTGGAAGAGATCAATTCGATTTCCTGGAGAGCGCTGTGGGCAAAATTTGCTTTGTAGTTTTAAACCACTTCCAACCCGCTAATCGGTTGTGAAGCCCATGCCTTTTGTAAAGTTCTTATAGATGTCCTCAATTTGTAGATCTGTTTCCCCAGATCCTCCCTTTTGTCTTCACATGTGGTTTCTCCCTGTTTCGTGACACTTGGTGCATGTTCCATTGTCAAATAATGAATAGTAATTAGTTCCGGTATGTCAGCGATTTTAAGAGAAGAAAGTGTCTGATGTTGAATCACTTCACAATCTGGCCTCTTAGATTTAATCCAATGATATTTGTGAAGTTTTGGCTTCTTAATATGTTTGTATAACTCAATTCTAGAGTTCGCAAAGTCAGGACGTGTTGACGGACATAATGTTAAACCTAAATTGAGTAGCCTTTTCTGGTTGGCATTTAATGTTGTTGATGACATATTTACAACCAGAGGTTTTTTCTCCTCATCATGGTTCTTTGTGTTTATATGCAGTTCCTGTTCTTTTCTCACACTTTTCCTTTTGCCCCTTCTTGTTCTGTGTCCTCTTTGGCATGGCCCTGTTGTGGTCTGCCTCTTCCTCCTTGTCGAGTGGTCATCCTAAGTAGTCGCAGTTCCTTGTGAAAATCCAGTTTATCAGTTGAGTCTTCATTTGCACTTTACTCCATATCTGAACTTATTTTTTCACTTTCACTAGGTACATTTCTGGCATAGGGTCCTGATTTCTTGTTTGCTCTTAGACTTTCAAATTTCTACGCAAATGTGTAATCTAATCTGTCCCTAGTGAATTTTCCAGCTTTACGTTCAATGATTTCTTCACCATAATTTTACAGGGATTTCTCCATCTTGTTAATTTGGTCTTTCACTATTGTCTCTACCTTGACCTTCTCCAACACTTTATTGATGATTTACATTTTTCTCTTTGCTGTTTCAATTTCCTCTTGGCATGTTCTATTAGAGTTTTCATCAACCTTATTGAGCATTCTATCGTGTTTCCACACCATTCTTTAATTAAGTCCTCATCCATGTCATGCCATAAGTTGGCAAAGCATGATTCTGAACCCTCTCGGGACATTTTTACATTCCAGATATCTAGTAAGAGACATCATCTCCCACCATTCCTTGCTTCTGCCCATCTAGCTCTTTCCAAATCCCTCACCAGCTGCGTAGGTGTTTTGTTTGTCACATCCAAAGTCTTATCAGATCTCCTCATATAAGTGCTCTCCTGAAAGGTAAGTTTGGGTGCTAATCTCCATTTTGTGTGCCTTTCTTCCATATTGTATATGCTAAGTTCATGCGTACTCTTGTATCCTTTGTTGTTGAGAGTGTCTTTTGTCTTCCCTCACTTATCCAATGATTATTTCAGGCCCATTTGTTTTATGTGTTCACTGTTGCTCCAGAGAGGTTGATAGAAAATATACCAACAATGTTATTACTTAAGCAATTCACACCACTTTTTATTCCAAGCCCGTCAGTGTGAGACTGTGCCTCTATTCCACTCTGTTTCTTCTGAGTCGGTTTAAAAACCAGTCTGTTTCCACTATTTGCAACATATTGGAATGACTCCCTCTAATGATGTATCTATTTTCTCAGTCGCTGATTATCCTGGATCACTTATATCCGTTTTGGCCAGTGCCAAATATATATGTGTGTGTACAGGGACATTATAGTTATGCTCACATTTCACTCAAATAAAACCAGAGAAATTCAGCTGCTAAAATTAGCTGAGTTAACTATAACTTACAGCTCCTCAATGCACTGATTATGTCTTCACATATCACATCACTCATGACATGGTCAGCGTCATCACTGATGACATCTCAAATTACATCACTGATGACATTACTGATGACATCTCAAATGACATCGCTGATGACATCCCACAGTGACTGTGAGTGTTTTCGAAAAGTTACTGAGTGTTAAATATATATACTAAGGTAAGTGGTTGTGGGAGTGCCAGTATGAATGAATGAGTGGGTGTGTAAGTGGTGTGTAGAAGAGTGGGTGGGTATGTGAGAGACTGTATACATGAGTAAGTGGATGTGTGAGTTTTTGTATGGGGCAAGTGGGTATATGAGCAAGTTAGTGGCTGTGTGATTATCTGTATGGGTGACTGGGTATGCAAGAGGCTGTCATAGTGAATGAGAGGATTAACGAGTGCCTGTATTGGTGAGTGTTCCAGTGTGTCAGTGGCTGTAAATAGTGGAGGAGAGGGTGCATGAGTGGCTGACTAAGCAAGCACATATGTGCTTGTATGGGTGAGTGTCAGGGTACATTAGGGATGTATGGGTGTGCAAGTGAGTGTTTGGGTGAGTCAGTGGGTGTGTAAGTGGCTGTATGGGTTAATGAATGTGTGTGTGAATGACTGTATGTGTGAGTAAGTGAGCGTGAGAGAGGTTGTATGGGAGAGTATGTGCTAGTCTGAGTGACAGTATAGGGGAGTGAGTACACGTGTTAGTATATATATATGAGTAAGTGAGTGGGTGAGTGAGTAACTGTAGGGGTGAGTGAGCAGCTGTGTGACTGACTTCATGGGTGAGTGAATAGTATGTGAGTAGCTGTATTGGTGAATGATTCAGTGTGTATGGGAATGTATGGGTACATGAGTGGGCATGTAATTGTCTCAGGGCCTTAATAAAAGTACTGCATTCCACAGGACCTCCGTACTCACAGTGACAGTCCGACCAACACCACCACTGTGGACTCACCCACTGTATTCTGAGTGTGGCAGTCAGACAGCCACAGATCCGCTGCCTCTGCCGGTATCCAGGATCCTGCCGGGGTGACAGAGTGGCCAGGAGCAGTAATATGCTGGTGGTGCTGCTGTAGCACCACTGAGCATATTATGAGTTGCATGTACACTGCTTATTTCATGGCAATGAGCCTGCCATGCGAAGGGTGGGGCTGAGGGTTCATGCAGGGGGTACATGTTGTGACCCCCTGGAATTCTAACCCTGTTCCTGCACGGAGTGGCATGCATGATATGCCACACCACACAGGAATGTGCAGTTGGCACTCTCATGACAACAGTCTGCATGTTAGGGTCTCCTATGAGCTCAACAGACCTCCATCATAAGAATGCTGCAGCACTACCCCACTGCCAACAAGTATTACACTCATAATCCAGCAAGCGTGCTACAGTTTGGCATTCCTCCTGTTGCACAGTGGTGGAAGGCTGACAGAAGGACTGACAAACTTGTAACAGACCCCCAGAGTAACCACAGCCCCATCTGCCTGCCACATATTGCACTTGTAATGCAGTGGACAAATGCACTAGAGGTTTGGCGGTCCTCCTGTCAGGGCAGCAGTGGGGGGCCAGCATGAGGACCATCAAACTCATAATAAGATCCTAAGTCTGTATCATTGGTTGTGTAATTGGTTGTATTAGTGAGTGAGTGTGTGCATTAGTGGCAGTATGGGTTGGTTGATGAGTGAGTGCCTCTATTGATCAATGAGTAGGTGTGTTAGTGTTTGTATGGGTCTGTAAATGGGTATGTCAGTGGTTGTGTGGGAGTGGGTCTATGAGATGTATTGGGTGTAAGTGGTTGTGTGAATGGTTCTGTGGATTATGTCATCTGTGATGTCATTAGTTATATCATCAGGGATGTCACTGGCCATGCCATGAGTTATGTAATATGTGAGATCATAAGTAGTTCATTGTAGGGGTTTAAATTATAGTTAGCTCAGCTTACTACAACTGCTGAATTTCTCTGGTTTTGTACAAGTCAAATGTGAGCCTAAGTATAAAGTCGCTGTAGCCTTTGGTTTTTAAGTGTATTTCTAAGGCTTTTCTTGTTTTGTTTTTCTAAAATTGAATATTATATATTAGAGGTATATATTGATCCACTATTTCACATGTGTGTGTGTGAATCCTTCTCATTTGTTTCAGTTTAATAATAACTTGGTGGTTTAAAAAAAGAAAAATTCGGCACAATGTGTTTACGATTTACGCAGCGAAAACGGCATGTTTTCACATAGTTTCAAACACATATACACAAATTCTACAGAATGTTTGACAATAGGGGTTTACTAATATAATGCTTAAACTTGTCTTCTTGTATTTATTTTATATGAAAAATACTTTTGCATTGCACTTTCCATTTTTGCAGTGACACCAGATGTGACAACATTGACAATGGCGAGGATTGCGTCTTTTTCAAAACGTGTAAGACACTTATATACACATATTATGCAGAATATTTGACAATAGTGGTTTATTAGTTTAATAATTAGACTTGTCCTTTGGATTCATTATATATGAAAACCACTTTTGCATTGTATTTTGTAATTTTGTGGTGACGCCAGCCATCGAGATGAGGTCAGTCATAGAGTTGACTGTGTCTTTTAAAAAAAAGTGTAAAAACATATACATATATTGTATAGTATGTTTGAAAGTAGGTGCTTATTAAAATAATGTTTAAACTTATCTTTCTGTATTTACTCTTGTGAAAACTACTTTATATTCCATTTCCAGTGTTTGAGATTACATTCATGTTTGCAAAGATCACGTGATCTGGAAAGAAACTGATACGATAGGACTAGACATTTCGAAGTATCTTAAAAGGACATCCCCACCCATATCTCTTTCCCTGAATGTTCTATTCATTATGGGATAATTCTGAACAGGAGACTTTGAAGTAGATGATGTTTCATACAAACCATCACTTAGGGTGAATACGTATGATAGCTAAGAGCAATAAAAAAGTGAAAAAGGGTATTTTTACTGTATTGCAATATAGGCTTACAGCGTAAACAATGTGCATTGTTATGTTTGTGTAATTTTGACGATTAAACACTAACATATGTTTATCTTCTTTTTTAATAGTTGTTGCAGTTGACCATTGTTAGAAGTCTCAAGAAACTTTTTCTACCACACACACATTGTTTACTGATGTCCACGAAGAGTCTTTTTAAACATTAAAGTTTTCTTGCCATACTTTCCCATTAGTTTTTTTCTCAATATCTTAATTAAAAGGTTCAGTGCAATACAGCACATTTCTAAGTAGTCAGATATGAGTGGTGCATAGATGTTAGAATGAGCGCATGGATGGTGTATGGATGACTGAACGAGTACATGAATAATGCATGGATGATTGAATTAGTGCATGAGTGGTGAATGGATGATTGAATGAGTGCAGGAGTGGTACATGGATATTAGAATGAGCACATAAGTGGTGCATGGTGTTAAAAGGAGTGCATCAGTGGTGCAAGTATGTTAGAATGAGTGTCTGAGTACTGTATGAATGGCTGAATGAGTGTATGAGTAGATTAGGAATTATTGAATGGGTGCATCAGTTGTGCATGGAAGTTATAATGAGGGCATTAGTGATGCAATGAAGCTCCTCACACATGTATACAAAGCCCTACATGATGCGGTACCTTTGTACCTCAACCTCTGCCTCGCATTCCAACATGCCCACCAGAGATCTCCACTCCACCCAACTGGCCCAGGCTATTGTCCCAAGTATCTGCATGACCAGACTTGGTTGAAGATCCTTCTCCTACCTCATAGCAAAGACCTGGAACATCCTGCCTCTCCACCTCAGGCAATCACTGCCACTGCCTCAATTCAGGAAGGTTCTCAAGACCTGGGTATTCTGCTGAACCACAGTGCCTTAACAGACCTGCAGCTCTGCCTCCAGTGACCTGAGACCCTTACTGGTGAGTAGTTGTGCTTTACAAGCCTGTAATTGCTGGATTGACTGATTAATTGAGATGAGTGCATGAGAGGTGTAACGATGATTGAATGAGTACATGAGTGATGTATACATGATTGAATGAGTGCATGAGTGGGATATGGATGATTGAATGAGTGTCATATGAATGATTGATGGAGTGCATGAGTGGTGCATGGATAACTGAATGAATGCATGAGTGGTGTATAGATTATTGAATAAATGCTTCAGTGATACATGGATGCTAGAATGAGTGTATGAGTGGTGCATGGGTGACTGAATGATGCTTGAGTGGTGCATGGATGATTGAGTGAGTGCATGAGTGGTGTATGGGTGATTGAATGAGTAGATGAGTGGTGGTTAGATGTTTGCATGAGTGTATGAGTGGTATATAGGTAACTAAATGAGTGCATGAGGGGTGCAAATATTGAATCAGTACATGAGTGGTGTACGAATGACAACATTTTAGTACATCAGTGGTGCATGGATGATTGAATGAGTGTGTGGGATGTGCAAGGATGACTGAGTGCATGGAAGGTACATGGAGGATTAATTAAGTATATGAATGATTGTAAAAGTAGTGCATGGATGAATGAGTGAATGCATGAGTGGTATACTGATGATTAATTAAGTGCATGAGTAGTATAGGGATAATTCAATTAGCAAATTAGAAGTGCATGGATGATCGTATGCATGTGTGCATGGAGGGTGTATGAATAATTGCATGAATGGGGCATCGATGTTAGAATGAGTACATGAGTGGTGCAGGGTATTATAATGGGAGCATCAATGGTACAAGTATGTTAGACTAATTGCATGAGTACTGTATGGATGATTAGGTGAGTGCATGAGTGAAGTATGGATTATTGAATAGGTGTATCGGTGGAACATGGATGCTAGAAGGAGTGCTTTAGTGGTGCATTGATGATTAGATCTGTGCGTGAGAGGTGCATGGATGATTGAATGAGTGCATGTGTTTTGTATGGATGATTGAATAAGTGCATGAGTGGGATATGGATGATTGAATGAGTGGTGTGCAAAAGATTGAATGAGTGCTTGAGTGGTGCGATGATGTTAGAATGAGTGCATGTGTGGTACATGGGTGATTGAATGACTGCATGAGTGGTGCATGGATGGTTGGATGAGTGCATGTGTGGTATATGGCTGATTGAATGAGTACATGAGTAGTGGTAAGATGATTGGATGAGTGCATGAGTAGTGTAGGCGTAACTGAATAAATGCATCAGCAGTGCTTAAATCATTGGACGAGTGCATCAGTAGTGTCTAGGAGATGGAATGCGATGACTGCATGAATGTGTCTATGGGTGACTGAAGGAGTGGATCAGATGTGCATGTAAGATTGACTGAGTGTATGAGTGGTGCATGGATGAATGTGTAAGTGCACACGTGGTGTATGGGTTGTTGAATAAGTACATCAGTGATACATGGGTGACTGAATGACTGCAAGAGTGTGTACATGGGTGGATGGGTGAGCGTATGCGTGGCTCTCATTGCTAGTGTGAGTGGCAGTATGGATGAGTCAGTAGCTGTGTAAGTAGTTGCATGGGTCAGTGAGTGGGTATGTGAGTGCCTGTATAAGTGGCTGTATGAATGACTAAGTCGATGTGTGACCAGTCATACAAAAGAGTGACTGCTTTTGTGAGTGGTAGTATGGGTGACTCAATGGTTGTACAACTAGCTGTTTGAAAGACTAGTTGCCTGGGTGACTGGCTATATGTGTGAGTACGTCCTTGCGCCAGTAGTTGTATGAGTGAGACAAACTAGTGTAAGTGACTATATAGGTGAGGTAGTATCTTTGTACATAGCTGTATGGGTCAGTGAGTGAGTGAGTGGATATGTCAGTGATTTATCAGTAACTCAATGGGTGTGTCAGTGGCTGATTTATTGAATGACTGGAAGTGTGATCTTGTCTATAAGTGAAATAGTAGGTATATCAGTGCCTCTATCTGTCAGGGACTGCTTCTATGACACACTGTATATGTAATTAATTGGATGTGTTATTGCCTGGATAAATAAGTACCTAAACAATTGAGTAAATTGTTATGTGACTGCTTAGAAATGTGCTGTATAGCACTGAAACCTTTAATTAGGAAATTGAGTCCAAAACTAATAGGAAAGTATACTCAGTACACTTTATGTTTAAAACATTCTCCATGGACATCAGTGAGCAGTATGTGTGTGTGGTAGAAAGACTTTTGGAATTATCTGACAATGTTTAACTGCAGTCACTATTGAAAAATAATAAAATAATATGTTAGTATTTAATCAAAATTACACAAACATACCAATACATATTATGTATACTATAAGACTATATAACATTATAGTAAAAATACAATGTTCCCTCTTTTACTGTTCTCAGCTATCCTACTTCTTCACCCTAAACTTTGGATTTTATGAAGCATCATCATCAAACAGTTTGGAAAAAACAATCAATTGATTGTAAAAAAAACTGCATAGTAGATCACTACAAATAGTGATACTATGCATTTCACTCACCACAAGTCATTAGTTAGTGGCATTTTGTGCACTTACTACAGTAATCTGAGAAAACATATGTCAAAAAGATTTCTCATTTTATTATATTTGATACAATATCTGAAATAAATATGAAATTGTCTTCAAGTTGGGGAATCGTTTTGAAACCATCGCCATAAGCCAAATGATGTGTAAAGTAGTGATGATTGGTGTAGACAAAATCCAATACAGTACTTTTTACGCTAGAAAAATGGTGAAGATGTTTGTGCTGCAGTAATTGGAGTATGTCCATCCACTTTCAGACTTTAGTTAGAGTGCTGTGTTTATTTTTTATATTAACTGCTTTCTCCAATATACCAGGACTGTTGTGTTTCGAAGATCTTTTTAAAAACATTACCCTCAGAATGCTGGATAATCTCATATAGTAGTATGTAGAAGTAGTTGCTGGAGAAACAAAATAGGTATTATTTTTGTTTTGAAAACACTTTTTAGTGTAGAATTGAGTGTTTAGATGTTATCTAAACTCCTTTGTCCAAGATGAAATAAAAGCAATCTTGCATGTGGAACACAATATTGAAGACATTACCCCCCAATAGACCGAATAATGTCTAATAAACAACGTAATAGAAAAACACTATACACCACTTTTTAATCTGGAAATTCTCCTCAGAGCTTTGGTTGAAGAAAGAAGAGATAGGAGTTCGGTCATTTCCTGTGTAGTCCTAGTTTAGATTTTAGATTAATATTAGGATTTTAAATAGGCAGTGTAGTGTCTAGAGGTTGTATTAACTCCTTCTTAAAAGATGCTAGCCAAAGTAGTAAAAATAATTCCTGAAACTGATATCTGTCCACCTACGGAGTTTATAATTTCAGGTTCCAATTTTGAACCAGCCGCTCTGCATCATTGTAGCATCACTATAAGGAATTTCTCACTTGTTTCTAAAATCTCTATAAACAAAGTGGACACAAGTTCTGACCTGAAGTTTGGGCAGGTCATATTTTGGTTGGTCATTTTCAGCAGTTTCTCAAAAGGCACAGTTTTAGTATCTGGTAATGCCTAATAACAGTATTGATCGGAAATAATTCAAGTACTGGAAGTAAATCCACAATATTCACACTCATGGTTGCATTTGAAACTCAATCCAAATAACTCATTAATATGTACTTCTTCTTCCTCTAATACTACTAGCATTAACATTATAAGTACTGAATATTGTTTGAAAATACTACTGATCCAGAAGCTATATCTACAAGATTTTAGATTCCTGAAACAGGATATATTACGCGTGTGTCACTCAGTAAACATTGGAACAAACTATATAGTACACAACAGATTCTCTTCACTCTTTTTGTTTAATTTTGTTTACTACACGTAGCATACAGAACATCACATTCAGAGCAACATTTGCATAGTAGTTGGCCCCGGAATCGTTTTTAAACTGGGAACCTATAACTTCTCCATCATTTAGTAGTTTTCTCATCTTTGATACTTGGAGATTTTCCTTATGTCATTCCTTTTCTTGTGCATGCATACACTGTTTTGTAATCTTCCTCATTGGACAGATTGCCTGTTTTTCATAAAAAGGCTACTGGCCTAAATGAGGAGCATATAGACTTTTTAACCGATGATGTTCCCTTACACAGCTTGCATCAGCACTAACTTTCTTCTCATCAAAGTCAATAAAAAACAAACAACGTTTAAATTGACAACATTGCTACGTATGACATTCCTTCTTTGAATGCAGTAGTTATAATATTAACAAAAGCTGCATCTAAGGTTAAACTTTGAGTTTTGTGAATGGTTACAGTATACGCTAGAGATAGTGGGAACTGCTTTTCCTGGACGTATAAGTCTTTCATTACCAAAAAACATGCAGGTATCGACCAATCTCCTTGACACCATCAACCTCATCAAATTTTATGACCAAGTATTCCTCCTCATCTTTGTTTGGGTAATTAATGAAATGTATGACTTTATGCAGTGCGCCTTTCACAAATACTTCTTCAACATTTAAATTCCAACCCAAAATTATACAACAGTTTTTGTAGATATCTAACCACCTCATCAACCCTGCAGTTTTTGATACAGACTTCACCAAATAATCCAATTTTGTTTGTAGTTTATCTGAGAGTCTTATTGTCACACCCTCATGTTCCATTTTATCAGTAGCTGTAACTTTTAAAATATCTTTGCTCTCCATTTTCAGTAATTCTTCTTTGAATTTGTAGCACTATTGAAGGGTTGGCATTAAACACACTAAAGACTTTGCTTCTGTAATGAAATGATACATTACTTATGCTGCTGTAATATTAGATGGAAATAGTTTCTTGTTACAGTGAGTTTCCAAAGCATATTTCCATTATTTTGTGAGAACTCCTACTCTAATATCCTTCAGTATATTTCCATATTTCATATCTGATGCTTGACACATATTTCTCATTAATTCTATGTATTCAACATTTTGCTAAATATTGATATTCCCAATATGTCCTAGAGAATTTATTTTTCTTTATGTAGAAGTGTTTTGGAAACAAGTTGACCCTTTACAGGTGTTAGTTGTAGCAGATCATCAAATACAATGGCATGTTTCCCACTAAATAGTACATCATTTCTTGTTCTCAATATCTCCTGCATTTTTAAATATTAACTATTGCTTCTTTATTATAGAATTATAGGATCTCCAAGAGGATCTTGCTTTGCTGGTGCAGAACTTTGGCTGCTTTGTGAACTCTCCTTGGCTATCTCATCAGCGATGGTTTCTTCCGGTATAATCTCATCTCTCAACATTTGCAGATACGTTGAAACCACTGAACATTCAATGGTGTATTTAACTTCGTAATAGTCGAAGTGTCCAAGTAATTGTGATTCTGCATGCCATGGCTTGAACAACTGCAAAAGTGATATGTAGGTAATATCTTTTCTCTGGAGTTTAGCTACTAAGGTTTCCTGTGGTTAATTAGATTTCCTTTATTCTGTCTCACTAAACAACCATCATATTTAAGGACAGGACATTTTCCTTGTTCTATATTTTCAGGTACATTACTTCTATATGTTTAGTGTTGAAGTGATTCATACATACTTTCAAGAGGAGGACACCTGTTTGGGCAGCACGTATCCAGAATGTTAGTATTCAGAATATCTGTACTCTCAGGTTGAAATTGGGCAAAGTATTGTATTTCTGGAAAAACGACTTCATACTCTTTTATGACTACTTGCAAGGCCTAGGCTTACCCATAGAATTCCTCATGAGAATAAACTAGCCAAGCTTAACCTGTCCAAGCATTCATAAGAACCTATTTCTCTGTGGGAAGGCATTTGCAAGCTGAAACTGTACAATTTCTTGGAAAATCTTTTTCTGCAGAAATATCTTCCCACATCTCTTTTATCTCTCTCTTCTCTGAATTTGTTTATACATGAAGTCATGTAGCAAGCAACAGTGATGGAGTTGTCTGCAACAAATTATAGATCCATATTTGCATTCCACATCTTTAGAATGACAGGATTGTAGTCATTATTATATTTTGAAGCCTATGTTCTTTTTAGGTTGTATGTATTTTCTGTGATTTCTGTGTGAGGGTGTATCTGACTGCAGACATAAAGCTGTTCACTCCCGAGATCACAGGTCAGTTGTGAGATCACAGTTCATGGGAATCCAACAAAACATCTTGTTGGATTTGAATTCTTTTGAAGACATTATTTCCCACACCTATGATTTTGAAATTGTAAAACTTGTTGTCTCAAACCCTTGTCAGCAGTATTTTTGGGGATGGTAGATGTCACATACTGTGATGAAACCCATCATTGCCTGAAACCTGTGGTTGAATTACTTGCAAACATTTGCAGGGTCCAGTGAACAAAGTTCTCCTGGTGTCTCTAGATTCATGTCTTTTATGTTTGAGTTTGCCTCTCACAGGAATTCAATCAAGTCATCCCATGCATACTGTTAGGTTTGAAAATCCCATTCATGCAATGCACTGGTTTCATGCTATATTAGGTAAGCAGTGTATGGCTAAATAGACACCATTTGAATACACATAATGCAATCCACTGAGTTATGCCCGTAATGTGAAGGCTTCAGTTAGCGAGTGTGACTCCATTTAGTATTTCGTAATCTGTAATAGGCTGCTTAGGCTGTGCTCGAACTAGGCTTCGTTATTTAGTATTGCTTGCCTCAGCAGAACACTGTATTACATTATTATGTTCTCTTCTGTTCAAGGCTGCTTCCTGACTTACTAATGAACAGGCCATTCTACCCTTGCATACCTATCCGAGTGTGTAGTTCTGCTCCCATGTTAGGAGAAGCTAAGGCTCAGCATGGTAACCTGGAGTGACAGATAGCATGTACTCATCTGGCAGGTGGTAGCTCATCCCTCTGTGCCCTTCTTTGTTCATGCTCAGCCCAGGCCAGTAACTTTCCGTTGTGGGTGTGGTTGGAGGCTCTTTATAAGAATCATATTGTGTTGCAGACTATTGGGGGGGTCAGTTCCTCTGCAGACATCGTAGGGTGCAGGTCAGGTAGGACTCCTCTACAGGGTATTGCTAATAAAACTATATTTATATTCTCTACTGTTTGACCAACTCTTCATTCTTGGGAAGGCATAGCAGGTAGTTGTAAGTAACCCGAGTGGCCCCTAATGGCCACTTCCTTCAGTACTCTGCACAACTGAGTGTTAAAAACCAAGGAATATATTTACAGGCCCATTGTGCCACCAGTTCAGCACTTTATATGATGCACTGGAGGCGAAATGGGCTTACCCATATTTACAAGGCCACGTAAAGTCACCCTGCATAAGTATGGGCCCCTTTCATACATGACTCTGTGTGAATGTGGAGGTCCAGGGGTTTTGCTATGGATGTTCCCATGCAACATCCAAGGACCTTGACACATTCCCAGAATTACAACATTTAGTAAAACTAGAAATGCTCCAGAATCCTATGCCTCCTTAGGGGAGGCATAGGAATGGTGCAATTATGAGAACTACTTTTATTTCACCTTGTTTTTTCCTCTTTCTGTGCATGCGGCAATGAAAATGACAATAATTATTGTTTTTTGTGGAGGAAGTTGTGCGCGAAAACAATCATCCCTGCAGCGCAGACATCCTTGCAAAAATGACACAAGTGTGCCTGTGCTGGCACAAGACAGCCAATTATGCACAATCACAGGGGAAGGCACAGGGATGTGGCGTATTGTTGTTATTACGACACATCCTTGTGCTTTGAAAATGACACAGCACAGTGCAGCTCAATGGCTTGTGGTGCCTTGCTGCATCATTTTTTTGCAGTCAAGGCTCAAAATCAGTACTCCTAGGTTTCTCAACATACATTTTAGCTCACCATGTTGACAATACCAATAGTCATTTGTACCACGTAGGCATGCTACCAAATGAATCAAGTTGTATTCCAGGTTTTCATTCTTTGAACTTTCTCCATAAAATCTCTTGCTGTCATATTTGCAGATTCACTCTTGACTCGAGAATTTTGTTTACTGCATAAGATAGGCCTGACAATTAGCCTGACAATTAGCTCTCAAATAAAGGATATAACGTATAGGGAATGAACTGGTAAAATCTAGAGTCCTCAGAATCTGCTCTAGTTGATCTGCACTTAACTTCTGATATATGTACAGGCCGTTCATCATTTCTACTACTTAGTCGAATAGGAAACAGAAGGGGAAAACACAGACCTTTTAAACATTTCTTCCAAACACTGAAGGGAGATCCTCTTGCTTCTTTCACTTGGAAGAGATCAGTAGTATCACCAATGATCTTTTTAGACTGGAGATGCTTAATAAAGCAGTGTTCATACATTTCTCCTGCTTTAAATTGATCCACTTGTTCGATCTGACCTGTTGATGATGAATCATCATTCATATGTGCTACATTGTGAAGAAAAATATAACTGTATAATATATTTTGAAAACTTTAGATACATCTACTAACTCTTGCCATACATTTTTGCTTTTGGAAGAGACACCATTCACTTTACAAGTGCTTCTTCCAAATTTTCTGCACTCCTACAGTTGCAATATGTTCCTTGAAATCTAATGGCAAATACAATACATAACTCTAAGTTTAACACCGTTCTGGAACTCAGTTAGAGGTACCTTCCCTGTCTTTGGCTCCATACAGACTATATCTTGGAATGGATGTATACATTTGAATATTGATGGTCTATTGGAACTGAATCTATTTCTAGATTGTTATGCACTGCTCTAGTTGGCCTTTTATTGTCCTTTAACTTAGTATAACAGTACTTACATGTTGGTGTCGTATGGAGCAGTCAAATTGTTCCACTACAAATAAAGAAGTAGCAAATTCTCACCACTTATCATTGTTCTCCTTTTTTGCATTTTAAATGCAAATCAACATTCTGAGTTTGACTTTTGTTGTGTGTGCATCAACAACAAATACAAACAAAGGGGTTCACTATGATGGTCCGCCCGCCATCGTCATAGGAATTGGGTCCGGCCGCGTATATGCTGGCGGTCCCGCACATGGAATTACAATGCAACCACCACAGTGGCAGTCAAACTGGTCATGTTTACCGTTGCAGTGGATGCTACAAGCTGCAGCACCCGCTGCAATGGTAAAAATGCAAGTTTTGTATTTCTCTGCACTATGTGGCAGGCACCCTGCGTTGTCTGCCACATGGTGCAGGGAAATGTTGGGGTGCCCCCCCAAGTACAAAACTGGAGTGCCCCTGCTTAAGGGGCACCGGCTACGGGCCCCCCAAGTCAATCCCCACCAGCCTTTGAATGGAATCGTAATGATTGCCTGTGTAGGACCCATGGCGGATGGGCTTTTCATCCACCAGCACTCCGCCCGACATCCTTATCTGGCAGGCGGAAAATGGCTGCATGATGGTGGTGAATCTGCCATGTGCCGGTGGCGGGGTCACCACCTCCTTCGTAATGAGCTAGAGAGCTTGGTATCTCTGAAGAAACACTGTCAAACTTTCTAATCACTTCTTTGAAGTTATCAACAGTAATGCCTGTCTCCTGTTCTGGTAGTGCTGCAGATACCAAGTCCTAATTTCCCTATTCTGCTCATCATGATAAAGGAAATTAAACTGAACGTTATAAGAAACTCTTTGCACTTCTGCTACTGTACCATGCAAAATAGCTCCATTAATTTATCCTAAACATAGGGCAGGACTTTTAACATAATCACTAGTTTTCGCATTTCAGAGTGGTGAACAGCTAACATTCTAAATTGATGAAAGTTAAGTTGCTTCTGCACACTTACTTTGATGGACATGTAAATTAGTATTCTTCCTAAATTTGCATGGATCTAATCCTTGCAACCTAGCTCTTATCTGCTTTCGACTTCCGCTGGGAAACATAAGTAGGACGTTTCTCAACATATCAATAGATTCCTGCAGAACACTACTAACACTGTTACATATATACAGGTGCCTGTCTAGACCTTCCCTGTACCTCTTCAACCATGACTTCCATTACAATTCTAGGTACCATCAACTCTTTTGAAATAGGTCAACCGTCTTTCACCTTATAACATCGTCCACATTTGTCCACATTAGTCAACTGCATGCACTAATTTGTTCTCATGCAAGTAGTCTTCTTCTTTAAGAAAGGGTCAGCACTGGAAGTATGTAACCATTCACTGCTGAAAACTTTGCAAAAGTTAGTTCTGCTGACAAGTCTTTTCTTTTGGCTCGATACCCTCATATACAATATTTTGTTTAGTGTCTTGATTCTGTTTAGAATCAAAATAAATAGCTTCCTCATGAGAGCAAACACCCTCAACACGTTTCTTTTGTGATTGCTTTTCTTCTTTAATATTTCTTCATACTTTTTCATAAATTGAGAAATACTTTGCTATCAAATATTTTAACTCTGATTTTCTTAAACTGCCTCTGCCTTCTGGTTAAACTCTCTCGTTCCTTGCATACATGTTTTACTCTTAATACCATAGACTTTTACTCCTTTTTTAGTTGGTCATAAAGTTTGTTGTTTATTTACTTGATTTTGAACTTTTTCAAGCTGACAACATACAATTTTAAGAAAAGTCTTTGTCCTCTTACCAGAAGCTCTTTTCTCTTTCAACACTTTTTCCACATTTTGACATTTTGTTTCTCAGTTGTACAGACATAGTATTATTGTAAAAATACAAGGGAGAGAGAAGCAGAGATTCATTCAGCTTCCAAAGTGTCAGTCTTATAATCAATGAAGAATGAATCACTTCTGTCAACAATCCACAGTCGCAAGGAAATTGTATCAGAGACCCTCAAACAAACTTTCACAGTACATGGTATATATGTTTTCTCTCCTTGTGTGGTAAGTTGGATAGTGTCATCATTGGGTCGCTATCAGTTGAGTGTTTGGTTCTCCAAGTGATTATCCAATATCCACTAGGAGGGAGACTGTTTTAAATGGTAAGTAGGTATAGCTGTTAAACTGCATGCACACGGTCCAGAGTACCAGGCCTGAGACATGATGCAAGGGCTAAGTTTCTGGATGTCCTACGTTTTAAGGACATAATTCACTGTGGTATCATGCAGCTACAGCCCACCTTAGTTGTCCTCTATATGTGCTACAAAAGCATTTTATATGTTCTGTAAAAGTTCCAAGTGAGACGACAGCCCTAGAAGTAAAACTGGACTCACAAGGTCAAGTATAGCAGGCCCAACACATAATCTGAGAGCTACATCTCTGCATGGTAGACGTAAAAGTGTCAGTTGTTTAGCAGCTGTCTGAATGACTTTCTCAGTTCGTATCTGGTGGTATGATTGAATGTGTATGTAATATTGTTAGAAATTGATTACCTCTCTTTGTGACATGTATGCTTCTCTAAATGTGTCTATAAGCATCTGCATGGAATGTCTCCTGTGTGTGCTGGTTACTATTGGATTATTTAAGCGTGTGTGCAACTGGCTCCTTTAGACCTATATACATAATCAGTTCTGCCTGTTTGTGTGAGTGACTGTTTAGTTGCTTCTCATACTCTTTCACTGGGTGTTTTATTGTCTGTCTGCTTTTCTACTTAGGTATGTCTGATTGACGTCTGGGTGGCAGGATGGATGTATAATTTCCCATAAGGGTCTGTAGTAGTGCATATAGCTTACTGAAACTTCAGAGTACATGTTTTACCTTTTATGCACATACCGCCTGATTCATCAAACAAAATTGCGCTCGCAAAGGGCCAGATTCTGAGAATCTGGCCCTTTGTGAGTGCGATTTTTGCATTTGGGATTCAGCATCCCAAATGCAAGTATCGCTAATTGCGATCTCGCAATTTTGCGAGGAATTACATTTAAGGAATCTCTATTTGAGATTCCTTAAATGCAATTCATCATCCAAATGTTTTTTGTGAATTCGCAATTTCTGGCCGAAATTTACCGCGAGGTCAGACCTCGTGGTAAATTGCGAAAACTCAGAAAAATGCATTTAAATGCATTTTTCTGAGTTGCATGTTACACACACACATGTCCTTTGGACATGTGTGTGTGCAACACCTGTTTAAAATTTCATTTGAGGGGTGCTACAGGGTGTCCTTTGGACACCCCTGGCACCCTTCAAATCGCTATCTTATTTGCGATTAGCAAATTGCTAATCGCAAATAAGGAATACTCCCCATTCATTCCTATGGGCCTTTTGGCCCAAAGGAATGAATGGCGAGTTATTCCTTATTTGCGATTAGCAATTTGCTAATCGCAAATAAGGAATATGTAGGAATCGCATTTCTTTATGCAATTCCTACATGAATCCCGTTTTGCGAGTCCTTAATAGCGATTCGCTATGAATCGCTATTAGGGGCTCGCAAAACGGGAGAATGATGAATAAGGCGGCAAGTTCCCTGTGCCACAGGTTAGCTACAGCCTACCTTAGTGGTCAGTTACATGTGGTTTAGGAGCAATTTACACCTGTGAGTTTTAAGTGACAAGACATCCCTAGCAGTAAAACTGCATGCACAAGTTCAAGTATAGAAGGCCTGAGAATTATTCCACTGGCTACTTCTTTGCATGGTGACCCTGAAAGTGTCAGTTCTTTAGCAGATATCTGAATGAGTGTCTCAGTTCCTATCTGGGGCTATGACTGCAAGTATATGTACGTTTGTTAGTAAATCACTGCCTCTCTTTGTGACATGTATACTTATTTAAATGTGTCTGTAAGGGGCTGCATGGATTGCTGTCTGGATTTGTTAATGAGTATTTAGGTATTTAAGTTTGTGTGCAACTGCATCCATTAGCCCAAGATACATATCAGTTGTGCCTGTCTGTGTGAGTGAATGCTTAGATGCTTAACTTACTATCTCACTGGGTGTTTTAATGTCTGACTGCTTTTCTACTTTGGTATGTCAGATTAAAGTCTGGGTGGCAGAGTGGATGTATAATTGGGCACATGGGTTTCTAGAAGTGCATATAGCTCACTAGAAATTCAGACAACATGTGTTACCTTTTGAGCACATAGCACCCTGCCCTATGGTCTAGCTATAGGCTACCATAGTGGTTAGTTGTATGTGATGCAAGAACAGTTTACACTTTATGTAGAAGTTTAAAGTGACAACCCAGGCCTAGCACTAAAACTGAATACAGAGGCACAAGTGAAGCAGGTCAGAGACGTGATGCAAAGGCTATTTCTCTGCATGGTATGTCAGATTGAAGTCTGGGTGGCAGGGTGGATGCATCATTGGTCACATGGGTCTCTAGGAATTAATATAGTTCACTGAGACTTCAGAGTACATGTTTTACCGCTTACACACAGAACTCTCTGTTCTATGGCCTAGATACAGCCTACCTTAGTGGTCAGTTATGTGTGGTACCAGAGGAGTTTACACCTTGAGTAGGGGTTTTAATTTTAAGTAATAAGACAGCCCTAGCAGTAAAACTGCATACATGGGCTCAATTATAGCAGGCCCAAAACATGATAAAAAGGCTGCTTCTGTATAGTATGCTTCAAAATTGTCAGTTCTATGTGAGGTATCTGAATACGTGTCTTGGTTCCTGTTTGAGTTTTTAATTGCATGCATATGTAAGTTTGTTAGTAAATTACAACCACTCTTTGTGACATATGTGTTTATCAAAATATATCTTTAAGGGGCTGATTGGATTGCCTCCCGAGTGTGTTATTTACTATTGGATTATTTAAGTGTTTGTGCAACTGCCTAAATCATTGCTAGACACATATCAGTTCTACCTGTCTGTGTGAGTAAATGTTTAGGTACTACTCTTATTATATCACTGGGTGTTGTAGTGTCCGTCTGCGTATCTACTTAGGTAAGGCAGGTGGGAGAGTGGATGTATAATTGGTCACATTGGTCTCTAGAAGTGCCTATAGCTCACCCAAACTTCAGTGCACATGGCTTACCTTTAAAACACATAGACTCCTAGGCTACATCCATGCTAAAGCCGATCTTAGTGGTGTGGTATATGCATGGCCGAGTTACTAAAACTCAAAAGAACAACTTTCACTTTTTCAATCACAAAAGAAAAGCAGACATTCAATAGCCAACAGCGGATTCAAACTGTATAAGTAAAAAAAGTGACTCTAACCATCACACTACATCCATTACTATCTAAATAGCTCTAAAAAAGTCTGACTCTCTCAATGTGTTTGTCACAGAATGCATGACAGTTTGAGTTGTAACTGTGACTGGGTGTGGGAGTTTGTCAGTGGGTCTCTGTATATGTACATGAGTGACTGCGTGCATCTATAAGTAGGTGTTTCATTTTTGAATGGATCTGTGAGTTCGTGCATCACTGTCTCAGTGGGTCTCTGAGTGAGTGTCTTTTGTTGGTTCTGTGAATGGGTGCATCAGTTTCTGTATGCATCTGCGAGTGGATGTCTCAGTCTCTGAATGAATCTGTGGGTGCTGAGTGGTTTTGTCAGTGGTTACATCAGTGTCAGAGTGGGTCTGATAATAAGTGTCTCAGTCTGTGAGTGAGCCTGCGACTGGGTGCATTAGTGTGTGAGTGTGTGTGTGAGTGAGTGCATGAGTCTCTGAGTGGGTTTGTGAGTGGCTATCTGAGTCCCTGATTGGGTCTGTCAGTGAATTTATCAGTGTCTGAGTGGGTCAGTGAGTAGGAGACTGAGTCTCTGAGTGGGTCTGTCAGTGAGTGTACCAGTGTCTGACTGGGTCCGTGAGTGAGGTTCCAAGTCTCTGAGTGGGTCTTTGACTAGGTACATTAGTTTCTGAGTGGGTCTGTTAGTGGGTGTCTGAGTCTCTGAGTGAGTCTGTCAGTGGGTGCATCAGTGTCTGAGTTGGTCTGTTAGTAGGTGATGAGATTTTACATCCCCAAAACAAAGATATCAGATATACACATGTACTTCCACGTAACACCTCTATTTATCTACATAGATTACATGGTAAAAAGCAGAAATACCATGGATACCATAAATAATAGTGCAACTTTCTATCCCTTAATCACAATTGATTCTATCTAAATTACTAATGTATTATAGTTGTCCACACCACAATATTCTTAAATTGCCTATGCAACTCTATTCAGCGCTGTGCAAATTTCTCATTGGTAGATATTATATCCTCATTCCTACCACTATACTGTAACTTATTAGAAATTGACCCACTATATAGAATGTAGTGCAACATAATTCTATTAACCAATATAAAATGGTCATTTAAATAATAGTGGTAGTAGCAATAGAGTGTGTTACCCCCCTAGTATGGCTTGGGGAAACACAAGAGTATAAATGAATTCTGCCCAACTGTAATCAATACCACATTCCAACCATCTCAAGAGATTAATTAAAAAAATGTCTACCAACTTTAGAAACACACCTTTAAAATATCTGGATTTTAGATAAAAACAATTATATAAAATGTTTTGTCTATACAAGTGCCTATTCAGAACTCCCTTTATGCTGGTATTATATGACGTTATCAAAATGCCCAGTTAAAATAATAAAACAGTGACTCTCGTCTTATACAGCCTGGATATTCCGGTAACTGAGGCGGCCATCTTTGTGACATACTCGCTACATAACATCATAAGCCTACGAGCAGTTATCTTACTGAAATATTTCAACCGCACCCCCTAATTCGCTCAGCGTTATCTCACATATGGCCCTTATTCCTTTAAAGGCCATTAAAGTAGAGTGTTTGTGATGCTCCAAAAGAATAATATTCCATTTTCTAAAAACATCGCAACCCCTAATGAGTTCACCCTGAATGGACATAAACTGCAGCGGCCATGTTTGCAGTGTGTTCGTGACATAAAATTACATAGTCATAAGCGCATGGTGATAATACTGAGTCCCCAATAGTATCTCTACATATTGCCAACAAGTTCTAACCTAACACAATATTTTATTGCCTTCTTCCTCAAACAATGTAATGATGCAATCGATACACACTCTATATTCCTACTATAACTAAACCTTTTCTGTATAAGTTATACAGAGTCTAATATACCCCTAACCATCTTACCGAAAGCAGCCTGAAAACCAAACGTAACAGAAGTCAGTGTGTCTTTTACGAAAAACCTGAGACACAAGAAACTCTCGTTTTTAACTGTACCAACCCAGAAACGCAATAGACATGTGACCACCACTCTCCTAGAATTCGTAAGTATAGAACAACAAGTAACAATGTGGTGGCCATTTTAAACCTATTCTCCATAGCACCACAATAACATTCTATATTCTTTTTACATATACAAAGTCCCAATTTTTGTAAAAAATTATTAGCAAAATAGAATCCAATTAAGAATACAAATTTGTGCGCGGGTTCTAAAAATATATTTCATATTATGTCAGTCACTCGTATTCCGCGTTTGAAGTGGCCCAATAGGTTTATCTGCACCAACCAGGGAACACAATAGGCAAGTGACCACCACTTTCCCTGAGTTCTTAAATATAGAGCAACAAGTAGGAGTGTGGCGCCCATCTTAAAGCTATTCTCCATAATGCCTCTGTAGCGTTCTATGTTCTTTCTACAAGTTCAAAATCCTAAATTTCCTTGAAAATTATTGGCGGAAATAAAATTCAATCAAAATGACAAACTTGTGCACGGGTTCTGAAAATATATTTCATTTTATGTGACTCACCCGCTCTCCTAGTTTAAAGCTGCCCAAAAGGTACTAATAATTTACTGAATGTAATTTATTTAATCACACGTGTGACCTTAGTATTACAAATCCCTGCAGTGACCTGAATGAGGTAATTTTGGATCTTCAGTGGAAAAATGAATAAACCATTTTAATGTGTCCAATAAATTACATATTCGCACATATCTAATAGTGGCAGACACATTAGAGCTATAAAGTAAATGGCAGATATATTTATAAATATGGACCAATGCATATGAATAATTTCTCTACAGCATGAAACAATCACTATATACATCAAGAACACATATAAGAACAATGATCATGTTACTTGCAAATCGTGATTAATACATACAGATAAATCAAATACCTAATGAAGTACATCATAAATATCTTTAATAATACGATCATTGTACTGGATCTGCAACCATAAATTGATATTATGGAAACACAATCTGGTATTTACAAGGTAGGGATTTAATGATTTCTTGGCACATGTGATGATAACATGAGCTATCAAAGGTCTCTTGAATTAAGGAATATTCTAATAGTAAAGTTTTTTAATACGTGAAACCCCCTATCATTCACCTCTCTTCCAATTACCATGAAATTACATAAATACCTCATCTTATGTCCCATCACAGAGGGTGATGCATTTCATCATTGGTATTCAAACCAATTTTCACAGTTCTGAGGCGACATATCCAAGATTCTTCACACTGCCTAAGAAGCAACTCTCTATCACCTCCTCTCTCCGGCATCTGAACCTGACCGATGCCATAAAATGAAAAGGTGATATCATTCGGATGCACACGTTGTATGTGCATGGAGACAGGATAAGTGTCATCCATATTTTTTATGGCTCTTGCATGCTCCTGTATACGCAGTTTAAGACTGCGAATGCTACTTCCAATATATTTCATTTCGCAGGAGCATATAATCATGTATACTACGAATGCAGTATTGCAATTGATGAAGCTGTTTATAGAAAATTCCATTGAGGTATCATTACTGAATTTCCTACTCTTGTTGAGACCAAATTTGCTTATACAGCAGTTTCCACAAACGGTGAAGCCTGAAGGTTTAGCAGGGAGCCACGTTACTGATGGAACTGAGATATTCCTGACATAGGTAGGGCTTATTATGTCCTTTAAGGTCTTACTTCTAGGGTACACACATTTGGGTTTCCTAGATGTTATGGAATTCAGAGACCCTTCATTTCCAAGGAGATGCCACTTGAGGTTCCGTGACAATCATAATGGTGTTTTTGACTCGTTCGAATATGGACGAGTTTGGTATTTATGAACGGCAAATGACGAGTTTAGTGGGTGTACGCATTTTCGCTATGCTGGCCTGAACCGTTCGTCTTATTCGTGGGTTTCTCCATCTGATCCCATGGGTTCCATTTTAGATACGGCATCCATTTTGTCTCTTGCCCTCAAGTAGCCAGCGAACGGACGCTGTCCGCTTCGTGACCCTGGGATTCCCAAGCTCTTGCGGAAGACACGTTTTCCTTTGAGGGTGTCTTTATGACGAGGGGGATGACATTGCAAAGGCAGATGGCCCCGCTCGAGGCTCATCTTGCCGTGCCGGTCTATTGTTTCAGCCGTGCATGCATTAGGCACGAATCCTTTGATCTTGCAATCGCGTTTCCGATATTGCCCCCCCTACACTCTTTTCTAATCTGTTGTCTATCTTTGTCTTCCTTGCACCTGTTTCTGTCTCTTTTCTTAACTCGTTTACAGCCAGAATGGAATGCACTTAATGGTGGGATAACGTACTTTTACAGTTGGGAACCGGCGATGCTACTGTAATTATGTTCCGGGCTCCTGAATACATGAAAGCAACCCTTTTGAAGTTTACTGTAGGAACTGAGTTGTAACCTTTTGTTCGCCATGTTGTGCTATGACTAAAATCTGTATAAAAGGAGCGATCCACTGTTGCAATTCGAAGCAGTCTCCTAGAACCTACACATGGTGTACTTCTTGCGATCTCTGTATTCCCTGCAGTAAATAAACCTCGATCTTTGACGCCGAAGGAAGTGTCCCGTGTCTCTGTGATTTGTACGCCGGAACAGGTAACCCACGAAGGTTTCAGGTGTTGTCCCCTGGCACCGCTGGGCCTTAGAATAGTCCAGTCCTTCAGTTGGCGGCCAACGTGGGGCGACATCAGCGGTACCGGTCCAAAGCCCGACGATCGTGAGGAACTTCGTGTGAAATCTCCGAGGGAAGGTGCACCCCGCTTCATCGATCCTGTTGTCGAAATAAGTGGTCCGAAGACTTTTCCCGCAAAGATTCCCCGCCTCCTGACGGCTGCAACGGACTGATGCCCTGACTGTCGACCTGTTTTGACGCCTGGCATAGTCCTTTGTACAGCGAGACAATAGACGGGCCTTCCTGGTGACGCCATTGCTCTTTCAGTTAAGTATTTGTGGGTCGCTCCCAGAGTTCTTGGTTGTTGTTGAAACTTGGTTGTTTGCATGGTTCCATTGCATTTGTGGTTCTTAGTTACTGGTTCTTAGTTATTGGGTTTTATTTGACGATTGCAGTTGCCAAAAACCGAGGGTCTTGCATTTTTGCGAGGACATCGTAATTTGATAACCCTTGAAGTTTGTAAACTCGGTTAGTGTGCACGATGCCTGGCCGTAGTACTTTGTTTTTTTGTTTTAAATGTTGTGGAGCGGATTCCCGATTGGAGGATTCATGTCCGATACCTCCAGTTGGAACTCCGATCTATGAGCACTATAGTCGCCATGGAGTGGGTCCTATCGTATATAATGATTATTGGGTCCGCTACACTGAAAACGATGGTGTCCTTAGTTGGCCACCTCATGGTAGTTTCGAAACTGCAATTTTGGATAATCTTGAAGCAAAATTGTTTAAAAAGAAATCTAGGCCGGCCATGTTTGATTCCTTTCGGTTATGGCGAAAAGAGGCCAAGCAGAAAGAAATTAAACAGCTTAAGAAAAATAAGAGGGAAGGTATTGTTACGGTGATGAGAAATGCAGAGCAGTTCCAGCGAGACAAAGAAGAGAAGTGAAAGGAAGTTTTTGCTAGACTGCAACATATGGCGGTGGAGCCTCCATACGCACAGGATACTACAGCCCATGTGGTTCCTCCTGTTCCTCAACCTGTTGTTCCGGCAGCTGCTGGTCAGCCTGTCGCTGGTCCTGTGCTTCCGAATCCTCTTGTTCCTCAAGTTGTCCCTGCTCCCTTACCTGCCCTTCCTCCTACTGCTCCACTGCCTATACCTTCTCAGTCTGCTGTTCCCGCTACTTCTGCTCTTTTGGCTACTCCTACTGTTTCTACTGTTCCTACTGCTCCTATGTTTAGTCCTCATGTTGTTGCCCCTGTACTTCTCTCCTCTTCTCCGTCTGTCCGTAGTCGCATACCTAACGCTGTTGCTACTCTTTACTCTCCATTTGGTCAAATTCCTGGTGGTAGGGAGAGTGATACGTTAGTGAAAATGGCACGCAAATGGATTAGGTATCCCATTAAATATACCCCGCGCATGGTTTTTGAGACGGTCTCTCAATTTAATGAGCCCACGCAGAGATTTGTGTAATCATTACGTGAGGTATGGGATACTGATGAGGTAGACAATGTGCCGTCCGAAATGACTGAACTCCAGAATCAGTTTTCGAACGGTATGATTGTGGGTAGTAATGTTTGATATGCTGTAGAGCTTCTTCCATCTTTTCGATCTACAGTACTACCTCGAGCATTGTTTAAGGACGAAACTGAGGAGTGGATGGCACAACCTGGTCAGTATCCCATGCGAGAAGTCCCCCCAGTGTGGATGCCAGGTGATCCTGCTGCTAATCCTGCTATTCCACCACACTTTCAAAGAGTTTGGATACACCTCCCATGGAAGTGGTTGGAAGTTTTACAGGTGAAGCAAACTTTGTCTGACCCCCTCAAAAATCTGGCAGGTTATTATAAGGAATTATCCCAATTAGTGGATGCTACTGTTATGAACCTTGCCGATATCGACATGCTGTTCGGTAACGTAGTACCGCAACCAATTTGGGCAAAAATCCGTCAAGAGAATCACGTAGCAGAGTTAGGCGGTGATTGGGCTGCTCTTGCGGCGGCCGACGGACGACAAGTTGGTGGAGCTAAGCCTGAACAGATTATTGAGAATTTGCCCCAGAGGATAATTACACTTATGAAGACACTTATGCCAGCAATGAGAGTTAATTGGGATAAACTGTCCGCGTGCAAGCAAAAGAGGGACAAGAGTGTCTCCGATTTCTTTACGAGATTTGAGGAGGCATTCATCGATCACAGTGGTCAGGATATGAGAACTGAGGGAGGTCAGCGATTATTTGTAGATAAATTTGTATCGAGTTTGTTGCCTGAACTCAGCAACAAGTTGAAAAATTCTGAAAGTTCGTGGGCTGTTTCTACTTCTGCTCAAATATTAGCCACGGCTCAATATTACGAAAATAGGGAGAAGGAGGGAAATGATTATGCGGATAAGAAAACAAAGGATCTTAAAACTAAAGTTCTGTTGCAGCAAGCATATCCTCCGCGCTCGAATCAAAACGATGCACAGCAGCAAAATCGATCGCAATCACAGTCTTCTAGGTTGCAGTCGCGTACTGACTCCTCTACACCGAGATCTATGCTTGGATATAATCAATGCGCATAATGTAAAGGTGAGGGCCATTTGAAGTTTAATTGTCCGGTTTTGAGCGACCGAAATAATGGTGTTTCGGCTCGAGGAGGTCGTAGTGGTCCTCAACAGGCTTCACGTGGTAGAGGTTGTGGTGTTACTCAAAATCAGAATGAGCGTTCTACCACTTCATCAGATTCAAATAATTGCTTTGATCAGCGTGGTTCATCGTCAGGTAGATATGCACAGTATCATGTGGATGACTGCTATGTCGAGCATGATATTGATGATGGTAATTACTAGGACAGCCACAGACAAAGAGAGGGAGTAGTATCAGTTCCGGTTGATCAGAGAGGGCCTTATGTCGCAGTTGCCACATCGGGCGTAGTTGAGCCTTTTCTGTTGGACACTGGTGCAGCGAAAAGTTCCATCATGCATTCGAAACTCCCTGGCGCACCTTTGTCTGGCTTAACGAATGTTTCCGTTGGATTCTCTGGCACCCCTGTTAGCAATCCGGTTTCTAGCCCTTTGCCCCTCACAATTGGGCCTCGTGAGCTGGAAGCTCCTTTGATTTTGACTACTGGTTGTGGTGAGAATCTTTTGGGTCTGGATTTGCTGAAACGATTATATGCGACTTTGTACTGTTCTCCTGCGAGAGTGGAGCTTACATTGGGTCAGAGAATGATCTCTCCTATGTACTTGTCAACTGATAAGCTCCCACCGGAATTGAGTTCCCTTCCTAAGTCTTTGTGGGCAACAGGTCCCAATGATGCGGGCCTGCTGGACATCTCACCTTATGTTGTCCATCTGAAATCGAACGTGCGATTACCACGTATTCCCCAGTATCGTATCTCTCTCGATGGTGAACGAGTGCTGTTAGCAATCATCTATGACTTGATCAAGAAGGATGTTATCGAGGAAACTCGGGGAAATGTGTGTAATAGTCCTGTGTTACCTATTTTGAAACGAACTGATCCATCCAAGCCTCCTGTGTACCGTTTTGCCATTGATTTAAGGGAGGTAAATAAAATTGTGATTCCACAATTTCCTGTGGTGCCTGACATCACGGCTTTACTGACTCTGATTCCAGCCTCTGCCTCTTGGTTCTCAGTGATCGATTTGAAGAATGCTTTCTTTAGCATTCCGATTGCTGAGGAAAGCAGAGATCTATTCGGCTTCTCATTAGGTGGTCGCAGCTTCAGGTTTAAACGCGCTCCTCAGGGCTACTGTGAGAGTCCATCGATCTACAGCCAAGCCCTAAAGAGTCAACTTGATGCGTTTGTGTTACCGGCTGGTGCGGCCTTGATTCAGTACGTTGATGACTTTAGGTCACTATTGTGGCCAGATGGCTTCCCCATGCCAGGTGCTTCAAACACCTTGGCCAAGAACCTCGGGGTCTGGTTCGGGGAGGACCTCCGTTTCGAGGGGCACATTAAGAGGCTCACTGGAAGCTGCTTTGGGACCCTGAAGTCTCTTAGAAGGTTTTTTCCGCTTCTGCCGGCCTCTGCTCGCGAGTCAGTCGCGAGAGCTTTAATTCTCTCGCGCCTGGACTACGCGAACGCTCTGTTTAGTGGCTCTCCGGCTTACTTGATAGGGCGGCTCCAGGTTATTCAGAACGCCACCGCTAGATTGTTGGGGAACATCTCCAAGCGGATCAGCGTCAGGAGTTACCTGGAGAGCTTGCATTGGCTTCCGGTGCAGCATCGAATTACCTTCAAAATCTTGACTTTGGCCCATAAAGCCATCAATGGGCGTGGCCCCGCCTATCTGATGAAACGATTCCTGCGGTACACTCCCAATCGAGATCTGCGCTCAGCATCTCAACACCTCTTGCAAGTACCGCGTTTCCGGCGCACCCGGCTGGGTGGGCACTCTGTGACAGTGAGAGCGGCGCGAGCATGGAATGCGCTCCCAGTCTCTTTGCGCAGCACGGTGGACTTCACGGTTTTTAAGAAAGCACTAAAAACCCATTTGTTTAGATTAGCTGTGTAAATTGTTATGTTATTTCAGGGCTCGGCTGCTATACTTCCCTTGTTTCCTTCTTCCGCGCCAGGATACTCCGGCAGTAATTGTGCGCGCTATAAAACAGCTTAACATAACATAACATAACATGACTTGTTAGTGGCTGCTGACACTAAAGAGATTTGCAAAACTGCTACAGTATCGCTGTTACAGCATCTCTGTGACTTACATCACAAGGTAGAGAGATTTTAACAAAAGGGGGGAGAGAGAGAGTCAGTGGATTCAGTCTCCCTAGTTATATGAATAAACAAAGTAGAATCCACTCTGAGTGATGGTGATCCCTAAAGTGATGGGGAACACACAGTGTTGTTTAAATGACCCTCACACACCAACAGGCCCCTTGGTGTCATGCTTCATCATCGGGGCCTTCGCACCCCTCTACGGGATGCGGCGTGCTACGACTCGCGGTTGCGCAGGAGCACTTGAAAGTGAACTATGTGAGGGGGTGTGTGTTTACCTAAGTGTGAGTGAGGTGAGGTGAAAAAAAGTGAATGGTTAAAAAATACCTGGCACGTGGGAGAAAAATACTTTTTATTAAATCCCCGGCTGGTATTGTTAAAAGAAGTGCAAGGCGTGGTTATATGGATACGTATTAGGGTATTGTAAACACTATCTAGAGTGTCAACATGTTTCGGAGCTCGAGGGCTCCTTCTTCAGGACAAGGATAAGCACTTACCCTCCCCTTACTCACATGTAAATGTAAAAGTGTATTAAAAATAATTACAACAATGTGTAATGTTCCTAATTGTGTTATATATGTTAGTGAATGTAGTTGCGCCCAGTTGACGATTGAACCTGTGGAGAGAAATGCACAGATAAACACATTGATCTATAATGTACAGACCAGTGGAGAAGAAAAAAGCTTCTGTGAATACAACAAGGTCAACCCAAAAATAATGGAACCCTGTAAGAAATAAAAACACAAATGGACATAGCACAGTATTTACAGACATATATACAAAACACCAAATTACTCTCTGCTCAGATGGAAAGAGAGCAAAAAGTAGGTAAGATAAGGCTTACTTAAAGTTCTCAACTATAAGACCTCATGAGCCTATGCGTTTATTGGGGGATCCTTCCTTTCTGCTCAGAAAATGACCTATAAAACATTAATATATGGGATTCAGTTGGAAAATAGGTATCAAATGCACCAAAGCGACAGAAAACTGCTCCTCTTTATGACCCAAACTCACGGTTACTGCAATGGCTAGTCGCCTGCCTTCCCTCAACGCGGCTCCGATGAAGTGAGCATGGATCACGTCAAATCCCCTATATATACTCTCCATGGAGGTAATTAGTGATAGTAAATTGAGTAATGAGGCCCGGGGGATGCCCAAATACGGAGATCGTAATCCCTGGGGGTCCGGTGTTGCACGATCGGCTACCACTAACTAACGCGCATGCGCATACCGGCTTTTGAAAAGCGCATGCGCGGCACACTAAGCGACCGCGCATGCGTGAAACAGGGGCACTACGCCGCTTGTAAAAGATTGCAAACAGGGAAAGGGGTGTGCCTAGAGCAAGCACGCTGAGACTAATGGAACCAGGCATGATTACGTGTTAAGTATGATAAACTAGGGCTGAAAACGAAAACAAGATTGTTTTTGTGCTAAATATAAAGGGGGGAAAAAAGGTGACCTAGTTTATTAAAAACTCAGGAAGCTGGTGATCGAAATGAACACGCATTTGTGTTGAAGTTTAAAGGGTATTTGGGCATCCCCCGGGCCTCATTACTCAATTTACTATCACTAATTACCTCCAGGGAGAGTATATATAGGGGATTTGACGCGATCCATGCTCACTTCATCGGAGCCGCATTGAGGGAAGGCAGGCGACTAGCCATTGCAGTAACCGTGAGTTTGGGTCATAAAGAGGAGCAGTTTTCTGTCGCTTTGGTGCATTTGGTACCTATTTTCCAACTGAATCCCATATATTAATGTTTTATAGGTCATTTTCTGAGCAGAAAGGAAGGATCCCCCAATAAACGCATAGGCTCATGAGGTCTTATAGTTGAGAACTTTAAGTAAGCCTTATCTTACCTACTTTTTGCTCTCTTTCCATCTGAGCAGAGAGTAATTTTGTGTTTGTATATATGTCTGTAAGTACTGTGCTATGTCCATTTGTGTTTTTATTTCTTACAGGGTTACATTATTTTTGGGTTGACCTTGTTGTATTCACAGAAGCTTTTTTCTTCTCCACTGGTCTGTACATTATAGATCAATGTGTTTATCTGTGCATTTCTCTCCACATGTTCAATCGCCAACTGGGCGCAACTACATTCACTAACATATATAACACAATTAGGAACATTACACATTGTTGTAATTATTTTTAATACACTTTTACATTTACATGTGAGTAAGGGGAGGGTAAGTGCTTATCCTTGTCCTGAAGAAGGAGCCCTCGAGCTCCGAAACATGTTGACACTCTAGATAGTGGTTACGATACCCTAATACGTATCCATATAACCACGCCTTGCACTTCTTTTAACAATACCAGCCGGGGATTTAATAAAAAGTATTTTTCTCCCACGTGCCAGGTATTTTTTAACCATTCACTTTTTTTCACCTCACCTCACTCACACTTAGGTAAACACACACCCCCTCACATAGTTCACTTTCAAGTGCTCTGCGCATCCGCGAGTCGTAGCACGCCGCATCCCGTAGAGGGGTGCGAAGGCCCCGATGATGAAGCATGACACCAAGGGGCCTGTTGGTGTGTGAGGGGCATTTAAACAACACTGTGTCTTCCCCATCACTTTAGGGATCACCATCACTCGGAGTGGATTCTACTTTGTTTACATCACAAGGTGTCACCTTCTAAACTGCAATATTGTTGTCAAGAAGTGACCTATCTAGGTCACTTATTGTCAAAGGAGGGAAGAAGGTTGACCCCAGAGAGAATTGCAGCGATCGCTCGAATGACTGTGCCAACAACTCAGAGAGATGTGCGTGCCTTTCTAGGTATCACGTCATACTGCAGGCAATGGATTCCAAATTTTTCATTGCTAGCGAAGCCATTGGTAGCCCTCACGTGCAAGGATGTTCCGACTCCTTTGCCATGGACTGAAGAGTGTCAGAAAAGTTTTTCTGAATTGCGTGATGCGTTGTGTTCGGCCCCTGTGTTAGGTACTCCTGACTACAGTAAGCCGTTTACACTATACGTTCACGAGAGAGAGGGTTGTGCGTTGAGTGTCTTGACGCAACAATTTGGTGGTAAGCAGCGTCCATGTGCATATTTTTCCTCGACCTTGGACCCAGTAGCTAGAGCATTGCCGAGTTGTCTAAGAGCGACAGCGGCAGCTGCGGTGTCCATCCGGCAATCTGCAGGATTGGTCATGGATAATATGCTTACGGTGATGGTTCCGCATGCAGTTGACACTCTCTTGAATTGTACAAAAACGCAACACTTGACGAGCGCAAGGTTGTCCGGTTACGAGTTGACGCTTTTGGCAAGTCATATACAAATAAAGCGTTGTAATGTACTGAACCCGGCGACATTGTTGCCGACTAATATGGAATCAGATGATGTACCCCCACATGATTGTTATTTGCGAACTGAGGAAGAAACAAAGGGTCGTGTTGACCTAAAAAACACTCCATTGGCAGACCCCGATGGTACCTTGAATGTTGATGGTTCGTGTTTCAAGTTGCCGAATGGTGATGTGACGACTGCGTATGCTCTGGTGACATTGAGTACGGTTGTGGAAACTGCGAGATTGAGCCAGAATTCCACGCAGGCGGCAGAGTTGATTGCGTTGACGAGAGCGTGTGTTTTGTCTAAGGGAAAGCGAGTGAATGCGTTTACGGATAGTCAGTATGCATTTGGTGTTGCACATAGCTTTGGTCGTCTGTGGAGAGAAAGAGGATTTATGACATCGCATGGCACGAAGATCCAACACGGACAGCTCGTGAACGATCTTTTGGACGCACTTACATTGCCTAAGCAGGTGGCAATTATTAAATGCAGCGCGCACCGAAAGGTTACGGATGATGTTGGTCGTGGCAACGCGTTTGCGGATGAGATTGCTAAAGAGACAGCTAAGAATCTTGCAACCCGAATGTACGTTACGAGTTCAGTAAGGTGGCCGACAGAGACTGGTATGTGTGAGGACACTGTTGAGAGGATGAAAGCGATTCAGAATGAGGCCACTGAAACTGAAAAGACTGAGTGGAAAGAAAGCACGGGGAAGTTAGATGCGCATGGATGTTGGATTGATTTGTCGGAATGTCAGAGGTGGATGTTGCCGGATGCATATGTGCTAGCCGTTGTGACTATGGCTCACGGCTTGTCACATATTAGCGCAAAAGGTATATGTAAGTTGCTGTCCCCTGTATGGAAGAATGATGGTATTGCTAAGTGTGCTGAGAGAGTGGTTAAGAATTGTATGGTATGTATGATGTACAACCCTGGCAAGGGCACCCCCACTCCACCTGGCCATTTTGCTCCTCCTACATGTCCCTTTGAAGTTATCCAATTGGACTTCATCCATATGGAGAGATGCAATAACCTGAAGTACGTTTTAGTTGTGGTTTGCGCGTTCTCCAGATGGATTGAGGCCTACCCTCTCAAAGATAATACTGCCCTGCCCACAGCGAAAGTCCTACTGAAGGAATACTTTCCTCGGTATGGAATGCCACGGATTGTATGGTCAGATAACGGAAGTGAGTTTGTGGGGAGTGTGATGAAGAGTGTGTGTAAGGGCCTTGGAATTCGACAAAAATTCCATAGCGCCAATCATCCTCAGTCAGCGGGCTTAGTTGAAGGGTACAATGGTACTCTGAAACTGAAACTTGCTAAGATTCAAGCTACGACTGGTCTGTCATGGCCTGATGCCTTGCCTCTGGCTCTCTTATTGACCAGGGCGACTGTACACTCTCGAGTAGGGCTTAGCCCATATGAGATTGTGTTCGAACGTCCTACGAACATTTGGGGAGTCCCTAGGCCTAAGGCCTTTGATAGTCTTGAGTATCCAATGTTAATTGATTATCTTCATGATCTGACTGCTAAACTGAGGTTAATTCATCAACAGGTCTTTGAAGCTCTACCGGCACAGACAGAGGGTCCTGGACATCGGCTCCAACCGGGTGACTGGGTCGTCACCCGCAACTTTGGCAGAAAGCGCAATTTGGAGCCGAGATTTGTGGGTCCGTTCCAAGTCCTGCTGGCTACAAGGACTGCAGTTTGTTTGGAAGGCAGAAAGATTTGGGTGCATGCCACCCACACCAAAAAAGTTCCTATCCCTTTGCCAGCAGATTCTTGGGTGAGGACTGGGATTGCCGCAACGGAAACGGAGACCCCAACAAGTTTTGTGCCGTTTAGTGATGCTCAACCTGTAGGAGATACTTCATTGCAGTCAGATACATTTGTTGAACCGTCAGCATTGGAGAATTCGAGGCTTGAACTGGCATCTGATCGACTGGACGCTGTTTCACAATCTGAACAATTATTTGAAGAGCAGACTCGTCCTGGAAGAAGCAGATATTTTCTTCGTTTTCATAACAAAGACTAATAAACGAAAACCCTTTTTGTTTTTTTCCCCTTTTTTTGAATTCATATTACCCTCTTATTGTTGCCATGAACATTATGAAAAATTGCATCCTCTATTAATTCTTGAGTTCTTTTCCATGTATGTTTTTCCACAGCTAGGAGATTTGCATTAAAGTTGAATGTTTGATTAAAAGAAAACCTTACATCCGGGTTGACCGTAGGGCCGTGCGGGTTCTTCCTTCTGTTTAGCAGGTTCCTGACACTAGGTCGGTTACTTTTGTCGATTCCTGGGAACTCCTGGGAATTGATAATAGCTACTCAGAACTAAGTACGTCAAGAACGTTACGGACGGTTTTTAGAGGATGGATTTCTCTAAGTTGTCGGAAATAGAGAGGATGTCAGCTCGAAGATCGAAATTGCATAGGGTTGTACGAACAAAATGCTTTCTGTTTCAGGTATTTCTGCTGTTTCTGACTGTTTCCATGTTATTGGTGGGTGGAGTGTATTTCGGAATACAGTCATTATTGCCTTCTGCTTTACCTACTTCTTCTTCTGAACCGAAATCTATTCCCACTGTTTCTCCACATTCCTTTCATCCTCTGCCCCAACACGAGCAGGTTAGACGTGCGGAATTCATGAACAACTCCTTTGTCCAGCTCTTACATCAACATCAGTTAGTGATGAATACTACTAACTGTTGGGTGTGTGGGTTAATGCCACATACCATGGATAGGGGTATTCCGTATTTGGTTCTTCCTTACAGCTCCCAGGGGTCAGCTCGAGCAATCCAAACTATGTTCCGTAGCACACTAGATTCCTACCCCCATCGAGAGCCACGCACTGCAGATCTTGGTCCTGTTATATTGTGAATTTGTTACCACCGACCTTCACAGTTGCCTCGGACTATCACAAGACTAGAGTTGTGAGAGGCGTTATTAGCGAAGAGGACACTGCCGGTCAAGAAGCAGGAGACGTCTTTAAGGGTTTCCTGCCGTTTTGGGGACCTATGATCAATAGTAGGAACCTGAGACAGTTGACTCGTGTGGTCGAATCAACTGCTAATATAACTGCAAGTGCTCTTGGTAGTCTGACAGCATAGCTTCAGGCGGATAGGCTTATGACGTTGCAAAACCGTATGGTTTTAGACGTTGTTCTTGCTGATAGAGGTGGTGTATGTAAGGTGATCCATTCGAGTTGTTGCATTTTCATCCCTGATAACGCTCCAACTGTCTATCAAGCCATCTCGAAGTTGCATAAGATCTCCGAGTCCATACACGTGGACGTAGGTGATTGGACGCTACTAGGATGGTTTTGGGGCCTGATGTCGACGTGGGGTTGGAAGATTCTGATGATCATTGGGGTTGTTGTAGCATTTGTGTTCACGTGCTGTCTTTGTGTGCAGTGTGCTCCTGCCTTATGTGGCCTCTGTGCTACAACGTGTATAAGACGACCATCTGTTACCAAGGAAGCATTGATGGATAGAATATTGTTGCAGCCACATCTGAATGATTTGATGAATATCGAGATCGATTCTGATATCGACTAGTGCTTGCCTACATGAGGGCAAAAGGAGCGTCTGAGGTTCCGTGACAATCATAATGGTGTTTTTGACTCGTTCGAATATGGACGAGTTTGGTATTTATGAACCGCAAATGACGAGTTTAGTGGGTGTACGCGTTTTCGCTATGCTGGCCTGAACCGTTTGTCTTATTCGTGGGTTTCTCCATCTGAACACACGGGTTCCATTTTAGATACGGCATCCATTTTGTCTCTTGCCCTCAAGTAGCCAGCGAACGGACACTGTCCGCTTTGTAACCCTGGGATTACCAAGCTCTTGCGGAAGACACGTTTTCCTTTGAGGGTGTCTTTATGACGAGGGAGGTGACATTGCAAAGGCAGATGGCCCCGCTCGAGGCTCATCTTGCCGTGCCGGTCTATTGTTTCAGCCGTGCATGCATTAGGCACGAATCCTTTGATCTTGCAATCGCGTTTACGATATTGCCCCCCCTACACTCTTTTCCAATCTGTTGTCTATCTTTGTCTTCCTTGCACCTGTTTCTGTCTCTTTTCTTAACTCGTTTACAGCCAGAATGGAATGTACTTAATGGTGGGATAACGTACTTTTACAGTTGGGAACCGGCGATGCTACTGTAATTATGTTCCGGGCTCCTGAATACATGAAAGCAACCCTTTTGAAGTTTACTGTAGGAACTGAGTTGTAACCTTCTGTTCGCCATGTTGTGCTATGACTAAAATCTGTATAAAAGGAGCGATCCACTGTTGCAATTCGAAGCAGTCTCCTAGAACCTACACATGGTGTACTTCTTGCGATCTCTGTATTCCCTGCAGTAAATAAACCTCGATCTTTGACGCCGAAGGAAGTGTCCCATGTCTCTGTGATTTGTACGCCGGAACAGGTAACCCACGAAGGTTTCAGGTGTTGTCCCCTGGCACCGCTGGGCCTTAGAATAGCCCAGTCCTTCACACTTCTTTCTTAAAATAATGTAAATGTGATTACTGAACATATTATATTCAGTAATGAACAAGACATCAGGGTTAGGTTTTTTTTCACATCCTGTTTCCTTATCACTCTAGATGTTGAGGTTTCATTTCTTTTAAGAGAAACAGCCCTCCTCTCTGCCTTATCTAGAAATGTTTGATTGTATCCTCTGTTAGTTAAAATGGTCTTGATATTACTGATGTTTCTTTTAAAGTCTTCATCCAAACTACAATTGCGCCTAGCACAAACCATTTCACCATAAGCTTTGGCCTCAATAGTTGAACGTAGATGTGCACTCGTTGCATGCAAATAACTATTTCACGCAGTCTTTTTCTTAAATATGTCTCTATGTATCTTGTCATCCTTGATGAACAGCCTCAGATCTAAGTACACTATGGTAGTTCCAGAGTGTTGAATGGTAAGTTGCACATTAGATTTGTTTGTATTTAGATAACAGAAGCACTCATTGAGCTTGTCCACTGATCCATGCCATATCAGAATGATATTGTCAATGTATTGAGCGTAAAAGATCACATTGTCCCTCCATTTATGTGCCTCCGTGTGCCAAACAGGCTTCACCTCATAGAACCCCATATAGAGATTAGCATAAGATGGAGCAAATCTGGAGCCTTTTGCAGAATCTCGTGGCTGCGAAAACCACTCACCATTATGTAAAAATACATTATGTGTCAGAATCATCTCTACCATTGCCAATAGCATCTCATTATGTTCCAGGAATTGTGCCCCCCGTTTGTAGAGGAAATGTTTCAAGGCCCTCATCCCATCTAGGATGTGAATACAGGTATAGAGACTTTCCACATCCATGGTTACAAACAGTAGATTCTCATGGTCCCAGTTGAAATCCTGAAGTTTGCACAAAAGATCAGAACTGTCTCTTAAATAGGATGGTATTTTTTTCACAACAGGCTGAAAAAAATAATCTACTTATTGAGATATATGCTCAGTAGGCCCTCCATTCCTGGAAATAATGGGTAGGCCAGGTGGAAAAAGGCTCCCCTTATGAATCTTTGGTAAGATGTAAATACAGGGTGAACAGGAATGTTGGGCCAATAGAAACTTATATTCCTGATCTGACAAAAGATGTGATTCGTGCCAGTCCCATAATTTAAAGTTTATATTTCCCTCTATCTGGGACACAGGATTAGTCATAAGTTTATCATAGCAGCCTGAATCATTTACTTGCCTATCGCTCTCATGTAAATAATCACTTAAATCCATGAGAACGATATTACCGCCCTTGTCGGCCTCTTTGATGACCAAGTTTTCATCATCCTTTAGTGATTGCTGTATATCCCTTTCTAAAGCAGTGAGATTATTCTTATGGATGCAACCCTTCCTATTTTGATGTACATCCTCTAGATCATAGAGATCACTTGTCACTTTTTTATAAAAATCATCAATCGAAGAGGCTTTTGCCAAAGGTGGTATGAATTTAGATCTACATCGCAAACCACTGTCAGTTGAATTGTCTTGTGATATGCCCAGATGACTGGCTACCTGGATAGCATCACCTATAGCCTCCTCGTCATATAATGAACCAAGTAAATGTGTGTGATGTATCTCTGCTATGGATGGCGCATTATTACTGTTACTAACAGGTAATGGAGGACATTGAACAGCGGGATGTTCTTCAAAAAATGTGTTTACTTTCACCTTTCGAATCAAAAACATATGTATTTTGTGTATTTCTTAATAGCCCTGAAGAAGTCTCTCAGAGGCGAAAAGCATTGGCTATGTTCTATGGAATTGTGGAGAAAGAATTTATTGATTAAAAATAAAGTGAAAGCTGCATTTGAAAATATACTCCACGGATTTGGACAATTCTTCTTTATTGTGCTGTCAACCTGTGGATTGTGATATGACGAATTAATATTGGTGTACAAGTGTGCTGAAACCCTTTGCAGTGCAATTTGTTGTGGGATTTATCCTTACGTTGTGGGGAGTATAGAGGGAAGTACTCCCTGGTTTAGCGCACCGTCTGTTACTTTAGGACACTATTCAATTTGTTGTGTGTTGTCTTAAATAGCATCTGCCCTCTGCTTTGTGTGTTTTGGTCAGTGTCAGAGTGGTACTGTGAGTGGATATATGAGTCTCTGGAGGGGTCTGTCACTGGGTGCTTGAGTGTCTGTGAATGGGTGTCTGGACATCTAAGTAAAACTGAGCATAAGATTGTGAATATTTTTTTTCCAATATTCGTGGAGACGTTGCGATATTTGCAAAATTATTGTGGCATTACACAGAGGCTGCGCTGATGGTCGCCACTTATTCTCAAATTTCACGTGGTCAAAAAAAATAATTAACACATAACTAGTGTCATTAACACCCGCATTTATCAAGCATGGGGTCAGAGTACCTCTACCCTTTCCCCTTACATTAGCTTGGTCCAGTATCTGCAGCCCCAGGAAGAGTTCCCCAATCCATAAAAAGGCTGAGACATATTTATTTATATATTGTATGACCTACTGGTAGGCATTCTTGTTGTGCAAAGAAAGTTTTGTTGTGATTTGTCAAGTGGGGGCCGAGCAAACAGGCTGGGTGAAAAAATATCCATTTCCTATTTTAATTTCCATAGGAATTTTAGACAAGACAACAGTCCAAACAGCTGAACGGAATTACACCAAATTTGACAGAAAAATAACAATGGCCCAGTAAGTGACCTTTTTGTAAATTAGTGTAAAGTTTGGGAGATATTTAAAAAAAATCCAAATTTGGATTTTAGAGATGTGAACCATCCCGATCTCGTGCTGAGATCTGATTGGCTTTCAACTCTTCACGCAGGAAGTTTTGGCAGCAACCCTGGGACTTGTCTTCAGCTGAGACCCAGAAAAAAATGTAACAAAAATAAAAGAAAAGGGGCAGGTAGGAATACCCTGACCCCTTACCTCTGTTTCGTAGCAGGGAAAAAAAATGTTTTGCACATTTTTTCCAAAAATCATGGCAGATCGGCGATTCTTGTGAAAACTAAAAATAAATACAAACACAGGCTCCCGCTCTTGTTTTAGAAAAAGCCCCCGGGTGGACCAGGTCTTAAAGGGCCCCCGTCCTGTGGCTCTTGGGGACCCGGGGACCACCACCTCCCCAGGGCATTATTTATTAAAAAAAAGGGAGCGCATGGGGCCACCCACCAGATCCTCTTCTTGGCTAAAAAAATGGATGCAGCCACATGGATCCCTGAGCCCCGGGGGCCACCACATACTTGCGACAAAATATTTTACCAACACATCACCGGAGCTGGCCCTGAAAAGTGAAAGAGGTCCACCCTCCTGGAGCCATATATTGCCTGGGGACTCCCACCCCCCAGGGCCAGATCATGCTATGCCCCAAAGTGCCCACTCCTGGGATATAGCTGTTTACTTTAGCTTTGGTGGGAGATGACAGATCCTTACAATATTGGGGTCCATTTTCCTGATATCCAAAGTGTCAGGGATGCCATAGAGAGTACATTAGCTGCGAAGTCCGCAGCTCAAGTTCTGCAGCACCATGATGGCCTCAATGAATACAGGAGTGTTTGATACCAAACTACTCCTTTCAATAAATACATACTGATGACAGTGTGGGCTTTATTGTACCATGTAGCCAGAAGGAACCTGAGAGGTGGCACCTGAATCCCTACCACCCCTGGTACAACCTTTGATTGGCGGTAGGCAGCCAGCCACCACAAGACATGTTTCTGGACTCCTAAATTTAGTTTTAGTTGGCTCCCCCAGACCTGACACTCAGATGTGATGGACCAAAGAGGAAGACGGAAGATGGCCGCTTCTGGACCAGGAACTGAACCGCTGCAGACAGAACCTGGCAAGAATCCCACCACCTGCAACTGGTTTGACCATTGGACCTGCTGTTCTTACAGAAACTCTCCAAGGCCTCAAAGAAACCCCAGAGACATTTCAACCTTCACCAAATTACCAAGAACCTGTCTTCGGACTAGAGACTCTAGTCCCTAGTGTCCGCCCACCCCAGAAGTACAGTAGTGAGGACTGACTCTTGTGTCGACATGACTCACTGCTACCAAAGAACTCCATCACTGCAGTGGTGGAGGACCAACACTTGTGTCAATGCGACTCTACCCGGTCAGAAAACACCTATCAACAGGACAGCCTCCACGGCCTTGAGGGATCCTCTCAGCCCCACAAACGTAGCTGTGCCCAGCCTTGTGCCCGAGAGTCCGTACCCTCCTGAAGTTGCCCTATCAGCCTCCTCCTGTCCCTCTTGCACTGCCACCTCACTGTGACCTCTCTGTGACAGTCAGATGACCGTGGAACTGCTCCATCCGATCTACAGCAGCCTGCCACCGGCGACTGCAACAGTAACTGTGTTGGCGGTCTGCTCGAAAAAAAAAGCTACATTACTCCCCCCGGATCGCAAGGGTAAATATCATAGTAGGTATCAATCACCTCGACATAGATACTGAATCCAGCACCTTTTGGGTGCCCCCCAGTCTTACACAACCGACGCTGTCCGAGATGTTGGCCTGAGACACCCGAAGACTGAACTGGAACTGTAAGTGGTGTACGTATCTGATACAACACACAATTGTTTTTCTCTACAGGTTTACATCAAACTGCTCTGAAATTTGCACTGTCAGACTTCTGAAACCTGAAAAGCATTTTTAATGAGAACCATACTTACTGTAATGCAAAGACCGTGGTCTCACAATAAAATATAAACAAAGTATATTTTTCTTAAAATGGTCTGTATCTCCTTCTTGAGTCCTGTGTCCGTTATTGATCACTGTTGTGCAATAATTGTCTTGCACTCCCATGTGTTAGGCCTAAAGCTGCTCGCCCACACTGCCACAATTAGAGCACTTTGGATTTTACATTGAGCCCTATACACTATTGGGGAACCCCTGGACTCTGTGCACAGTATTACAACCTAGTGGCACAATCATATACAGAGGCACCTTCCCACAGTTTCTACAAATTATTGTCTTTTCTCGTTCTTTGAGAAGAGCACTTCTAACACAAATGAAATTTGAAGAGGCTGCAGCGCCTGCTATAGGCAGGGACTGATTACCCTCGCATGTCTAAAACATCATCCTGTTTCCCATTATTTTGGGCTGCAAAATACCACCTACCTAGGGCACCAACAATCCTTCACAGGCAATGAGTTGTGACAACCATTTTTTTTCATTCTTTTCTTTTTACTCGTTATGTACTTGTGTATAACTTTATATGTGAGCTTCATTGTATTGGGCAATAGTAACAATTGTTGTCAGTGCCCAGAGATCTTCAGTTTGTAGAGTGTGCCATATTAGTTTTATGATTAGTATTAACACATTTTTCTGATTTAAAAAAGAGAAGGAAGCTTTCGAGTGTTTTTTATGTAAGTAACAGATCACCAACTAGAGGTAAGAAGCCAATTCCGTTGCTTGTTAACAGAGCAAGCATCAGATCTGTATCTTGAGGCTGCAGTTGTGATAAAGTCTCCCTAAGCAAAACAGAATGTCTGCCAGCACAGAATTAGAGAGCAGAGTTGGATCATCTCTTCCATGAGAAACCGTGTGTCGAGCGCGGGTGGGAGGCTGGTAGGATGATGTGGGCGGACACTTTGACTCAAACCAGACAATCTTTCAGTCTAGAATGCAGCAGCTACCGCACCAATCTTACGCTGTTTGATTTATCCAGTGAAAGGGACCAGACTGTGGAATGGAACTGCCAGGCACATTAAGCCAACGTAATGGCTTTAGTACATTTCTGCCACAAAGACATACACTTCTGCTAATTTTGCTGGGAATAGAAGCAAAAATGCCTCATCACTGTCCGTCTATTATTTGACTTCATATTAGTTTCCTAGAAAAGATCACAGAGCTCAAGGAAAATTATATGTGGTCTGGTTTTTTTTGTCTTTTGCTGTGGGATTTCCATACTTGACAGTGCCCAAGTACCCGAGCAGACAGCTAATTCAGAGCAGGATGTGATGGTACAAGGAAAAAGTATTGGGGCTGACTAAGTGAAAGCACTAAGCCACAACCAAATGTATAGGTTCTTAAATTAACTATTAGCAACTTTTTTCTTAAAGCTTTACTTCCAAACTGATTTGAATTAAACATGCCTTAGCAGTCGTTATCTTTTTGCTTTTATTTTTTTTTTATTTTTTCAGGTTTCGCCTTCACAGCGCTTGTGTTGTGCCTGAGAAATCTATTGTTTTTAATATAAACGTACAAGGGACTTACATCCCGCCTCCTCTCTTTCCAGGCTTCTCAGTGGTTCCTGTGCATGCCACTGTCCTTTCCACCATTTCTATCGGCTATAGCATATTTTCCTGTATTTACCAATGGTTGTTCCTTTTCTGCTTCTCTTATCAGTTTCTCACTGCCACAATACTGTTAACATCCACTTCGGTGGAACGATATTTTCATAAAGTTTTGCCTTTTACTTTTAAAGCATATTTATATAACAATTTATCACCGGAGCGATTAAGTGATCTTCATAGAATCACAGGATGTTTTGTGGGCAGCCCAGAATCGAATCGGGATCCCCAGCTCTCCAGTCAGCAGCTCTTGCCGCTGCCACATCCTCTTCACTCCTGTGTTAACTGTCAGGGAGCTCTTTCCTTCTCCCAATCATGATTGACAAAAAAAGCTCTTTATTATTACAGTGAAGAAACTGATGCATTACCAATGCTTGTTTAGTATATAATTCCCTTCAGTGTTTCACAGAACAAACAATAATATACAATGAGGAATAATTCAGGACTGCAATTGTACTGCAAGTGTTTTCTGATGTTGAAAACAATTAGGCTTCATTTTTAACAACTATGTTTTAAATAACAATACCTTAGTAACTCAATTTACAGAAGACATCAACCACATATTAAAACACAACTAGGGTGCACTACACCAAATGTGATTAGCATTTTTTGATGTGTATTCATGAAAGTGACCCATACAGAGTGAACCTAGCTATGAAGCAATGGAACGCTGTACAGCAAGGAGCTTTTATGGCGAGGAGTGAAGAGAAAGAAGGGGGAAAGAGGTAGCAGGAACGGTGCATCATGAGTGATGCCCCAGTTACTTACCGGTAATCTTCATTACTCCGAGTATAGTCTTCCTCGCCACATGATTAACGAAGTAAGCTTCAACTCCACACCAGAACCCTCCAAAGCAAAATGTTAGCCTCCCATCCCTTCCCAATATGGCCGACCCATTTCACCCCTGACCTCTATAAGAGGCGGGCCGGCCCAACCCTTCAGCTCCGGGCGACGGCGTCAGCCTCGTGGTGGGGTGAGAGGTGCTGCTGTGGCAGAGACATTGGGCATTCCGGAAGAGAACCACGCCCAGAGTTATGTGCTTTTTATTCACACCCCTATGCTGGCCTGGCCTACTCCGGGCCAGGCTGCTCCACTCATGTTTACATGGAGACATAACAAGCTACATTACCGCGGTCTTCCTGGCTGGGATGACATGGTTACGTCCATCGTACACTACACTCCATCAACCAGCGGTCTTTGTCAACATGGATATGTGTGTGGTCTGCATACTGCAGTCTGGCCAGCACATCCACGCCACACTAGGCATTGTGAACATTCTCATTCATAGGTCACTTGCCTCCTGTGCACATGCCTGGTCCCACCTCTGCTATTGTGTTGTGCCACCTCTCCTAACAATCTGCTAGTTGTGCTGTCATGTCTGGTTGGTGGGCATGTTGTTTGGCAAGTTGTATGTGAGTTTGCAACATGTGCATTCCCACTGTTGTGAGTTACATGATTGTGGAGTTGAGGTGTGTGGTATGTTCATTTGGTTCTTGCCAACGATCAGTCCATTTCCTTGGTTGCCATCCTGATAGTGCAAGTTGATGATGGACTGTTGGTAGATGTAGGAATCATGCACTCTGCCTGGGTAGCTGGCGACAACTTTGGTGGAGGTGCTTTCACATTGATGGAATGTGTGTGCTTTCTGTTGCAAGTATTGCCAGGGGCACAAGTAGCACATGTGTGCAGTCAATTGCCCCTTGACATGTGCAGGAAGCCAGCTATGGCCTAGATGCCTAGCTTGGTCTCCAGCTGTTCCTGCGCAGTATGGGGGAAGTGTAGGTAGTGGGGTACCAAGCTGATGATGTCATCCAAGACCGTTGTGAGGAACTTGGATTGGGCTGGCTGTGAGACTCCTCCGACTCTAGTTGTTGTGTGTTGGAAGGTACCAGAGGCCAACAAGTGTAGCACGACCAGCAGCTTTGTCTGCTGAGGTATGTTGGTTGTCTGCTCTGTTGGTACCGTCAGTCTGTGGGCAATGATGTTCAGAATGTGAACGATGGTTGTCCTTTTGAGCCTGTAGTGGGCAATGACATTCTCTGTTGTTGGGTCTGTGAGGTTGGTGTGTTTTCTGAAGGTCGCTGTCTTTGTCTGCTCTGCCTCTGTGGTGATCTAGGGGGTGGTGGGGAACCGGGGGGGATGTTGGGGGTAATAGGGGTGGTGGAGGTGAGTGTTGTGGCCCTGTTGGGGCTCCAAGCTGCATGATCAGTGGCTCCATGGCATCTGTTGATCTACAGGTGTGTCTCTGACCTGGGCTCCCTTTTCTGGTCCTGGCTGTTTTCCAACTTTACACCAGGTCAGAGCAGGTGTTAATTTGACATTTGTTGTATATAAAGAAGTATGCATATGACTCAGTGATTGCATCAGTGCATCATGGATAACTGTATACTTGTAATAGTGATTTTATAACACTAACCATGAGTTACTAGCTATATGAATAAATGAAGTGCTGTTTGTATAAGTGTTGGGGTAGTGTTTAAGGGTTTAGGGTAGTGTAGTGGTGTTTGTGTAGTGAACGGGTTATGCTGGGGATAGATTTAGGGTTTAAGGTAGTGCATTGGTCTTTGTAGAGTAGGGGGTCATGTTGGTGGTAGATTTAGCGTTTAGGGTAGTACACTGGTGTTTGTGTAGTATATGGGGTTGTGCTGAGGGCAGTGTTTTAAAGTTTAGGATAGTGCAGTGGTGTTCGTCTACTGTAGGGAGTAGTGTTTTAGGGTTTAGAGTAGTGCAATGGCGTTTATGTAGTATAAGTATAGAAGTTCATGCTTGGGGTAGTGTTTTAGGGTTTAGGGTAGTGTAGTGGTGTTTGTGGAGTGTAGGGGTTGTGCTGGAGGTATGTATTAACATTACACTATGACCACCCTAAGCACAATTATCAGTAGTAACCACCAACAAATTCCAGGTGAATTTATCAGCAGAATGCTAGGAAAACGTTTATCAATATTAAATGCTTCTAATCAAGTAAATTTCAAATCATCACATGCAGTGTGCCACAAATGGTTTTACTACAGCAGTAAGTCTCCCCAACTTAGATTGAAAGTGGATAAACATGTTTCATGTGACAGACCCATAGGTGCAGCTTCCACATGCTTCAACACCCTCCACATACTCAGCAAGACCTTCAAATAGACCCACCCCCAGAATCAAGGAAGACCATCACCCAAGCATTCTAGACCAGCAGGCTGGACTAAGGGAACACTCTCTATGCTGGAATCAACAAACCTCTACTCCACAAACTTCAGACTGTCCAGAATACTGCAGCCAGACTCATCCTCAGCATCCCACAAGACCACAATACCCAGCATAAATGAGCAATCCACTTGCTCCCTGTCAAAAAAAGAGTGACCTTCAAGCTGCTCACACACATCTATAAAGCCCTCCACAACACCTGACTCCAATACCTCAATCTTCTTCTACACCCCCAAAAGAAACCTCCACTCCGCTGAATAGACCTTGGCCGAAATCCTCTGTATCCACAGAACCAGACAGGAGGCACACCCTTCTCCTACATTATGGCCAAGACCTGGAATTAACTTCCCCTCTGCATCAGATGAACTCCCACACTTAAAGCATTTAGGAAGAGCCATAAGACCTGGCTTGTCATATGACCAAAGCTGCACAAATCGCCCCACATACTCCCACAGCGCCTGGAAACCCTCACAGGTGAGTGGTGCGCTCTGTACATCCCTAATTGATTCATTGATACGCCTACACAGTGTCTGTTTGAGTGTTATCAAAAGGCCCTGCCATTGGCTTGGATGTCTGTAACTCTTAAGGGTAGTGAAATGAGCATTACTACCTTCTTTAATATGCACAGAATCTCTCAGATTGGCTTGGTTTGGCTTCACCTCTAAGAGCCAATTTCAGGATGCTGGTGAGCTACCAGTAGCTCCCGAGCTACTAGTTGGAGACCCCTGGTTTGTATAGTTAGTGTGAAATTGTAGTCCTGAAGCACAAATCTGAAGGTTATTACACCACTACATGCATAATACATAGCACTTTGAATCACTCCATTCCCTAAAGCATGGCTCACTGCATGAGTACATGCTTACTGACCGAAGAAAGACAGTGGGTGAATTCTCAATTGGTTGATTTTTACTTTAGTGAATGAATTACTACATGGTACTGAAAGAGTAATTTTGAAATTGTAACAGCTGTCACACTGAGTTTGCTGGAGTATATAGATAGTAACTGGGGAATGGTAGGCCTGAAGCACAAATGTGAAGGTGGTTACACCACTACATGCATAATGCATAGGTGTTTGAACGCTGCATACCCTAAAGCCTGGCTTACTGCAAGAGTATATGCACTTATGTAAGTGCAAACACATCAACCAACCAAATCATTCTCTCAATTTTGCCAAATAGACACTGATTAATAGTGTGATTAAAGACAAATACCAGTATCCCTTACAGAGTATGAAGAAAGTTTAAAAATATTATATAAATAAAAGTATTAAATTTCGGAGTAATGGAATCAAATAAATTAATACTCAGATATATTTTAGAATACTCAACGTTTAATAGAGAGTATCTCTGGCATGGAATGCAAGGAAAATTGGGGTTTAGGGTAAAGAAGAATAATAAAAAAGTTTTACAAAAAAGGGAATTTACTGGAATAATAAGTCGGAAAAACAGAGGAATGAATGTTAATACTCATATTTAAAAAAAGTAACCTACATAAATGCTTTAAAAAGAAAAACAAGTTTAAATAAAGCATTTTAGAAATTATACAAAAAAGTTAAAAAGTATGAAAAGAGGCATGTTTACAGAAACATGTGACGCACTAAAACAGTGGAAATGAGAACACCTGTCAATTGAAAAACATGACTTAAAAGTGGGAGAAGCAATAAATTCATCCCATAGCGTGTTAAGTAACCAAGAAGTATATAAACCACACCCGTGGGATAATTAGTTTCATTTCAGAGAATCAATACGGACGAAGAAACTACAAGCAAGGTAATGATTTGGGGCTGCAGAAGCATCTTGAGAATATCTTTCCTTTCCTCAGACGGAACATATTGTTAATGTATATTTAAAAATACATTAAACATTATCTTCCTTCCAGAGGAGTTGGATGAATTTCGACAGAGGAAGGAAAGAACATCGAAGAGAGTAAATTATCTGAATGGGTATATGTTTGATATTTTTAAAAAAGAAAGCAAAAATATTTGAATGATTATAGAATGTGGTATGATTAAGTTTAAATGGAATATAATAATAAGTTGACGAAAGAACCATTACAAGAAATATAGGTTAATTAAGGAATCAATACGTGCGAAGTAATAATTAGGAGCGATGCCATCATCTTGAATTTATCTTTCATTTCCACGGAGGGATCATATTGTTAATGTATATTATAATTTATATTTAACTTTATGATCCTTCAACTGGAGTTGGATGACTTTCAACAGAGGATTTCAAAACATAATAAATGATATTTTTTTAGTAGGCAAGTATTTCTCAATGATTGAAATATATAGTATAAATAATCTATCGACAAAAAAACGTAATACTTTGGAATAAAAGAGAATACTCGTTATCTTCTTGAGTGAAAATGGGATAAAAGTATTTATATTGAGTAGAGCTTTTTCCAATTTTCACTCCTGAAATACAGGAGGTTTATCTTCGCAACCACTTTTTTTGAAAAAAATAATATAATTGTAGCTTCAAATGTTAATAATTCTTTCCATTTTTAAAAATGATTGTTAAATGTAAGAATGAAATGAAATGTACATAAAAAAAGAAAGATAAAGTAGTGAGGGAGTGTTTGTCGTAGCACTTCTATTCTACTTTATCTGAAAGTATAAAAAGCCCAAACATTGAAATAAATTTTATTTTTATTTTATAGTTTTGTAGAGCGCGTAGTCACCCGATGGGTATCCCAGCGCTGAACCTTGTTACTCACTGAGGGTGTAGTCAGGGGGATGCCAGATTAAGGAAAGAGTAGGGTTTTGAGTGCTTTTCTGAACCGAAGAAGGTTGGGTTCTGTTCTGATGCTCAAAGGGAGTGCATTCCACTTCTTGCCAGTATTAACCGAGAAGCGGCGGCCACCTATGCGGGCCTTTTTCACCTTCGGGATCATGATGAGGTTTCCATGCTCCGAGCGAAGCGCTCTCGTGGGTCTGTAGGGACTGATCCAGTTGTTAAGTATGGGCGGGCCGGTATTGTGGAGAACCTTGTGGGCAAGACAGAGGGCCTTGAAAGCGACCCTTTCCCTAATAGGGAGCCAGTGCAGCTTCCTAAGAGCGGGCTTGGCAGATGATCTGGCCGGGGTGTTTGTTAGGATTCGGGCTGCGGCGTTTTGGGCTTTTTGCAGGGTTTGAAAGGTGGATTCAGGGGCGCCCAGGTAGATGGCATTGCTGTAATCCAGCCTAGATAAAACTAGGCCCTGGATCAGCATGAGACGCGACTGGAAAGGTAGTAGTGGGATTACCTTCCTGCAAGACTTAAGTAGACAGTAGCATATGCCGGCTGTCTTTCTTGCCTGGGTCCGAAAGGTAAGGTCCATCTCAAGCCACACTCCGAGACTTTTTACCTCCTTCTTGGGGGTGGGGGGTTCCCCCATGCAGGCGGGCCAGATGTTAGAGGGGAGGCTCATAGTTTTTTGTCCTAGGAGCAGGATCTCCGTTTTGGAGCCGTTTAGCTTCAAAGCGGAGTCGCTCATCCACTTATGTACGCTGGAGAGGCAGTCGTGGAGGTTGGAGGGCTCAAGCTTGGGGTGGGAGAGTGTCACCACCAGCTGTGTATCGTCAGCATAGCTGACGATAGTGACTCCAAAGGGTGAGACGAGTTCCTCCAGTGGGGCCATGTAAACGTTAAACAACGTAGGGCTCAGGGAAGAGCCCTGAGGCACACCACACTGGAGGGGGATGGAGGAGGAGCGGCTTTCGCCTTCCCATACTTGGTAGGAACGTCGGGAGAGAAAGGACGATAGCCACTTCAGTGCTCTGCCCTTGACCCCAATATTCTCGAGACGGTGGGTTAGGACCTGGTGACTGACCGTGTCAAAGGCCGCACTTAGGTCTAGGAGGACCACTGCCACTGATCCTCCTGTGTCGATGATTTCCCTAGTTCTTTCTACGGCTACGAGGAGAGCAGTGTCCGTGGCCTGACCTGGTCTAAAGCCTGTCTGTGAGTCGTTGAGGAGATGGTTTGACTCGAGGTAGTGGGACAGCTTTTTGTTCACGAGTTTCTCGGCAACTTTACCTATCCACGGGAGGAGTGAGATAGGTCTGTAGTTGGACAGGTCTGTGGGGTCGAGCGACGGTTTCTTGAGGAGCGCTTTGACGACAGCTTCCTTCCAGTTGGAAGGGACCTCTCCCTGTTCCAACGAGATATTGATCAGGGCTGTCAGTTGGGGAACTATGGTCTGCGTGATGTTTTTTGCGAAGCGTATGGGGACAGGGTCGCTAGGAGCTCCGCTCTTGGTTGAGGTGAGTATGGCCCTTACTTCCTGTTCTGTAACTGGGCCAAGTGACTCCAAAAAGGTTGTGTTGGCGGGGAGCATCAGCTCCTCGACTCTCTCCAAGGAGCCAGAGTTGGCGGGCGGAAGGGAGGTGAGAATTTTTTTAATTTTATCGTTGAAGAAGGAGGCCAGCTTAGCACATTTTTCCTCAGCGGCTTTGGGGTCCATGGGTTTCTGAGGGGGGTCCGGGACATGAAGGAGTTCTTTGAGAATTGAAAAGGTCTCCTTGGATGAACAGGAGGAGTCTTTTATTCTTTCCTCATAGTAAATCCTTTTGGCGTCTTGTAGGGCTCGTTTGTATGCTTTCATGGAGTAGTGGTATGCACTTTTCTCTTCTGTTGATTTGCTTTTTCTCCACGTGCGTTCTGACTTTTTGCATAGTTTTTTCAGGGCAGTAAGGGCGGGTGTGTACCAGGGAGCGGGGCTAAGTCTTTTGATGTGTTTGAGAGTGCTGGTCAAAGGAATGGAGCTGTCTAGGGGTCGGACTAGCCAGTCCATGAATTCTCTGTTCGCGGTGTTAGGGTCCGTGGACAAGGGGGCGATGGTTTCGCGTAATTTAGTCTCCCATTCCTCAGGTAGTAACTTGTGCCATCGTCTGGCTTTTATCCTTGTTTTATGTTTGAGCGCTGGTGTCATTTCGAGTGACCAGTGCATGAGGATCAGCATATGGTCAGTCCACGGTAGGGGAGTGGGGTCTTGGGCGTACAGGTTCCCGACGTTGGAGAATATGGGGTCCAAGAGCTGACCTTTCTCATGGGTGGCTTTGGGGTTTTGCAGATGGAGGTCAGCTGTAGCGAGGTCAGCGAGCAGGTTTGCTGCGGCATTGTCAGTGGGGTCCAGAAAGTGCATGTTAAGGTCCCCTAATAGGAGGAAGTTAGAGACTGAGGTAGTCTTGAGTAAGATGTGGTCCATCAAGGTATTGGTGAATTCGCCTAGAGTGCCTGGTGGCCGGTACACCAACAGCCCCGAAAGGGAGGAAGATAGCGAGATCTGGATTGTGAAGTGGCAGTTCTCGCAATCTTTGACAGTTCCGGACTCAATTCTGCATTTGAGGTGGTTTTTGTAGAGTATGGCTAATCCGCCACCTCTACCAATTGGTCTATTTAAGCAACATATTTGATAACCAGGGGGTGTTGCATTAGCCACATCGAAGTCACTGTGCGGGGTCAGCCAAGTTTCCGTCAGAAACAGTAAATCCAGCATAGAGTGCTGGACGAGGATGTTGATTTCGTGGGCATGTTTAACTAAGGATCTGCAATTCAGAAGGCCGAGCCGGAGTCCTTGCTGGCGTTCCGTTTCCTCGGGTCTGTTGCAGAGGGTGCATCCTACAAAGGGGTTGTCTTCCTTGTGGACATATTTGCACTGGGGATGTTTTTCCAGGTTCCAGGCAAGCAGTGAACCTCTGGAGTATGAGATGCGGGTTTGCGGATTGGGCATAGTGGCTGGGCCTAAGGCCGTCTGGGCCCGGACGGGCCCAGACGGGCTTGCCTTTGGCGCGCCTTCGGCGCGCTGACGGCGCGCCCGCTGCTGATGATGGGGCAACACGTATATTATGTAAACAAAATGAATGAGTGCTTATGATAAAATAAAATAAATGTGGTCCAACGCGTGATACCAATCAATGAATACAAAAATTGCATTTCACCCGTATGATGAATATAAATGACTCAATAAAAATATTTTAAAAACATTAGCATTTTTCTTTCAAGGATGGTTTGAAGAATTATTCATTTAATAAAAGAACATAGTACTCCACGCTAAAGGAGAAAAGTCAGCACAATTATGATAGAATAGAAAATAGAATAATATTTTAAAATACCTTTACAACCAACTCTTAGGCAGATTACACAGTTTAAGTTAAAAACACCCTACCACAACTAGTTTTTGAAACACATTTTAAATAAAGTGCTTCACAAAATGGGTTACATCCATGGTGAGAGTATCGTAACGTCACATAGAAAAAACAAGCCAATCAACATTATTATCATGAAGGTAGAATTAACCACCCAACAGCCAATCAAATGTTTTTCAAAATCTGCGCAAGGAGAGGGATTGAGTGGTAATACGTCTTCTTGCAATGCTTCACAACCAATGAAATAGAGGTGTAGAAAGTTTCTGTTTTTAACATACGAGCAAATCAGATGGCCTTGCAAGTACATGCAGCGAGAGGCAATTATTAAAGATGACTTGTTTTCGCAAGACCACGAAAGGCTTCTTGCAGAATAAGTACGCACTTATCTGCCACACCCCATTTAATGATTAACCAGGCTCTCAAGCCTAAACACGTCGGAAATCATCTCTCGTCACTTTCTCTTCTTCCAGGTTCACAGTGAAAGTGCGTGTCTTCTTCTCCTTTAACTCCTTTATTTTTCATAGTAATTGTTACTCATACACTATCTAGCAAATACCCCACAGATGTAACCTCCTGGATTTGCAATAGTATTTGTAACTCATACACTATGTAGCACATACCCTACAGATGCACTACATTGGGGTTGGAATATTTTTTTTTTACTGATACACTATCCAGCACATTCTGTACAGATGCACCCCCCTGGAGTTAGACTAGTAATTGATACCCCTACACTTATATGAACTTACCCTACAGGTGCAGCCCCTGGACTTAGAATAGTAATTGTTACCCATACACTAACCTGCACTTACCCTACAGATGCGCCCTGCTCTCTCTTTCAAAATCCAAACCAGATTTACAACACCCTTGCACCACTTTCACGTCACTTTTCCCATCTTAAAAGTAATGCAATACTAACACAATCAACTTGTAAACCTGTCCCTATCCACATTATGAGCAAAACAAGTACACAACTCATTCACTTCTTTATCGATCACAATTAGGCAGTGTTGGTTCCCAATTCACAATGAACCTCAATAAATACTTTGTTCCTATTTAAATGGAAAACGAGATTGTCGACATTAGTAAACTTAGCGGCATATTTACAAAGACAGAGTTAAAATTGTCGTCACTTTAATGCCTGCAAAGTACAACAAAAACACCGAAAATGGACTTCAAAATCCTTTGTTATCTTACCGGAAGATTTTCGCAACATTGCTGCTTCCTATACAAGACTGAGAGCCACGCCCCGGGGCTATAAAATAAATGGTGCTCCAAGGCCCCCCCTGCAAAATTAGAAGTGTGAGGACCTCAACGACTCCCCTCAAACCCCGGGAACCACCACCCCCGGAATTTTGTGCATTGTGGAAGGCAGACTGTGTGGCCCTCCTCCTGGACCCGTCGAGGGCCCTGTGGACCGCCACTCCCCAGGGCCGGCTCCTACAGTGTCCCGGGGTGCCTACCCCTAGGACACTGCTGTTTGATATGTGAGGGTGGGAATCTCGTGGCTCCCACCCTCCCATAGCAAGCTTAGTTTGGATTTTGAAAGACACAGCAGTGAAATCTGTTCTCACTTTCAACATCCAAACCAGATTGCTTTTCCATATGCAACTTAGTATCTCCCCAGGTGGAAAAGCAATGCCGGCTCCCGAAGGACCTGAGGCGACGGCGGGACCGTGGGGAAATTGTGGCTCCCACCACGGTCCCCAACATCTTTTATAAGACCCAGGAGATAGGGTCCCCTGAGATATACGAAATTACTGATAGGAGCTATTTTATTATGGTAAAATTAAAAGTTGTGCACCCAGCACAGTGCTCAGTGTGGCCCACTGGTGTGCACGCTCTGGAAGCACAACTCATAATCTGTAGGGTGCACAACTCCTGCACTTTTGGTGCACAACTTTTACGTGTTTGGGAGCCGGCATTGCTTTTCCACATGGGGAGCTACTAACATGCAGCTACCTATGTGGAAAAGCAATCTCATTTAGATTTTGAAAGAGAGAACAGATTTCCTTGCTATGTGAGGGTGGGATGGACACCCCGAGACACTGCAGGAACCAGCTCTCCCACAATACATAAAGCCCCAGGGAGTGGTGGTCCCCGGGGCTTTGGAGACCTTGCAGCCCCCCCAACCATTTTTTTTGCAGACCCAGGGGTAGCGGGGCCCTCAAATGCTCCAAAAGGGGGGCCATGCAGTCCCCCTCCCACAATACATAAAGCCACAGGGGGAGGTGGTCCCTGCAGCTTTGGGGACCTTAGACCCCTTCCCTCAACTTTTTTTTCTTTTTAGCCCGGGGGTAACAATTCCCGGGGCTGGGGGGCCCCTCTAGGCCCCCTATAAAATGTAATAATTTTTCCCCCAGTATTTACCCCCCCGGGGGCTAATTATAAAAAAGCTCAGTTTTATTTTATTTATTTTACCCTACATGCACATGCTGGGTTTTATTAAAAAAAAATTGTGGGCCCTAGGGGTCCTTCTGGGACCCCCTAAGCAGGTCTAGAGGGTAACATTATTTCTACCCTGCCCCCTTTCTACGTTTTGCACACATATTCCACTGACTTCCTCATCCTCGCTTCTACCTTAGCACAAAATGTCTGCCAACAGTTCCTGGTTTCGAATGTTGACAACCACTTGACAGCCAATTAGCATTCAGTGCGTGATCGGAAAGGTGTGCTTATGGTACGCTGACGATCCTCGCCCACTCCGTCCACTGCGCCCATAGATACATAAATGACTTTAACTGTAATTTTCTAAGGAACTACTGAACATATTGACACCATTTAAGCAAAAGGCACAAATTTGAACTGAGGACTACCTCTTTGCCAAATTTGGTGTATTCTATTCAGCCATTCAGGCTGTAACTGTGGCTAAAGGTCCTATGGGAAATTGCATGGGGAAACCAAAGTTAGGGACCCCCCCTTTTTTCTCATCCTCCACTTGACGAATCACCCCACAACTTTTAGGACAGGGCGGACCAGAGCTGGCCAAAAGTTTAGAAAATTTCGCAAAGATTCATCAATCGGTGCCAAAGTTATTGGGAATAAAATGTTGCAGATTTCCTATGCCTATAGGTCCTAACTATAACTACCTACTGGCTACCGAAAAATCGAGAAAGGGACTGCATAACATGCATGGGTCATATCCTTGTGGCAAATGCAAGGCCTGCAGCTCTTGTAAGAGAGTTCTTTCCTATAAGGCACCAGATAGAGTCTCTAAGACAAAGATCAACAAATTCATGACCTGTTCCACGACCTGGGTAGTATACTGCCTGGAATGCCCTTGCGGCTATCGTTATGTGGGCAGTGCAAGGAACGCAGTAAAGAAACGAGTGTTGGAAAACCAACTGGCCATCATAAATAACAGATGAAAACTATCCTGTGGCCCGGCACTTCGCTACCCACCACAATGGTGATAGAAATATGCTATCCTTCTTCTGTCAGGACTGTATCCCAATTGATATCAGGGGGGGGGACTATAAGAAAATACTAAGACGTCTGGAATCTAGATATATAATTGAACTCCAGACAAATTCACCTAAAGGCCTCAATGCGGGGTAAGAATTGATTTCTCACTTATAAACCCACTCCAGATTATTTTTTAACATTGAGCAGCGAAAGTGTCAGGGAAACCATCCATGAGCAAATGTGAAAATTGTATCAATTGATCTTATGAGCACTGTACGACCTGGGAAGGAATCCTGTACTAAACTCCGAGTTAATAGTAAGGTGAGAAAAGTGACTAATGCAACCCTACTGATGTTTAATTAATCTCTACCAAAGCCCATCCAGGGCTTGATTGACTTGGGGTGTAACAGTACAAATTGGATCCCACAATCCCCAATGTGAATGAGGTCGATAACAGTGATTATGTACATATGAATTGGAGTGCATATGAAAATGTAATGTGTGTTTTAATAACGATGAATTTCTTTCGAGGATATTTATGACATTTGGTTAATAATTGCCCATCCAGGGCTGTATGATGTGACCGAAATTCTTTGAATCGTGATAATAACCTTGATTGCTTATGAGTATTAGCTGGGGAATATTCATATTACACATTGATTTTATTATTTCTTTCTGTTATGGTTTAGCAGTTACAAGATGGCGCTTATGGTTGGACTATTATCAACTTCCGCCTCAACGACGTCAGCTGACACTGACGAAGGCAGAAGCTGAAACGCGTTTGTCCATTGTGTAATGAATCTAAAAAGATTTAATCTACTGTGTGTGCTGGTCTGGTAAATTTGTTTTGACACTGGAGCAAGATATATATATATATATATATATATATATATATATATATATATATATATATATATATATATATATATATATATATATATATATATATATATATATATATATATATATATATATATATATATATATATATATATATATATATATATATATATATATATATATATATATATATCTCTATTACCTACTGGCGGTCGCCAGTAGGTATATATAGTTAGGATTTTTTCTCTATGGGATTTTTGAAAATTCTATGTCTAATAACTTTGGCGTTTGTGGACGGAATTGGCTGAAATTTTCAGGAAAATGGAACATTTTGTTTCTGAGCAGCCCCTGACAATTTGGGGGGGTTTCATCAAGGGGGGGCAGAGAAAAAAGGGGGGTCCCAAAACACGTTTTTCCCATGTTAATTTCCATAGGGCGGTTGGCCTCACTTTTAGCTCGAACGGCTGAATGGATTTGCACGAAACTTGGCAAAATTGTAGGGACTGTTAGCCCGATGTGCCTTTGCTAGGTCTCAATATATGTGCTCCAGTGGATTTTGAGTAATTTAGGTTCAAAAAAAGATATATATCTGGGCGGAGCCTAACCACACATCTGATCTGATTGGCTGTCAGCACTTCATCCAAGAAGTGTTGGCAGCCATCTTGGGACCAATATACATGATAGCACCTCATTAAAAAGCATTGTAGTTAATAGAGGGTTTTAGGACTTTAGTTACATTATAAATCATTTGTTGATGGTACCATACTCGTTTTAGGAATTGTGGTGGGTTCTAAGGTGATTTTACCATGTGAAAAAACCTTCTGCTGTGATATCATGAATATTGTTTGAAAGAAAACTAATATCTCATGATTTTCCCACAGTGGTTTGTAAGGAGATCTATAAGCTAAACTGAAAGCATATTTTCTGTAAATTCACATTATCTTTCTCAGTCATGTGAAAATGAAGTCTGACATTCTCAGTAAAACATGTACATCCAACAAGGACAGAGACTGTCAGTTGATTCCTTTGTGTTCTACTGCAGCCTCCTAGAGTGTTCTAAAGAACAACTAGAGCGCTAACAGTCCTACTTATTACAAAGGTATGGCACACCTGAAGCCATCTTGATTGGAATAAAGTGGTAACTCTTAAAACATTTAATTTAAAAAGAAACAACATGAGGGGGTATATTTTGCCATAGAAAGTATGATTAGTGCTGCAGAATGAAAAATTAGGGCACATTTTGAGTGACTTCTCAAATCCTTTTCTATTTCATTAAAACATTCTGACATGCAGTCTCCCAAAATGGCCACCAGAGACAAAAGAGACCAAATGTAGCCCAAATATCACCCAGATGTAGCCCAAGTATAGCCCAATGACAGAATGTCCCAGAGTGTTCTAAAGAACAACTAGAGCGCTAACAGTCCTACTTATTACAAAGGTATGGCACACCTGAAGCCATCTTGATTGGAATAAAGTGGTAACTCTTAAAACATTTAATTTAAAAAGAAACAACATGAGGGGGTATATTTTGCCATAGAAAGTATGATTAGTGCTGCAGAATGAAAAATTAGGGCACATTTTGAGTGACTTCTCAAATCCTTTTCTATTTCATTAAAACATTCTGACATGCAGTCTCCCAAAATAGCCACCAGAGACAAAAGAGCCCAAATGTAGCCCAAATATCACCCAGATGTAGCCCAAGTATAGCCCAATGACAGAATGTCCCAGAGTGTTCTAAAGAACAACTAGAGCGCTAACAGTCCTACTTATTACAAAGGTATGGCACACCTGAAGCCATCTTGATTGGAATAAAGTGGTAACTCTTAAAACATTTAATTTAAAAAGAAACAACATGAGGGGGTATATTTTGCCATAGAAAGTATGATTAGTGCTGCAGAATGACAAATTAGGGCACATTTTGAGTGACTTCTCAAATCCTTTTCTATTTCATTAAAACATTCTGACATGCAGTCTCCCAAAATGGCCACCAGAGACAAAAGAGCCCAAATGTAGCCCAAATATCACCCAGATGTAGCCCAAGTATAGCCCAATGACAGAATGTCCCAGAGTGTTCTAAAGAACAACTAGAGCGCTAACAGTCCTACTTATTACAAAGGTATGGCACACCTGAAGCCATCTTGATTGGAATAAAGTGGTAACTCTTAAAACATTTAATTTAAAAAGAAACAACACGAGGGGGTATATTTTGCCATAGAAAGTATAATTAGTGCTGCAGAATGAAAAATTAGGGCACATTTTGAGTGACTTCTCAAATCCTTTTCTATTTCATTAAAACATTCTGACATGCAGTCTCCCAAAATGGCCACCAGAGACAAAAGAGCCCAAATGTAGCCCAAATATCACCCAGATGTAGCCCAAGTATAGCCCAATGACAGAATGTCCCAGAGTGTTCTAAAGAACAACTAGAGCGCTAACAGTCCTACTTATTACAAAGGTATGGCACACCTGAAGCCATCTTGATTGGAATAAAGTGGTAACTCTTAAAAGATTTAATTTAAAAAGGAACAAAATGAGGGGGTATATTTTGCCATATGAATTATGATTAGTGCTGCAGAAAGAAAAATTAGGGCACATTTTGAGTGACTTCTCAAACCCTCTTCAATTTCATAAAAAAATTCTGACATACAATCTCCCAAGATGGCCACCAGAGACAAAAGAGCCTAAATGTAGCCCAAATATCACCCAGATGTACCCCAAGTATAGCCCAATGACAGAATGTCCCAGAGTGTTCTAAAGAACAACTAGAGCGCTAACAGTCTTACTTATGACAAAAGTATGGCACACCAGAAGCCATCTTGATTGGAATGAAGTGGTAAGTCTGAAAACACTCAATTTAAAAAGGAACAACATGAGGGGGTTAATTTTGCCATAGAAAGTATGATTAGTGCTTCAGAAAGAAAAATTAGGGATCATTTTGAGTGACTTCTCAAATCCTCTTCTATTTCATTAAAAAAATTCTGACATGCAGACTGAAACATGCACTTTGAATACCAGCAGCAGACGTCCCTGGTGAGCAGTAGCTTTACTACAGTGATCTAATGTGCAACTAGAGTGCTAACATTCAGAATTTATGGCAAATGTGTGACACATCTGAATGCCTTCTTGATGGAACCAAAGTAAACAAGCATTGAAAATGCAATAGATCTCGCCCTCGTTTAAGTTAAAGCCATTCTGTTTGTAATGAGGTGGCTTTTTAGCTTTGCTTTTATTAGTGTTTTTTCAACTTTCATGTAAATAACATGCATCTGTATGCATATAAGTATATGTATGCATGCATTTATGTTTGTATTTATATAGATATACAGATGATATATGTTTATATATGTATGTATATACATATATTCACTGAAAAAACCATAGGTTATAGACCATATATAGTTAGGAATTAGCATTTACAAAACCTTGAAAATTCACTGAAAAAACCATAGGTTAGAGACCATATATAGTTAGGAATTAGCATTTACAAAACCTTGAAAATTCACTGAAAAAACCATAGGTTATAGACCATATATAGTTAGGAATTCGCATTTACAAAACCTTATTTTACTCACACAAAACCATTGAAATTCCATATATAGTTAATTGCACTAACTATATATCGCGCACCCGCAATCCACTGCTGATGATGTCACATATTACATCATTCATGACATGGTCAGTGACATCACTGATGACATCTCATCTCAATGACATCACTGATGACATCACTGATGACAACATCCAGTGACTGTATGTTTCTGTAAAGTTAAAATATGTCTTACATATTGAAGAATGAGTGGATGTATAAGTGTCTGGATGAAGGATTTAGTAGGTGCATGACTGACTGTATGTGTGTGTGATTAAATGTGTCTCACTGAGTGCATGGGTTATTGACTAAACTGTCTTAATTTGTGCATCATTATGTCTGTTGTTCTGTAAACTGTTGCATGTGTTGATAAGTAGCTATATGAGTAACTATATGGGTTATTGATTGGTTGCCCAAGTATTTGTATGGGAGACTGAGTGTGTGTGTGGGTGGCTGGGAGGTGTATGACTCTGTGCATAGATGTGTGAGCAGTTGATTCACTAGATGTATGGTTTCAAAAGTGCATGTGGAAACAGCTGTATGGGCGGTTGACTGTGTGCATGAGTGTATTGGTGAGTGAATGGATATCTCAGTGCTACATGTCAAATTAAGTACATATGTAAAACACAGTACATGTGAGAGTTGACATATATAAATAACTGTGCATAAGAGCCAGTGAATGTGTGAGTGGCTGTATGGATCATTGTGAACTTGTATCAGGGATTGTATAAGAAAGTAAATATGTGTTAGTATATGTTTGAACAAGTAAAGTTTGTATAACTGTATAGTTGAGGAAATAGAGGTGTGATTGATTCTTTGCATGACTGACTAGGTGTGTGAGTAACTCCATGGATGAGTTTATATTAGAGTCTGAAGAGGTTCATCGTATTATCACATGAATGATATCATCAGTGATGTGATCAGTAATGTCAAATGAGATGTCATCAGTGATGTCATTTGAGATGTCATCAGTGATGTCATTTGAGATGTCATCAGTGATGTCATCAGTGATGTCACTGACCATGTCATGAATGATGTAATATGTGACATCATCAGCAGTGGATTGCGGGTGCGCGATATATAGTTAGTGCAACTAATATATATATATATATATATAGAGATATATATACATATATATCTATATATATGTATATATATCTCTATATATTACCTACTGGCGGTCGCCAGTAGGTATATATAGTTAGGATTTTTTCTCTATGGGATTTTTGAAAATTCTATGTCTAATAACTTTGGCGTTTGTGGACGGAATTGGCTGAAATTTTCAGGAAAATGGAACATTTTGTTTCTGAGCAGCCCCTGACAATTTGGGGGGGTTTCATCAAGGGGGGGCAGAGAAAAAAGGGGGGTCCCAAAACACGTTTTTCCCATGTTAATTTCCATAGGGCGGTTGGCCTCACTTTTAGCTCGAACGGCTGAATGGATTTGCACGAAACTTGGCAAAATTGTAGGGACTGTTAGCCCGATGTGCCTTTGCTAGGTCTCAATATATGTGCTCCAGTGGATTTTGAGTAATTTAGGTTCAAAAAAAGATATATATCTGGGCGGAGCCTAACCACACATCTGATCTGATTGGCTGTCAGCACTTCATCCAAGAAGTGTTGGCAGCCATCTTGGGACCAATATACATGATAGCACCTCATTAAAAAGCATTGTAGTTAATAGAGGGTTTTAGGACTTTAGTTACATTATAAATCATTTGTTGATGGTACCATACTCGTTTTAGGAATTGTGGTGGGTTCTAAGGTGATTTTACCATGTGAAAGAACCTTCTGCTGTGATATCATGAATATTGTTTGAAAGAAAACTAATATCTCATGATTTTCCCACAGTGGTTTGGAAGGGGATCTATAAGCTAAACTGAAAGCATATTTTCTGTAAATTCACATTATCTTTCTCAGTCATGTGAAAATGAAGTCTGACATTCTCAGTAAAACATGTACATCCAACAAGGACAGAGACTGTCAGTTGATTCCTTTGTGTTCTACTGCAGCCTCCTAGAGTGTTCTAAAGAACAACTAGAGCGCTAACAGTCCTACTTATTACAAAGGTATGGCACACCTGAAGCCATCTTGATAGGAAAAAAGTGGTAACTCTTAAAACATTTAATTTAAAAAGAAACAACATGAGGGGGTATATTTTGCCATAGAAAGTATGATTAGTGCTGCAGAATGAAAAATTAGGGCACATTTTGAGTGACTTCTCAAATCCTTTTCTATTTCATTAAAACATTCTGACATGCAGTCTCCCAAAATGGCCACCAGAGACAAAAGAGCCCAAATGTAGCCCAAATATCACCCAGATGTAGCCCAAGTATAGCCCAATGACAGAATGTCCCAGAGTGTTCTAAAGAACAACTAGAGCGCTAACAGTCCTACTTATTACAAAGGTATGGCACACCTGAAGCCATCTTGATTGGAATAAAGTGGTAACTCTTAAAACATCTAATTTAAAAAGAAACAACATGAGGGGGTTTATTTTGCCATAGAAAGTATGATTAGTGCTGCAGAATGAAAAATTAGGGCACATTTTGAGTGACTTCTCAAATCCTTTTCTATTTCATTAAAACATTCTGACATGCAGTCTCCCAAAATGGCCACCAGAGACAAAAGAGCCCAAATGTAGCCCAAATATCACCCAGATGTAGCCCAAGTATAGCCCAATGACAGAATGTCCCAGAGTGTTCTAAAGAACAACTAGAGCGCTAACAGTCCTACTTATTACAAAGATATAGCACACCTGGAGCCATCGTGATGGGAATAAAGTGGTAACTCTTAAAACATTTAATTTAAAAAGGAACAAAATGAGGGGGTATATTATGCAATAGAAGGTATTATTAGTGCTGCAGAAAGAAAAATTAGGGCACATTTTGAGTGACTTTTCAAATCCTCTTCTATTTCATTAAAAAATTCTGACATGCAGTCTCCCAAAATGGCCACCAGAGACAAAAGAGCCCAAATGTAGCCCAAATATCACCCAGATGTAGCCCAAGTATAGCCCAATGACAGAATGTCCCAGAGTGTTCTCAAGAACAACTAGAGCGCTAACAGTCCTACTTATTACAAAGGTATGGCACACCTGAAGCCATCTTGATTGGAATAAAGTGGTAACTCTTAAAACATTTAATTTAAAAAGGAACAAAATGAGGGGGTATATTTTGCTATATGAATTATGATTAGTGCTGCAGAAAGAAAAATTAGGACACATTTTGAGTGACTTCTCAAACCCTCTTCAATTTCATTAAAAAATTCTGACATACAGTCTCCCAAGATGGCCACCAGAGACAAAAGAGCCTAAATGTAGCCCAAATATCACCCAGATGTACCCCAAGTATAGCCCAATGACAGAATGTCCCAGAGTGTTCTAAAGAACAACTAGAGCGCTAACAGTCTTACTTATGACAAAAGTATGGCACACCAGAAGCCATCTTGATTGGAATGAAGTGGTAAGTCTGAAAATACTCAATTTAAAAAGGAACAACATGAGGGGGTTAATTTTGCCATAGAAAGTATGATTAGTGCTTCAGAAAGAAAAATTAGGGATCATTTTGAGTGACTTCTCAAATCCTCTTCTATTTCATTAAAAAAATTCTGACATGCAGACTGAAACAGGCACTTTGAATACCAGCAGCAGACGTCCCTGGTGAGCAGTAGCTTTACTACAGTGATCTAATGTGCAACTAGAGTGCTAACATTCAGAATTTATGGCAAATGTGTGACACATCTGAATGCCTTCTTGATGGAACCAAAGTAAACAAGCATTGAAAATGCAATAGATCTCGCCCTCGTTTAAGTTAAAGCCATTCTGTTTGTAATAAGGTGGCTTTTTAGCTTTGCTTTTATTAGTGTTTTTTCAACTTTCATGTAAATAACATGCATCTGTATGCATATAAGTATATGTATGCATGCATTTATGTTTGTATTTATATAGATATACAGATGATATATGTTTATATATGTATGTATATATATATATATTCACTGAAAAAACCATAGGTTATAGACCATATATAGTTAGGAATTAGCATTTACAAAACCTTGAAAATTCACTGAAAAAACCATAGGTTATAGACCATATATAGTTAGGAATTAGCATTTACAAAACCTTGAAAATTCACTGAAAAAACCATAGGTTATAGACCATATATAGTTAGGAATTCGCATTTACAAAACCTTATTTTACTCACACAAAACCATTGAAATTCCATATATAGTTAGTTGCACTAACTATATATCGCGCACCCGCAATCCACTGCTGATGATGTCACATATTACATCATTCATGACATGGTCAGTGACATCACTGATGACATCACTGATGACATCTCAAATGACATTTTTTTGCGTCTTCGCGAGCTGCTTGCATAGCGAAGTTACCCATGCAGTCGTTTATGGGAGAGGGAGAAAGATAGATAGATAGATAGATAGATAGATAGATAGATAGATAGATAGATAGATAGATAGATAGATAGATAGATAGATAGATAGATAGATAGATAGATAGATAGATAGATAGATAAAGAGAGGGAAAGAGAGAGGGAGAGAGAGAACGAGAGAAAGAGGCCGTATCTCTGAAGGGCCAGATTCCTGAGTTGCCCCTACAGAACAAACAGCTTTTTATTTTTAGCAAAATGCATATGAAAATTGGGCTGTAAAGGTCTCTTTTAGTTTAACCCCTCCTGACAACTCAAATTGGGTGTATTTGCCATCCTCTCCCTTCTTCCTGTTTTTTATATCTGTAAGTGCTTCCTGATGAGGTTTAATTCCTTGGGCAGGTGCCTCGTTGCCTACTTGTAACTATTCTCTGACCCTGCTTCAAGGGTCAGAGTAGGGTCAGAGAATAGTTGCAAGTAGGCAACGAGGCGCCAGGAAGCAATTAGCAGCAGGTGTCCAAGGTTACAAAGAAATTAGGTTAAACTTTTGCACCTGCTGCTGTAACCCTTGCTTGGCTGAAAATTCATCCCCGCTGATTCGCGGATTTTTCCTGCGATTTCGCGAGATTCGCGGATCGCGAAATTGCGGAAAATCCGCAAATTCGCCCGCAAAACGGATTTTACGCCCACCCTTACTCATGACATCACTGATGACATCATCCGGTGACTGTAAGTGTTTTTAAAAATTTTGAGTGCTAAAATATACACCTGATTGTTTCTTCGAATACCTCTATGGGTGTCTGAGTATCTGTGTGGTTGGATGATGACTGAGTCAGACAGTAAGTGGTTGAGTGGGATAATGAGTGTGTGTGGTGCTCTATGGGGTGAGCGAGTGTGTGTCTGACTGTTTCAGTGAGTGAGTGCATATCTCAGTGGTATATGGTATACGGTATATGCGTGAGTAACTGGGTATGTCAAAGGCAGCATAGGTGATTGGGGTATATGAGTGAATGCCTCGTGAGTGAGTGAGTATGGAAGTGGCTGTATGGGTAAGTGTGTGTTTCTGTCAGTTACTGTAAAGGTGAGTAAGTATACATTAGTATTTGTATGAGTAAGTGAGTGAGTGTGAGTAACTGTATGGGTGAGTAAATGTCTGTGTGATCGAATGTTTGGGGAATGAGTATGTGTGCAAGTATCACCATGTGTGACTGACTCAAGGTGTGAGTGGCTATATGGGTTTATGAGTGAACATGTCAGTGGCTGTATTAGTGCGTAGGAATATGAGTGGCTGTATGGGTGAGTGAGTGGTTGTGTGTGTTGATCTATGAATAAGTAGGTGGCTGTATAAGTACTGGTATGTGTGTGCGAATTAATTTGTGAATGGTTGTGTGGTAGTTGGAGTGAATATTTGAAAAGTTATATGGGGTGTGATTGGGTGCATCAGAGATTCTCAGGATGATGTCATCAGAGATATCACTGACCATGTTATGAGTGATGTAATATGTTAGGTCATCAGTAGTGCATTGCAAGTGGCACCTGAGCCTAACTATAACGTCCCTGTAACCTGTGGTTTATTTCAGTTAATTTCTATGTTTTTTTAAATTGTAGTCACATTTGTAGAGTGGTGGAGAAAGGGGGCTGGGCCTCCGACCATCTCTCAGGAATACCGCTGAGAAGGACTTACAGGTACCAGGAGGGATTCTTGGCCCCCAAGGTCCCTCAAGAGTAAAATGGACTTCATCTTTAGTAGTGCACCTTGAGCCATGTCTGCAGAGTGGTGGAGAAACAGGACGTGCAACCCGAATACCTCTGAGTAATCCAGCTGTTTGGGACTTATTTGAGATAACAGGAGTTGTAGTTGGCCCCCAAGGATGTTCTCGGGGGCCAACTACCCCCCTTGTTACCGTCAGTAAGTCCCACACAGCAGGATTACTGAGACCTGGTAGGAGGCCATGCCTCCTTTCTCTACCACTCTACAAACACACCTCCTAGCACACTATTAATAGAGGGATGAACCTCCCTTGGCTATTGAGGGTCCTTGGGAACCAACTAAAAAGAAAATTAGTTATAAATGTGGAGCAGTAAAATTTAATGATAGTTACGAAGACTTACAGGAGTCAGCAGAGCCATCTGCTAAGGCACTTGTGTGGGCACCTTCAGTTCCTTCGGCCACCTCGCTGGATCCAGGCACCAAATGCCTTCTTGTCCTTGGTTACTAATGTAAGAAATAAAAAACATAAAATAAGATTAGCGGTATAGTTAATATTAATATCCCGAAAATATTTTTACAGGGAAAGGAAGACACAGTAACATTAAACTTTTCTAAATCTGATTTCCCATAGTAATACCAGTATATTGGAGGAGGAACATGGCGGCCGCCAGCTAAATGGCAGCGATCGCGCCTCACCTCTGTGTTCATAGAATGGCGATCCGAGGTTCAACTCTGTTGACTTTCGTCTCCTCTTAAAGCGGCTGATTTCCCTCATTCTTTCTGTTTAATATTCCGTGCCCTCTTCTAAAACGGAAGAATATGCAGGAGTTTTCTGATTTTGGTTCCGGTAGGGAGCCGATTTCGCCCGACGAGTGTAGCGACTGGAGATGGGAGGAGGCAGCGCGGCTCTGGAGATGCCGGGACGCCGCCTGCTTCTGGTCTCGATTCGCTGTGGGAACAGGCAGCTCGGGAGTCGTGCACGCCGAGTTGGTGCTAGCTGCAAATTTGCCTAGGCTGAATAACGAGCTAGAGGAAACTTTGGGAAGGAGGCAAGTGGCACCAGAGGTCAGTGTGTTCTTTTTTGATCGAGTGAGTGTGCCGGCGGCGATCCAGCAATGGGGGCCCCAGAGGAGGGATCCTCCCTGCAATCCTCCCTGCATATGGGCGCTGGGAGGCTGGCAAATTTTCTTCCTGCTGTATGGAGGTGGGGGTAGGGGGTTTCGAAGACCAAAGGGGGGTTGAGGAAGTAAAAGGGTGTCTCTCTCCTACCAAATTAGGCCGCTACACACTTAGGGCCAGGGTAGCTCACTCAGTGCAGAATTCTGACATTATTCAACATGTAGTGACCCCCAAAAAACCCCCTCCCATTTTGGAGACCAACATTAAGGGTAAACAGAAGAAGCATAGTGTCACGACCGGGGAACTGGAGATTAAAGCAAGAGAAGCCCCAAAGAGCAGAGGGAAAGGCAGGGGGAAGAAAAGAACTGTATTAAAAGCTAAAATAACTCCCTCTTTAAAAACTTACCAAAGAGCCATGTCCTCCACAGCAAGCTTGAGCGATGCAGCTGAATTAAACACCCAAACAGAGCTGGAAGGAGGGACTCTTAAAGCTAAGATGAAATCTAAATCTAAGCCGCTAGATGGAGACAGCAAACCTCCTCTCCTTTTGACTCTGTTCCAGCACTGCAAGCAGAGGGGGCCTAAACAATCTAGTATAACCTCGTCTCTGACCTCCTCTGAACCTCAATTCCACTCAGAGGTTACATTGTCTAACAGATTTAAGGCCCTAGAAGTTCAGGACTCACTTACCGTACATAACTCTCTTCCTGTCTCTCATGTTCCTCAAGAAAGGGTAAATGAAGCATTAATGTCAGTGGGAGCCACTGGTGGTATATTTGTGACCACTGAAAATGGGGGAGCTGAGCCATAGAACCCTGAAAACACTAGATCAGTGGTGCATTCCTTGTCTTACATCCTGATTGCCATGAAGGGGGAAATGATAAGCGGCTTCATGGTGTCAGAGATGAATCAAGCAGAGTTGGCAAGCAGATTTTCCGCCTCTGAAGCAAACCAGACAGCAATCAAATCCTCCTGCGAGGTGCTTGCCCAGAAACTGGAGGAAGTGGCAGCAAGACCGGATCAAATTGAGGCAGATATTCCAGTAATCAAAAAAGCAAACCAGAATAAGGCATTAAGAGATGATCTGGAAAGGCTGGAGAATCACTCCCGGAAAACCAACTTGAGACTTTTGAACATTCCGGAGAATCTTGAAGGGACAGATGTCAAGGGATTCAGTATTCTGTTGTTACAGGGGACAGTACTAAAAAGTTTTACAGATATCAATTTGGCACAGGAGATCAAAGGGCCCATCAAGATCCATTCAGGAAGAAGCCCAGCCATCAGAAACCTAGGAAGATCTTGGTCAATTTTTTTCCTATGCTGTTAAAGAGCAAATGTTGTCTGCAGGTCTAAAGGAGGGCTCAGTCTCCTTTTCTCTCACAGGGCAAGAGCTGATTACCTTTCAGATAAGATCTGACATAGTGCACACAACAGCTACCAGGCAATGGGAGTTGGGGTCCAGGTTAGAGGAGTTAAAAAGCATAGGAGTTAAGGCTCAGTTGAAGTTTCCAGCTCAGTTGCGAGCTAGGTTTAATAATCAAATGTATCAATTTCGTACAACTGAAGAGGTAGATGAGTTCATGGCAAAAATCAGAGGAGGAAAATCAGGGAAATGAATTTGAGAAGGTGTTACTGTGGAGGTATGACAACAGTATGAATAGCTTTTCACCACGGAGGCTTAGGTCGTCCATTCATCCCTTTTTTTGTGAAACATCTTTTTATTTGAGGTGGGCGCTACTAAATAGGCTTAGCCTATTGGAAGGGAGGGTTCCTCACAGGAATGAAGGGGCACAGGAAGGTGGATGGGTGGAAAGGAGGGCACTGGGGGTGGGGAGCAAAGGGATAAAATTAAAAAAAAACTTGTTTCACTTTAGGAACTTAACATTTTGGACGATGGTTCTGGGTCAAGGACTTTTAGTTGGATGGCAGGAGTAGCTGCTCAACACAGTAAGATTAGTTTTGAAAGATCTAGAGCTCTCTCAGGCCCAGGGCTGCATCCTACAAGAAACACACTTACCCTCTGAAGAATCTAAAAAATTGTTTTCTAAAACACCCTGGGCTGAGAGTTTCTGTTTTTCTAGTCAAACAATAAATAGCCATGGAGTTGCAATCTTGATGAAGCAGGGGTTAACGTGTATTAAATCAACTCAGACAGACCAAACGGGGAGGTGGATCATCGTGTATTTGGACCTTGGGGGCACTGACCTAATCTGTGCTTTTTTTTACAGCCCAAACGTGGACAACCCATCATATATCTCTAAATTCGCTGAATTTTTTTACATTTGTCACTTGTGTGTCTGTAACTTTGCCACTGCACCGAAAGGCGCTGAGGTCCCTCGAGGGAGCTATCCATCATTGTGAGGAAAGGGCGCGAAGACGTTGCATACCATAGTGTGTGTGTGGCGGGGCCAAACGAGCGGGACTTCCATGTGAGTTCACATGCCTCTTTAAGGGTCAGAGACCGATCAGAGCAGAGATGAGAAGGAAGCAGCCTCCTGGTCACAGGCTGTACACGGGGATTGCCCTAGAGAAACTCGTGGATGCAAAGACCTCCATCAAGGATTACATCTAATTGTAGGCAGTATATATGGGCAGGAAGCACACCTGCCTAGCCTTGACCGTGCTCACTAGTTGTGTGGGTTGATTATAATGCGTGACTGAATTTGAGCTTCAACTCGGGCACCTGCTTTATTTATATCTGTAAGTGCTTCCTGTTGAGGTTTAATTTTTGTGACAGGAGCATCGTGCCAGAATGAATCAACCAGAATGAACCAATTTTTTGGCAATTTCGCGAGATTCGCAGATCGCGAAATTGCCGAAAAAATTCACAAATCTTGCAAACGGAACGGATTTTGCGTCCATACTTAAATTGAACATGATGCTGAAAAGTTTAAAGCTGAGAAAAAAGGCAGGTTTTGATTTCCTTTCTAAAAAGCAATCGCTTTAGAATCATTCTTAGATGAACAGGAATTGTATTCCATAGTTTAGCAGCCAGGAAGGGAAAGCATTTTCCTCCCCATCTTGCTTTTTTTATTTTAGGAAGTTTGACCAAGCCAAAAGTGGCTGACTCCAAAGAACGCGTTGGCAGATATCGGGAAAACAAGGATTGTACATCCTCAGCCCCGCCACAAAACAAGGCTTTGTGTACCAGGCAGAGCGACTTGATCTCAATGCGACGTCGGAAAGGGAGCCAGTGAAGTTGTTTAATCACGTTTGATGTAGGATGATGTTTGGGTAGTGTAAGCAGCACACTGGCTGCCGCATTCTGAATTGATTGCAGTTTTTCCAGTTGGGCATCCCCCGCTCCTAGATAGAGAGCATTGCCATAATCAATTCTAGAAAGAATCGTGGAGAATATGACTGTTTTCCTCAGGGAGAGGGGAATGAATGGGAGGATCTTTCTCAGGCCTTTCAACGTAAAAAACAAGCAGATGACACTTGGTTAATATGAACAGCCCAGGCCAGATCTTTATTGAACATAAAGCCAAGATTCCTAGCTTTATTCACTGGCACGGAACAGACTCCGGCTGAAGTTGGACACCAGAGATGATTCCAGATCAAAGCTTTTTGACCAAACGCTAGAACTTCAGTTTTGTCAGGATTCAGTTTAAAAAAAATATAATTGATCCAGGTCTTCAGGGTAGAGGTGCACTTGGAGAATTCACCTGCCATGACATCCACCGAATGGGTTACAGACACTATCAGCTGAGTGTCATCAGCATATGACACCAGCGTAAATCCATGGCTTATGGATATGGAGGGGGATGTCCAGACTGCCTAGAAATCCTCCTCCAGTGCAGTGACCAGTCGAAACTACACTTGTGGAGGCGGATAAGTGACTTGAACATGGCAGCCATGAGAGACACAAAATATCTCTACTAATTCAGGTACTTAGGGGCCAGTTGAATCTACAGGAATACTAAGCAGTTTACCCTGGCTTCTGGAAGCATCTGGAGGCAGCTGATAAGGGATCACAGAAAACCTAGAATACCTCAGAATACAGGCTCCTACCTACTATGTCAGACTCTCAATGCCTACTCCCATCTTGCTCCACCAGACTGCAGCAAATACAAAAGCCCCTCTAGCCACACTGGACTCCATGGACTTGCTCATTAAGCTTAGACCAGCGAGGCTAGGAGTGCTACTCCATCCCAATCTGGCTCACCAAGCAGGACATAGAATCTGTGAACTGACCACCGACCGTTGAGACCCAGCACTTTGGTTGATGCCCGGTGGAGCTACCTTGATAGCTATAGAGGAAATGGGCTGTGTTCTTCCTCCTCGGCGGTCATTCACCCAGCCGGACTTTGGCAGTCTTTCCTTTTTTCTTTCCGCTACATTTCCCTCCTATCCTTTTTACCTGAACCCCTTACCCATCCACGCGCCATTTATCTTGTCTTCTATGTATCTTGTAACTGATGTAACTTTTTTAACAATGTGGAACCTCTTGTAAAGTGCTCTGATACCTCTGAGTCTAGCCAGCGCAATATAAAACTCAAATAAATAAATAAATAAGCAATGCGTTGCGGGAGAATAATTATAGTTAACTCAGGTAACTATAACTTCTGAATTTGTGTGGTTTTGAACATGTGAAATCTGGGACTAATTATATTGCCCTGTAACCTTTCTTTTGTTATGGAATTTCTAAGGATTTTTAAAATTGTTTTCCGAACTGTATTCCGTAACATTTGAGATTGGGTGTGTGAGTGTCTGAATAGATATGTAAGTGAGTATATTAGTGGGTCTGACAATGGATGTGTAAGGCTGTGGGTGGTTCTATGAGTGTGTGTGTCTGAGTGCATGAGTAACACTTTTATTGGGTGCATGAGTAGGTCTGTGAGTTGGTATGCGGATGTCTCTATGAGTCTGTGAGTGGTTGCGTGAGAGTCTGTGTGGATCTGTGAATGGGTTGGTGTGTGTGTGTAAATGGGGCTGTGAGCTGCTATGTGAGTGAATGTGTGGGTCTATGAGTGCATGTGTGAGTGTGTGGATCTGTGAGTGGGTCTGTGATTGTATGACTGAGTCTGTGAATAGGTGTTTCAGTGTCTGTGTAGATCTGTGAGTGGGGCTATGAGTATGTAAATGGGTGTGCAAGTTGGTGTGTGAGTGAATCTGTGAGTGAGTGTGTGAGTTTTGTGGGTCTGTAAGTGAGTATGTGAGCATATATGTGGGTCTATCAGTGGGAGTAGCTCCATGAGTTTGTGATAAGGTGTGTGAGTAGGACCATGAGTGGGATTATGAGTGGTTCTGTGAGTGTGTGAGAGTATCTCTGTGGATCTGTGAGTAGGTGCCTGGGTCTGTAAGTGCTGTCTCAGTAGGTATGTAAGAATATGTATAGATCTATCAGTGGGTCTGTGAGTATTTGGGTGGGTCTGTGAGTAAGTGTGTGAGTGCCTATGTGGGTCAATGAGTGGGTGTGTGCGTGGGTCTGTGAGCTGGTGTCAGTAAGTATGTGAGTGTGTGATTAGATCACTAAGTAAGTGCATGAGAATATTTGTGGGTTGTTTGAGTGGGTGCATGAGTCTCTGAGTGGGTTTCTGAGTAGGATTCTGAGTCTCTGAGTGGGTCTGTGAGTGGATGTGTGAATGTCTGTGTGAGTCTGTGACTGCGTGTGTGAGTTTCTGTGTGGGTCTTTGAATGGATACGTGAGGGTCTGTGATGGGTGTATGAGGGTCTAAATGGGTTTGTGAGTTGATGCATAAGTCTCTGATTGGGTCTGTGAGTAGAAGAATCCATCTCTGACTGAGTCTGTCAGTGTGTGCACAAGAGTCAGAGTAGGTCTGTGAATGGAATTGTGAGTCCCTGCCTGAGTCTTTGAGTGGGTGCATAAGTGTCTGAATCGGTCTGCGAGTGTATAACTTGGTATGTTAGTGGGTGTGATAGTGTCTGAGTGGTTTATGAGCGGGTGTCTGAGTCTCTGGTTCTGTGAGTGGGCATATGAGTCCCAGGGTAAGCCTGTGAGTCAGTGTGGAACTGTCTGAGTGGATCTGTAACTGGGTTTACAAGTGCCTGAGTAGGACTTTGAGTAGGTTCATAAGTGTCTGAGTGTATCTGTGAATGTCAGTTTCAGTCTCAGAGTGGGTTTGTAACTAGTTATGTGTGTGTATAAGTGGGTGCATGAGTGTATCACTGCATCTGTTAGTGGAACCATCAGTCTCAGTGTGAGTCTATGACTAGCTGTGTGAGTATATAAGTGGGTTCGTGAGTGGGTGCATGAGTGTCTGAATGGGACAGTCACTGGTGCATAAGTGTCTAAGTAGATCTGTGAGTATATGCGCTAGTGTTTTAGTGGGTCTAAGAGTGGGTGGCTGAGTGTCTGAGTCATTCTGTGAGTGGGTGCACGTGTTTCACTGGGTGTGATTGTGTACGAGAATATGAGTGGGTCTGTGATTGAGCAACGAACTGAGTCATTCTGTGAGTGTGTTTGTTACTATCTGAGTTGAGGTAATGTGTGATATGAATATCACTAAGGACGCGTCATTTAACGTGAAACTCATGGGGTTTCTTCACTCATTCATCGTTGTTTAATTGTCATAAATTAAACCAATCTTCTCTTTCTTATTTTCATCTTCTATTTTTATTCATAGTTGCATCATTATACTTGTTGTTTTAATTCATCAAAATTCATTTCCAAACATAAGCCAATATATTGCATTACTTCATGCTTGCCCAATGCATTTCGGGTTAAATTATGTCACATTAGTTTATCCGTTAGTTCTATCTGTACATTCATTTAGTCACAACATATATTGAATAACTACGTGAGAAACCTAGTAGCGATAGATTTTTATTTATTTTAGTTAAGGCACTGCTAGACACAGTGCGTCAAGGATTGCGCAACACGAACCATTCTAAATATATTATTCCTAAATCAGAGAGTGCACAGAGATATCAGCAACCTGATACTTTGAACCTTACTATCTGAGTTGGTCTGTAAGTAAGTGTCTGAGTCTCTGACAGGGTCTTTGAGTGGATGTATGAGTCTGTCAGTGGGTCTCTGAGTCGGTATATGAGAGTCTGAATGTGTCTCTGAGAGAGTGCCTCAGAATATCAATCTGTCTGTGTGTGAGTATCTGCATGGGTCTGTGAGTGAATGAATGTAAATATGAGTGGCTCTCTAGTGAGTGCATGAGTGTCTGAATGGGTTTGTGAGAGGGTGCATCAGTCTGTGACTGGGTGTGTGAGTGCCTGAGTGGGTCTGTCATTACAGAGACAGAATACTGAGTACAAAATATTGAATTGCACAAATATTTTGTCAAAAATATCGTAGGTCAAGAATATCGACGGAGAAATTCTCATGGACAAATATCCCTATTTTAGGTAAGTAATATTGATTTAAAACATATTGAAGTGTTTAATTGGTTTGCAGAAATATAGATGTATGTAGTTTTTGTACAAGAATTGTTTGTATTTTAATAATATGTGTTAAAATGTTAGTACTTATTAATTTTTTTAATTTTTATTTTGCATTTTTAGTTCCGTAGTGGGTTGTGGGTTTACAGGGGACTAGGGTGGGAAGTAATTTAATTATATAAAATGTATTGATTATTTTTAGCAGTTAGTATTAATTTATTTTTTAATTTTGTGTTTTTTGTTTCGTAGCGGGTTTTGGGTTTATAGGGGAATAGGGTAGCAATTAATTGCATTATTTCAAGTGTATTGAATAGTTTTTATTTATTCATATTTGTTGAATTGAGATCTTATAGTGTTAAATGTGTAAATTAATTTAATATTAACTATTTAATAACTAGTTGTTAATTAATTTCAACTAATTATTTGGCAATTAATTAAGTTAATTGTATAATTAATATTCGGTGTGTGTTGTAGTGTTTATAGCTGAAAATGGTGGGAATGGTGGGAAGTCATATAATTTTAATTGATGAATTAATAATTAGTGGTTATTTAATTTCAATTAATTAATTAGTAATTAATTATGGCAATTGTGTAATTATTTTAGGTGTGTGTTCAGTGTTTGTAGGTGTAAATGATGGGAAGGGTAATTTATTTTTAATTTATGACATTTAATTGATGAATTAGTAATTAGTTGTTAATTAATTTAAATTATTATTAGTAATTAATGATGGTAATTGTGAATTCATTTTATGTGTTTGTTGTGCATATTATAGTGTTGAAGGATGTGTATTTAATGAATGTTTATTATTTATTTTTATAAATAATATTTTTTACATCCATTATTAATTATGTTAATTAGAGAAATACATTTCTATAAAAATATAGATTTGTTTTATTGGTGTGGTGTTAAAGGGTAGAAAATAAAATAAACACATTTATGTTTTACATTTTTGTTTGATAATATTTGCTCCTTTTAAATAAATATTGTTTATACTTGTATTTATTAAATTATTTAGAAACAATTTGTATCTTTTTGTTATATGTAATTAATATATTTAATGGTTATGTTTAATATATTTAATCATATATTTTAAAAATATTGATTATTTATTTTTAAGATTAAAAAATTTTCAATCGCTTAAATGTTATTATTAATTTTTGTTTCTATGTTATCCAGCACTTTCTTTACTGTTGCACTAATTGGAGTGGGAATAGTAATGTTTACCCCTCCGCTATTCAGCACTTTCCCTACTGTTGCACTCATTGGAGTGGGAACAGTAATTTTTACCCCTCTGCTATATGGCGGCGGGTGACCTATATGGCGGCGGGTGACCTATGGGCCCTCAACCCCAGCATGACCACATTTAAAACCTGCATTAAAAAAAGCGTAAGAATGTGCTCACTCATCATGGACAAAGCTCATCTCTGCAAATGCATTAGACTGGGGGTTTGGCGATTTTCCAAAGATCTGCCCACATGGCTGCGCTCCACGGAAGATCTAACATGCAGAGGGTGCAGCAAGACAACCGAAATGCTAGTGCACATGGTTTGCTTATGTCAGAGCAGAGTGGAACAGGTTGGGTGTTCAGACTTGTAGGCAGGCAATTATCACCTCTCTGTGCCCAGAAAACATAGCTCTAAACGTTGCCTTTACAATATATATTCGGGATGCACACCGCATCTTTACAGCAAAGGCGTAAGGAGCAGTAACCCCCTGCTCTGTCTTGTCCAGTGGTCTAACTTAAGCTGTATTTTAGACCTAAGATTTAAGACAAAAAGAAAAAAATTGGGTTTATAACTAGTCACATTTTATTATATCAGTGTCATCGATTAGCGACCTATCTTCATGGACTGCGCTTTGGCATCAGTGGCCAATTTCTTAAAATTGTTGGGTTTTATGAGTTTTAGCCATCAAATGTCAGTATATCAAATCCTCCTGCTCCTTTATTAAGTGTTACTGTTGTCTATTACATAATTGTTTTAATTTTTAAGGTGCAACATAAATTGAGTAACTGGTGTCGGTCGATTATACTGATCAACTGTGGTAAAATATGTTTCGAAATTTTTCAATTACAATGTACCGACTTGAGGATTTACTGTGAAATGCTTTTATAGATAATTTTCTTTTATCCAAATAAAGATTTTCTATATACCCCTCTGCTATCCAGGACGTTCCTTGCTGTTGTACTCACTTTAGTGGGAATAGTAATATGTACCCCTCCACGATCCAATACTTTCCCTACTGTTGCACTCACTGGAGTGGGAATAGTAATTTTTGCCCCTCCACTACCCAATACTTTTCCTACCATTGCACTCACTGGAGTAGGAATAGTAATTGTTACCCCTCTGCAATACAATACTTTCCCTACTGTTACAGTCACTGAAATGTAAATAGTAATTTTTACTCCTCCGCTATCAGATACTTTTCTTACTGTTACACTCATTGGAGTGGGAATAGTAATTTTTGCCCCTTGGCTATCCAACACTTTCACTACTTTTGCACTTAGTGGAGTTAGAATAGTAAATTTTCATTCATTCATTCAAAAGATTAACTTTATTTGGTTTATCACAACCCTAAAGTGTACACAATAAGAAAGAGAATGGCAATCTAGATGAAAAAATTAAAACTGCATTTTCTTAAAATTTTGCGGTTTAAAAAAAAAAATCATCTTTCCAGTCCCAGCTTTGACTATTCATTTTTTAAGAGTAAAGTCTCTACTAATGTCATGAATATTACACCACGGCATATTAGAATGTTCGAAGTGGCACCCATCCAAGTTGTTACTGCCTGTCTGCAGGTACGAATTTTTAGGTTATTTAGAACTTGTTTCAGCAGTTTTCTTCTTTCCTCTTTTACTGCCTCGCACGTGCACATTAGATGGAGCAAGCTTTCCGTGTGGTACCCGCATAGGCGGCATGTCTTCGCTTGCTGTTTGATTTTCCAGGAAGGAATCAGGTCTTTTGAGCAGTGGTCGCCCAATCTGCATGCCATGAATTTCGCTTTTAACGATAACCGAAAGTGAGCTTTTAGATAAAATTAGGGTTTTAGTCTTTTATACGAATTAATTACGATCCATGCATGGCGGCGTTTGGCTAATCTCCTTTTATCCTCTGCCAGGGATAGCAATTTTGCATTTAAATTACAAATTTTATTAAATGATGTTCGTTCCAATTGGCTATTCCAAACTTCCTCGATGTTTAGTGTTTCCAATGCAAGTCGCAAGTAGTCGCCCCAAGTGTTTTGTTCTTTTTGCTCATATTGTATCTTGATTTCTAACCAACATAAGTTATTTAATGATCCTTTTTCTGATGCTCTGAGTTTCCAGCACCATGTTGTAAAAGTTGCTTTCCTTTGGTAATCTTGGTTTTGTAGACCAAATTCTAAACGTATTTGTGCTGGGGATGATCCTTTTAAAAGATTAAAAACTGATTTGTAAACTTTTATCTGTAGTTTGTTTAAAATATCAGTTTCTTTCCTGTGCCAGATTTCCAACCCGTATGACAGGGTTGGGAGCAGTTGAGCTGCCATTATTTTTAAGGGATGTCCATATGGGGGGCAGTGTAATTTCTTTTGTAGCTGTTTGTAGGCAAAGGTAAGTGATTGGGCTTTGGCTGTGATGTCCCTTTTTTGGTGCACCAGAGACATGTTTCTGCTCAATTTAACACCCAGATATTTATATGTAGTTGTCTCCTCAATTTGTATGTCCTTTGCGTACGTTTTAAATTTTCCTCGTCTTGGGCCCGCTAATCTCACTACCTTGGTTTTTGTTTTATTGAGTTCCAGACCTAATGTGTCAAAATAATCGATTAATTTATTTATGACTCTTTGCAGGCCAATCGGAGTTTGACTTACTACAACGATATCTTCCGCGTATTGCAGAAATTGTATTGGCTCATTTGCCAATTTTGGCGGATGACCATTTACGTGTTGCAGATAGGTGTTTAAATCCGCTAGATACAGGTTAATAAGCTTGGAAACAGCACACAGCCCTGTTTTAGGCCGTTTCTTATTTTTATTTGTGATGATATTCTTTTCCCTTCCCCCAACTTTACTTTGGCCCATGTTTCCGTATATAAGGCTATAATTGTTTCTATTAGTTTCTGCAGGAGTCCCCATGATTCCAACTTTTTCCACAGGCGGACTCGTGGTACTCTATCGAAAGCTGATTTTAAATTGATGTAGCATGCCAGTAATCGATGTAGCATGCCAGTAAATGAAATAGTAAATTTAAGTATTCCGTTATCCAGCATTTTCCCTACTATTGTATTTATTGTATTGCGAAATGTCCATTTTAATTCTTTTTAATAGCTAAATGTTTAAATTAATTATAGAATGGGTATTTTTTATTTTAAATGAGTGATATATGTATATATATATATTTTATGTATAATTTAAAAGTTTAAATGAAATAAAGATAATAGTTAACGATGTATTTTAAAGTAAATATTTGTATATGTCTAAATTGTTTGTGTGTTTATATGTTTTTTAACTTAAGTTCATTTTTATATTTAGTTAAAATATAGATTTATTTAAATTAATTTTATTCAAAATTATGTTAATATTTTATATATTTAATATATATTATTTTGTTTATATTTTTGATAGATATTCAGCACATTGATGTTTTTAGAATCAATGTTCTGTCAGTGAACTGAGTTTCAGTGTATGCATGAGTATCTAATTGGGTCTGTGAGTAGCAGATGGAGTCTGAGTGAATCTGTGAGTGGATGCATGGGAGTCAAAGTTGATCTGTGACTGGGTATGTGAGTCTCTGAGTGAGTCTTTGAGTTTGTGCATAAGTGTCTGAGTGGGTATGTAAGTGTGTGTATGAGTCTATGACTGGGGCTCTGATTGAGTGCATCAGTGTCTGAGTGTGTGTGTGAGTGTGTCTGTAAGTTGTTGTAGAAGTGTCCGAGTGGATCTGCCACTGAGTGTATGAGTATATGACTGCATCTCTCAGTGGGAGCATCAGTCTCAGAGTGGGTGACTGAGTGGGTGTATGAGTTCCTAAGTGATTCTGTGGTTGAGTGTATAAACATATTTATTTATTTTGAATGATGCCACTGACCATGCCACGTGTATTCTGATATGTGAGGTCTTAAGTAGTGCATTGCGGGAACGTAAGTTATTGTTAGCTCAGGTAACTGTAACTGCTGAATTGTTATGGTTTTGTATGTGAGAAATCTGAGCCAAACCATAACTTCCCTTTTTTCAGTCTATTTTTAAGAATCTTTTAATTCTATTTTATAACTATAATGTCCCTGTAACGTTTGGTTTTTAAGATAATTTCTACGGTGTATGAATACTATTACCTGATTATAATGTCTCTGTAACCTTTATTTTGTTATGTGGATTTGTAAGATTGTATAAAAATGGTTTTCCTTACTGTAACTGCTAACATTTGAGAGTGGGTGTGTCTATATAGATCTGTAGGTGGGTTAGTTAGTGGGTCTCACAATGAGTGTGTACAGCTGTTCATGGGTGTGTGAGTAACACTTTTAGTGGGTATGTGAGTGGGTCAGGGAGCATCTGTGTGGGTCTATGGTTGGGTGTGTGAGTGTCTGTGTAGATCTGTGAGTGGGTCTGTAAGTGTGTGAATGGGTCTGTGAGCTAGTGAATGAGTGGGTCTACGAGTGCATGTGTGAGTGTATAGATCTGTGACTGGGTCTGTAAGTGTGTCATTGGGTCTAAGAGTGGGAGTCGTAGTGTCTGTGTTTGTCTGTGAGTATCTGAATGAGTGTCTATGTGGATCTATGAGTGGGTCTATGAGTGTGTGAGTGGGTGTGTGAGTGAGTGAGTCTATCAGTCTGTGTGGCTCTGTGAATGAGTATTTGAGTGTGTGTGTGGTCTATCAGTAGGAGTGTATCTATGGATCTGTAAGTAGGTGTGTGAGTATGTAAGTAGGACTGTGAGTGGGTATGTGAGTGTGCCTGTGAGTGGGTGGGTGTCTGTGTGGGTCTATGAATATGTATGTAAGTCTGTGTGGATCTGTAAGTCGATCTGGTAGTGTGTGACTGGGTCTGTGAGTGGGCTTGTTAGATTCTATGTTTGTTTGTGAGTGGGTGTTTGAGTGTATGTGTGGATCTGTGAGTGGGTATGTGAGTGTGTGAATGGGGTATGTAAGTGGGTCTGCACATAGGTGTGTGAGTGCCTCTGTGGGTCTATACGTAGGTGTGTGAGTGTGTGTGGGTCTCTGAGTGGTCCTGTGAGTGCCTTTGTGGGTTTGTGAGTCGGTGTGTGAGTGTCTTTGTGGGTCTGTGAGTGTGTGTAGAAGTGTGTGAGTGGGTATTTGCGCTGATGTGCAAGTGGGTCTGTGAGTGCGTGTGTGAGTGTCTGTGTAGATCTTTGAGTGGGGTTATGTGAGTGCATGGCTGGGTCTGGAAGTGGGTGTTTGAGTGTATATAAGTGTATCTGTGAGTAGCTGTGTGAGTGCCTGTGAAATTACATATAAAGGTTCAGGCTACAGTCATTCCTGAAGTCCCTATGGGAAACTGGATAGGAAATGCACATTTTAGGACCCCCCACCCTCTTTTTCTGCCACCGCTTGACAGTTTACCCCAAAACTTTCTGTGGAGAACTAGACAAAGCTGTATACTTTTTTCAAAAATGTAATGAAGATTCATCAAACAGCACCAAAGCTATTAGGAAACCCCAAAAAACTTGTCCTCTGTAAAGTAGATTCTATAACTTTGCCGTAGTTTGACCAATCTTCATGACACTTTCATAGAAAAGGGTCAAAGTAGGTTCTATTTGTCATGTTAAGTTGGGGTTTATCTGTAAAGTGAGGACCTAGAAATAGGGGCACAAAATAAGGGTGCCTTTGTAATGTTAATTTCCATATAAACGAGTTGTCGCTCCTACAACCGAACTGCTTGACAGATTTACACTAAATTTGACAGAAATGTACGTGTTGTTATGCAGATTGTATTTTTTGTTATTTAGTGCCAATCGGTTCAGTAGTTTTTCAGAAATGTAAGTGGAAAATTATAGTGATATCTCTGGTCACAAAGCTTACCTGAAAAAAGACGACCTTGTGCAGGAAAATTAACCACTCTGATTGGTTTCCAACACTTCAACCAGGAAGTGTTGGCAGCCATCTTGGGACTCGGCTTCACAAAGTCCACAAACAAATTATTTAAATAAAGAAAATAAGACAGGGTAGGAATACCTTGACCCCAAGCAATGGTGTTGGGGTCCCCTTTGGACCCTGCCACAGTATAAAAGCATTAAAAAAAAAAGATTTGCTTCAAAATCGTGATAATCATGAATTTGTAGCAAAAAAAATGCAAACACGGACACTCATGCTTGCTTTAGACTAACCCCTGGGTGGACTAGGTCCAAGGGTCATATGATAAATATAGGTGGGGTGCACAGGGCCCCCCTCCGTGGGCTTATCAAAACCATGGGGACTGACACCTCCCAGAGGCACTTTTCATTATGAATACGGACGGGCCCACTGGGCCTGCCTGCAGCCCCAGGGACAACCACCTCCCAGAGGCTTATAATTGAAGCGGGGGTTCATTCGACCCCCCCTTAAGTCCTGGGGACTACCACCTCTCTGGTGCAATCAATGTTTCAAATGTGGGAGGGCCTGTGCAGCCCTCCCACTGCCCCAGGGACCGCCACCTCCTCGGGCAAATGCTTATTGAACTGCAGCAGGCTCGCTTGGCCCCCTGCAGCCCCGGGGACCACCAGCTCCTTGGGCTCAACAAATGTAATGGAGGGGTCTTTGTGGACCCCAACCACGAGGACAACCTCCTAACAGGGGCTACATGGAAGATGGGAGGGGGTGGCACAGCGCCCCTCATGTAGCCGTAGGTGGGCCTAGGGACCGCCACCCCCCAGGGCAAGCTCTTGCAATGTCCCAGGATCCCATCCCGGGACTTTATTGTTTGCTATGGCTTACCACCAAGCCATAGCAAACTGTGCTCACTATTTTTGTTTAAATTTCTTTTATTGATTTCCAAAACAAAGGAAACAGAGAATGAGCCAATGTGCTCTGTATTCATCTGGATGCAACCCAGCAATGGCATTATTATATTTGGCAAAGTATATTACAAAGATAACAAAACTAGGAATGCCCTCCCACCCTCCCCACCCTCCTCTCCCAAGGTAAAAAGTATTCCTCTATGAGATGGGGATATCAGGGTCAAACTAGGAAAAGCCCTTAGAGAAGAATACACTAGGTAGCAGTAGTGTTTAGGGCTGGTAGCCTAGGGCGGCCTGCAAGTCTCAGGAGCCTCAGGTACTTGGGGCAAGTGAGCTCTGTGAACTCTGACATGAGGAAAGGTTCCCATAGGTCATGAAAAGAGGCCCCCGGATGAGTCAGAGAAATTGAGATCTTCTCCATTCCCAAAATGAACCCACAGTCTATGGAGCCATCCAAGGTGGGTTAGGACTGCCTTCGTACCCCAGTGGGCAAGAACGTTTTGGACTGTCACCCCCAGGGCAAGTGCCATCTGTTTACCCCTCCAGGTTATAAGGGGCAAAGTGATGGAATTAGGAAGGCACAGGAGAACATATACTGGGAATTGGGGGATCTGGGTGTCAAAGTGGGAGTCCACGTCATCAAGGATCGGCTGCCAGTGTGCCCCCAGGGATTGACACTCCCACAGCAAATGAGTAAGGCTACCCAGTGAGCCACAGGCTCTTCAACATTGCGGGCTACGGGGAGGGTTACCCCTATGGAGTCGTGCAGGAGTTAGGTACCAATAGGTGGCCACTTTAGAGGCTGCCTCGATGGAGGCCACATTGCGGGCTGTGTGTCGTGCCCTTTAGTAGATATCATTCCATTGTTTCTGCATCAAGGCTAGGCCTGGGCAAAGCACTACGCTACGCTTGCGGAGTTTGCGCAACTTCGCACTACGCGAGCTGCACGTAGCACAGTGCGAACACGCGTAGTGCAGCGTAGCGTAGTGCAGAGCTCATTTTTTGCTTGTTCGCGGTCCTGAACGTCATGTTCAGCAAGCAAAATTACATCCCAGTGAGATTCTCAACGCGGGGAGGTAAGGTTTCTCATTGTGAGTGGTTGCGCATGCTCGCGACCGCTCTCAATGAGAAACTACCAGTTTGCGTTGAGAAAGCTGCAGCTCGAGTAATAATCTACTCGAGCAGCAGAAAACTACAGCTCGCACTGTGCAAGATGCCGTTTTCAATGATTGCACAGTGCCGGATGCTTGTCCGCACTGTGCAATCTTTGAAAACACAGTGCGAACATGCTACTACGCAGCTCGCGTAGTGCTACGTGAAGTTCGCGTAGTGTGAAGTGCACTTCGCGTAGCTTCGCGTAGCGCTACTTCGCGAACTACGCCCACCCTTAGTCAAGGCTCCACCTACTTCCCCTTACCAGAACACTTTGCCGGGAGTCTTCCCAGTGTCAGAGGTGCATTTAGTAAACTTAAATAAGTCAAACGTGAGTCACTGTAGCATGTGAGCAGCCATTTCTCAAACGGAGAGACGTGTCTCTCCCTGCCCCCACACATCACCATGTAGAAACCCAGTGTCGAACCTCTGGGTAATGATAATTCTCCGTTACAAGCATATCCTGATCTTTGCAAAGATCAGTAAAGGATCGAGGTCCAGAAAGATCCAAAAGGTGACCTATAGAATGGCATGCTTCCTTAGTCCAGTGGCGGAACCCCACAGGGTCCAGACCTGGTGTAAAGTCGGGGTTATTGACTATAGGTGTAATCGGGGACAGAAAAGTTGTAAGCCCTTCAGGGGCAGCAGCATTGCCCCAGGCCAACAGAGTAGGGCGAGTCACCTCATTGAGGTACAGATTCCGAGGATATCCCCCCCATGCGAGGAAGGGAACCCCCCACAGAGGCTGACCAGCGAGAAACTTATCCATAAATAGCCATTGCTCCTCGGACTCCGGGCGGGACCACTCCTCTAGTGCTCTCATTTGGGCCACCCACCAGTAAGCCTGTAGGTCGGGGACTTCCCAACAGGGTCTCTGTAAGTAATCTCCCGACGTAACCGAGCCCTTTGGTCTCGCCAGGTAAAACGTTCTATGTCCCGCTGCAGTGAACGTATAACCCTTGTTGGAGGTACAAGTGGGAGTGTATGGAACAGAGAGAGAAGTTGGGGCAGTATCACTATTTTCACAGCTGCTATAGGGCCCAGCCATGAGATGGAATGTGGTCTCCATTCTGGAGGGAATCTCGGACTTGCCGCAGTATTGCCGAGTAGTTGTCACCCTGGTGGCCTTTATAGAAGCAGAGACTTGCAACTAGGCCTGGGTGGTAAATTCCGTTCCGCTCGTGGAATTTGCAGAATTTGGGTAATTTCGTGTTCCATGGTAAATGAAGAATTGCTCAAAATTCTGCGATCCGCTGCTTTGAGGAAATTTTTGCTTGTTTGCGCTTTCAAAATCCATGTTCGCAAGATATTTCTCCGAGCACACAAACAGCGTTCAAGAACAGGAAAAAGCATTGCGAACAGGCAGAACAAGCAACTCCTTGTGTTCGCTGAAATATTGCGTGCTCACAGAGATTTTCTACTACTTCGCGGAACTTTGCATAGCGTGACTATGCAAATTCAGCCCACCCCTACTTGCAACCCTAAGTAAGGAATTGAGTCACGGGCCCACTGCACGGGGTGGGACACTGTAGAAGCCCCAACCTCTTAGGCTCCAAGGAGAGATCTAGGGCTTGTGCCTTGTGCACATTATCTTAAGGCTTGAGGCCAATGCGAACCAGTCCAGAGCGGGTAGGAATTCCCTAGGGTGCATCCGCTTATAAGCAGAGTTTGTGTTCCGAGCTCCCGAAACGTGCCACCCTGATGCCTGGATCAGCTCGTACTCATTGGGCCATAGGTTCCACAACCGGGCAAACAGGAGCGGTGACAGTGGGCAACCCTGTCCCGTCCCTCTGCATATGGGAAAGGCATACAAGGGTGTCCTGTTCACCTGCACAATAGCAGTAGGGTTCACGTAGCTGCCAAAACCCAGTTGATGAATTGGCTAGGTAGACCAAAGTGACTCAGAGTCACTTTGGGGTATGGCCAGTGGACCCTGTCAAACGCTTTCTCAGCGTCGACAGAGAATAATTCCTTCTGCCGGGAAACGCTCAGATCTGTCTATCAGATGCAAGAGCCATTTGTTATTATCAGAGCACTGAGGTCCGCGAACGAACCTGGATTGGTCCGGGTCTATTAGCCCTCCTAGGTGATGAGAAAGTCTACACACCAGGATCCCAGTAAAGATTTTTAAATCTAAATTAAGGAGGCATATAGGGCTGAAGGAGCCACACAAACGCCTATCCTTACACGGTTTGGGTATTACCGTGATAAGCGCCTCCAGCATAGAGGGTGGGAGGGAGGCAGCAGGGGCAGTCCCGATTGAGCTATAGACCCGCACCAATAGGGGGGCCAGAATTGCGCAAAACATTTTATAAAAGACGGAGGAGAATCCATCTGGGCCTGGTGACTTATGAAGTTTCAAGGGAGAGATTGCGGAGATTACCTCCTCCAATCTGATGGGAGCTTCAAGCTCCTCTGCCTGGCTCGTTAAGAGTTTAGCCATGGTAACCCCCTGTAAGAAGTGGGCCGGACCATTATCTGGCAGAATTTGGGCAGCATATAGGGTCTCATAGAATTGACGGAATGCATCCACAATTTTATGATCGGTGTCGCATTCCGTTCCCTGCTGGTGCGGGATCCTAGTTAAGCGGGACGCCTTTTGCTGTGCGTGTAACCTATCAGCGAGAAGCCTCCCGTGCCAATCACCCCCCCATAGAATGTATGTTTCAGGCGATGGGCTTCATACTCGGCCCGATCAACATCCAGTCCCGGCAGCTGTACCCTGGCTACCTTTAAGCTGCTTCCAGACTCTGGGTGCCCCTGTCCACTGGTGGATTCCCTCCCTTAATCTCGGCCTGCTTGCTACCTATCTGACCAGGGAACTTAGTGGAGACCAGGATCGCCACCCCCGCTGTCTTAGAGGTACGAGAAGAGAACATTATATAGGGAAAGGCCCTGGACCTCAATCTATGCATATCAGTTGGCAGAAGGTGTATCCCCTGAAGCAGGCAGATATGAGCATCATAGTTTTCAAGAAAGGACAAGACGGCCTGCCTTTTGGTAGGGTTGTTAAGCCCCTTAAGGTAAAGAGATAGGATCTTAATGTCAGAAAACATGAGAGGAGATCCTGGGTATGTTATGAAGAACTGCCCCCATACCGGGAAAAGCGAATATTAGGCACTAAGTGTAGAGACCATCAACCCATCATAGCAAGAGGGAGGAGGAGTGAACCCGGAAACCCACAACAGAGAAGTTACAACTGAAAACATCAACTTGCTAAGTCCATAAATGTCCCGGGCAATCTGCCCTGTGGACAGATGTGAGATGGATATCAGGAGCTCCCTGCCGCCCCCAACCCGCACAGGGCCCAGTCGGTCAAATCAATATGTATCCAGTAAAATTGTAGCTGTTATTACCAGAGCCGAAGTACCTCAGTCCGCAACATTCGAGTCTTCTGATAGAGAGTGCAGCACAGCCATGCGTTCCTTAGCAATTGTCTCCGGGTCTGTTCGGAGACGCAGTGGAGAGTTCCCAACTCATTGCCATCTTGCTGAATTCTTGCGGCACCTAGAAGTGACTTCGCTCTCCCCTCCGTTGACTACATCCTCCTGGGGGACATCAACTTCCACCTGAGAACAACAACGACCGCAACACCACCACCCTGCTTGACAACCTCGCCAACCTCAGACTCAAGCAGCTTGTGTCCACCCCCACCCACCTCGCCGGACACACACTCGACGCCGTCTTCTCATCCAGCAAAGACATTGCCTTCAGCCACGCCACTGGACTCCACTGGACGGACCACAGCTGCGTCCACTTCACCTTCAGAAGAACGACGATCCACCACCACCAGCAACAGGTTGCTCGAAGAAGCTGGAACAAGATCACAGCCGACCAGCTCGCCGCTTCCCTGAGCCAGCACCCTCCCGCCAGCTCAGCGAACCCCAGCCAGGCCGCTGACAACCTCACGAAGTGGATCAGCAACTGCGCGGATGAACTCGCCCCACTGAGGACCCCGCCCAGCAGACCCGGTAGCAAGAAGGCCCCATGGTTCACCGACGAACTCAAGAGCTCCAAGAAGAACTGCCGAGCCCTCGAGAAAGCCTGGAGAAGGGAGCCAACACCGGACAACATGACCACCCTCAAGCTAGCCACCCGGAAGCACCACCAACTGATCCGCGCCACCAAGAAAACTGCATTCAAGGACCGGCTGGACAACAACGCACACAACTGCAAGGAACTCTTCAACATCGTGAAAGAGCTCTCCAACCCCAACGCCGGAAGCAACAACATCACCCCATCGCAAGACCTCTGCAACTCCCTCGCCTCCTACTTCCACAACAAGATCGCAGACATACACAACAGCTTCAGCACTCAACCGACGCACGCCACAACCAAACCACCGCCGCCCACCACCACCCTCCGGGCCTGGACTCCGATCAGCACCGAAGACACCGTCCACACGATGAACTCCATCCATTCCGGATCTCCGACCGACCCCTGCCCTCACCACGTCTTCAACAAGGCCGACGCTGTAATCGCACCCCACCTGCGGGACATCATCAACACCTCCTTCGACACTGCCACCTTCCCGGAGAGCTGGAAGCACGCCGAACTCAACGCTCTACTAAAGAAACCAACAGCGGACCCCACCGAACTCAAGAATTACCGCCCCATCTCGCTCCTCCCGTTTCCAGCCAAAGTCATCGAGAAGACAGTCAACAAACAGCTGGCCGCCTTCCTTGAGACAAATGGATCCCTCGACCCCTCACAGTCTGGCTTCCGAGCCAACCACAGCACCGAGACCGCCCTCATCGCTGCCACCGATGACATCCGAGCCCTGATGGACAGTGGAGAAACAGCGGCCCTCATCCTCCTAGACCTCTCCGCGGCATTCGACACTGTCTGCCACCGTACCCTTGTGCAGCGCCTCAGCAACGCCGGAATCCAGGAGAAGGCACTGGAATGGATCATCTCCTTCCTCGACGGAAGAACACAGAGAGTCCGCCTACCACCGTACAAGTCAGAGGCCACCGAAGTCATCTGAGGCGTCCCTCAAGGATCCTCGCTGAGCCCCACCCTCTTCAACGTCTACATGAGCCCCCTCGCGGCCATCGCACACCAACACAACCTCAACATCATCTCCTACGCTGACGACACCCAGCTGATCCTCTCCCTGACCAACGACCCCGCCGCCGCCAGAGCCAACCTTCACGAAGGGATGAAAGACGTAGCCGAGTGTATGACGACCAGCCGCCTGAAACTGAACTCAGACAAGACGGAAGTCCTCATCCTGGGCTTCTCGCCCTCCGCCTGAGACGACTCCTGGTGGCCCCCCGCCCTGGGCACCGCACCCAAACCGACAGACCACGCACGCAACCTGGGCTTCATCCTGGACTCTTCCCTTTCCATGACCAGACAAGTCAACGCCGTCTCCTCGTCGTGCTTCAACATCCTGCGCATGCTACGGAAGATCTTCCGGTGGATCCCCACCGAGACCAGGAAGACGGTCACCCAGGCCCTCGTCACCAGCCGACTGGACTACGGCAACTCCCTCTACGCCGGAACCACCGCCAAGCTCCAGAAGAGACTCCAGCGGATCCAGAACACCTCAGCCAGACTCCTCCTCGACATCCGACGACACAGCCACATCTCCGGACATATGAGAGACCTGCATTGGCTCCCCGTCAACAAGAGAATCACCTTCCGTCTCCTCACCCACGCACACAAAGCCCTACATGATCAGGGCCCGAGCTACCTCAACAACCGCATCAACTTCTACGCTCCCAAACGCCATCTCCGATCAACCAGTCACGCCCTTGCCGCCGTCCCCCGCATCCGAAGAACGACAACAGGAGGAAGGTCCTTCTCCTACCTGGCCGCCAAGACCTGGAACTCCCTCCCGACCGACCTGCGCCTGACCCAACCCCAACCTCTCCTTCAGGAAGAAGCTCAAGACCTGGCTGTTCGAGCAGTAGCAGCACCCCCCCCCCCCCCCAAGTGCCTTGAGACCCTCCGGGTAAGTAGTGCGCTCTATAAATGTCTTTGATTGATTGATTGATTGATAGTGTCGTGATGGTCCCCTGGTAGATGAAGAAGTGATGAGGCCTCCCTAAGAGAGCGGACCTGGCGAAGCCTGCCCACCCTCATAAAAATGAGTCAAAAAGGGATGACCCCAGAAATAGGAGATGTCCTTAGAATGCAAAAACGCTGTTACGGGTCGAAACGCCCACCATTTCTGCAAGGTAGAGGCAGCCAGATCCTGAAAGAGAAGAGGCCTGCAGAAGCTAAAGTATATGAGGTGTTCGGCCTGCGCCTCTCATAGGATGTGTTCTTTAAGCTGAAATTCATGCACACATGTTAAGATATCAGGAGGGGGGACTGTCGCTGGTCTCTTGGGCCCCACACAATGTGTCCGGTCCAGTTTGTTCCTTTGTTCTGGAGGACCCCCAGGATATGATGAAACAGTTCCACAACGTAGGCCTCAATATCTTGCCCCTCTAACCCCTGGGGACCCGCCCGGATGCTGATGTTATTCTGGCGAGAGCGGTTCTCGCGATCCTCTGCCTGGCTTGGAGATCCAAGTGCTGGTCCCGGAGACGCAGGACCTCTTGTTGAACCTGTGTCACCTCTTCATCTCACGTGGCTGTTTGGGTCTCCAGCTCATCAACGCTCTCTCCCACCGAATCTATGTCTCTGCACATCTCTCAGATCTCTGTGGGCAGGCCCTTTTTTAATGGTATGGAATTCTCTTGTGAGGTCTGCAAAAAGAGATTCAAGGACACTACGCATGACCGGCCCCTCCTGATTCAAATAGATAATCCATGTACATACAGAACGTTCAATATAAAGACTTCTTCAATCTCAATCAAAACAGGACAAATGTCCCCACAATAATCCTGTTATATTGTTTTCATAAATCCGCTATAAAGGGAGCACCAAATTGCCGTCAAGAAACATATTGATTTTAAAACACACTTCGTTTACTTAATAATTTTGTAGGTCACACCTAAATCATGGTTGGATTATTAGGGTGTCTGCCATTGCAATAGGGACTAGATATTATATATGACAACAATATAACAGGATCATTGTGGGGACACCTGTCCTGTTTCGATTGAGATTGAAGAATTCTTTATATTGATTGATCCGTATGTGCATGGTTTATCTATTTGCGATCCATGAAATCTGTATATATATGTAGCGATATATGATTACTTTTGTAGTTTTATTAACAATTATTCTTTTTTTCACAGGAGGTGTGTTTTTGTGTACAATATTTATTACTGTATATTTTGACATCGGTTTGTAATGCTTGCACACTCTTTTTTTAGCATCAATGATATCATCTGATATTATTTTGAGGGGGTACTTCAGTTGGTCTTTTATGGATTAGTATTTTATTAATTAGAAATATGGCTCTCGATGTATTGGCTATGTAGCGACATTTTCAGGTGGCCACTCAGTGATTAATCATTTAGGAATTCTTAAATCATGTTTTTTTGACGCCTCTGACATGGCTTGTAGATTGTAAATATTTGACTTTTAATTCTCCACTTGGAGTTGATGGGTGCTATTCATTCGGAAAGATTTGTGTTCAACTTTATTTTGCAACATGTTTAAATCGTTGTTTCTGTTTCAGCGTATGTTAGCGCAAGAGGCATTCTAAGCGCACCAAATCCAGGGGACTTCCATGGGTTCAACTTTTGCCCCAAGCCTGGCATGTATTTATATGGCAACTTTTGAGGAAAACAATATTAGGTCAGCAACCAACCCCTACCTCGCCAATATCACCCTGTGGCGTAGGTATATTGACGACATCCTCATCCTCTGGAAAGGGGACCGTATAACTTGTGAGGCTTTCTGTACCTGGATAAATCCTCAAAACCCTTATATCAAGTTTACAGGTACCATCTCTGAAACCACCATCCCTTTTCTGGACCTCTGTATTAATCTCAACCCTACTGGACTCAGTACAACCCTCTATCGCAAAAATACAGATAGAAATAGTCTCTTACTGTACAATAGCCATCACCCCAAAGCCCTGAGGGACAATCTCCCCTTTGGGCAATTCCTCAGGGTCAGGAGGAACTGCACAGAAATAACTGATTTCCAAAGGGAAGCAACTCTACTCCAACATAAACTGCAGGACAGAGGTTACCCCACCAGATTGCTAAACCAGTCACGAAAAAGAGCACTGAACAACCCAAGGGAGAACCTATTGGAACAACGAATTAAGCCCACAGATGATCAGATAACATGTGTCACCTGTTTCACTCCAAATTCGTCCTTCCTGAAAAAAACTATAAATAAACACTGGCCCATAGTGAATTCTGGTGGATTAGAAATTCCCAGTCCCAGATTCGCTTTTAAAAGAACAGCTTACCTCAAGGATGCCTTAATACACACACGTCCTAAGAAAAACATGACTGGCAATCAGAGAACAAGGTGGAACCTACCTCCAGTGGCGGGACACTTCCCCTGTGGTGGCTGTGCCGCTTGTCCACAGACAGTTAAGTGTAAAGAAGTGCGAATCTCAGAAACCTTCTTGTGGCAACTCCGTAAACACATGAACTGTAACAGCTCAAGATGTATCTATATGATCACATGCCCCTGTGGGAAAAACTACATAGGGATGACTATGAGGCACATCAAATAGAGAATAATGGAGCACAAAAGTAACATCAGGTGCTCCAAAACACATACCAAACTGTATGAGCATTACTCCCAAAATAATCATTCTGCAGACAGTCTCACATGGCTGGTTTTGGAATCCAATCCTACTATTTCCAAACAAGCTCTATTTAGGATAGAGCAAAGATGGGTCCACCGTCTCCAATTGGACTCCCTGGGGTTGAATGACTCAGTTCCATGGGCCTCCCTGAGTATGTAACCCAACTGACCTTAACATGAAGCTTCTGTTCTCTCCCTTGGATAACACACTGTTTGAAAAATCCCCGTTGTAACTTTCCAGCCATTGCACATACTGTGGAAACTCATCCTGTTATTATACATGAATTGTACGTTTACTTTTAATCTTGACGGGTGTTGAGTCTCCTCCTCCCCCCTCGCATACCCCTTTGTTGTATGAGTCCCCATTGTACCCAATCTGTATCCATACCAAGCACTCTATACCTTTGGAAAGATAACTGCTTGGGGATAAAGATACACCCTCGTAGAGAAACCGATTCTCATTGAAATTCCTACTCGGGAACCATTCCAAGCCACCGATCGCTCCCTTCCAATATGGCCACCGCAACAACCAGTTAATCTAATACTGAGCATGCTGAATCACTGTGCATGCGTGAGTGTGACCATGGGGGTGGTACTCAGGCGGCGGGATGCGATTACGTATGTGGAAATTGGATACTTAACTCACGGTCTCTAAACACTGGCCGTTACCAGCTGGTTCGCGTCTTGTCCAAGACGCCGCTCGTGGGGTAGTTGCACCGGCCAGGACCGGATGCTAACATAGGTAAGACATACTCCTTGTCCTCTATGAGATCCTTTACCCGGATATGCGGTGAGTCTTGACCACTTGCTCTCTCGGTTTCGCGGGGGTCGGGTCTCTTGTGTAGCCCGTCGCGACCGAGCCGCAGTATTGTCTGTAGACCTGTGCGATGGCCGGGTGGGTCTGTGCGCTGTGCGGGGCTGCCTCGCGGCTCCTCGTTGCGCTCTCTGACGCTGTTGTCTGGGGGCGCAACTCGGTTGCTGCGGGCGCCTGGTGCGGCGCGCACTCAACCCCAAAAGCCACTCTTTCAGACCTGCCCATACTGAGCCGGGGAGCATGGGTTGTATGGGGGTTCCTAGCCAGCCAAAGTGAGAGGCAACTTGCCAAACCTCCCTTTACATGCCCGTGTTGGTGGGGAGCCACACGATCTTAGCAACCAACAGCCCATTTCCCTGTATTAATAACTACTTGATAATGTCACAATGATTCCCCCCTACCAGGTACCTTACCTTTCAGCTGGTCCCACGGGAACAGACTGTGAGGTACCTCAGGGAATCTTCTGGGTTAAGCCTTTTCCCTACAACAATCCTTTCCTTCATTGCAGCACTTTTAGCCTATATATCTTCATCGTCATTACCGTTGCATGGTGTGTCACATATAAGTTGATCCTGTAAATCCAACAACAACTTGTTTTGATATATGCACGGTTTTTAATCCTTCACTAAAAGGTTCTTTTGTGTGTGTGCCTGCACTACAGTTGGGTAAATCCTCCACTCTTGAAGACTTCACTGACGCTGATTAATTTGTGAATTGTTTTCATCTTTACCCTTACAGGTTTTAATACTACAGCAGGACCAATTGGCCTGCCAATCCAGTATTATCGACAACATAAGGTTGTATACCTCACCACAAATTTGATCCTTCACTACTAGCTTTCACTGTGTGGTACTATTTAACTAAGGTCCTGAAGAATTGCCATCAGGCATGAAACTTGTTGACCATACTTAAGGGTAGTAGTTAAGCCGGCTCTGATAGTTTCAGGGCAACTTCCCTCCCCTTACACCCCTTTTAATCAAGGAAGCCAACCACGAGAATAAAATAGGTTGTGGACTGGCTCACCTTTTTTATCCTCACTTTCCTGTCACGACCACACTCCCCCTGCCCTCTCACACGCATGCACCATATGGCCGGAACAAAAGATCTCCGATAAAGAGCCCCGGTTTCAAGAGCCCGTCAGACATTGCAGAGCCAGTCTGACGAGGAGCAGAACCCATATGATGAAGCATGACACCTAGCTTGCTGGGTGTGTGAGGGTTTTAGCTCCAACTAGGGGATTTCTCCCTCTTACTGGCACACACCCTTCTTTACTTTGCCACTCTTCCCGGGGAACTTTGTACCCTCTTCTTGTTACCTGCATTTTAAGCGCATGCCAGGTGCTACCAATCAAACAACCAAATGTTATGTATTATTCATGTCTTTTAATTCACCATCTGTTTTGCCAGCAAAAGCTAAGTTAAACTGCTTTTACAAAATTTTGTATTAGCGATTTCGAGAACCACAAAAGATCAATTCATGAAGTATTTTTTCACCGTTGATTATGACGTATGCGGATATATTGTGAATTACTTCCGATGCCCTTTGAAATTGAATACCGCCATTTTGGCTGAAACTCATTGTTCGGTTTGTTTTTTTGGAATAAATTACTGATACTGAATTGATGTGCCGCCTTATCCTTCTTGCTGGATTGGATCTTTGTGAGTGTGTGTGTGTGTGTATATATATATATATATATATATCTATATATCTATAACTCCTACCTTATACTTTCTTCCCAAAGTGCACAAACAGGTTGACCCCGTACCAGGGCGCCCTATTATATCTGCCCAGGGAGGATTGATGGAACCAATCTCTAAATATGTGGACTTTTTTATCAGGAACTATGTTGAAGCCCTTGATTCATATATCAAAGATACGGGTCATTTTTTGGAAAAACTTAGTGAAATAGTTTGGTGTGATCAATACTGTTTCATTGTCATGGATATTTGTGCCCTGTACACCCGTATCAAGCATGAACAGGGTTTAGCTGCAGTTAGTTTTTATTTATCCAAGAGAGAAATTAAATTCTATGAGCACAACAAAATGATCCTAAGAATTATTGAAATATATCTGAAACACAATTACTTCCTGTTTAATGCAATAGTGTACCAACAACTGAGGGGTGTGGCGATGGGGGCATGCTTCTCCCCCAGTTTTGCATGCTTACATGTGGGATGGTGGGAGGAGCATGTCCTCGAGCCCATCCTAGAGGAACGTTTCTCAAAAAAGTAGTTGCCTGGTGGAGATTTATTGATGATGTCTGTGTCATTTGGCAGGGATCTGTAGAATCAGCACAGACTTTCGTTGATATAATCAACGCAAATGAATTGAATCTTAAATTCACAGCTAACATAAGCAATGCAAGAGTGGATTTCCTAGACGTAGAAATCTATATCTCTAGTGGTGTAATAAATACCAAACTACATAGGAAAACCACGGCTGGCAACTCTATCCTACATGCCAGCCGCACCCACCCCAGACACGTTATCAAAAGCATCCCCTAAGGGGAATTTTTAAGGATTAAAAGAATCTGCAGCAATACTGAGGACTTAAAAACTTGCCTAGACCAAGCAGTGCAAAGATTTTTAATCAGAGGATATAAGATGGAAGACCTAAAGAAAGCCTTACAAAAACTTGATACACCAATAGTCATTCCTAATGAGAATTTGATGGTAGATAGTATTGAAACTACCATCATAGTGCCTATCAGATTGATTACGGCCTATAACTGTCAGCAGAAAAGAGTAAGAAAGATAATAACCAAAAATTGGCCTATTTTGAAATCTGACATAACACTGGCATCTGAGATTGAAACTGTCCCGAGCATCACTTACAGAAGAGCACCCTCTATGCGGGACACATTAGTAAAAACCATGCCAGAGATAATGACTAAAACTAACATCAAAAGTGACTGGTTAACAAACAGAAAAGGCTTTTATAAATGCAGCTCATGTAGAGCCTGCAAATTTGGTATTAATGTGAGAGAGGTTCAAGATGCTTTCTCCACAGAACTATATGAACTGAAAGGTCTATTTTCATGTAAAACAGAATTTGCTGTCTATATCCTAGAATGCACTTGCAAACTCAAGTATATTGGCAGTACAAAATTACCTGTTGCTAATTGTATCTTACAACACTTACGAGCAATTGTCCATTCTGACGCCAGTTACCCTGTGGCCCGCCATTTTAAGCTTGTACATAATAATAACCTCAAAGATCTAACTTATTTTGTATTAGATGCGGTGCCCAAGGATATAAGAGGAGGAAACAGGGATAAAAAACTGAGACAACTGGAAAGTCGTTACATTATGCAATTTGACACCAAAATACCGAACGGTTTGAACAAAGGGGAAGATTTATATAATTTCTTGTAATAAGTTTTAGAGCAGAACTTTTTTACAGAAATGTTATTAATTTATTACATATTTGCTGCTATTCATAACTGCACTTTACCTCATTATGAATTTGTTTTTTATAACTGAACTTTTTAACTGTCTTTTATGCAATCTTAATATGTATATAAGTGGTTTTGTGTAGATTTTTTGCCTATCTTATATCGGATTTTAGCGGGTTTTACCAATTTCTTGCTTTTACTTGTTTTTATCTGGTGTTTGTTGGGTGGAGAATTTGCACTTTGCTATTTTGCACATATATAGACAGTTATGTTATGTGAATTTGAGATCAACAATAGAATATATGGTATGATTCAATGGCACCGGAAGTACTATCATGCCCTGATTCATTTATCTATCTTCTCATTTGCACAAATCACTTTATATCCTGGACGCCTAGATCTATTGCACTTTGTTCAATATTATGACAGCATACTGAATGAACAATACTACTATCTTAGTTAGTATTTAATTACAATATCACAAATTGTGCAATTTTGATGGATTTTGCTTTTTAAACTACAAACCATTCGAGTCAAGATTACATATTTTTTCTTCTTTTTTTGCACTATAAGGAATTGAAAGAATGTTACTATTTTCCCTTTTTCTTATGATGCTCTCCTGATATTATTAATTATAGGCTATGAACTACATGCCAATGTTTGTTGATTGGGTAATCTATACATCTGTTGTGGTATTATGGTGTTGGTTTTACCATCCAATTTGCCATAACACCCACTTAGAGCGAGGGCACTTGCCCAGTATATCTGACAAAAGACAAAACTTGTATACATTTATTAAATGTTCTTAGAAAATTGTATTATTGGCATTTCCAGCTGTATATATCAATGTTAAAGAAATACATGATTCAATGTCATAGTCTGTTTTCTACATCCTTCACAAAGAAAGGAGGAGCCTATGTTAGAGGGAAACAGTATTTAAACACTGTGGTGGTCACGACATGTCATGTGATCAAGTCCGGGCTAACCGGACGAAACAGGTCATGTCTGTTTGGATAAGGAAATAAAGCCCTTTTAAAAATTGGAAATCTTGCCGTGTGGTCCATATCCTGGTCGGTATCCGTTTGGGCGGTGAACACTGGGAAGTGTTTTGCATATATATAGATATATATATATATCCATAGCAGGCAAACTTGTGTTTGGATGGTAGCGGTCTCGCCTGAGCCCCGGAGGAAGCCTGGATGCTCCCAAGCATCTCTGCATCGACGCCTAACAAAGCCGAAATACGGATAACAGGAGCCATTATTGAAGGAGTAAAAGTGGTGCAAGGGCTAAAGATGGACATCACAACCCACTGGGGTTTTAATTTTTCATTTATGTCCAGGTCTCCAGCACGCCAGCTCACTGCAGCAAGACTATGCACTGCAACTACGAGCGGGCCACGGGAGTGACCGCGCCCACATGGGCGGTATTACAAACATTTAAACAGTGCTGGAATGAGCGTGTTAAGACTTCGAAGCCTGTGCCTCTGAGGAAGTGGACCCCCACGAAACGCGTCAGGCTAAGGCTGACAATACCGCAGTGAAGTTCGTTTTTTTTACTCCTCGCAGCAGCCTTCAATAAAGATTTACGGCATACACCTATCTGTGATGTGGCTGACTCCATAGCAGGAAAACTTGTGTTTGGATGGTAGCGGTCTCGCCTGAGCCGCAGAGGAAGCCCAGATGCTCCCAAACATCTCTGCATCGACTCCTAAAAACGCCGAAATACAGATAACAGGAGCCATTATTGAAGGAGTAAAAGTGGTGCAAGGGCTAAAGATGGACATCACAACCCACTGGGGTTTTAATTTTTGATTTATGTCGAGGTCTCCAGCATGCCAGATCACTGCAGCAAGACTATGCACTGCAACTACCAGCGGGCCACGGGAGTGACCGCGCCCACATGGGCAATATCACAAACAGTTAAACAGTGCTGGAATCAGCGTGTTAAGACTTCGAAGCCTGTGCCTCTGAGGAAGTGGACCCCACGAAACACGTCAGGCTAAGGCTGACAATACCGCAGTGAAGTTCGTTTTTTTTTTACTCCTCGCAGCAGCCTTCAATAAAGATTTATGGCATACACCTACCTGTGATGTGGATGACTCTATAGCAGGCAAACTTGTGTGTGGATGGTAGCGGTCTCGCCTGAGCCGCGGAGGAAGCCCGGATGCTCCCAAGCATCTCTGCATCGACGCCTAAAAACGCCAAAATACAGATAACAGGAGCCATTATTGAAGGAGTAAAAGTGGTGCAAGGGCTAAAGATGGACATCACAACCCACTGGGGTTTTAATTTTTCATTTATGTCCAGGTCTCCAGCACGCCAGCTCACTGCAGCAAGACTATGCACTGCAACTACCAGCGGGCCACGGGAGTGACCGCGCCCACATGGGCGGTATCACAAACAGTTAAACAGTGCTGGAATGAGCGTGTTAAGACTTCGAAGCCTGTGCCTCTGAGGAAGTGGACCCCCACGAAACGCATCAGGCTAAGGCTGACAATACCGCAGTGAAGTTCGTTTTTTTTACTCCTCGCAGCAGCCTTCAATAAAGATTTACGGCATACACCTATCTGTGATGTGGCTGACTCCATAGCAGGCAAACTTGTGTTTGGATGGTAGCGGTCTCGCCTGAGCCGCAGAGGAAGCCCAGATGCTCCCAAGCATCTCTGCATCGACGCCTAAAAACGCCGAAATACAGATAACAGGAGCAATTATTGAAGGAGTAAAAGTGGTGCAAGGGCTAAAGATGGACATCACAACCCACTGGGGTTTTAATTTTTCATTTATGTCGAGGTGTCCAGCACGCCAGATCACTGCAGCAAGACTATGCACTGCAACTGCCAGCGGGCCACGGGAGTGACCGCGCCCACATGGGCGGTATCACAAACAGTTAAACAGTGCTGGAATCAGCGTGTTAAGACTTCGAAGCCTGTGCCTCTGAGGAAGTGGACCCCCACGAAACACGTCAGGTTAAGGCTCACAATACCGCAGTGAAGTTCGTTTTTTTTTACTCCTCGCAGCAGCCTTCAATAAAGATTTACGGCATAGACCTACCTGTGATGTGGATGACTCTATAGCAGGCAAACTTGTGTGTGGATGGTAGCGGTCTCGCCTGAGCCGCGGAGGAAGCCCGGATGCTCCCAAGCATCTCTGCATCGACGCCTAAAAACGCCAAAATACAGATAACAGGAGCCATTATTGAAGGAGTAAAAGTGGTGCAAGGGCTAAAGATGGACATCAAAACCCACTGGGGTTTTAATTTTTCATTTATGTCGAGGTCTCCAGCACGCCAGCTCACTGCAGCAAGACTATGCACTGCAACTACCAGCAGGCCACGGGAGTGACCGCGCCCACATGGGCGGTATCACAAACAGTTAAACAGTACGGTCTCGCCTGAGTCGCGGAGGAAGTCCAGATGCTCCCAAACTTGTGTTTGGATATATATATATATATATATATAAGGCAAGGCAAGGAGCCGAAACGCGTAGACCGTCCATTTTTTTATGTACTTTTGCTTTGCACATGGTGTGTAAATAAATTAAGTGAGAAACTACCTGTTGCTGTGCCGTGTCTTCGTCTGCGGGAATCGTGGGGAGAAGAAGCTGATGCAATATATATATAGGTATGTCCTAAATAATAACAAAATCAATCTACATTTTTCGGGAACAGTAAGTCCGGTGGCAGCGGACTATCTGGATCTCAAAATATACGTAGAAGATGGACACCTCCACACAAACCTTTTTAGGAAACAGACTGCTGGCAACTCTACACTGCATGCCAGTAGCAGCCACCCTCCACAACTAATCAACAGTATCCCCTACGGGGAACTGTTGAGACTTCGCAGAAATTGTTCCAAACCATCTGATTTCGAAGCGGCTGCTTCGGAATGCATATCCCGATTTCGGGTTAGAGGGTATGGTGAGAAATTACTAAACAACACCCTCAATAGAGTCAGAAGAATAGAGAGACAGTCCCTCTTGACCAATAATCCTGAACAGGTCAACCGTAGAGGCATACCAGGTGACAATAAGGGCAAGTTCAGAGTCATAACCCCCTATTCATCAGGAGCGGAAAGTTTTAGAGCTATGCTAAGGAAGAACTGGCATATTCTCTTAACTGACAATGTGCTCAAAGAAGATTTACCAACCCAGCCACTCCTAACCTTCAGCAAAGCGAGATCATTAGGCGACATATTAGTGACTAGTCATCTTGAGAAAGTGCCCCAGAGAAGCAATACCTTAAGGGACCAAAGAGGCTTTTACCCCTGCGGCCGCTGCAAAGCGTGCGCAGGAAGTAAACATGTCCTTTCTTACGTCATAACCGACACTGGCAGGAAAATGTACATAAACAAATTCATTACCTGCAGCACACAATATGCTGTCTATTGTCTACAGTGCCCCTGTGGCTTACGCTATATTGGGAGCACGATTAAGGAGATCAAGCTCAGAATACTTGAGCACATGCGAGCCATCGACAAAGTAGACCAGACTTATCCGGTGGCTCGTCACTTTGCGGAGGCCCACAATCGAGACCGGAACAAGCTCCAGTATTTTGGCTTCGACATCGTACCCCCAAATATACGTGGTGGTGACCGCCTATGCAGATTAAGGAGACTTGAGTCCCGATATATCATCGACCTTTGCACGAAACATCCCAAAGGTCTTAACAGTGGGGAGGAGATGGCTTTCCATTTGGGGAAATAAGCTCATTAGATCAGAGAACAACACGAGGTACACATGTTTCCATGATGATAGCTCATTTCTATTAACTGTAATTAGAACTCTTTTGAGTATCACCCTGTATGGAACAATTGTACATCAGTGTATATAACAGCTCTAGAACCTCTGCTTGACCTATGTCATATACATATAATTGTGTGAGAGACTCTTTTACGCTAAACGACCCATAGCATTTGACTCGTTTTATAATTCTTTATTATGAATTTAAGAGAAATCTGTAATGCTTTTGTGCTCTAGATTGAATGAATGTCTAATTTGATTTGGAGTAACATATGGGTACACTATAAGAGACTCTTGTATATCTATTTTCCACTGTACATAACATTGATTTTCACCACACTGGTTTCACTATGGATTTAGTTTAATTTTTCTAAATGAAATGTGAATTGTGGGTTGTGAATAATCTTACATGATTTTTGCTGCTGTACGCAATGCATCCCACTATATATATCCCACACTCCTTTTATAAGTTACCCTTATCACATGGTTGTTGATTTGGAAGTTCCTTATCTTATTTTGGTTATAGGCGTTTTGACAATGTATTTCATCTGGGGACATTAGCCGATCCACGGCTATATGTTTTTGTCTAATTTATGACCTTGATTCATGATACGCCATGCATGGAATAATGCGCCTGCCCATCTGAGGGCTTAACCACTCCAGCTATTTTTTAGCTTGATGTTAATTAGCTTTACATTTAACCGATGCTTGTTAATGTCATTCAGTGTTATATATATAACATACATTACAAGATGGCCGCCTCTATTCCATGCATGGTGTGAGTCCCCTTGTTTATGTCCATGCCTTATTGAATGTGGGAGTGAACACTAAATGTTTAAAACAATGTCGGGAGTAAACACAGTGAATCACACACTGACGAAGGCAGACCGCCGAAACGCGTCTGTGTGCACCCCTCCGCTGAATAAAATCTAGCGCGTTGAAACCTTCATCCTCGAGTGCTGTCTTGTTCTTTCTGGAAGTTGAAGGGATTTAGAGCGTCATATGTATATATATATATATATATACTTAAGACTATTGATAAATTCATGACGTGTATCACCTTCTATGCCGTCTACTGCTTAGTTTGCCCATGCGGTCTGCGATACATAGGCAGCACAATACATCAGCTTAAAATTAGGATGCTGGAACACATGAGGGCCATAGACAAGGCGGATCCAGCCTATCCAGTCTCTAGACATTTCGCAGAATTCCATCAACGCGAGAGAAGCCAACTGCAATATTTTTGCCTAGACTTTGTCCATAATAACATCAGAGGGGGCGACAGACTGAGAAGATTACGTCGCTTAGAGTCCAGGTACATTATAGACCTTATGTCTAAGTCCCCCGGAGGTTTGAACAGCGCGGAGGAACTGACAGTGCATTTGGGCAAGCAATAGTTTGAGTTTATAGAGTAGCTAACTGACTGTATATAGATGTACTTAACTTTATATGCACACGTAGGGCACATTAGGGGAACATAGGTACAAATTGTACATAGGTGTACATTATTGTGTAAACTGTGTGTATATAGCCGTATAAAATGAGAGTACTTATATATGCACTAACAGTGTACGAGGTGTATATGCTGTATCTTATGTATGTATTGTATATAGTGTATGTAGAGCTGAGGAGAGATGAGGATGCTAACAGATGCAAAGCTACGTAATAATGTTTAATTTTTACTATAATATTGACCATGTAAGCACCAGCCCTTTTTGTGGAAGGGACAGTTGCCGATATACAGCGAAAAAAGACTTTAGTATCCCATACAGATGTAGTCTTTGACGATACGATCTAACAGTATACAAAAATCATATTGAGATCAACAGTTATGGTTGAGTTTTGTTGTTCCCTACTGATAAATTTTGTAGGGAGCTACGCCGATACACGGCATAACGATCTATGATCTTAGGATAATAATGGGCTCATTCTTATGTTGAACTGTTATGCATAAGTGTATGTTTTGCCAATTATAATAAACTAATAACATTGTGTTAAAATGGCGCCCATATTTCACTAGGTCGACTTGACCTTTTTTTATGGTAATGACTTATGGGTTGGATGATTTATTAAGGTTGCATTTCCGGGTGTAATGGGCACTGAAGAAGGCTCGACGCCGAAACGCGTCTGTCCATATCGGAATAAAGAAGTTTCCTGACTAACGTTCCCCCCCTGTGAGTGCGGTTCATTTGCTTCTAAGTAGCTGTAACTGAGCTGGATGTTTAGCGGGAGTCCACGACCACTGACCGCACCTGCCTGAGAGTGCTCCGTGATAAGGTGGAGAGAGAGCGTGTATATATTTATATATATATATATATATATATATATATATATATATATATATATATATATATATATATATATATATATATATATATATATATATATATATATATATATATATATATATATATATATATATATATATATATATATATATATATATATAAATATATATCTCGGATTCCTCTCGACTCCTCGTTTATGACGGAAGTCACGACACCACAATAGTAAGTTCAGATTAATGTATTTATTTTATCAAAACACCATGTGCAAAAGTGCAAAAGAAGGGCGGCCTACGGGTTTCAACTACATTTAGTCTTCAACTGGACCATAGAGTCCTATGTGTCTAGAAAGTTTATAAAGTGCTCTGTGCTTGTACCTACGTTTGTTTCCATGACAATTAAAATCTGCTAGACTGCCAACCTCTTTCACATTTGTAGGCCATAGCGGTCGCCATTATTTACATTTCTTTTTCTTTTTTCACTTTCATTTAAAAAATGTATATACTGTGAAATACTTTTGTTTAAGATGTGTTAATAAAGTGCAAGGTGCAAGGATAATTCAGTATAGAGGAATTGGAGAGTAAACTGTACACAATGGGAGGAGCATTATGTTCGATGGCTGGCTCAATGTTCTTTCATGTGCTAAAGTGCAACAGTTAACCTAGCGTCTGTATTGTCATTGTCTTTCAAAGTAGCAAAGTATTTCCAGGTCTCAGTAAACTTTTTTGGTGCCCCCATCCGATTAGCATAAGCTTCTTCAAATGTCAGAGTGGGCTTCATCTTGTTTAGCCATCTCTCATAAGAAGGTACTTCAGCTGACCTCCAAATTTGAAGAACTAAGGAGCGAGGCACAAGAGAAGAAATAGCTAGAAAAGTCCCCTCTAATTTTGACAAGTTTGTCCTCATACTCATTATACTGAAGAGGGCAGCCTCCGGTGTAGGATCCAACGGCTTCTGATATGCCCAACATATGACTGCAAAGATCCTGATCGAAAATACCTCTAGCTTTGAACATGAGAAAAGTATGTAGCCATCCCCCTTCCCCTTCTGCTAGACAGCAAAAACATCTACTCTCCACCTCTGGAAATTTCTTATTGAGGGCTTTGGGAGTGAGATAAGCCATTCATCAGCACAAAAGGCCTTTATTTTAAAAGTAGCAACTCTTGCTTCCTAACAGGGATAAGGACTGCCACTCCTGACTAGAAAAAGTACATTTAGTCTCCCGGGTTACAATCTCCAGAATTTCTCAACCAATGGTGACTCATTTTGGGTATTGCAACAACCGGTACCAGTTGCTGACCCCTCTAACATTTCCTCTAAACAGAGCAGGCGCCAGTTTAATTGGAACACCACAGAATACAAGATTATATGTATTTAAAAAATATACAATTTGTAAATATAAAAAAGGCTTATTTCGTTCCCCGCATCTATCAAGTACCTTTTGCCAGGTAATCAGTCTTTCCTGTGTTAGAAAATGTCCCAGCTCTTCCAGACCACCCTATTTCCAAATACTAAGATTGCTAGAATGAGTTTGAAGGCCCAGACTTTTGCACTTGCTTAATTTAAAAAAAAAATGAAACCCAGAGGAGCTCAATTGCTTAAAAAAAATGTTGATCTACTAGACCTGTGGTTCCCAAAGTGTGCGCCGAGGCGCCCTGGTGCGCCGTGATGAGCAGCCAGGGGCGCCGCGCCGCCATGCAGGAAGTAGGTGATATAAATTGCAGCCCAACATGCGGAGGGGGGTTTAAAATACCACCTTCGGAATGGTTATGCCCAGCACACTGCGGCCATACGCTTCCGTACGTACGCACGCATTTACACGTTGTACATAAGCTGTGTAGGCTCACCATTACTGCCTTAGCAAGCTTGGAGCGTCGGAGAAACGTTGCTGGTGACCCCCGTGTTGTGCCCTGCCCTGCCCTGCCCTGCCGTGCCTCGCTTGACCCTGTTCAAATCGGTAAGGAAGTGTCGCAGATGAATGCAGGAATGTAGGAATGTCTCATCATAATGCTTTTTAATTTTTAAATCGTTTGAACAGTAGGGTAGTGGCGCGCGATTTCACTGAGCTCCGCATGAAAGCCCTTCGATTTTGCTGGTAACGTGAGATTCATGCCAAGCTTTAAAAGCGAGCCAGATGATCAGAACCGTGGCTTTTTCTTTTTCCAGCTTGTCTTCCTTGTACCCGTGTGTTCTCGGCTTTTCAGTGAGAGATAGTGTGAAGGGAGTTGTACGTGGGAAGCCCGAAGGTGTCAGAGCGCTTCACAATAGGAACAGTAATGATAAATGTGAAAATTACAAGTGACCAAATTACAAAACCAAACGTTAAGTTACATGAGGCAGTAATATGAGCAAACAAAATACAAAAGGTACATTATAGGGGGCGCACAGTGGCAGCTCGGGGGGGGGGGTGTTAAATAGTCCGAAATTAACCAGGACAGGTGGGAACAAAGCAAAGCACACACAAATGAAACATCTGTATTTTGCAGTCATGACTGCACCCTTGCAGCTTTCCACTGATGGGTTTCCAAAAATGTATTTGCAAAAACTCCGGGTAAAAAGGCAAAACAACAGAGTCTGGTGTTTTAATGCTACCTTCATGGAGTGGAGCTCAGAATTTGGAGGTATTTACCACTTCCAGTAAATACCCGATCCTCATCTTCCAGTATTTGCAGGTGCATTAAGTGCCCCACCCTATGCCGCCCTGCTCAAAATCAGGGCATCATTATATGTAATTTCACCTCACATGGCTATCGTGAAAGTGCTGCACAGGTCAGGCACTTGTGGGCCTACGTGGAATGCCCGAAGATGTCAGAGCGCTTCACAATAGGAACAGTCATGATACTTGAGAAAATTACAAGTGACCAAATTACAAAAGCAAAAGTTAAGTTTTGCATGAGGCAGTAATATGAGCAAACAAAATACAAGAGGTAGCAAAAGGTACATTACAGGGGGGAAAAGTGACATGTGTGCAAGTTGCAAAAACGTACAAACTACAAGTAGAGGTATAATACTGCAATAAATGGCAGCCACTCGAGCACAAGAACACATTGGGAAGGCACTTCCATAGTCATGGAGAAAATAATTTTCTGTACTGGAAGGTCTTCCTTAAGATAATAGAGAGGGCGTGAGTTACATTTGAAAGTGTCTTTGAAGGAGGCGAACTTTGAGGTCAGTTTTGAGGCCTGGGAGGAGGTGGTGGCTCCCGAACACATGCAGAAAAAATTGGTTTTCTCTGAGAAAAAGGCCCCCAAGCAGGCCGAGTTTGTCACTCCCTGGTGAAACTAGTGACAGGTAAACGGAGTGTGGCTGATCCAGGGCCCACCATGTCCCAGGGCGCCTCCAAGCATATTTTGTTACTAATATCATTATAATACCTTCATTGCGTCCCAATTACTTTACGGAAGACAGCAGGAAGTACTCCCGAGGTTGGGCTTACATCCCGCCCACTGGTAAAAAAAAATAAATGGTGGGGAGCCACGGCCAACTGCCGATTAGGTCAAGGGAGCCACGGGTCAAAAAAGTTTGGGAACCACTGTACTAGACAATTCCAGGAGAGTTTTATATCTGGTCTTTAAGGGGAGTTTTGAGGTTTTGAGAAAAGTTGGGATCTGTAAGCCAGCTTCTTGTACCATTCTATACAGAAAACAATTTCTCAAATGGGCCTTTAGTAGACAATAAACCCGCTATTAAATCCAGAATCGCGGATTCATAATATGTTCAAATATGCGGTAGTGCAAGCCCACCTTGACAGGTGTCAATTTGATTCACCCAAGACTTTAACTCGAGGAGCCTTCTTACTCCAGATGAACGACCTGAACAAGAATGTGAGCTCTTTAAAGTAACAGTTGTTGATTTGAATTTTTACATTAATAAACAATAAAGTTAGCAGAGGAAGTATGGACATCTTTAAAAGGGCGACCTAACCTATCAAGGTTAGCGGCAAACTTGACCAGTTTTCTAATCGATTCTTAATTTTCCACATGTAGCCTCATAGTTCAGTTCATATAACTGCACATATTGATTTGTAACAAAGATCCCCAGATACTGTTTTGGATCTGACTTAAGGGCCTGTTATTTCAAATTTTCCAGGAGAAAATCTGTATCAGTGTTCAAAATTAAAATCTCGGTTTTATTTTGCATAATTTTGTAGCCCCCAATTAATTCAAATTTGTTAAATTCGGTTAACACCTGATTCAAATTCTGGCTTTCGGGCTAAGATATAAGATAATGTTGTCCACAAACAACCTTAGTTTGGCCATGTCCTGGATCAGGACATTGATTGCTAAATTTCCCTGAATTTTGATAGCAAGGGGCTCAATAAAAAAAAAAATAATAATAAGGGAGACAGTGGACACCCTTGTCTGGTCCCGCGATTAATATTTACAGACCCTACTTGGCTAGCATTTACCATGACCTGAGTCCCCTGATAGATGTTTCTAAGCATGGTTATAACTAAAGAGGGAACACCGAACCTACCTAAGCCATAAAACAGGGAGTCCCAGTTAACCAGGTTGAACGCCTTTTCAGTGTCTACCATCATGATACATACAGGTGTCTTCTTAACACTAAAAAAATCAAGGAACCCAGTGTTAGAAGACACCAACCTTCCGGTAACTAACCATGACTGGTCTCTGTGGATCACTTCCTGGGCTGTAGGTGTAAAGCGCTGCGCCCAAGTCTTCATCAAAATCTTATAATCCACCTTGAGAAGACTAATAATTCTGTATGAATTAACCTCCCTGGTATTCTTTCCCTTTTCCCCAAAATTGATAACAATAGCTCTTTTAAAAGCAAAGGGAATAGCACCTCCAGCTTTTATATAATTCAAAAGCTTTGTAAAAAAGGGATCAACTCCATTGCAAAACTTTTTTAAATTCTATTGGCAGCCCATCGTCTCCGTAAGCTTTTGCTCCTGCAATTGACTTCAGGGCTGCTGAAATCTCTGCAGATGATATCTCTTTTTGAACCTACTCTAAAAGGATATTAGCCAGCCTCTGGAGTTCTACCACTTCAATGTAGTTATGTATCGTGTCCTGGCTAACCACATGTTTGGTAGTGTAAAGCAGTTGATAAAGTTCCGCGTAAACATGGGCAATCCCCTCCCTGTCAGTCACTACTAAACTGGTCTTTGGGTCCACAATCTCTGTAATTATGGCTGCTTCCTGTTGCGTCTTAGTAGACCCAGCTAGCAGCTTACCCACCATCTGGATCTCCTCATAAACCCGCTGTAGATAGGTCCATGAGCTATTCATTCCTTCGACTATAAAGTAGTCCCTTAACTCTTTCTTGGCCTTTTCCAGCTGGCCCCGTAAAGGGGAGTCTCTCTGGCTTAAAAGCATTTTCAACAGCTTGCTATAATTCAGCTATTTTCATGCGGTGAGATTTCGACTATTTGTCCGTGGACAGCAGCCTTAATTCCACCCCATACTGAAAATGGTTCAGCCTTCCCCTCATTTCTTTAAAAAAAAATTGTGTATCCACTCTCTTAGTCCTTCTACCCATTGTGGATTCTGGAGAAGGAGGTGACATCTGACACCAGGATCTCATCCTTCTCCCCTACTCTATTTCCAATTCCACCCTAACATAAGAGTGGTCCCAAAATGCATTTTTTCCGATTTCTGCCTCTACAAGATTCAGGGTTCATGAAGTTTACAAATAATCTGTACGTTAGGCTGTCTGAAATTGGCGAGAAAAGCAGGGGAAATCACGAGTCCCTCGATTGACTTTGCATCATGAGTCGATCAGCTGATGATCTTGTCTTAAAGCCTTAAAGACTCTTTTAGTCTTTGGCTTCAGTTGTTTTTTATTTTTGTTTGAGGTGTCTTCTATTAAATTTTGCATGTAGTTAAAATCCCCTCCCAGAATGATCTGACTAGGGACCACTCTAAGAAGATCTTTTAGCATTGATAATACTGAGGGATCATCGATTATTGGACCATAATAATTAATGAAATTCAATATGCTCCCATTTATCCTCACCGTAACCCATAGCCACATTCTGTGAGGATCTCTCTGAACTTCCCAAGCCATGCTTCTACAAAAACTAAATTGCTACCACTCTCATTGCGACCCCAGTTGAGGCAAAAAAAGCTTTAGAGAACACCCCGGGATAAAAAGCCTTGATGAGTTTGTTTTTAAATGGGTTTCTTGCAAAAAGAGGACTTGGGGCATAACAGTGGCTAGCCATCTAATAAGCCGTCTGTGCTTTTGTCTATTTAATATACTGTTCACATTAACCGACATATAACGACAAATTTTAGCCATATTCATGTTTCATGTAAATCTAATGACCATTTTGCATAAAGCTACTATTCCATTCATCTAGGTCCCGATTGCATCTGCCCTTTTTACTGCTGAACCCCACCACCCCCACAGCCCAACTCCGTGAGTCCCCACACCCCCAAGAAATGTGATAAACCCTGCCAACCACATCTATAACCCCCCCCTACTGTTGTAGGACACCCCATAGTGTTATGGGGTGCCCTGGTTCTGCACCCTGGGTGACCATCCTCCCCCACACAGCAATGGAGTTTTAATAGCTCAAATTAACCACCGATTCAGTTTGAAGAAGAGATCTCTTTCAATAATTTGTGGGCTTCATCTATGTTTGAGAAAATATGGAATTTTCCTCTCACAAGTACTGTGAGCTTCGATTGCTGAGTAATGTAAGCCTGCTCCCCTTGAGCTTTGAAGAGAAACAAGAGTTTCACAAACTCTTTACGTTTAAATGCGGCTGCCACAGACATATCTGCAAAAAACCGGCATTTAGACCCTTCATTGATAGAAAACTGTCACTGCTATATTGCCTTTTTCAAAATGTTCTCTTTCATGCGATAATCTGCAAAGTTAGTCAAGATGGTACATGGAAACTTGGGATTACGAGGGGAATGAGCTGGAACACGATGTGCCCTTAGTAGTGTTAAGTCTCCGGTAAACTCAGGTACCACCTTTTGTTTAATAAATGCCTCAACCCATTGGAGAGTATTGGCTCCTTCGCTTGCCTCAGGTACCACCACAATCCGAAGATTTGAACGACAAGAGTGGTTCTCCAATCCCTCAAGTTTACTCTCCAGAACTAGTTTGTCTTTTGTTGCGGAGTTCACCTTCAGAAGCATAGAATTCATTTGATCCTCTAGCAGGGCAGTCCTCGATTCAGTTTCTTGCATCCATACAGGGAAGCCAGCCACTGCCTCCTTGATTTTCCAAGCTGATGATGTAAGGCAGCTATCTCGTTTTCCTGAGATGTTTTCATCTCTCTGAAGAATAGATTAAGCATGGTCTTTATTTTAAGCTGTTGCGTATGGCTCCTCCGACTAATAATTCGGGTTCTTCTTGAAGAGATTTGCCCTTCAATCTAACTCGCTGGCCTTGCTGACCATCTTCAGTAGGCATCCGGGATGATAACTGAGGCCACAACTTACTGTCCAACTGCTGCGCTAGGATATCTTCTGCACAGGGAGACTGATCCTGGGCCGAGAACTGACCTAATGGTGCTGGTGATGCTGGTGTACTGGACGTCCCACCTCTGGCAATTTCAATGTGGCTGCCAAAAGAGGAGATATAAACAAAGTCTTCAGAGATTTAATTGACACTTCTTCTACCACAATTTCAGGAGCCTCGTTTGATTTCGGCAAAGCTGCCATAGTTTGAGTGATTGTCAGCTGAGCCCTATTTTTGAAAATAAAAGGAAGTCTTTAGAACCTTTTAGCTCGGCCTTTTTAGTCATTGTCACTGACTCGCTGGACTCGTTGGACTGCTCATTCTCTCCTGCTGTGGGGCCATCCACTTGCGTTGATCTAATAGAAACCTCTGCACCTGGCTCGGGGTCAGACGGCTCTTCTTCCAAACTCTCAAAACGTAAGTTCGGGCCCGGCCAGTTTAAGGTATTCCCAGCTCTGGCTGTTGAAAGAGTCACTTTCGCTTGGGCTAAACGTGTTTTGGCTTTAAGCCCTGATGTGGCATTAACTTTGGCAATCACATTCGTCTGTTTTAGATGTTTCCCCATTTTCCCTTTATCCTGGCACCTGGTACCTGCATGCCAATCGGTTCAAGCAAAAAAAAACAAAGAAACAAAAACAAAACAAACAAAATACTGTGTTGCACTTAAATGCTTGATATCGACCTCTAAGTTGGTTTAATACTATAAAAGTAGTCTGACTGTGAAAATTCCTCAGTTCTTCATTAATGCTTCCCACTAAACACCAAGCACCACGTTCCCAGCCAGCCACACTGCGCTGCCGCAGTACATTCGCCTCCTTCAAACGTCCTCCCATGAGCGAAAAAAAACACCGTAAGCAATTGCTGACGCGCCACGTTTTCAAACAGCCCTCCCAGCAGAATCCTTATTCTATCTGAGCACAGCTTCGCCTTAGGTGCTTCTTTCCCTCACTCAGGATGCCTCCAAAACAACGCCAGTCGCGCTCCAGACTCCATGCCAAACAGCTTCCGTTGTCGTCACATCCAATACAGGCCAGCTGCGCAGTAAGAGGAGGCTGTTGCAAACGCCAGCTGTAGTTTGACGCCAGCCGAGAAAGCCAAACCACCGGCGAGGTGTGGTTCTCCGCAACCATCCTAAATCACGGTAAAACATTTTCGTGGTACAGACTAATGCGCTGTAATGGACCTGTTGGAAAAGTAATGCATGGTAATCGCTTCATTGTAAATTCTGTTTTCCCTAAAAAATACTGGGGCCAGGTATTTCTTTAACAGATGACAAGATAGCTTTACAATGCCCAAATTTGCAAGTATTAGTATATCTCTTTGTTCACCTGTTAAATGAAATTAAATCTATGAGACTACTAATACATTCTATTAAGGCCCAAGCTTTTGCATATGACTGTGACAGAATTCTGTCAGGAAAAATAATTGGTAATATGTAGGCCTACCTGTTTGGAATCCAACAGTCATGCCTTCCATGTGTAGGAACTTGATTCAAATCTGAAATAGGGCTCCGTGCTGTACCAAACACTCTGGTACCTGTCAACAGGCATGCCTCCCTTTTGAGGATGGGTAAGTACCTCACTTACTCCCTCCAGGGGCGGCTCTAGGCTCCTGGTGGCCCTTGGCAGGGAGCGTAAGTAGGGGGCCCGGGAAGAGGGGGTCTGGGTGGGGCAGAGCGGAGCCCAGTGAAGAGGGGGGGGGGGTCAGGGTGTTTGGAAGTGGAACAGACCCGGAGGCCGCCAAATCCCTACCAGGGGCCGCCACGCAAATATGTATCCATCCTCAGAGGATTATTATACTAAGGATATATATTGGGGTGGCGGCCCTTGGGGTTTGGTGGCCCTGTGCAGGTGCACAGCTTGCACATGCCTAAGGCCGCCCCTGCTCCCTCTCCAGTTATTTGGTGGTCTAGGCCACCAAAGCATGCAGCTCTGTGGCGTCCTTGAGCAAAGGATGTTGTTGGCGGACTCCAGGGGTAATGACATCAGCATGAAGGTTATGAAGGTCATTCAGGGGAAATTGGTCTTACGTTTGGGAATCACTGGTGCTATGGAGATACCTCGCTGATAGCATTGCTAGAGCAACATTTATAAGAAGCAGATGTGGTCTAATGGCCAGAATTGCCAGCTTTGGACCTGAGGAAACAGGTTCGAGTCCTGGCTTCTGCTCAACACCCTGTAATTCTGGGCAAATAACTTTATCTCTCCTTTCCAAAAAAAGTGGAAAGTAACCCGGTTCTCATGTAAAGCACTCTAAAACCCCAGGGCCATGTTTGTGCTACATAAAACTGCAAAAATAAAATTTCAAAAATAAATGTTGCTATTGCCCTTGACTTTTAGATAGATTTATAAACATATTGAAGCTCAGGCTGTTGATTAAAGCAGTGAAATCTGTCTACTGCATGCTCCTTGAGATGAGCCAGATGTGAGGAAGTGGTGCTATGGCAGCCTCTTGAGTTGTCTTAGGGAGCGTGTGTCCTTCGCTGCTCGTGTCCACTTCCTTGTTAAGTAATAGACCTTTTCTAGAGCGTTTCCCAGCCCATGGCAGGGCTGGATTGTTAGTCAATACTGTACATTAATTGTATAAATCTATATTTCACGCTGCAACATTCCAAGGGCTGTACCGAAGGTTGCATCACATCTTCTATTTTGAGCACACAACTGCCTGTGTCTGGAACTAACATTTAACCTTTAACATTTAAACCTGAATCTGTCTCTTTCACTGCTCGCTCCACACTTTGGGGCTCATTAGGATGGCGGACGGAAGTGCGACCGCAGTCCTGGAGTAGGCGGAAAATGCCTTTTCCGTGTCCGCCTGCCGCGGTCACTCCGTCCGCCATATTATTATTGTAAACACTGTCAAAAGTCCGTGCGCGACGGAAGAGCACGCACCGCCGCTGAACTACACCCGACCCGCGGCGGACGTAACCAATCCAGAGACACCGCCGTACGGACTGGCGTCAACGACTGTCCCCCAAATCACGATGGCGGAAAACACACATAAAACTGCTGTGGAAAAACAACCTGCCTGAACACGGCGGATTCCCCACAGCTAAGAAACCAAACAATGCAGAGATACCGACCACAAGCTGCTCGCCGTCATGGACCCAGCGCTACACGCATTTCCGATACTCTTCCCGCTCCACCACCTGTAAGTTATGGACCATCATCGACGACGACGCAGGTATGCAACACACCATTTGCTGTCTGAAGGGGAGTACCTGCCAGGGCCGTGATGTTGAGAGGGGGAGTGTCATGTTTGAGAAACCACATTAGATCGCAAAAAGATATCCACAATTGAAGTACACAAGCAGGAATGACAACAAAATACAACTACACATGATTGACTTGCTTTATTAAACATAATAGGGGTATAATCTCTGAGTATGCAAGAGCATGGGCACCGAGTACAACAGAGCAGGTACATCGTTGGCAACACATGAGAGGGCAGAAGGCAGTATCAGAACAGCAACAGGGCATTGTGGCCAACAGAGCAGGTACATCAGAGGCAGCACATGAGAGGGCAGAATGCAGTATCAGAACAGCAACAGGGCATTGTGGCCAACAGAGCAGGTACACCAGAGGCAGCACATGAGAGGGGCACAGAGCATCAACAGTCCATGACATCGAACAGGTACATCAGAGGCAGCAGATGAGAGGGGCTAAGTGCATCAACAGGCCATTGCACTGAACAGGTACATCAGAGGCAGCACGTGAGAGGGGCTAAGTGCATCAACAGTCCATTGCACTGAACAGGTACATCAGAGGCAGCACATGAGAGAGGCTAAGTGCATCAACAGTCCATGGCATCAAACAGGTACATCAGAGGCAGCACATGAGAGGGGCAAAGTGCATCAACAGTCAATTGCACTGAACAGGTACATCAGAGGCAGCACATGAGAGGGGCCAAGTGCATCAACAGTCCATTGCACTGAACAGGTACATCAGAGGCAGCACATGAGAGGGCAGAATGCAGTATCAGAACAGCAACAGGGCATTGTGGCCAACAGAGCCGGTACATCAGAGGCAGCACATGAGATGGCAGAATGCAGTATCAGAACAGCAACAGGGCATTGTGGTCAACAAAGAAGGTACATCAGAGGCAGCACATGAGAGGGCAGAATGCAGTATCAGAAGAGCAACAGGGCACTGTGGCCAACAGAGCAGGTACATCAGAGGCAGCACATGAGAGGGGCACAGAGCATCAACAGTCCATGGCATCGAACAGGTACATCAGAGGCAGCACATGAGAGGGGCTAAGTGAATCAACAGTCCATTGCACTGAACAGGTACATCAGAGGCAGCACATGAGAGGGGCCAAGTACATCACCAGTCCATTGCACTGAACAGGTACATCAGAGGCAGCACATGAGAGGGGCACAGAGCATCAACAGTCCATGGCATCGAACAGGTACATCAGAGGCAGCACATGAGAGGGGCTAAGTGCATCAACAGTCCATGCATCGAACAGGTACATCAGAGGCAGCACATGAGAGGGGCACAGAGCATCAACAGTCCATTGCACCGAACAGGTACATCAGAGGCAGCACATGAGAGGGGCCAAGTGCATCAACAGTCCATTGCACTGAACAGGTACATCAGAGGCAGCACATGAGAGGGGCCAAGTGCATCAACAGTCCATTGCACTGAACAGGTACATCAGAGGCAGCACATGAGAGGGCAGAATGCAGTATCAGAACAGCAACAGAGCATTGTGGCCAACAGAGCAGGTACATCAGAGGCAGCACATGAGAGGGGAGAATGCAGTATCAGAACAGCAGCAAGGCATTGTGGCCAACAGAGCAGGTATACCAGAGGCAGCACATGAGAGGGACACAGAGCATCAACAGTCCATGGCATTGAACAGGTACATCAGAGGCAGCACATGAGAGGGGCTAAGTGCATCAACAGTCCATGGCATCAAACAGGTACATCAGAGGCAGCACATGAGAAGGCAGAATGCAGTATCAGAACAGCAACAGTTCATTGTGGCCAACAGAGCAGGGACATCAGAGGCAGCACAAGTACGTGGTTCAAGGTACCCGTCTCAAGGACAACAACAATGCAAGTCTGGTTACAATGGACAATCTACACACCAAGACAAATGACATGTGAGTGAAGGTAAATACACCTCATATCACGGAAGCTGGTGGACTGCCTGAACTACTTGCCTCTGACACACTGGTCGATTTACAAAAGGGGGTGGTGATGAACAGAGTGTCTGAATTGAGCAGACCACTCTTACCCAGTCCAAAGATCAGGGCTTGATCCATCACCGTTATTTATCTCACTGCCCCATCCCAGCTCAGAATCTGGCTATATGCAAATCAGTCTGTCCCTGGCCCAGTGCATCATGGGAACAGGGCAGACTAAACTACCAAGCCAATTCTTTACCAGAAAGGAGACAAGCTACCGGGGACCGGTTTCTGGCATTTCAGCCTCTTCGGCCCGGCTTGCTTGAATCCTGATGGAGCAGTGAGAAAGGGACTCATGTCTGAGTATACCCTGCCACACCTAAAGTGGCCAAAATCGATTTACAAAAGGGGGTGGTGATGAACAGAGTGTCTGAATTGAGCAGACCACTCTTACCCAGTCCAAAGATCAGGGCTTGATCCATCACCGTTATTTATCTCACTGCCCCATCCCAGCTCAGAATCTGGCTATATGCAAATCAGTCTGTCCCTGGCCCAGTGCATCATGGGAACAGGGCAGACTAAACTACCAAGCCAATTCTTTACCAGAAAGGAGACAAGCTACCGGGGACCGGTTTCTGGCATTTCAGCCTCTTCGGCCCGGCTTGCTTGAATCCTGATGGAGCAGTGAGAAAGGGACTCATGTCTGAGTATACCCTGCCACACCTAAAGTGGCCAAAATCGATTTACAAAAGGGGGTGGTGATGAACAGAGTGTCTGAATTGAGCAGACCACTCTTACCCAGTCCAAAGATCAGGGCTTGATCCATCACCGTTATTTATCTCACTGCCCCATCCCAGCTCAGAATCTGGCTATATGCAAATCAGTCTGTCCCTGGCCCAGTGCATCATGGGAACAGGGCAGACTAAACTACCAAGCCAATTCTTTACCAGAAAGGAGACAAGCTACCGGGGACCGGTTTCTGGCATTTCAGCCTCTTCGGCCCGGCTTGCTTGAATCCTGATGGAGCAGTGAGAAAGGGACTCATGTCTGAGTATACCCTGCCACACCTAAAGTGGCCAAAATCGATTTACAAAAGGGGGTGGTGATGAACAGAGTGTCTGAATTGAGCAGACCACTCTTACCCAGTCCAAAGATCAGGGCTTGATCCATCACCGTTATTTATCTCACTGCCCCATCCCAGCTCAGAATCTGGCTATATGCAAATCAGTCTGTCCCTGGCCCAGTGCATCATGGGAACAGGGCAGACTAAACTACCAAGCCAATTCTTTACCAGAAAGGAGACAAGCTACCGGGGACCGGTTTCTGGCATTTCAGCCTCTTCGGCCCGGCTTGCTTGAATCCTGATGGAGCAGTGAGAAAGGGACTCATGTCTGAGTATACCCTGCCACACCTAAAGTGGCCAAAATCGATTTACAAAAGGGGGTGGTGATGAACAGAGTGTCTGAATTGAGCAGACCACTCTTACCCAGTCCAAAGATCAGGGCTTGATCCATCACCGTTATTTATCTCACTGCCCCATCCCAGCTCAGAATCTGGCTATATGCAAATCAGTCTGTCCCTGGCCCAGTGCATCATGGGAACAGGGCAGACTAAACTACCAAGCCAATTCTTTACCAGAAAGGAGACAAGCTACCGGGGACCGGTTTCTGGCATTTCAGCCTCTTCGGCCCGGCTTGCTTGAATCCTGATGGAGCAGTGAGAAAGGGACTCATGTCTGAGTATACCCTGCCACACCTAAAGTGGCCAAAATCGATTTACAAAAGGGGGTGGTGATGAACAGAGTGTCTGAATTGAGCAGACCACTCTTACCCAGTCCAAAGATCAGGGCTTGATCCATCACCGTTATTTATCTCACTGCCCCATCCCAGCTCAGAATCTGGCTATATGCAAATCAGTCTGTCCCTGGCCCAGTGCATCATGGGAACAGGGCAGACTAAACTACCAAGCCAATTCTTTACCAGAAAGGAGACAAGCTACCGGGGACCGGTTTCTGGCATTTCAGCCTCTTCGGCCCGGCTTGCTTGAATCCTGATGGAGCAGTGAGAAAGGGACTCATGTCTGAGTATACCCTGCCACACCTAAAGTGGCCAAAATCGATTTACAAAAGGGGGTGGTGATGAACAGAGTGTCTGAATTGAGCAGACCACTCTTACCCAGTCCAAAGATCAGGGCTTGATCCATCACCGTTATTTATCTCACTGCCCCATCCCAGCTCAGAATCTGGCTATATGCAAATCAGTCTGTCCCTGGCCCAGTGCATCATGGGAACAGGGCAGACTAAACTACCAAGCCAATTCTTTACCAGAAAGGAGACAAGCTACCGGGGACCGGTTTCTGGCATTTCAGCCTCTTCGGCCCGGCTTGCTTGAATCCTGATGGAGCAGTGAGAAAGGGACTCATGTCTGAGTATACCCTGCCACACCTAAAGTGGCCAAAATCGATTTACAAAAGGGGGTGGTGATGAACAGAGTGTCTGAATTGAGCAGACCACTCTTACCCAGTCCAAAGATCAGGGCTTGATCCATCACCGTTATTTATCTCACTGCCCCATCCCAGCTCAGAATCTGGCTATATGCAAATCAGTCTGTCCCTGGCCCAGTGCATCATGGGAACAGGGCAGACTAAACTACCAAGCCAATTCTTTACCAGAAAGGAGACAAGCTACCGGGGACCGGTTTCTGGCATTTCAGCCTCTTCGGCCCGGCTTGCTTGAATCCTGATGGAGCAGTGAGAAAGGGACTCATGTCTGAGTATACCCTGCCACACCTAAAGTGGCCAAAATCGATTTACAAAAGGGGGTGGTGATGAACAGAGTGTCTGAATTGAGCAGACCACTCTTACCCAGTCCAAAGATCAGGGCTTGATCCATCACCGTTATTTATCTCACTGCCCCATCCCAGCTCAGAATCTGGCTATATGCAAATCAGTCTGTCCCTGGCCCAGTGCATCATGGGAACAGGGCAGACTAAACTACCAAGCCAATTCTTTACCAGAAAGGAGACAAGCTACCGGGGACCGGTTTCTGGCATTTCAGCCTCTTCGGCCCGGCTTGCTTGAATCCTGATGGAGCAGTGAGAAAGGGACTCATGTCTGAGTATACCCTGCCACACCTAAAGTGGCCAAAATCGATTTACAAAAGGGGGTGGTGATGAACAGAGTGTCTGAATTGAGCAGACCACTCTTACCCAGTCCAAAGATCAGGGCTTGATCCATCACCGTTATTTATCTCACTGCCCCATCCCAGCTCAGAATCTGGCTATATGCAAATCAGTCTGTCCCTGGCCCAGTGCATCATGGGAACAGGGCAGACTAAACTACCAAGCCAATTCTTTACCAGAAAGGAGACAAGCTACCGGGGACCGGTTTCTGGCATTTCAGCCTCTTCGGCCCGGCTTGCTTGAATCCTGATGGAGCAGTGAGAAAGGGACTCATGTCTGAGTATACCCTGCCACACCTAAAGTGGCCAAAATCGATTTACAAAAGGGGGTGGTGATGAACAGAGTGTCTGAATTGAGCAGACCACTCTTACCCAGTCCAAAGATCAGGGCTTGATCCATCACCGTTATTTATCTCACTGCCCCATCCCAGCTCAGAATCTGGCTATATGCAAATCAGTCTGTCCCTGGCCCAGTGCATCATGGGAACAGGGCAGACTAAACTACCAAGCCAATTCTTTACCAGAAAGGAGACAAGCTACCGGGGACCGGTTTCTGGCATTTCAGCCTCTTCGGCCCGGCTTGCTTGAATCCTGATGGAGCAGTGAGAAAGGGACTCATGTCTGAGTATACCCTGCCACACCTAAAGTGGCCAAAATCGATTTACAAAAGGGGGTGGTGATGAACAGAGTGTCTGAATTGAGCAGACCACTCTTACCCAGTCCAAAGATCAGGGCTTGATCCATCACCGTTATTTATCTCACTGCCCCATCCCAGCTCAGAATCTGGCTATATGCAAATCAGTCTGTCCCTGGCCCAGTGCATCATGGGAACAGGGCAGACTAAACTACCAAGCCAATTCTTTACCAGAAAGGAGACAAGCTACCGGGGACCGGTTTCTGGCATTTCAGCCTCTTCGGCCCGGCTTGCTTGAATCCTGATGGAGCAGTGAGAAAGGGACTCATGTCTGAGTATACCCTGCCACACCTAAAGTGGCCAAAATCGATTTACAAAAGGGGGTGGTGATGAACAGAGTGTCTGAATTGAGCAGACCACTCTTACCCAGTCCAAAGATCAGGGCTTGATCCATCACCGTTATTTATCTCACTGCCCCATCCCAGCTCAGAATCTGGCTATATGCAAATCAGTCTGTCCCTGGCCCAGTGCATCATGGGAACAGGGCAGACTAAACTACCAAGCCAATTCTTTACCAGAAAGGAGACAAGCTACCGGGGACCGGTTTCTGGCATTTCAGCCTCTTCGGCCCGGCTTGCTTGAATCCTGATGGAGCAGTGAGAAAGGGACTCATGTCTGAGTATACCCTGCCACACCTAAAGTGGCCAAAATCGATTTACAAAAGGGGGTGGTGATGAACAGAGTGTCTGAATTGAGCAGACCACTCTTACCCAGTCCAAAGATCAGGGCTTGATCCATCACCGTTATTTATCTCACTGCCCCATCCCAGCTCAGAATCTGGCTATATGCAAATCAGTCTGTCCCTGGCCCAGTGCATCATGGGAACAGGGCAGACTAAACTACCAAGCCAATTCTTTACCAGAAAGGAGACAAGCTACCGGGGACCGGTTTCTGGCATTTCAGCCTCTTCGGCCCGGCTTGCTTGAATCCTGATGGAGCAGTGAGAAAGGGACTCATGTCTGAGTATACCCTGCCACACCTAAAGTGGCCAAAATCGATTTACAAAAGGGGGTGGTGATGAACAGAGTGTCTGAATTGAGCAGACCACTCTTACCCAGTCCAAAGATCAGGGCTTGATCCATCACCGTTATTTATCTCACTGCCCCATCCCAGCTCAGAATCTGGCTATATGCAAATCAGTCTGTCCCTGGCCCAGTGCATCATGGGAACAGGGCAGACTAAACTACCAAGCCAATTCTTTACCAGAAAGGAGACAAGCTACCGGGGACCGGTTTCTGGCATTTCAGCCTCTTCGGCCCGGCTTGCTTGAATCCTGATGGAGCAGTGAGAAAGGGACTCATGTCTGAGTATACCCTGCCACACCTAAAGTGGCCAAAATCGATTTACAAAAGGGGGTGGTGATGAACAGAGTGTCTGAATTGAGCAGACCACTCTTACCCAGTCCAAAGATCAGGGCTTGATCCATCACCGTTATTTATCTCACTGCCCCATCCCAGCTCAGAATCTGGCTATATGCAAATCAGTCTGTCCCTGGCCCAGTGCATCATGGGAACAGGGCAGACTAAACTACCAAGCCAATTCTTTACCAGAAAGGAGACAAGCTACCGGGGACCGGTTTCTGGCATTTCAGCCTCTTCGGCCCGGCTTGCTTGAATCCTGATGGAGCAGTGAGAAAGGGACTCATGTCTGAGTATACCCTGCCACACCTAAAGTGGCCAAAATCGATTTACAAAAGGGGGTGGTGATGATGGTGCGAGTATTCTGTTTAATTCAGAGACTCTGTCCCTCACCACCCCTTTTTGTAAATATTTTTGTCCACCCTAAGCGTGGAAGGGTATACTCAGATGTGAGTCCCTTGCTCATTGCACCATCAGGATTCAAGCAAGCCGGGCCGAAGAGGCTGAAATGCCAGAAACCGGTCCCCGGTAGCTTGTTTCCTTCCCAGTGTAAGAATTGGCTTTTGTAGTTTGGTTTGCCCTGTTCCCATCATGCACTGGGACAGGAACAGACTAATTTGCATACAGCCAGGTTCTGAAACTGGGATGGTGCAGTGAGCTAAAAAACGGTGTTGGATCTAGCCCTGATCTCTTGACTGGGTGAGAGTATTCTGTTTAATTCAGAGACTCTGTCCCTCACCACCCCTTTTTGTAAATATTTTTGTCCACCCTAAGCGTGGAAGGGTATACTCAGATGTGAGTCCCTTGCTCATTGCACCATCAGGATTCAAGCAAGCCGGGCCGAAGAGGCTGAAATGCCAGAAACCGGTCCCCGGTAGCTTGTTTCCTTCCCAGTGTAAGAATTGGCTTTTGTAGTTTGGTTTGCCCTGTTCCCATCATGCACTGGGACAGGAACAGACTAATTTGCATACAGCCAGGTTCTGAAACTGGGATGGTGCAGTGAGCTAAAAAACGGTGTTGGATCTAGCCCTGATCTCTTGACTGGGTGAGAGTATTCTGTTTAATTCAGAGACTCTGTCCCTCACCACCCCTTTTTGTAAATATTTTTGTCCACCCTAAGCGTGGAAGGGTATACTCAGATGTGAGTCCCTTGCTCATTGCACCATCAGGATTCAAGCAAGCCGGGCCGAAGAGGCTGAAATGCCAGAAACCGGTCCCCGGTAGCTTGTTTCCTTCCCAGTGTAAGAATTGGCTTTTGTAGTTTGGTTTGCCCTGTTCCCATCATGCACTGGGACAGGAACAGACTAATTTGCATACAGCCAGGTTCTGAAACTGGGATGGTGCAGTGAGCTAAAAAACGGTGTTGGATCTAGCCCTGATCTCTTGACTGGGTGAGAGTATTCTGTTTAATTCAGAGACTCTGTCCCTCACCACCCCTTTTTGTAAATATTTTTGTCCACCCTAAGCGTGGAAGGGTATACTCAGATGTGAGTCCCTTGCTCATTGCACCATCAGGATTCAAGCAAGCCGGGCCGAAGAGGCTGAAATGCCAGAAACCGGTCCCCGGTAGCTTGTTTCCTTCCCAGTGTAAGAATTGGCTTTTGTAGTTTGGTTTGCCCTGTTCCCATCATGCACTGGGACAGGAACAGACTAATTTGCATACAGCCAGGTTCTGAAACTGGGATGGTGCAGTGAGCTAAAAAACGGTGTTGGATCTAGCCCTGATCTCTTGACTGGGTGAGAGTATTCTGTTTAATTCAGAGACTCTGTCCCTCACCACCCCTTTTTGTAAATATTTTTGTCCACCCTAAGCGTGGAAGGGTATACTCAGATGTGAGTCCCTTGCTCATTGCACCATCAGGATTCAAGCAAGCCGGGCCGAAGAGGCTGAAATGCCAGAAACCGGTCCCCGGTAGCTTGTTTCCTTCCCAGTGTAAGAATTGGCTTTTGTAGTTTGGTTTGCCCTGTTCCCATCATGCACTGGGACAGGAACAGACTAATTTGCATACAGCCAGGTTCTGAAACTGGGATGGTGCAGTGAGCTAAAAAACGGTGTTGGATCTAGCCCTGATCTCTTGACTGGGTGAGAGTATTCTGTTTAATTCAGAGACTCTGTCCCTCACCACCCCTTTTTGTAAATATTTTTGTCCACCCTAAGCGTGGAAGGGTATACTCAGATGTGAGTCCCTTGCTCATTGCACCATCAGGATTCAAGCAAGCCGGGCCGAAGAGGCTGAAATGCCAGAAACCGGTCCCCGGTAGCTTGTTTCCTTCCCAGTGTAAGAATTGGCTTTTGTAGTTTGGTTTGCCCTGTTCCCATCATGCACTGGGACAGGAACAGACTAATTTGCATACAGCCAGGTTCTGAAACTGGGATGGTGCAGTGAGCTAAAAAACGGTGTTGGATCTAGCCCTGATCTCTTGACTGGGTGAGAGTATTCTGTTTAATTCAGAGACTCTGTCCCTCACCACCCCTTTTTGTAAATATTTTTGTCCACCCTAAGCGTGGAAGGGTATACTCAGATGTGAGTCCCTTGCTCATTGCACCATCAGGATTCAAGCAAGCCGGGCCGAAGAGGCTGAAATGCCAGAAACCGGTCCCCGGTAGCTTGTTTCCTTCCCAGTGTAAGAATTGGCTTTTGTAGTTTGGTTTGCCCTGTTCCCATCATGCACTGGGACAGGAACAGACTAATTTGCATACAGCCAGGTTCTGAAACTGGGATGGTGCAGTGAGCTAAAAAACGGTGTTGGATCTAGCCCTGATCTCTTGACTGGGTGAGAGTATTCTGTTTAATTCAGAGACTCTGTCCCTCACCACCCCTTTTTGTAAATATTTTTGTCCACCCTAAGCGTGGAAGGGTATACTCAGATGTGAGTCCCTTGCTCATTGCACCATCAGGATTCAAGCAAGCCGGGCCGAAGAGGCTGAAATGCCAGAAACCGGTCCCCGGTAGCTTGTTTCCTTCCCAGTGTAAGAATTGGCTTTTGTAGTTTGGTTTGCCCTGTTCCCATCATGCACTGGGACAGGAACAGACTAATTTGCATACAGCCAGGTTCTGAAACTGGGATGGTGCAGTGAGCTAAAAAACGGTGTTGGATCTAGCCCTGATCTCTTGACTGGGTGAGAGTATTCTGTTTAATTCAGAGACTCTGTCCCTCACCACCCCTTTTTGTAAATATTTTTGTCCACCCTAAGCGTGGAAGGGTATACTCAGATGTGAGTCCCTTGCTCATTGCACCATCAGGATTCAAGCAAGCCGGGCCGAAGAGGCTGAAATGCCAGAAACCGGTCCCCGGTAGCTTGTTTCCTTCCCAGTGTAAGAATTGGCTTTTGTAGTTTGGTTTGCCCTGTTCCCATCATGCACTGGGACAGGAACAGACTAATTTGCATACAGCCAGGTTCTGAAACTGGGATGGTGCAGTGAGCTAAAAAACGGTGTTGGATCTAGCCCTGATCTCTTGACTGGGTGAGAGTATTCTGTTTAATTCAGAGACTCTGTCCCTCACCACCCCTTTTTGTAAATATTTTTGTCCACCCTAAGCGTGGAAGGGTATACTCAGATGTGAGTCCCTTGCTCATTGCACCATCAGGATTCAAGCAAGCCGGGCCGAAGAGGCTGAAATGCCAGAAACCGGTCCCCGGTAGCTTGTTTCCTTCCCAGTGTAAGAATTGGCTTTTGTAGTTTGGTTTGCCCTGTTCCCATCATGCACTGGGACAGGAACAGACTAATTTGCATACAGCCAGGTTCTGAAACTGGGATGGTGCAGTGAGCTAAAAAACGGTGTTGGATCTAGCCCTGATCTCTTGACTGGGTGGGAGTATTCTGTTTAATTCAGAGACTCTGTCCCTCACCACCCCTTTTTGTAAATATTTTTGTCCACCCTAAGCGTGGAAGGGTATACTCAGATGTGAGTCCCTTGCTCATTGCACCATCAGGATTCAAGCAAGCCGGGCCGAAGAGGCTGAAATGCCAGAAACCGGTCCCCGGTAGCTTGTTTCCTTCCCAGTGTAAGAATTGGCTTTTGTAGTTTGGTTTGCCCTGTTCCCATCATGCACTGGGACAGGAACAGACTAATTTGCATACAGCCAGGTTCTGAAACTGGGATGGTGCAGTGAGCTAAAAAACGGTGTTGGATCTAGCCCTGATCTCTTGACTGGGTGAGAGTATTCTGTTTAATTCAGAGACTCTGTCCCTCACCACCCCTTTTTGTAAATATTTTTGTCCACCCTAAGCGTGGAAGGGTATACTCAGATGTGAGTCCCTTGCTCATTGCACCATCAGGATTCAAGCAAGCCGGGCCGAAGAGGCTGAAATGCCAGAAACCGGTCCCCGGTAGCTTGTTTCCTTCCCAGTGTAAGAATTGGCTTTTGTAGTTTGGTTTGCCCTGTTCCCATCATGCACTGGGACAGGAACAGACTAATTTGCATACAGCCAGGTTCTGAAACTGGGATGGTGCAGTGAGCTAAAAAACGGTGTTGGATCTAGCCCTGATCTCTTGACTGGGTGAGAGTATTCTGTTTAATTCAGAGACTCTGTCCCTCACCACCCCTTTTTGTAAATATTTTTGTCCACCCTAAGCGTGGAAGGGTATACTCAGATGTGAGTCCCTTGCTCATTGCACCATCAGGATTCAAGCAAGCCGGGCCGAAGAGGCTGAAATGCCAGAAACCGGTCCCCGGTAGCTTGTTTCCTTCCCAGTGTAAGAATTGGCTTTTGTAGTTTGGTTTGCCCTGTTCCCATCATGCACTGGGACAGGAACAGACTAATTTGCATACAGCCAGGTTCTGAAACTGGGATGGTGCAGTGAGCTAAAAAACGGTGTTGGATCTAGCCCTGATCTCTTGACTGGGTGAGAGTATTCTGTTTAATTCAGAGACTCTGTCCCTCACCACCCCTTTTTGTAAATATTTTTGTCCACCCTAAGCGTGGAAGGGTATACTCAGATGTGAGTCCCTTGCTCATTGCACCATCAGGATTCAAGCAAGCCGGGCCGAAGAGGCTGAAATGCCAGAAACCGGTCCCCGGTAGCTTGTTTCCTTCCCAGTGTAAGAATTGGCTTTTGTAGTTTGGTTTGCCCTGTTCCCATCATGCACTGGGACAGGAACAGACTAATTTGCATACAGCCAGGTTCTGAAACTGGGATGGTGCAGTGAGCTAAAAAACGGTGTTGGATCTAGCCCTGATCTCTTGACTGGGTGCGAGTATTCTGTTTAATTCAGAGACTCTGTCCCTCACCACCCCTTTTTGTAAATATTTTTGTCCACCCTAAGCGTGGAAGGGTATACTCAGATGTGAGTCCCTTGCTCATTGCACCATCAGGATTCAAGCAAGCCGGGCCGAAGAGGCTGAAATGCCAGAAACCGGTCCCCGGTAGCTTGTTTCCTTCCCAGTGTAAGAATTGGCTTTTGTAGTTTGGTTTGCCCTGTTCCCATCATGCACTGGGACAGGAACAGACTAATTTGCATACAGCCAGGTTCTGAAACTGGGATGGTGCAGTGAGCTAAAAAACGGTGTTGGATCTAGCCCTGATCTCTTGACTGGGTGAGAGTATTCTGTTTAATTCAGAGACTCTGTCCCTCACCACCCCTTTTTGTAAATATCTGACACACTGGTAGCACCAGAAACTGGAGTGTGAGACACAGCCACAGCTCTAGTGACTGACACATGAGCCATCAACCCAGACACACTGCCAGCACCAGACATAGGAGTGTGAGACACAGCCACATCTCTAGTAACTGGCACATGAGCCATAGACCCAGCCACACTGCCAGCACCAGAACCAGGAGTGAGAGACACAGCCACAGCTCTAGTGACTGACACATGAGCCATAGACCCAGACACACTGCCAGCACCAGAACCAGGAGTATGACACACAGCCACAGATGTAGTGACTGACACATAAGCCCTCAATCAAATCACAATGCCAGCACTCGAAACAGGAGTGTGAGACACAGCCACAGCTCTAGTGACTGACACATGAGTCATCGTTCCAGGCGGTACACAGACAAAATATCGAGTTTTGAATATCTATATACAATAATATCGAAGGTTAAATATCGATGGGACAAAATATCGAAGGTAAGTAATATCGACAGTCTTAATATCGATATTAGTATGATATCAGTAATATCGAAGTTTTAAATATCGATGTCAATAATATCGAAATAAATAACTTCGATGTTACTAATATCAATTTTTAAATAAATTTAGTGTATATTATATTGTATTTATTATGTTTTATTACTTATTTTTAATGTAATTTAATTAAATATTGTCTTTTACTACTGTAGCGGGTTGTGGGTTCATAGGGGAATAGGGTGGGAAGTAATTTAATTATGTTAAATTAATTATTAATTAGTAGGAATTATTAATTAATTAATTGAGAAATAATTTTTAATTAATTTTAATTAATTGATTAATTGATAAATATGTTCTGTAGCGGGTTATGGGTTTATAGGGGAATAGGGTGGGAAGTAATTTAATAATAATTAATTAATTAATATATGTTTGTACATATTTTAATTAATAATTAATAGGTAATTAATTTATATTAATTTGTTAATTAATTAATATAATTTTGTACATATTTTTAATTATTAATTAGTTGGTAATTAATTAATATTAATTAGTTAATTACATTAATTATAGTAATTTTTTTATATATAATTTTTTGTTATTCTTAATTAATTAATTTGGAAAAATAATATTAATTATTACATTAAATTAATTACAGCTAATGTGCTAAAATATTTACTTTATTGTTATTGTTAATTAATAATTATTGGTAATTAAATAATATTAATTAATTTTGGGTAAAGGAGTATTTTTAGGGTTCAGGGTCAGTTTTCAGTTTTTGGGTAAAGGGGTATTTTTAGGGTTCAGGGTCAGTTTTCAGTTCTTGGGTAAAGGGGTATTTTTAGGGTTCAGGGTCAGTTTTCAGTTTTTGGGTAAAGGGGTATTTTTAGGGTTCAGGGTCAGTTTTCAGTTTTTGGGTAAAGGGGTATGTTTAGGGTCCAGGGTCAGTTTTCAGTTCTTGGGTAAAGGGGTATTTTTAGGGTTCAGGGTCAGTTTTCAGTTTTTGGGTAAAGGGGTATTTTTAGGGTTCAGGGTCAGTTTTCAGTTTTTGGGTAAAGGGGTATTTTTAGGGATAAGGGTCAGTTTTCAGTTCATGGGTAAAGGGGTATTTTTAGGGTTCAGGGTCAGTGTTCAGTTTTTGGGTAAAGGGGTATTTTTAGGGTTCAGGGTCAGTTTTCAGTTTTTGGGTAAAGGGGTATTTTTAGGGTTCAGGGTCAGTTTTGGGTTTTTGGGGTACAGGGATATTTTTAGGGTACAGGGTCAGTTTTGGGTTTTTGGGGTACAGGCGTACAGGGTAAAAACAAAAAAATATTACATTAAATCAATTAAATAACATTAAAAAAAATAAAATTACATTAAATTATTAAGTGTTTTATTTATTTTAAATGTATATGTATTCGTTTTAATTTTGTTTTAATATTTTTATTTAATATTTGTAAAATTATATGTATTATAAAATTATTTTTACATTATTATTAATACATTTAAAAAAACAACATTTTTAATTCCGATATTTTTGTACTACGATATTTTTTTTCTCGATATTTTTGTACTTACCTTTATGAAGATAGGATTCCGATATTTTTGATGTCGATATTTTTGTTCCGATATTTTTGTAGTTCAATATTCTGTCTGTCGATATTATGTCAGACATTCGTTCCAGACACACTGCCAGCACCAGAAATAGGAGTGTGAGACACAGCCACAGCTCTAGTGACTGACACATGAGCCATAGACCCAGACACACTGCCAGCACCAGAAACAGGAGAGGGCACAACTGAGACAGTGCCACTACATGATGCATGACAGCAAACAACAGACACAGTGCCACTATCTGACAACTGAGAGTGAACCTCTAATGTGCCACTGGGAACACCAAAATGATGAGCCACAGGGCTTTATGGGCCAGGAGACAGGGTGGCTCTGGAAGCTGGGGATAGCTATACTGGAGCGACATCGGGATGGTCAGGTGTCAATGGTGTGTGTCTAAATTTCTTAGGGATATGTGAGGGCACCCTGGACATGACCGGACTGGCAAGTGGTGCGGACTCAAATGAAATATCACCCACCAAAGGTGGAGCATCTGGTGCTTGGGGTCTGCTCTCTGGGGACGTGCTGGGCCCTGCTTGTCGTTTGCTGTGTGCCTGCCTTCTGGCCTCTGCATCATATGTAATGGGGGATGCAACAACAGGGTACTCCTTCCTCTGCTTCTGACCGGCCTGGATGGGAGTGGAGGTAAGGGGGTACTCTGCCACGGAGACATCTGTTTTCCGTTCCTTCAACAACATCAGCCTCAGTGCAGCCAGGGGTGATGTTTGCCTGTCCTTGATGGAGCTAGTGTCTATGGGAGGAGCCTTGTCCCTTGGATGTGCCTTGGCCATAGGAGGAGTCTTGTCTCTGTACTTTCCCTGTTCCCTGGACGGTGCCCTGTCCATGGCTGCAGACTTGTCCTTTGTAGTGTACCTGTCTCTAGAAGCGACCTTGTCCCTGGGAGTGTCCCTGCTCTTGGGAGATGCCCCTTCCTCTGTAGTGTGCCTGTCCCTGGGAGCGTCCCTGCTCTTGGGAGTCGCCCCTTCCTTTGCAGCGTCCTTGTCCTTGGGAGTGTCCCTGCTCTTTTGAGGTGCCTTTGCCTTTGTAGTGTCCTTGTCCCTGCTCTTGGGAGTCGCCCCTTCCTTAGTTTTGTCCTTGTCCTTGGGAGTGCCCCTGCTCTTTTGAGGTGCCTTTGCCTTTGTAGTGTCCTTGTCCCTGCTCTTGGGAGTCGCCCCTTCCTTAGTAGTGTCCTTGTCCATGGGAGTGTCCCTGCTCTTTTGAGGTGGCTTTGCCTTTGTAGTGTCCTTGTCCCTGCCCTTGGGAGTCGCCCCTTCCTTAGTAGTGTCCTTGTCCTTGGGAGTGTACCTGCTCTTTTGAGGTGGCTTTGTCTTTGTAGTATCCTTGTCCAAGGGAGTGTCCCTGGACTTGGGAGTTTCCCTTGCCTTGGGAGTACCTTTTGTGTGGGATGCCTGTGTAGCATGTGAAGCCATTTCCCCCAACCCCCCTTGGGGATGCTGTGTGTGAACTCCAGTGTATCTCACGTCGTCTTTGGTAACAGATTTTCCTGTCCTAGGGGATGGTGTCTGTGCCATCCATGCCCTGCCGTGCTGCCTGTGGCTGCTTCTAGTGCAATAACCTGTAAAAGAGTCCTGATCAGAAAATTCTCTCCCCCTGAGACATCAAGTGGTGTAGATGGGGGAACAGAAGTAGCACCCTGTCTATGCGACTGTACAATGGCAGAAGACACAGTGTTTGCCAATGACTGAACTGTTCTGTGTAGACCAGCAACATCGCCATGCATTCCCTCCATGAATGCCACCACCTGCCCCAAATTCCTATTGTGGTCTTGGAATGCATTGATCATGTTGGTCTGCCCCACACACAGCTGTCGCAGCAGATCAACAGCCTCAGCACAAAGTGCACTTTGGGTCACCGGGGCAGGGGCAGCGGTGCCTGCACCGAAGGCCACTCTGCTCCCCCTACTTCTGCGTGCACGAGCAGTACTTGGTGCAGTTGGCGGCAGTGTGGGACCTGTGTGCTGTGTCCCGACCGAAGGTGTTGATTGCCTACTCCCTGTCTGTGACAACAGTGCTGAGTCACCAACACTGTCGGAAGATGAGGACGATGGTGTTTCGACATGCGAGTCCTCAGGGACGGTCCTGTCCCCCTCTCCGGGGCTGCCCTCTTCTGTGTCAGTCTGCGTGTGTATGATGTCTGATCCAGATGCATTGCCACCACTCATCTCCATTGTCTGAGGGTCAGTGTGCCCTCTGCCAAAGCTGAAATTGAGAGAAAAGAGGTGCAAGTAAGTGCCACACTCACGTACTGAAAGACAAGGAATCTCTAATTCCATTTCAGACAAAGAACATGTAGCCCCCATCCTGCACACGTCCCACCCCTACCAGTCATCCTCACATGAAAGAACCAGTGGTGGCCATGAAAGATGTACATCATACGAACAGGGCAAGTGCATGTAGATCTGCCCACATGTCATGCCATGGGACCACAGACCTCTACGGCATGTCCTTGAACCCTCAACTACTAAGCAAGTGGCCTGTCAACCTGGCGGACATTGATGCCAACGCACACTCCGCTAATGGCACCAACATGGTATTTCTGCAAAACATACGCACCACGGAAGTCACTACTGTGTTTGAGCACCAATACATGCATTGCACTCCCAAGTAACATACACATACAGTCTGCTTACCGCTAGTTTGCTGTTGATCCCCACTCAGCCGGGCGGACAGGTCAGGATGCGTCACAGCAATGATACGATGCATAAGAGGGGTCATGGTGCGTCAGGCCAGACCTGTAGTTCTTGGAATCCCCAGTGTCATCTCCGCAACATTCTTGCTAAGCCTGGATATGTCGTCCCAGTGCTGTGGCAGTGTGTGTGTCGTCTATTGCACACCTTCACTGCCCGTACATCACGTGCTATGGTCCTCCACACCGCGAAGGTGCAGCTTTACCTACCATGATGGGAAACAAGAGGGTAACGTAAGTGGACAGTATGACATGCACGAACTTCGTAGAAACACGTATCTACATGCAGCCATGCTCTGCACAACACATGTGAATATCCCACAGCACACCGCCAGGCTTGCAGAAGACAGGAGCCACTGACCACCTCATGGCCAACAACATGTACACCACTGCACTTACCACCTGTCTGGGTGCACCGTAGAGCTGTTCATAGTGGCTGAGCACACCGGCCACAAGAACATCTAGTTCCGCTGCAGTGAAGGGACAAGACCAGATCTGTCGCACTCTCTGCATGGCAAGGTCCTGGACTGTGGCACTACAGCAGCAGTCGTTGGTCAGCTCAGCAGCAGCAGATCGAGGTGATGGTCACAGGCAGCACCCGTTGGTCAGCTCAGCAGCAGCAGGTCGAGGTGATGGTCACAGGCAGCAGTTGTTGGTCAGCTCAGCAGCAGCAGGTCGAGGTGATGGTCACAGGCAGCACTCGTTGGTCAGCTCAGCATCGGAAGCGCTTTCATTCGGTCAAAGTGCCTGGCCGACAACATCATATCCCATGTTTGCAAGATTTCCAGGCTCCGCACATGACTCCCACATCATGCTGAGCAGCATTGTCCCCCAACTGATGGCAAATCTGCGTCCAGAACGTGCCTGGCTTGTTGGTGAGTATGCTGTGGGGACAGTTGTGTTTTCTGTGTGGCATGGGGTACCCACCAATCCTAGTTGTGATATTTGTGTCTGTCATCCCCCCACATAGGCGACTCTGCGTACCCAAACCGGCCGTGGCTGCTGAGTCCCATACGTAATCCAACTACAGCTGATGAAATGCGATACAATTATGCCCATGGAAGGACACGTAGAGTGGTGGAACGTACTTTTGGACTGCTAAAGTCTAGGTTTCGCTGCCTGGAAAAAAACGGAGGGGCCCTGCCTTACCCACCAGGCAAAGAATGCAGGATCGTGATTGCCTGCTGCATGCTCCACAACCTGGCCTTGCGCAATGACATTGAATTGATCTTGGACCCTGAAGACCAACAAGTTCCTCAGCCTCCCATCCCACCCATGTTGACTGATGAGGATAGTGGTGAGGAAGAAGGTGTGGACCAGAGGCGTCAGCTCATTGATCGCTATTTTCCTTGAATGTGAGCAACTACCTCTTGTGCAGGTTGACAATGCGTGATGTTGGTTTGCTGGTGGTGTGTGGATGTGGTGTTTCAAAGCTCGCTGTTCTGGTATGTTATGTTTGCATGTGTGTGTGGTATATTTTGTGTACATACAAAGCTCCATGATGTGTGTCCTCTCATCCACTAAATTGGTGATGAGTGTGGTTTGTGGGATGTTGCAGTACAGTGTGTTGTGATGGGTGTGAATCAGTTTCCCGACGTGTGTTTGTTGTCTCTCATTTTCCCTAGGTCTTTCCCACAGAGGCATGATTCTCACCGACATAGATCCCTGCACCTGGTAACGTCTGATTCTGAGACAATCATGTGATTAAAACATGGAGGCAACACATCATTGAGTGTTTAAGTGAAATGTATTTATAGGTTGTGAATTGATGCTGGTGGATATTTACAAGTAAGTGTTGGGTGGGGGAGTGTGAGTTGAAGCTCATGGTAGATGAAAAGACCGTGGTGACACCACCTTGGGTGATGTCTGGCTAGTTCAGCAGACCTGTGCCAATACTTGGCGTTGTGGGACAGGATAGTTTGCGGGTGGATGGCAGGCTCAGGCAAGGTTAGAGTTATTGGCGGCCTCTCTTTGAGCGGGTAGATGGTGCATCCCCACTGCTCTCACCTACTTCGATCCTCGGACGGCCCCTCCATTTTGGAGCCGGTGCGGAGACAGCTGGGGGGGGCAAGTTGGTCAGGGGCCACATCCGTGTCCATGGGCTCAGGTGGTGGTGGCGGTGGTGTTGGTGACCGTGGTGGCTGGGCACTTGGGTGGGGGGGTGGTGTGGTGCGAGATAACCAGTCCCTCCACAGTGCTGTTTGTTGGCCCATGAGGTCCACTATTTGCCCTATGCGGCTGTCAATGGACCGCAACAGATTACTGTTCTCTAGTGAGTCCTGGTGGGCACGATCAGCCTGTTCCTGCCCCTGCTCATAGGAGGCCTGGACTCTGGATAGGGCTTCTAGTGTTTCTGCGCCAGGATGGGGTGGGTGTCCTTCCCCAGCTCGCCGGTGAGAAGCACTCCTGCTTGTGGGATGTGCCCTCAGCTCTCTCCTTTCCCGTCCACTCTCCCTGCTTGGCTGGGATGTAGATGGCCCTGCGTCGTGCGATGGGTCAGGCAGGGTGGCACAGGCAGGAGTGGTGGTACTGGTGGTGATGGTGGTGGTGGTGGTGGCTGCACAGCTCACTATGGCAGGTGTTGCTGGAGTGACACAGGCCAAGGTTGTGGAGGCAGGGATGTCCTGTGAGCCTGATGGCCCTGGGAGTCTGCTTGGGCCCGCTCCGTCCTCCGCACCAGAGCTGGCAATGGGATCGTCCCCAGAGAGTCCTGGCTGTGAGTGGGGCGACTGTTGCAGGCGGTTGCTGGTTTCGCCAGTCAAGTTGCGATCACCTGAGGGACAAGATTTTCATGATCAATGGTGTGGACATGACATGTTTCATTTTTCCAACATTACATATCACTGACCTCTCACTCACACCACCCACCTCTCCCCACCCAACACCACCCTCCCTGTGGACATGGGGGCCTGTTGGGAGTTGTAGTGCTGGTCTCTCACACACCCCACCCACCTCTCAACACACCCCACCACCCTCCCTGTGGACATGGGGCCTGTTGGGACTTGTAGTGCTGGTCTCTCACACACCCCACCCACCACCACCCTCCCTGTGGACATGGGGGCCTGTTGGGAGTTGTAGTGCTGGTCTCTCACACACCCCACCCACCTCTCAACACACCCCACCACCCTCCCTGTGGACATGGGGGCCTGTTGGGAGTTGTAGAGGTGGTCTCTCACACACCCCACCCACTACCACCCTCCCTGTGGACATGGGGGCCTGTTGGGAGTCATAGTAGTGACCTCTCACTCACCCCACCCACCACCACCCTCCCTGTGGACATGGGGGCCTGTTGGGAGTTGTAGTGCTGGTCTCCTACACACCCCACCCACCTCTCAACACACCCCACCACCCTCCCTGTGGACATGGGGGCCTGTTGGGAGTTGTAGTGCTGGTCTCTCACACACCCCACCCACCAACACCCTCCCTGTGGACATGGGGGCCTGTTGGGAGTCGTAGTAGTGACCTCTCACTCACCCCACCCACCACCACCCTCCCTGTGGACATGGGGGTCTGTTGGGAGTTGTAGTGCTGGTCTCTCACACACCCCACCCACCACAATCCTCCCTGTGGACATGGGGGCCTGTTGGGAGTTGTAGTGCTGGTCTCTCACACACCCCACCTACCACCACCCTCCCTGTGGACATGGGGGCCTGCTGGGAGATGTAGTGCTGGTCTCTCACACACCCCACCCACCACCACCCTCTCAGTGGACATGGGGGCCTGTTGGGAGTATTAGTGCTGGTCTCTCACACAACCCACCAACCTCTCAACACACCCCACCACCCTCCCTGTGGACATGGGGGCCTGTTGGGAGTTGTAGTGCTGGTCTCTCACACACCCCACCCACCTCTCAACACACCCCACCACCTTCCCTGTGGACATGAAGGGCCTGTTGGGAGTCGTAGTAGTGACCTCTCACTCACCCCACCCACCACCACCCTCCCTGTGGACATGGGGGCCTGTTGGGAGTTGTAAGTGCTGGTCTCTCACACACCCCACCCACCACCACCCTCCCTGTGGACATGGGGGCCTGTTGGGAGTCGTAGTAGTGACCTCTTACTCACACCACCCACCACCAGCCTCCCTGTGGACATGGGGGCCTGTTGAGAGTTGTAGTGCTGGTCTCTCACACACCCCACCCTCCACCACCCTCCCTGTGGACATGGGGGCCTGTTGGGAGTCGTAATAGTGAACTCTCACTCATCCCACCCACCACCACCCTCCCTGTGGACATGGGGGCCTGTTGGGAGTTGTAGTGCTGGTCTCTTACACACCCCACCCACCTCTCAACACACCCCACCACCCTCCCTGTGGACATGGGGGCCTGTTGGGAGTTGTAGTGCTGGTCTCTCACACACCCCACCCACCACCACCCTCCCTGTGGACATGGGGGCCTGTTGGGAGTTGTAGTAGTGACCTCTCACTAACCCCAAACACCACCACCCTCCCTGTGGACATGGGGGTCTGTTGGGAGTTGTAGTGCTGGTCTCTCACACACCCCACCCACCACCACCCTCCCTGTGGACATGGGGGCCTGTTGGGAGTTGTAGTGCTGGTCTCCCACACACCCCACCCACCACCACCCTCCCTGTGGACATGGGGGCCTGCTGGGAGTTGTAGTGCTGGTCTCTCACACACCCCACCCACCACCACCCTCCCTGTGGACATGGGGCCTGTTGGGAGTTGTAGTAGTGACCTCTCACTCACCCCACACACCACCACCCTCCCTGTGGACATTGGGGCCTGTTGGGAGTATTAGTGCTGGTCTCTCACACACCCCACCCATGTCCCAACACACCCCACCACCCTCCCTGTGGACATGGGGGCCTGTTGGGGGTTGTAGTGCTGGTCTCTCACACACCCCAACCACCTCTCAACACACCCTACCACCCTCCCTGTGGACATGGGGGCCTGTTGGGAGTTGTAGTGCTGGTCTCTCACACACCCTACCCGCCACCACCCTCCCGGTGGACATGGGGGCCTGTTGGGAGTTGTAGTAGTGACCTCTCACTCACCCCACCCACCACCACCTTCCCTGTGGACATGGGGGCCTGTTGGGAGTTGTAGTTCTGGTCTCTCACACATCCCACCCACCACCACCCTCCCTGTGGACATGGGGGCCTGTTGGGAGTCGTAGTAGTGACCTCTCACTCACCACACCCACCACCACCCTCCCTGTGGACATGGGGGCCTGTTGGGAGTTTTAGTGCTGGTCTCTCACACACCCGACCGACTACCACCCTCCCTGTGGACATGGGGGCCTGTTGGGAGTTGTAGTAGTGACCTCTCACTCACCAAACCCACCACCACCCTCCCTGTGGACATGGGGGCCTGTTGGGAGTTGTAGTGCTGGTCTCTTACACACCCCACCCACCTCTCAACACACCCCACCACCCTCCCCGTGGACATGGGGGCCTGTTGGGAGTTGTAGTGCTGGTCTCTCACACACCCCACCCACCACCACCCTCCCATTGGACATGAGGGCCTGTTGAGAGTCGTAGTAGTGACCTCTCACTCACCCCACCCACCACCACCCTCCCTATGGACATGGGGCTCTGTTGGGAGTTGTAGTGCTGGTTTCTCACACACCCCACCCACCACCACCCTCCCTGTGGACATGGGGGCCTGTTGACAGTTGTAGTGCTGGTCTCTCACACACCCCACCCACCACCACCCTCCCTATGGACATGGGGGCCTGCTGGGAGTTTTAGTGCTGGTCTCTCACACACCCCACCCACCACCACCCTCCCTGTGGACATGGGGGCCTGTTGGGAGTCGTAGTAGTGACCTCTCACTCACCTCACCCACAACCACCCTCCCTGTGGACATGGGGGCCTGTTGGGAGTATTAGTGCTTGTCGTAATTTGACGGTGATTGGGTTAGCGTTAAGCTTTGCTACACGTATTTCCCCTTATCTTGACTATGGTTATCGGAAGCCATTTTGTATGTATCGGCGGCCATTTTAGTTGAATGCGTTGCCTCGTGGTCAGCATGCCCTTTTGTCCTTCCTCTGTACCACTGACCACTCGAGTTTGCCCAGCAACAGGCTATTTTTAGTATTGGTCAAGCTCACACATGCACAGTTTAGATTGAACAGTCATCACTTAGGAATGTTTCGCCAAACTGACCAGTGGTGTTATAGCTCCTCCAATGAGTTGGCTGTGTTCCAAAAATGACCATATATGTACCTAAAACTCTGTAATTGTATTCCGCCTACATTTTTATTACTGTAAAATTGTATAAAAGTAGGATTTGCACCGATGTTCGGTGTGATACTTCTTGCATTACCGAAGGGTGCTGTAGGAATGTACCACCACCTCATGGGGTCTTAATAAACTTGTCTTTTGCATTTTCCAGTTTCCGTGCCAACACCTTTTATGGTGTAGAGGGTATTCTGCGGAGTATGTAGGCCTGGAGAACCCAATACCACAAATTGGCGACCACGAAGGGACTCATCGTCGACTCAGATGCCCGAAGGAGAGGTCGTGACGAAGGATTGGAAACTCGCCATGGACGCGTACGCTGCCACTGAGTGACCCGAGTCTTGGCACCCACGGTGTTTTCTTCCTTTCCTTCTGATCTGACCTTCCAGGTGGCGCCGGTCCTCGAATGAGATCCTGTTCGTTCGAGTTGTCGTACAGTGCCGGTTTGGCGATTTGATCAAAGACCTTGGCAGTTGGAACCTGGATATCTGAGAATTTGGTAAGCTTGTGATTGGTAAGATAGTCTACGGACGCTTACTGTGGCTCTTTGAATATGTTTTGAGTTAGCTAACATTTGATCCTATGATTTGAACTATATGTGCAGTGCACTTCACATAGGCAGGCATGTAGAGATATTTCTCTAAATTTGTTTGTGTTTGAACGGCACATTTGTGTGGAGTATATTAAGTGCCATTTTTGTGGTATCACGTTTTTTCGTGATACTTTTTGAACATGCCTGTTTTAAGCACACTTCGAGGAATGTGCTGTCTTGGAAATGGTACCACTTATCGATTAAATGAATCTCAGCCGGCTCCCCCAGAGGGGACTCCCAATTGGGAGATGTATATGAAATTCGGTCTTCCCCCTTTATGATACAGTAAATTATGGAATAAGTACACCAGATCTGATCCCGAGTTGCAATGGCCACTACATGGGTCGTTTGATTTACGAAAGGTTCAGTTTGTGGAGCAATGTTTGTTTCAGCGCAGGTCTAGACAAGATATGTTTGATTGTGTACGAATGTGGGAGAAAGCAGTGCGTGAACGAATGAAGCGTGAAATAGCCTTAGCGGAAAAAGAGCAGCGTAAGGCTGCTCGAGAGAAGGCTTTACAGCTGGAGGAGAAGGAGTTGCAGGAGAAGAAAGAGAGGGAGGCCCGGGAACGTAATTTGCAAACTAGTGGTCAATTTCCTATTCGACGTCCGCTTTATCCTGTCCTTACTAATGAAGTTGATGATTTTTCATTACTAGATCGGTGCCCGCCCCGTACGTTTTGCCTACGGCCCCGGACGAGGACTCGGACAGTGATGGTCACGGGAGTAAGAGTATGAGGTTAAGTGCTAGTGTAACTGCGGAGTTGCGCAGTTTCGCTCGCAAGTTTAATTTGAACAAAATAACTATGTCAGAGATTAACAATGAGATGAGTAAGTGGTCGGAGCGAGAACGGTTGTATTTTCTAAACACTTTTGGAGATGAAGTTGTAGAACGATTTAGGAAATATTCGCCTGATTTAGAGCCTAAGGATATATCAGTTCATCGTGAGAATATGAGTAAAGGTTTATTTGTTGTTGCAGATGCGGATGAATTTTTCTGACGGTTGGTCCAGCTACGGGATGAGGCGTCCAGATTGCGGGAAGTACGAAAAGCATCAGACGTGCCTGCGCCGGGGTCGACGGAGTCATCCAAAGAGTGTTCTATTTGGAGCAGATAAGCGTTCTACAGTTCATGTTATGCCTATGCGCGAAGCCGCACCTTTGTATGTCCCCCCCAAAGGGCAAGGTACAAGTGATGATAAATTGTCCGGGGATGCAAAGGGTTATTTCGTATATAATTGGGTATATACACCTTGGAATAGAGCAGATGTTATGGCATTGAAAAATGCTTTACCCGATCCCCGTAAAAATCCGGCAGCTTTCTATGAAGGAGTGGAGGGGGCTATTTCTTCATGTGTTATGACACTGGTTGATATTGATCTTTTCTTTGGGTTAATATTGCCCCCTGATATGTGGAGAGCGAGCCGTAAGTTTGATGACCAAGCGATTTTGGGAGCGGATTGGAAAGTTATAGCACAAGCTGATTTAGACAGGGAGCCTGCATGTAAGCCTTGCCAATTAATTTTAGATCTCCCGACCGCTATCTTGAATAAATTAAAAACGCTTGTTCCCCCTAAAAAGATTGATTGGACTATGTTAGCCTCTTGCAAACAGAAACAGGATGAGTCGGTGTCTGACTTCTTTTCACGTTTCGAAGAAGCGTTTCATGATTACAGTGGGCAATTATTAACGGATGATACGGGTAGGCATTTGTTTGTTGATAAGTATGTGGCTAATCTCCTGCCGGAGATTGCAAAACGTTTGAAAACTAGTGAAAGTTCCTGGACCACGGCGACCCCTGCATCCTTGTTAACTATGGCTCAGTATTACGAGCGACAGGAGGAATTAGAGGCTAAAGAAAGTACTGATAAGAAGGCGAAGGAGTTAAAGACGAAGGTGATGTTGGCTCAGGTTCGTGCTACGCAGCCAAGAGGGAATGATAGAGGCAGGCGAGGAGGGTATGGTACGTCTTATGGTCGTACCGACATTGCTGAGGATCAATGTGCATATTGTAAAGAGTTTGGACATTGGGCTTCAGATTGTCCGGTGATTCGTGAACAACGTAATCAGCGTGGTCGAGGAAGTGGAAGGACACGGAATAGTTATTCGGGAGAGAGAGGTGGAGCAAGTGATCGTGGTATGTTTGAGGCGAGGGGTCGTGGTCAGGATGATCATAATACTTTTGATCGATGGAATCAGTACCAGATATCGGAGGGTGAGAATGCGGAGTCTCAGGACTATGTTCATGCATAGGATTGCGTAGGATGGGGTGTGGAATCGGTTGAAGTGCCAGTAGATCAAAGAGGTCCATATGTATCAGCGGGCGTTTTGGGTTCTACTGATCAGTTTTTGGTTGATACAGGAGCTACTCGTAGTGCTCTGTCTAAAAACTTGGTTCTAGGGCTCCCCTGTCTGGCGAAACGATTACATCCATAGGGTTCGATGGAACACCCTCTCTTAGCCCATTGTCACAACCTCTTACGTTTTACATTGACAGATTCTTTGGCCCGTGCCCATTTTTATTGTCGCCGAATACTCCAGACAATATTATGGGCATAGATTTGCTTAAATATTTTCGAGCAACAATACGCTGCGCTCCTGAAGGAGTGCGGGTTATTTTGAATGACAATTATCCGGATGTAGGAAGACTATGTACTATACAAGAAATTGAAGCATTAGCGTCTCTCCCACACACGTTATGGGCTACATCGGACACAGATGTGGGACCGATGCTTATTCCACCTATTCGAATAACTGTTAAGGAGGATGTGTCTTTGCCACGTGTACCGCAATACAAAATATCTAGGGAAGGTGAAATTGCCTTGACGCACATTATTCAGGATTTGATTATTGCAGGAGTAGTGGAAGAAGTTCCCTACAATGTCTGTAACAGCCCGATTCATCCGATCTTAAAGAAAGATACTGATGACAAAGTCTATCGATTTATTATTGATTTGAGGGAAATTAACAAAATTGTAGTGCCCCAGTACCCGGTGGTGTCTGATATCACCACCTTGCTTACTTTGATTCCACCCACTGATACCATGTTTTCTGTAATAGATCTCAAGAACGCCTTCTTTTCCATTCCCATCCATCCCGACAGCAGATATCTATTTGGCTTCACATTAAATAATAAATCGTATAGATTTTGTCGAGTCCCTCAAGGCTATACAGAAAGTCCTAGCATCTATAGCCAGGCTTTAAAAAGACAGCTTGATTCTTTTGATTTGCAGTCCGGAGTAGCTCTCATCCAGTATGTCGATTATATTTTACTAGCTGCAGACACGTATGCACAGTGTGAGGAGAGTACCCTTGCTTTGCTATCTTTTCTTGCTCAGAATAATCACAAAGTGTCTAGGAAAAAACTACAATATTGTAGACCAAAGGTGACCTACCTCGGTCATCTTTTGTCTAAGGAGGGACGTGCATTAACATCTGATCGAATTCAAGCAATTTTAGATACACCAGTCCCCCGTACTCAGAGAGATGTGCGTGCCTTCATAGGTTTAACGTCCTTTTGTAGACAGTGGATAATGGGGTTTTCGCACATTATAAAACCTTTGTTAGCATTATTGTCCAAAACTACACCAATGCCTCTTGAATGGACAGATGAATGTCAGACTGCTTTTGAACAATTGAGACAAGCCCTTTGTTCTGCACCAGTGTTAGGTACACCGGATTACACGAAGATTTTCACGTTGTACGTACATGAGAAAGATGGGTGTGCATTGTCAGTGTTAGTGCAGACACACGGGGATAAGCAGAGGCCCTGCGCATACTTTTTGGCAATACTTGATCCTGTGGCACGAGGATTACCTGGGTGCTTTCGAGCAGTTGCAGCAACAGCAGTGGCTATACGGCAGAGTGAGGGAATAGTTTTGTCACACAAATTGCTAGTGTTAGTTCCCCATGCGGTAGATGCACTGTTAAATCAAACAAAGACCCAGTATCTTACGAGTGCACGTTTAACAGGATATGAGCTCACACTGTTGGCGCCACACATCACACTAAAGAGATGTGCTACCCTGAACCCTGCCACTTTATTGCCGTATCCGGTTGCTGAGGGCCAAGAGGAAGAACACCATGATTGTGTTTTCCTGACCGAAGAACAAACAAAGGGTCGTGTCGACTTACAGGATACGCCACTTCCAGATGTGGATGGGGAACTGTGGGTTGATGGATCGTGTTTAAGGCTGCCAGATGGCACAACTTCTGCAGCATATGCGATCACGACACTCAAGACAGTGGTAGAAGCAGCACGAATACCACAGAAATCGGCCCAAGCAGCGGAACTAATAGCTCTGACAAGAGCCTGCGAATTGAGTGCTGGCTTATGTGTGAATATCTACACAGACAGACGGTACGCCTTCGGAGTAGCGCATGACTTTGGCCTACTCTGGAGAGAGCGTGGGTTTTTGACTTCGCATTGAGTACACATCATGCACGGAGAATTAGTGCGTGATCTTTTGAATGCATTACTTTGTCCAAAGAAAGTGGCAATAATCAAATGCAGTGCACATAAAAAGGTCACTGACAAAGTGGGACAAGGAAACGCTTTTGCAGATAGCATAGCAAGAGAAACGGCTATGTTACGAAATGCCTCGCCAATGTATGTAGTGAAATCACAGGATGAGCGATGGCACGATGCTAGAGAGGAGATACTAGACATTCAGAAATCAGTGTCAGAAGCAGAACTTGCAACCTGGGCAGCAGAGGGAGTGCTGGATGATGAGGGTTGCTGGCGAAGCAAAGATGTGGAAAAATGGGAATTGCCTGCAGCTTACTTGCAAGCGATGGTCCAAATGACACATGGATTGGCACATGTTGGAGCTCTTGCAATTACTCGATTGCTAATGCGAGTTTGGGAGCATCCTGAGATTGCCAATACGGCCAAAAGAGTAGTGCAGACCTGTCTGATATGCTTGCAGCACAATCCTGCGAAAGGGACGCATACTCCGAAAGGAGGGTTTGTTCCACCTACTGCACCGTTTGAAGTACTGCAAATGGATTACATTCAGCTTGAATGTTGTAATAACCTTAAGTATGTCTTTGTGGTGGTGTGTGCTTTCAGTAAATGGATTGAGGCCTTCCCCACGAAGGATAATACAGCGTTGACAACAGCTAAGGTTTTGCTCAAAGAATACTTCCCTCGTTATGGTGTTTGTAAATTTTATGGAGCGATAATGGTCCTCATTTTGTTGGGAAAATTGTGGAATATGTGATGAAGGGATTGGGAATTCAGCAGAAATTTCATGCTGTATTCCATCCACAGTCAGCAGGTCTTGTTGAACGATATAACGCTACTCTGAAATTAAAGCTAGCAAAGATTGTGGCATCCACGTCTTTGAAATGGCCGGATGCTTTGCCTCTGGCATTGCTATCTATCAGATCAGTGCCCCATTCCCGAACTGGCCTCACACCTTATGAAGTGGTGTTTGGAAGGCCTATGAATATATGGGGAGTTCCTAAGTCTCGATTGTTACATGATGTGCCTTGTATAATGATGAACGATTATTTGGCACTATTAACAAATGATTTACTTTCTATTCATCAACAGGTTCGAGAAGCGCTCCCCGACAATTCTATTGGAGAGGCTCACAATCTTCATCCTGGGGACCATGTGATGCTCAGGTCCTTTGAGAGAACAAGCAGCTTGGAGCCGAGGTGGCGTGGCCCCGAGCAGGTGTTGCTCGCAACTCGAACGGCTGTGCGAGTCACCAACAGGAAGCAGTGGGTGCACTCTACTCACTGCCGCCGTGTCTTTCCGGATCTGGTGAGCCCAACTGTGCTGTCTGATTATCGAGACATCTTGGACAAGGAGAAGAGCCCAGCTATAACGTCTGCCGAATCGGAGGGAGCCTTCTCGGACCACACTGTTTCTGGAAGAGAGAGATACAACCTATGACCACGATAAGCAGTTGTTTTTGTGCGAGACTGGTTGAGTTACCGCTCTGGGGTTTGTGAAACGGAAGCCGGGAATATCAAGGGGGGGGGATCTGTTCTGCCAAGTGTAGCGACACCTGTCTTGAATCTCGGAGAAGAAACCAACGGCTACCTCGGAGTTCAGCACTCATATTTTTTTTTTTTAGTTTTTTTTTTTAGACATTTTGAACTTTGAACTATGGCATCTTCTGCAGTGCGAAACAAGAGAATTCTTGGTGCAGTACTATTTGTTTTAACAATTGCTGTGATAGCTGTGATAGCTTGGGTAGTAGAACTTTTGTTGCCAGTAAGAGAACATTTATTGCCAACTACCCCGATTCCATCTGAACATTTTCATTTTACTCTGCCTTATCATGAAGAACGGCATAGACAGACTTATTTGAATAACAGTTTTATTCAGATTCTGCATCACACCCACAATATGACTAACACTTCAAACTGCTGGGTATGTGGGATGTTGCCTGGACATCAAAAGAAAGGGGGCACACCACTTATCCCACTCCCGTTCTCCCATAATGGCTCTTGCAATGCCTGGTACACACTCTTATTCACTTTGCGATGGCCAACGAAAGGTGGGCTGCTTTTTCGACTCAAAATCTGCTTCAACGATCGGGTTGGCTATCCGCAAGCTGAAGGAACTAAGTTTGAATGGGAGGAATACCGCCCCGACAACGTGTCAGCACCACAAGTTTATAGTAATCAAAGGAATGTAAATATGTCCAGCTCACATGTGATTATTGTTATCGATACAAAAGCTGATCTCTGTGTTCGTAATAAAGGTACAATACCAGTAGGAAGAAGTGAATGCAACACCACTCTTACCTTTGACACTCCAAATGGTATTACATTTGTGGCCTCCCGAAATACGTACTTTATATGTGGAAATAAAGGCTATCACCGTCTTCCTATAGGATGGTTAGGAACATGTTATATATCTTTCGTATTACCCCCTGTGTTTATTGCCCCACCTATATATCATAATAATTATATTCTGTACCATGTCTTTATATTGAATAGGGCGAAGAGAGCACTAGTCCTTGAAGATATTGACCAGACTGATACTGCGTTACAACAATATGTCAATTTTAATTTAGGCCTCTTTTCATTTGTTGGAGCTGCTTTGAACAGTCGGAAAATAAGACGGTTGACACAGGTTGTAGAAGCTGTTGCTAATGATACCGCTTTTGCTTTAGGAAATTTAACAGAGGAACTCCAGATTACCAGAATTGTAACGCTCCAAAACAGAATGGTATTAGACGTAGTATTAGCTGATCGTGGAGGAGCATGCCGCATTATCGGAAGTAGTTGTTGTGTATACGTGCCAGATAATTCACCTTCTGTGTATGATGCAAATCTAAATTACTTAAAATTGCTGCTGAGATACATCCTGATAATGGTACATGGACATTTTCGGGGTGGTTTTGGTCATTACTTAGTACTTGGGGTTGGAAGTTGCTGACGATTCTATGTGTAATGATTGGGATATTATTCTTCTTATGCCTCTGTATCCAGTGTGGCCCTGTATTATGTTCTATGTGCCTTTCTGCTTGTATTCCATCCAAACGAGCATTTGCTAAAAATGAACAAATGTTTCATGAAGAAGTAGCACAAATTATGTCTATCGATATTGAAGATGAGTATCCTGATTACGTCCACTATGAAGTAGCTTCAGCTAAACGCTAAAAGGGTCGTCTGTCGTAATTTGACGGTGATCGGGTTAGCGTTAAGCTTTGCTACACGTATTTCCCCTTATCTTGACTATGGTTATCGGAAGCCATTTTGTATGTATCGGCGGCCATTTTAGTTGAATGCGTTGCCTCGTGGTCAGCATGCCCTTTTGTCCTTCCTCTGTACCACTGACCACTCGAGTTTGCCCAGCAACAGGCTATTTTTAGTATTGGTCAAGCTCACACATGCGCAGTTTAGATTGAACAGTTATTACTTAGGAATGTTCCGCCAAACTGACCAGTGGTGTTATAGCTCCTCCCATGAGTTGGCTGTGTTCCAAAAATGACCATATATGTACCTAAAACTCTGTAATTGTATTCCGCCTACATTTTTATTACTGTAAAATTGTATAAAAGAAGGATTTGCACCGATGTTCGGTGTGATACTTCTTGCATTACCGAAGGGTGCTGTAGGAATGTACCACCACCCCAAGGGGTCTTAATAAACTTTTCTGCGGAGTATGTAGGCCTGGAGAACCCAATACCACATGCTGGTCTCTCACACACCCCACCCACCTCTCAACACACCCCACCACCCTCCCTGTGGACATGGGGGCCTGTTGGGAGTTGTAGTGCTGGTCTCTCACACACCCCACCCACCTCTCAACACACCCCACCACCCTCCCTGTGGACATGGGGGCCTGTTGGGAGTTGTAGTGCTGGTCTCTCACACACCCTACCCACCACCACCTTCACTGTGGACATGGGGGCCTGTTGGGAGTCGTAGTAGTGACCTCTCACTCACCCCACCCACCACCACCCTCCCCGTGGAAATGGGGGCCTGTTGGGAGTTGTAGTGCTGGTCTCTCACACACCCCACCCACCACCACCCTCCCTGTGGACATGGGGACCTGTTGGGAGTCGTAGTAGTGACCTCTAACTCAACCTACCCACCACTACCCTCCCTGTGGACATGGGGGCCTGTTGGGAGTTGTAGTGCTGGTCTCTCACACACCCCACCCACTACCACCCTCCCTGTGGACATGGGGGCCTGTTGGGAGTCGTAGTAGTGACCTCTCACTCATCCCCAACCAACACCACCCTCCCTGTGGACATAGGGGCCTGTTGGGTGTTGTAGTGCTGGTCTCTTACACACCCCACCCACCTCTCAACACACCCCACCACCCTCCCTGTGGACATGGGGGCCTGTTGGGAGTTGTAGTGCTGGTCTCTCACACACCCCACCAACCACCACCCTCCCTGTGGACATGGGGGCCTGTTGGGAGTCGTAGTAGTGACCTCTCACTAACCCCACCCATCAACACCCTCCCTATGGACATGGAGCTCTGTTGGGAGTTGTAGTGCTGGTTTCTCACACACCCCACCCACCACCACCCTCCCTGTGGACATGGGGGCCTGTTGACAGTTGTAGTGCTGGTCTCTCACACACCCCACCCACCACCACCCTCCCTGTGGACATGGGGGCCTGTTGGGAGTTGTAGTGCTGGTCTCTCCACACCCCACCCACCACCACCCTCCCTGTGGACATGGGGGCCTGCTGGGAGTTTTAGTGCTGGTCTCTCATACACCCCACCCACCACCACCCTCCCTTTGGACATGGGGGCCTGTTGGGAGTCGTAGTAGTGACCTCTCACTCACCCCACCCACAACCACCCTCCCTGTGGGCATGGAGGCCTGTTGGAAGTATTAGTGCTGGTCTCTCACACACCCCACCCACCTCTCAACACACCCCACCACCCTCCCTGTGGACATGGGGGCCTGTTGGGAGTTGTAGTGCTGGTCTCTCACACACCCCACCCACCTCGCAACACACCCCACCACCCTCCCTGTGGACATGGGGGCCTGTTGGGAGTTGCAGTGCTGGTCTCTCACACACCCTACCCACCACCACCCTCTCTGTGGACATGGGGGCCTGTTGGGAGTCGTAGTAGTGGCCTCGCACTCACCCCACCCACCACCACCCTCCCTGTGGACATGGGGGCCTGTTGGGAGTTGTAGTGCTGGTCTCTCACACTCCCCACCTACCACCACCCTCCCTGTAGACATGGGAGCCTGTTGGGAGTCGTAGTAGTGACCTCTCGCTCACCCCACCCACCACCACCCTCCCTGTGGACATGGGGGCCTGTTGGGAGTTGTAGTGCTGGTCTCTCACACACCCCACCCACTACCACCCTCGCTGTGGACATGGGGGCCTGTTGGGAGTCGTAGTAGTGACCTCTCACTCACCCCACCCACCACCACCCTCCCTGTGGACATGGAGGCCTGTTGGGAGTTGTAGTGCTGGTCTCTTACACACCCCACCCACCTCTCAACACACCCCACCACCCTCCCTGTGGACATGGGGGCTTGTTGGGAGTTGTAGTGCTGGTCTCTCACACACCCCACCCACCACCACCCTCCCTGTGGACAATGGGGCCTGTTGGGAGTCGTAGTAGTGACCTCTCACTCACCTCACTCACCACCACCCTCCCTGTGGACATAGGGGCCTGTTGGGAGTATTAGTGCTGGTCTCTCACACACCCCACCCACCTCTCAACACACCTCACCACCCTCCCTGTGTGACATGGGGGCCTGTTGGGAGTTGTAGTGCTGGTCTCTCACACACCCCACCCACCTCTCAACACACCCCACCACCCTCCCTGTGGACATAGGGGCCTGTTGGGAGTTGTAGTGCTGGTCTCTCACACACCCCACCCACTACCACCCTCCCTGTGGACATGGGGGCCTGTTGGGAGTCGTAGTAGTGACCTCTCACTCACCCCACCCACCACCACCCTCCCTGTGGACATGGGGGCCTGATGGGAGTTGTAGTGCTGGTCTCTTACACACCCCACCCACCTCTCAACACACCCCACCACCCTCCCTGTGGACATGGGGGCCTGTTGGGAGTTGTAGTGCTGGTCTCTCACACATCCCACCCACCACCACCCTCCCTGTGGACATGGGGGCCTGTTGGTAGTCGTAGTAGTGACCTCTCACTCACCACACCCACCACCACCCTCCCTGTGGACATGGGGGCCTGTTGGGAGTTGTAGTGCTCGTCTTTCACACACCCCACCCACTACCACCCTCCCTGTGGACATGGGGGCCTGTTGGGAGTCATAGTAGTGACCTCTCACTCACCAAACCCACCACCACCCTCCCTGTGGACATGGGGGCCTGTTGGGAGTTGTAGTGCTGGTCTCTTACACACCCCACCCACCTTTCAACACACCCCACCACCCTCCCTGTGGACATGGGGGCCTGTTGGCAGTTGTAGTGCTGGTCTCTCACACACCCCACCCACCACCACCCTCCCTGTGGACATGGGGGCCTGTTGGGAGTCGTAGTAGTGACCTCTCACTCACCCCACCCACCACCCTCCCTATGGACATGGGGCTCTGTTGGGAGTTGTAGTGCTGGTTTCTCACACACCCCACCCACCACCACCCTCCCTGTGGACATGGGGGCCTGTTGACAGTTGTAGTGCTGGTCTCTCACACACCCCACCCACCACCACCCTCCCTGTGGACATGGGGGCCTGTTGGGAGTTGTAGTGCTGGTCTCTCACACACCCCACCCACCACCACCCTCCCTGTGGACATGGGGGCCTGCTGGGAGTTTTAGTGCTGGTCTCTCACACACCCCACCCACCACCACCCTCCCTGTGGACATGGGGGCCTGTTGGGAGTCGTAGTAGTGACCACTCACTCACCCCACCCACAACCACCCTCCCTGTGGACATGGGGGCCTGTTGGGAGTATTAATGCTGGTCTCTCACACACCCCACCCACCTCTCAACACACCCCACCACCCTCCCTGTGGACATGGGGGCCTGTTGGGAGTTGTAGTGCTGGTCTCTCACACACCCCACCCACCTCGCAACACACCCCACCACCCACCCTGTGGACATGGGGGCCTGTTGGGAGTTGTAGTGCTGGTCTCTCACACACCCTACCCACCACCACCCACCCTGTGGACATTGGGGCCTTTTGGGAGTCGTAGTAGTAACCTCTCACTCACCCGACCCACCACCACCCTCCCTGTGGACATGGGGGCCTGTTGGGAGTTGTAGTGCTGGTCTCTCACACACCCCACCCACCACCACCCTCCCTGTGGACATGGGGGCCTGTTGGGAGTCGTAATAGTGACCTCTCACTCACCCCACCCACCACCACCCTCCCTGTGGACATGGGGGCCTGTTGGGAGTTGTAGTGCTGGTCTCTCACTCACCCCACCCACCACCACCCTCCTGTGGACATGGGGGCCTGTTGGGAGTCGTAGTAGTGACCTCTCACTCACCTCACCCACCACCACCCTCCCTGTGGACATGGGGGCCTGTTGGGAGTATTAGTGCTGGTCTCTCACACACCCCACCCACCTCTCAACACACCCCACCACCCTCCCTGTGGACATGGGGGCCTGTTGGGAGTTGTAGTGCTGGTCTCTCACACACCCCACCCACCTCTCAACACACCCCACCACCCTCCATGTGGACATGGGGGGCTGTTGGGAGTTGTAGTGCTGGTCTCTCACACACCCTACCCACCACCACCCTCCCTGTGGACATGGGGGTAAGCATAGGCGAATTTTGCGAATTCGCGATCCGCAAATTTGCGGATTTGCGAATTCGCGATCCGCAAAATTCGCGAATTTGTGCGAATTTGCGGATTTTAGTTTTTTTGCGTGTTTGCGGTGTTTTTTGCGTGTTCGCGGGGATTTTTGCGTCTTCGCGAGCCGCTTGCATAGCGGAGTTACCCATGCAGTCGTTTATGGGAGAGGGAGAGATAGATAGATAGATAGAGAGAGAAAGAGAGGGGGAGAGAGAGAACGAGAGAAAGAAAGAGAGGCCGGATCTCTGAAGGGCCAGATTCCTGAGTTGCCCCTACAGAACATACAGCTTTTTATTTTTAGCAAAATGCATATGAAAATTGTGCTGTAAAGGTCTCTTTTAGTTTAACCCCTCCTGACAACTCAAAATGGGTGTATTTGCCATCCTCTCCCTTCTTCCTGTTTTTTATATCTGTAAGTGCTTCCTGATGAGGTTTAATTCCTTGGACAGGTGCCTCATTGCCTTCTTGTAACTATTCTCTGACCCTGCTTGAAGGGTCAGAGCAGGGTCGCAGAATAGTTGCAAGTAGGCAGCGAGGCACCAGGAAGCAATTAGCAGCAGGTGTCCAAGTTGAAGTTAATTTGTTTGTAACCCTTTTGTAAAAGGTTACAAAGAAATTAGGTTCAACTTTTACACCTGCTGCTGTAACCCTTGCTTGGCCGAAAATTCGTCCCCGCTGATTTGCGGATTTTACCGCGATTTCGCGAGATTCGTGGATCGCGAAATCGTGGAAAATCCGCAAATTCGCCCGCGAAACGGATTTTACGCCCACCCTTACATGGGGGCCTGTTGGGAGTCGTAGTAGTGACCTCTCACTCACCCCACCCACCACCACCCTCCCTATGGACATGGGGCTCTGTTGGGAGTTGTAGTGCTGGTTTCTCACACACCCCACCCACCACCACCCTCCCTGTGGACATGGGGGCCTGTTGACAGTTGTAGTGCTGGTCTCTCACACACCCCACCCACCACCACCCTCCCTGTGGACATGGGGGCCTGTTGGGAGTTGTAGTGCTGGTCTCTCACACACCTCACCCACCACCACCCTCCCTGTGGACATGGGGGCCTGCTGGGAGTTTTAGTGCTGGTCTCTCACACACCCCACCCACCACCACCCTCCCTGTGGACATGGGGGCCTGCTGGGAGTTTTAGTGCTGGTCTCTCACACACCCCACACACCTCTCAACACACCCCACTACCCTCCCTGTGGACATGGGGGCCTGTTGGGAGTCATAGTAGTGACCTCTCACTCACCCCCCCTACCACTCAACACATCCCACCACCCTCCCTGTGGACATGGGGGCCTGTTGGGAGTCGTAGTAGTGACCTCTCACTCACCCTCCCACCTCTCAACACTCCCCACCACCCTCCCTGTGGACATGGGGGCCTGTTGGGAGTCGTTCACATTTTGGTGAGTATGTGGTCCACATGCATGGGTTGGGGCCTGGGATATGTGTCTTCTCAGTTGTGTAAGGCAGACCATGTCCGTGTGATAGTGGTGCTTGGTTTGTACTTACCAGCCTCTTCTCCCTCATCGATTCCTTCCAGGCTCTCTGGGTGCAGTATTGCCAGCACCTTTTCCTCCCATTCTGCATACGGTAGGGGCTACAGGGGTGTGCCGCCGCCAGTGTGGTGTGCCCGCAGGTGGTTTTTTGCAAGGATGCCTTTGACCCTTGTTTTGAGGTTGTGCCACCGCCTCTGGATGTCGTGCTTTGTTCGTGGCACGGTCCCTGACGCATTCACCGGACTGACTATCCTGTCCCACATGTGGTTTTTGGTTGCCATGGTGGTCTGCTGGGCTAGTGTGCCGAAAATGTGGGGTTCGACACGGATGATTTCATCCACTATGACCTTCAACTCTGTGTCAGTGAATTTAGGGTTTTTCTTTGGTGCCATGGTGTGTGCTGTTCAAGGTGTGGGTGGAGTGGGTTGGGATGTGCAGGTGTGTGGTGTGTAGGAATGGTGTGGTGGGTGTTTGTGTGGTGGATGTGTTTATGTGCAGGTTGTATGTGTGAAATTTGTGTCTGCTGTTCGTCGTATTGAGCCACTTCCTTGCAGCTATGCTGTGATGCAAAGGATTGTGGTAGTGGGTGGGAATCATTGTATACTCTCTGTAGTGGTTGTGTCCCAATGGTTGTTGCCAGTAAGGTGCTAGGTGGGTGTGTTGACTTGTGCGGATTTTTAGGTGCTTGGGGGGGGTGTCATTGTGGCTTGTGATTGGTGTGGGTGTTTCAGGTGGGTGGTTGTCCTGTTTAGTGTGTTTTGTATTTACTTCCATCAGCCATTTTGAAATTGGTTTGACGGTAGGGATGGTGTTCTTGTTGTCCTTCCGCTGGGATGCTCCGTTTATCGTTGCATTGTTTCTGCTGCGGTCATGGATGGAGGTAAGTTCCGTAGGACTGGCGGCGTTATCCTAATTGCGGGCACGGAGCCTCCGCATGTATTGCGGTGTCTGTGCCTGTTCCCGCGGTCATGCTCGTCCGCGGCGGGCGGTGTTTCTTAGGTTCCGTCCGCTTGCGGCGGTCTCAGGTGTACTCCGTCCGCCGTGGACGGATTTTGATGTGGTCCGTCCGCCGCGGTCGGAGTTTCGTTACATTATTATCCTAATCGCAATGGCGGTTTATCCGCGGAGCAGTCAGGAGTATCTTGGCCGCGTCATTGGCGGGCGGAACCCCTTTCCGTCCGCGATCCTAATCGGCTCCTTTGTGCACTGTAATGTTCCTGGTTGGTTGGGCTCCAACAGTATTTACTTACTCTCCTTCAGTGGTGCCTGTCGATTTCAATGCTCATTGGGTTTTGAGAATCCATCTGCCTTTTACTGGTGAGACCGAACGTTAAAACATAAAGGCCCACATGCATCAAGCATTTTTGTAGTCGCAAACGGTGCGATTACTTAAAATCGGCCGTTTGCAAATGCAAAAGTGCTTTTTGGGATGCATGAAGCAATTTTAGAATTCGCAACATTGTTCTAAAATTGCGGGTGCTTTTAAGAAGTCGCAGATGTGCGACTTCTTAAAAGCAATGCATCATTACTTTGACAAGTGGACATTCGCAATTAGGGTTCCAAATTTACCGAGTGGTTGAACCACTCGGTAAATTTGGAAAAAGTGTTTAAAATGCTTTAAATGGTTTTTTTTCAACATTCATGTTTCACACACACATGTCCTTAGGACATGTGTGTGTGAAACATGATGCGAAAAATACATTTCAGGGGTGCATGGGGGGTCCTTTGGACCCCCCCTGCACCCATGAAATTTTCTAAGTGCCACTCGCAATTTGCATTGACTCCTATGGGCCTTTTGGCCCATAGGAATCAATGGGAATTGCGAAAATTAACTTAAGAATTCGGTATTTCTTTGGGATTCGGTAAAAATTGCGTTTTTTACCGAATCACAAAGAAATACCGAAAAAAATGATGCATAGCATTTTGCACTTCTTAATTTGCGATTCCTTATTTTTCGCAAATTAAGAAATGCAAAATGACACAATGATGCATGTGGGCCAAAATATCTATTGTATGACCAGTGAGATCATATTAATATCGTTTTTTGTCATATGCATTCACCTGAGTAATATTTACCAGCGTTTACATTATTAGCAGAAATACAATATTTCGGTTCTATCAAAAAATGTTAAGCTATGTTTTCGTAGACTTTTATAAGCAGCCTCGTTTCACTCGGCATGCGCACAAAAATTTGGCAGTCATAGGTTAAGTTTAAAAAATGTATTTCCTGATGTTTTATCATTATGCGGTTGCAGACTAATCGTGTCTGAGTTTTTAGCATGTCTGTGTAACAATTCTAACTCCTTAAAATATTTGAAGTCTTTAATTATAAGCTTTTTCCTGCAGTAGAAACACTGCACAGTGGGCCACTGAGAATAAAGCCGAGAAACGCTCCAACTAACAGCAAAAAACATAATTTTGGCTTCAAATTATTTTGACTACTGCTGTCCAGAATGCAATTCAAATACCTGCGGCTTAAATATCCCACACATTCTGCTTCTTTCCTGTCTAGTTATAGTGACATACTGTATAAGGGCCTGGCTCATTTGCCATTTTGCACCATCACCGATAGTGCATAAAATATCATCACTGAGCTTACAGCATCAGCAAAACCTTCACTATAGCTACTTGTAATTAGCCAGTTTAGTAAATAAATCTTTATACAGCCTTTCACTCTTTAGATAGAATTGCAACCCTGTCTTGTAAAGTCTGCAGACTGCGCAGTTATTTCGACTCTTCTATGTAAAGTTCAAGTTACTCACAGATGTAGCATTTGCAGTGCTTGTTATCCATACAACTGCTGTTGGTTTTATAAAACAGTATGTTTCAAATAATATATATGTTGCCAAAATCATTTTTTTTCAGCATATCCGTTAGTTTTGCCGTATTATATACGCTGAAAAATAAAGTCTCAACACATGTATGGCCTTTGGGCTCTGCTGTAATGAACACCGTCCTTATTTAGCTCATGTTCTCATCTCTTCTAAGAGGACGCTGTGAGGGGTCTCAGGGGATATGGCCAAATAGAGAAAAATCTTTAGATACATATTTAGCTACCCTAGCTAACACATGCGCCAACCATATCATCAAAAGATGGTTTCTGAACAAATTATTTAATAAATGCTAACACTAACCAGTATGTGGTGGTTTTATAGATGTGTATTTCATTATACTTTTCTGTTTTAAGGAGTTTCCGAACTAATGAACTCATTCCTCTCAATTACAGTTGGTTTTGAAACTTATTTTTTTTAATAATAGAAATTCCACTTTCCTTCATATGTAATGATTAGCAAAACGAGGTTTCCCCTCTGGGGTCTACTTGCAAGCGTCTTTTTCAGCTGGAGGACAACAAGAAAAGTCTCACTGAAAACCCCAACTAAATGATACGCTTCAAACATTTAATTGTAGAAAAAATACACACAACCCGACCATAATCTTGGATTTGCTGGGTACACAGGGGGCCCGGTCTTAACAAAGTCTTAGTAGCACTGCTGGTGTGCCTTGGTTTGTCTACGATGTAGATCCCAGTCAGTTGGGCCTTCTACAAATTATCAAGTGGTCATTACTAGTTACTCTTCTGCCAGAGTAGTGTAGCTCCTCATCTTGCACTAGCCTCTAAACACCTTCACTGATGTTAGGGGATCCCCTATCAGCAAAGTCTAGTTCTACTGCTGAACTAAAGTATAAAAAAAGTGATGAATTGAATGCCTGAATTAATCTCAGCCACTTGTAATTACTCTGGGTCTCATCCCAGTCCATCATTATTTACCTCAGTTTAGACCCAGCTATATGCAAATCAGTCTCAACCCAGCACCAATCGGAAGAGTTTAGCCTGAAATGCCAAGCTAGGTCCTCCCTGAACCAGAACACATGCAACCCAGGACCAATCTTGCCCTGATTAGGGGCTCATCAGCCTGGTACAGGTTGGTTTCAGTGACACAGAGTGCACAGGACCCATGTCTGGGTATACCCATCCCACTTAAGGTGATACACTAAAGTAAAGAAAGAAGTGATGGATGGAGTGCTTGAATAGTTCTCAGCCACTAGTAATTACTTGGGGCCCCATACCAATTCCTTGGTATAGCATAGAAATAAGCAGGATCATGTCCAGGGTTGTTGGAAGTTGTTGAATTCATTGGAGGGAAAGTGTAGGTCAGGACGGTACTATTGTGGACAATTTCTTCTTATTTTGTTGAGGGAAGGAAATTGGGAATTTCAGTGAATAGTGCAAATCATGTCACTTAGTCTACTGATATGTTCATAGACTAAGATTAATTGAATTACTGCTGAGGTCAATCAAACCTATATTGACCACCGAGAAGTGGATACCAAATTAAGCCATATTTTTTACTCATCTGCTGCTTTTAAACTCTTTTGTCATGTCATTTAAAGGGACATATGCTGTTATAAGTAATTTATGGATAATGTGGGTAGTTTAGCAGCGTTCTATAAATGAAACACATTTGTGTTATACATGAATTGTGTAGCGCAGTTAAGGTATGGTAATCAACACAGATTGCACTGCTCAAGAGCAGTAACCGCAACTATTACTTTCCGTCTAAGCTACTAAAATGATTCTTGTCATATTTATACCTTTCGCATTGGAATTTACTGCTGTACACATTCATCTCTGGAAGACAAGACTGGAGACATGTTATCTACCTTGGCCATTTCTGTAGAAGCATCAGACAACTTCAACACATAAACAATGCAATCACACCAATACTTCGTGGTCCTATGAAGTCCATCTTGCTTGTTAAATAAGATGGAGTGTGTTCAAAGTCATCAATGTCAAATTTTGGAAATGAATTCCGTCTGCACTCAGAATCGATCCATGCTAATCCTGGATATTTTGCAAGGCTTCAAAGACCTATTCTGTAACCCCGGATGGAATAGTAATGCATGCTCTCCAGTCACACTATTCATACGACTTACTGTAAACGCTAGGATATTCGATGCATGATAATGTGCATAAGAAATTATTAAAACATCATAACTCTTCTCTGATATTTAAAAAAACAGGTTAAGAAGAAGTGCATTGTCAAGGTAATGTGCAATGCAGTTCTTTTCAATAACACTTAGAAATATAATTGAATGTTAATGCTTGTAATTTACTAAGGGAGGTACAGACTTTTTTGCATCGCTCATCTGAAATCCTCTGAATACATTTCTTTACATGCCTTCTCGTTGAAAATACACAAACGAAAGCTTAAGCCTACCGGAATTTCTTTCTCGGTCGCCAAAAAGCATTATCTGCGGAGCGCGTGCCTTGAAGCTTGAGCCATTTGTGACCTTTGTTTCATACAGTGAGCAAGGAAACAAATGTATAATCTTGCAACCTGAGCCCAATTGACAGTCGTTTTGGTCTTTCAGAGCCTATGAATGGAAAAGTGCACTCAACCCTTCTGAAGTAATGCAAATGATGCCTTTTCAAGATTTACATTCATCTTCCAACGTTTGAAATATGAAAAATCCCGAACCTTGTCACTTCTGTAATAATTAAGCTGATGGCCTATTATGTTCGATTGCAAATCAATATAGTATCTTGGTGGCACTTGAGTTCTTGAGCACTGGCATGGGGCCAGGACTAGTTATACAATTGAAGAGATGCAGCTGCATCGAAAACTTATGTGCCATTTCCATTCAGAAAGAATAGCCTGGTAACAATGGTGCCCAGCCTCTTCAGTGTAATTGTGTGCAAGCACATATTTAGAAATAGAGTTTTTGTTCAGCAGGTGTTGTTATTTTATTTGAATTTCGAAATATGAAGGGAAGAAGAGGGCTAATCTTAACAGCATCTAACCTACAGCTGTGCAGAACAGGACAGCATATTTTGCTTCGCTGTAAATGATAATTGCTCATTTTTTTCTGGTATGGAAACCGACCAATGTTTAGTTCCTGAAATTACCCTGCATTTTTAAACATTTTACTTTAAAAAAGTGTTTACAATGCTCTACTAGAACAATTCCAGATCTTGGCAATAAAATCAGCGCAACTTCATGATGAGCTGTTGTTTGTCTCAGGGACCACTGAGTAAGCTTCAAACGTTTTAGTAGGCTTCGTTTCTTCGGTATTTTGCCTTACTCCATTGTAAGACCGAGGCGTTTCAATTATTTCGCATTTTTATTCTTCATATTATCAATCAAAGTTCCTCTGATCATTATTGGTGCTTCTAAAGTGCCTCTAACAGGCAGTTTTATAGAGACTTGAATCGCAACTTTAAAATAAAACCTACTTTATAAAAAGTACCAATCATGGACATGCATTTCTCACATTTGCCAGGGGAAGCAGAAGTGATTTTAGGACTCTTTGATCCCACCTCCTGCATTCTGCAGAAGAGCTAAAGGACAGTGAGTGATAAATTACAGAAATTAAGCAAGGTACCCAGAACTCTGTTTACTCGGTCTTTCTCTATCTACTTTCCTCAGTCCTTTGACTAGGGGCAGCAAAGGCACTTTCAATTTATCGAATTGAAGTCTCTACAAGTAAATGAGGGATTCCTCTTTACCCAGGCACGCTTCCGTAATGGAGCAATTGCTGATGCAAGTACAACCCCATGGGAGGCAGTGCTTAAATTTTAAAATAGTAGGGGCTTATTACAAGTTTGGGGATCTCACCATCCAAGAACTGCATCCGTGTCGTTCACGCTAGGCTGCGCCAGTGATCTACCACCCTCTAATTATGCTGTCTGAAACGCCGACCTCAGCCATGTCAGTCTAACTGGTGGGACCACAGTGGTCTGAAATGTCAGTGGTACATCCACCAACACCAGCGGCTTTGCAGTTCTCCTGCCTAGCGTTTTATAACTACTCAGTCATACCCTGCACACAGGCTGAGGGTACATACCAAGTAGAACAGCCACCACTTGGACACTCAGTAGACTGGTGGTGGCCCTCCCAGCACACCATTACATCTCTTAATCTGGGAGGACAAGGCCTTGGCCATTGTGCATACTGAGGGCTTGACAGTCAGAGAGGAGGGAATGGACTCTGTTAAGTTACACGTCAATAACTACCACAATATTGCAATGTCCTTTTTGCTCTCAACTCTGCTTTTGAATTCTATTCTCTATCTAGTTTCTTAACATGTGATACTCAAAGTATCTGAAATGTTGGTTTGTCTGTGGCAATGTGCATTGTTGCATATAAGACCACATGTATCCAACTCCATGACCATTGTGTTGCAATGCTATCTGTAAGTGAATTATTATCAAACTATCAACCCAGGGCCCATGCTATGTATGAAACTGTAAATGCATGGTCCATCCCAAATGCATATTGCCAACAACTATGTTAGGCTGATAGTTTGTCAAGTGTTGCTAATGTGAGACTGAAGTGACTACAACTGCCATGAGCCCCTGTGACCGCAACTCTAACCAAGATGCTACACCCCTTTTGCCCTTTCTCACTTGTCTTCTATGTCACTACTGAAGTTCACTAGTCATGCAGGCTACCATTTGTCAAGTCTTGATAAGTTCAGATAGAAAAGCTACCACTAATAACATGAGGCCATGTGACCAACTCTAACCAAGATGCTAGACTTCCTTAGGCCCTTCTCATTTGTCTGCCACGTCACTGCTTAAGCTCACTAGTCATGCAGGTTAACAGTACTCAACTGTTGGAAAAATGAAATCGAAGTGATTACAACTACCATGGGTCCTTGTCGCTCCAACTGTAACCAAGATGCTAGACTCCCTTTGCCCCTTCTCACTGGTCTCCCATGTTACTACTGATCTACACTAGTCATACAGCTTACCATTACTGTGTTGCTAAAGTGACATTGAAGTGACTACAACTACAAGCAAGCCTTGTCACTCCATCTCTAAACAAGAAGTTACACTCCTTTTGCCCTTTCTCACTTGTATCCCATGTCACTACTGAAGTGCACAAGTCATGCAGATTACCATTACTCAAGTGCTGGGAAAGTTAAATTGAAGTGACTACAACTACCATGAGACCTTGCCACTTCAACTATAACCAGGATTCTAGACTCCTTTCGCACCTTCTCACTTGTCTCCCATGTTACTATTAGTCTATACAAGTCATGCAGTTTACTATTACTCAAGTGCTACTAAAGTGGCATTCAAATGACTACAACTACTATGAGGCTGTATGACTGGGACTCTAACCAAGATGCTACACTCCTATTGCCTCTTCCAACTTGTCTACCATATCACTACTGAAGCTCACTAGTCATGCAGGTTACAGTTGCTCAAACGTTGGAAAAGTGACATTGAAGTGACTACAATTACTATGAGGCCATGTCACTCCAACTCTAACCAAGATGCTACACTCTTTCAGCCCCTTCTTACTTGTCTCCCATGTCACTACTAATCTACACTAGTAATGCAGGTTACCAATTCTCAAATGTTGCTAAAGTGACATTAAAGTGACTACAGCTATCACAAGGCCCTGTCACTCTAACTCTAACCAAGATGCTATAATGAATATGACACACTCACATTGCACAAATACCAGGCCCTGTTTTGATATCAAAGATACATCTGTATAGATGTGTCAATTAAGTGAAGCACACCTTCTTTGCTTCAACTTTGTGTTGAACACAAAATAATGCACACATTATTATCACTGTGTATAATTTGCAAACAGATGTCCATTTGTGCACTGTGTGCCTCTGCAGTACCAGGGGTTTGTCTAAGGAGGGCATCCTACATATATATTTGCTATGATTGTATTGGAACAATCCCAAACAGGGTCTCTGTATTTGTGAAAATTACTTAAGGACACCAAATCCTTTGCCTGGTCCATGGTGGTATAATATGTTGCACAGGAGTCTATGGCAACAGGTAGGTGTATGACTTACCACTGATTTTGTCCACAACGGACTGTGTAATAAAGGTGATTGAGGAGGTAGAGCAGAGGTAGGATGTGTATGATGGGCTCCATGATGCTAGACGATGAGTAGAGGTGAGTTTTGGCCTTATATCCCTCCCTTTCCGCTCTCTCATACTTGGTGGTTGGACCACCATGGCCATGCTGGCTGTAAAGCAACTTGTAATTGAGTAAGTGCTTTTGCGGGTTTGTCAAGTCTCCCACAGCCTCACAGGCCCGCTCTGCAGCTGGCGTGCTCGGAGTTGGATGGCAGTGTCAGTGGTTCAGCAGAGGTATTTGGACAGCCAATCCGCCCAACACGTAATACAACGTTCAGACTGCCATGCTCAACGCAGTCAAACCGGCAGTATGGCTCAGCGGCTTAGTGCTAAAAGTATCAGTCTAGATTCCACCTCATGCCTCCTTCATCCACTACCAGACACACCCTGCCCTATTACTTCACTTTTACAGTTTCTACTTTATTACAATAATACACAGACATTAAAATTAATACCAGATTTTTAATTGACTTTGCTACCCAAAACCCTTATTTCTCTCACACCCTGTACCTAAAGGTGTGTGTTTCACCCCTTGGCAAATTTTAACTTAAAAAATTAAAATGTTTTGCTATATTCTTAAAAAAATACAAATTAATACTCAGACGGTAAAAACAATACCTGAGTATTAATGCACTTTGCCACTCAAAACCCCTATTTACCCCTCATGAAATGCCTAAAGGTCTGTTTACAACCTTTGGAAAAATGTAAAATGTTTTAAAAAATTGTTTTATATTATTCTAAAATTATTATAAATGAACACAGTTTTTTAAATAGGGGTTTTGGGTGTACCTGAGCATTAATACACTTTCCCAACCAAAAGCCCTATTTTCCTCACATCCCAAGCCTAAAAGTGTGTGTTACACCCTTTGGCAGATGTTTAAATGTTTAAAAAAATTAGTATTATTTCACTTAAAAATCTTTATAAATTAATACACAGGTATTTAAAATAATAACTATGTATCAATACACTTCCGTACTGAACATTCCTATTTCCCTCACATCCTGTGTGTGTTACACCCTTTGGCAGTTTTTTAAATATTTAAAAAAGTTAGTATTATTTAATTTTAAATGTATTAAATATTAATACTGATGTATTAAAACTAATAGCTGACTAATAGTAAACTTTCCTACCCAATACCTCTATTTCCCTCATACCCCATGCCTAAATGTGGGTGTTACACCCTTAAGAAAATTCTCAAATGTTTTAACAGAAATAAAAATTATTTTACCGTAATCTAAAATTTTAATAACTTATTAATCAGGTATTTACAAAAATACCTTAGTAGTAATACACTTCCCCACCTAAACCTCTATTCCTCTCACATCCTATACCTAAAGTTGTGTGTTACACTCTAAGGGATTTTTTAGACATTAAAATAATTGTATCACAACATTTAACCAATATTATAAATTAGTACTCAATTATTAAAATAAATTACTCATTAATAATACACAATCCTCTCCATTAATTCTATACCCCTCGCATCCCATGCCTAAGAGTATGTGAAGCACCCTTATTAATAATCAAAAAATATTGGCATTTATAAGCATATATTTGAATATTTTAGAAATTAATTATTAATTATAATGTATATTAAAAACAATACCATTTAAAAAAAATAACACAAACAAATATTCACCAAAATACTTACCCAATAATGTAAATGCTTGGTAATAGTTTGTGTGGTAATTACAAAATGGTGTGGGTGGCAATGGCAACCATGGAAAAGGTAGCTGCATTGTAATGGCTTTCTAGTAAAGGACATTTCTTGGGAATGCATGTCCTGTTTGGAGGCGGTCCGAACACTGTAGCCTCATCGGAATAGGTTGGTCTGACTACCTGATTACGATGCATGCCTATTGTACTCAGACCTACTGCTGAAAAGCCTCCAACTCCAACGGCTCTTCTCAGACAAAAACAACATGCATAGGGCAGTACAAGGATCTCTGTCTGAATTACTATGTGTGTCTCCAATGACCTAACCATGGAGGTTTCCTGCCTCTAGTCATCAGAAAAGATATTCAGGGTGAATACTCTTCCAAATCAGCTTCTCCTCAACAGCCTCCTGGATGGATCAATTTCTCCAGGTCCTCTCTACACCAAGGCAGCTGAACTATTGTCACTTCTGCTGCGCTGTCTAGCATTGTCTGGGAACACTCTCCGTTTTTCAGCTGTGTCCTCAGTATCCTCGGCATGTTTGATTATTTTAATACTGGCTACCTTCTTTCTTGGAAATTGTAATTTTTTACTTTGTGCAGGTTCCTTGTTTTTGGACTTGACGTGCTCTTCCCTGTGTTCTGACCGTCCTCTTCTTTCCGATTTCTGCGAGGAAGTCTGAAAAGATCGAGAAGGATGTGTATCAATATCTTGATATCTATCAGGTTTTTTCAAATTATCCCTATTTCTAAGTTGTATCTTTTCTCAGAAGGCTCCCTCTGGGGAGACTTGTGTCCTTGGTCCGGAGATCTTTCTCTCCGCCGAGGAGACCTTCCTCTGGACTGGAATCTTTTTTCTTTGGGAGTGGATTGTTTATTTCCATCCCAGCTCTTTTTTGGAGTGTTTAGATTATTTTTAATAAATATCTTTTCAGGATTTTCAGTTAGTTGGGGTTTTACAGGTTTCCTGCCCAAACTATCTCTACCTAGTTCTTCATAGGATTTTTCTATCATTCTGGCAAGTTCAATTGGTTGGTCTGCTATATCTGTTTCGTTCAATTTCTGGCGGATAGCCACAGATGCTGCTTCTCCTTTTATGTTGGCTAATAATATAGCCGAGACCTGCTTGAAGTCTTTCAGTAATTTCATACCCAGAGTTAAAGCAGGTTCTGGACCGTATTCATTTTGAATCTGTCTTAGCACATCTGGTATTACCGCCATGGACGGAACACCACGTGTTTTTGTGTAAATGGATGCAAAGACTGTGCCCCAAGTGTCACAATCCTCCGCATGTGGTGCGATCCCCATTGGAAGGCAGATAGTCAGAATTCTGTGTTTCTCACTAGGGGTAGTATCCGGAAATACTGCCTCTATTTGAGTTATCTTTTGTGCTATCCAGAATGGAATTTGTTCCAGTTTTACGGGTGTTTTACCAAGACATGATTGCATGTTCTGTGGTGTAATTTTGTTTGTGTTTCCCTGATGAGGGGTCAGCTGTGGAATGTTAATAGCTGGTTGGACTGTTGAAGTCCGCATTACATATTGGACTAATTGTCTATGTATTTTAATTAGTACTTAGCTGGGCTAAAAGTTCCCGATCTGACATTTTTTCGATGTCTGGATGTGGTGTGTAGCTGGCTAGAACCGGCCACGTTGCTCCTGGTCTACCTAGTGGACCGAGCTTGGTGATGTGATTATTATGTTTTAGGGTGCCTTTAAATCAGAGCAGGTGCTCTTGGTATTTTAATGGGATTTCAACCTCCTCGAAAGGAGTGTATTCATCTGGAGGTTCCTCTATTTTGTAATAGTGGAATTCGTGTGTTACAGCGTTTGCTGCTGGAAAGTTTATCCATGAATAGAATACCTCTGTCTGCCGATATTCATGGGCCTCTACCACGAATATGACTGTACCACCTCGTGATGTCAGTCCGTTTTCTATAAGTTTTATAGTTTTTCTTACATTAACCGGAATGAGTATTGCATCCGGGTCATTCTGTTGGAGAGTTGTGTCATCTGCTATGAGGTGAGCTGCTATTCTAGCTCTCTCCGCTTCATCGTCACTTTCCACCATTTTACTGACAGAAAGTTTTTTGTTGCAGATCAAGTTTCAAGGAAACAAAGATTAGGTGCACAATATTTTGGAACACTGTATCCTTCAACGTTGACTAAACTAAAAACTATACATAGGAATCTCTTCCTAATAAGTTCCGGCGGATTTTAACCTTTTACCCACTCCAGACGTCTTTTGGAGTATTTACGGGAAAAAGGGTCTGTGTGAAAAAGCACGACTGAGTTACTCTAACGTCTTGCGTTAGATTTATCGCCTTACCAAATGTTGGACGCCATGTAGTGTAGTTCCTGTATTCTCAATAGGCTCTGCGCATTGGAATAATTTATTCAGCAGTGTAGACGTAGGACTGAGGTCGACTAGGTCTCTACTGACTATATTAGACTTAAGGTTTGCCAGCTAGCTCAGAGGTCACTTGAAACTTTCTCAAATAAAGGAGGAGGAGTTTAACCTCCCTGGATAGACAAGAAGGGATTAGCTTCTGACAACCATATAACATGACAACTTTGCTCCCTCAGAATAAGAGTGTATCTCTAGAGCCGTGTGAAAACAATAGACAGCTATTTCACTCAGTCAATCGTGCGTACTTAGTTTCACCAGAGTGCAGAGAAAAGAGATGGGCGTTTTCAATAAAAAGGTGTAATTTATTGAGCAGTCTTCTTTCTCATGCAAGAGAAATGAATTGCCATAATTGCAATACTTAATGTAAAGTAAAGTGCGTACAGTAAACAGAGTATTACGAAATAATACTGTAGAAGCATTGATATCGTTTCTTAGCCATAAGATACTTTAAAATGGATAAAATATATACATACATGTATACATTGACTAACGTACTCAACTGGTGCTTCTAAATACGCCTACCCCGGTGTACCTGACCTAAGCCTAATACGTGGGAAGGAGTAAGTAAGTAGCAGTTTAAGTTAAGTTGGTTTTGCCAAGAATCTGACTCAAGAATTCTCTTTAAGGGTTTAGTCAGCTCCGTACCTTGGTAATAGAATGTGGGAGGTCTGGTATCTCTTTCCTCAGGACTCGATATTCCAGCAACCCGCAAGGGTAGGCTGGAAACGCCGGAGCTGGATTTTCTCGGCTGGATAAAAAAACAGCGTCTTTCTCAGCGTGTCAAAGAGGAGGGGCGGCTTCCGTGGGCTCTCGCATCAGCTGGGCTCTCGGGCAAGTAGATGGCCGCTCTGCTCCAAAACCACCACTGTGTGTTTGCTTAAGGCAACGTTGGTATATTTATACCTGAAAGGTGCCGGGTTTGACGTAAGGTTGGACATAAGACGTCAATAAAGATGTCACTAAGAACTGGCCGTTCTTACAGTGCTTCGCAGGAGTTCTAAGACGAAATCAAAACAAAAGCAAATGGGGATTTCCCAGGTTGCTGGAGGTTTGGTTTGTTTAGAGAACTTGTTGTGCTTTCTAGGAGTCCGGGGAAGTAGCCCTGCTTAATGTGACCACATGGGCTACAACTGAATATGGATATGATTCCTATGCCATTATAGGGATATTATTGATTATAACCGTACAAGGGCATAAAATAGAAATATCGATATAGGTTCCTAGATAAAAACACAATTTCAATTTCAGTAAAGTAGGATCAGTGAAGGCAAACATATTTAGGGGTGACCCTGTACAGTCAGGTACAACATGAGGTTACTGGGTCAAAATCCTCCACCTCTGTGCATGTGGCTGAAAGAAACTCAGGCATCATGTTTGAACGATGAAGCATATGCAGAAATGTTGACAGAACTTCTTACAAGGGATTCATCCCCAGTTGAGATTGAAAGTTGAAAACTAACATAACTATGAAGTCAATAGTATTATAAGTAAGGCTCCCTGTTTTCCATTTTTATGGATTTTATAGATAGACACAGACAGATAACAATGTGTTTTCTGTGTGCATTTATTTTTAAAAGTGGATAAATACAGACAATTGTGCTTCTTTTAAGTAACTTTCCATGCTGTCTTTCGTGAATTGTAGCCCAACAGCCAGGGCCGGACTGGCCGTAGCGGTCACCCGGCAATCCTCCGGTGCGCTGCACGGGTGGGGGCCAGTTTTGGGCCCCTGGGGGCCGTTTTGTTCCCTGTAACAAAATCAGCAGAAAAACGGCACTGGCAAAGAGCTCGGCGAGCACTTTGCCAGGGCCGGTTTTGGTTCCCAGTCCGGCCTGCCAACAGCTGCACAGATGGGCACAATGGAAAATAAAAAAACAGAATGAAATTGATTTAAATAATGTTATATGTCAACATAGGTTTGTGGTATAATGCTAATATTTAGTGGATGTATTCTTGCAAAATATTTGGCAGCTTAAATAGCTAAATCACAAACAGACATCAAAGTGTGAGTGTGTTTCTCTCAGTTAAATAAATATGAAAATGTACAGTTTTAAAACGTCATTTACACACAAAATACAAAATAAATATGGTTAAATACAGATAAAATGGCCCAAAAAAAATATGGAGAAATACAGCTGGAAATGTTCAAAAAAATAAACACCATAAAACCATGAGCCCTAATTATAAGGCAGTAGAGGATTAATTTTGGCCCCTTGTGCTGACAAGTAAAAGCTGAGAGGAGCAAAGGGCCTCATACAATGTCGGTCAAACCGACCACCATACCCGTGGTCCGACTTTGACCGCTGAGGCTGTGAAGTTTTCCCACCATATTTTGTTGCAGCTAGGCCGGACCGCCGACGGTTGCAGAGTGTTCTCTGCATGGGCCGTGGCAGTTGGAGTAGTCTCTGCACGTGCTGCGACGGTCAGAAAAGTTTGCTGATAGGTACTCTGAGGCCGTCAATGTTGTGGTATCACCTCTGAGCAAATATGAGTAAACCTCTGTCTTGCCGTACCCTTTTCGGCAGAAGAACGCCATGCTGCGACTGCCGCAAAACATCACAACAGTGCTCATTGGATGCAGAAAAAATCTACAAAGCTGATGGTTATTGCCAAAGTGGACCCACCTACAAATCATACTATTAAACACACCCTATCACAAACCATGATCCTTTGCCACTACACTGCAACACAGCAAGATAGACGATATTGTGGGTGAGAGAAGGCACCCCTTTTCACAAAATCCCATCACCACACACCATCCACACATGTTCTTCTCACTACTTTCATCATCATTCCCTGGTGTAAAGCCATTTTTCGTTTTCTCCACTGTCACTCATTGTATTTAGTACACATGTCACCTGCAAAAAATCATGTTTCTCTGACACCGAGTTCTCCATGATGGTGGAGGAAATCATTAGAGTAGAGCCACGATTGTTTTGAGCCCAAACTCCTCTTAGTAGAAAGAATTAAAAGCGGGACAGGATAGTCAACATGGTAAATCTGCAGGTTCCACCCTGCGCATGAAGGAGGATATCAGGAAGAGGTGGCACGACCTAAGGATGATGGTGAAGAGCCTTGCCTGAGGTACCCTCTGGTGGCCCAAAAGACTGGTGGTGATCCTCCCGTCCCACCATTAAAATGCTTACTCTGGAAGGAGAAGGTGTAGGTAATCCTGCATTCTAAGGGCTTGACTGAAATACCTGGGGGAATGGAGCATGGTAAGTAACAACTTATCAACTGTCACAACATATCAAAGTTCCATTTGTACACATCTCGGCTCCTGCTATAGTGTTTCCCATCCACATTTCTGATCTGCAGTAGCCAAAAGTATCAGAGTTGTATGATTGTCAATTATAATCAGTTGCCCTGCTCGTAAGATGACAAACAAGTGTTTGCAATTCAAAATTTAAATGACTACATCTACCATGAGGCCCTGTTGCTTAAACACTTAACAAGAGGCACCAGTGTTGTTTCTCCACACTGATATGGCTGCCATGTCACAACTGAGGTTCACCTCACATGGAGTTAGCCATTCGTCAAGTGTGGCGTAGGAAAGATTGGAATGAATACATCTATCATTTCGCCCTTTTGCTTGAACATTTAACACCTTGGCTGCTAAGGCAATTCCCGCTGGGTGCTGAAATATACTGATCCCCATGCTGCATGACGAGCTCAGCTCGTCATCAGCACACGACCAGTGTACTGCATGACGAGCTGAGCTCGTCATCAGCATCGAAGGGGTTAATGAGAGGCACCTGTGTTGTTTGTCCACACTCACTTGTAAGCCATGTCACATCAGAGGTTTGCTTCATGTGCAGTTAGCCATTGGTCAAGTGTGGGGTAGGAGAGATTGAAATGACCACATCTACTATGAGGCCCTGTTGCTTGAACACTTCCCAAGAGGCACATACTCATGTGTCAGCCATGTGACAACTGAGGTTCACCTCACATGCTGTAAGCCATTGGTCAAGTGTGGGGTAGGAGAGATTGAAATTACTAGATCTACCATGAGGTCCTGTTTCTTGAACTCTTAACAAGAGGTACCAGTATGGGTTGTCCATACTCCCTTGTCAGCCGTGTCACAACTGAGATTCACCTCACATACAGATACCCATTGGTCAAGTGTGGGGTTCCAGAGTTTGAAATGACTACATCTACCATGAGACCCTGTTGCTTAAACACTGAACAAGAGGCACCAGTGTTGTTTGTCTATACTCACTTGTCAGCCATGTGACTACTGAGGTTCACCTCACATGCAGTTAGCTATTGGTCAAGTGTGGGGTAGAAGAATTAAAATGACTGCATCTTCCATGAGGCCCTTTTACTTAAACACTTAATAAGAGGTACCAGTGTTGTTTGTCCATACACACTTGTAAGCCATGTGACTACTGATTCCCAGGACATATGAACTAATCACTCTACTCACAAAGTTCTGCTCAGACACATATCTAGCTACTCAGCCTGGATTTCCCCTGGACTCCATAACTGAAATGAATGAGGCCATGAGCGGCATCATACCAAGTGTGTACCTGAAATATCAGTAATGTATGAAGGTAACCCAGCTGATTTGAATTTGTTGGTGACCCCTTTGGCACACCACACATGATTTCGAATGCTAAATAGACTACCAATTTGTGTGTATGCCTGTATTGCACACAACTAAGACTTGGAATGTACAAATACACATGTAACCTCTACACTGTGTTGGGTTTAAAGTATTGAGAGATGGCATGTCCATCCCTCATTTCCAAATGAAATATATCAGCACAGCAAATGATCAGACCAATACCACTTCATGTAATGAATGTCTCCAAATGTCTTCAAAATGTGTCAAACACAATGGGGAAAGTTCACAATGTTAACCTCCACCCCTTTTGTTCCTCCCAGGCCTGAGCTCACTGTCTTTTCTAAATGATGTGTGGATGTAGATACCACACTTACAACAATAACAATGCACTCTGTACCTGTACAAGTCGATTGGGCACAGCATCTGGCCAGAGTCAGAACACCACCCAGACACCACCTCCATCCCTGGATCAAGCCTCCTGTGATGCAGAATCTCTTGGACCTATGGAAATGGAGGACCTACCTGGAGTATCTGGTCAGTCTGGGCAGACAGCATCAGTGAGTCTCACTGTGCCTACTACAACATCTCCCACCCCAGCTGCAGCATCTGTTATGATCCCTGTTCCAAAAACCGGTGGGCCAAGTATGGGCAGCAAAATCTCCTGCCACCCAATTCCACTTTCAGATGTGAGAATCAACAACACTCTCATTGAGGATGGAAGAGCAACCGGGAGGGCGCAGGCTGACCTAAGGGTACAAGCCCTAGGGGGCAGGGGTGGTGGGAGGGTAACTCTGAGTCCACAGAGTGGGCAAATGGTGCTACTGACACCCAGGCTACCACCCACTAAGTCTTGGGGAGCCTATGAGGACTCCCAAGGAGAGTTGGGCCAGGTACTTGAGGAACTCCAGGAGATGAAGCAGCTAAAGAGGTCCCTAGACCTGAGGCTGGACACCCACACTGAGAACATGGGCAAGCTTATTTGGGTGCTTAGGAACATTAACACCACACTCTATAGGGGTTTTTCCCCGTCACCTACTCCTTCCTATAGTCCAACTACAGCTGGCCCATCTACACACTATCCATTGAGATCTTCGGGAATTCCCTGTGACGGTTTCCCACAGAATGACAAACAATACTTCTGTTGGTTGTAACCTTAGCCAACACGGTAAGCCTCAATTTAGATTCTCCCTTGTCCCCAATCCATCCATAACCATGGCACTCAAAACTGTCCCTTTTCCTTCCAGCTCTCACCTCTGTGACGGTTCCCCGCTGAGTGAGACCCACCTTGTCCGTGTTTCTAAATCCGCTCATACGGTAAGCCTCACTCCATACCCTCCGGTTGCCCCCCATCTTACTCACCACGCTAGTACTAAACTCCCTTTTCCCCTCCCAGCTAATCTACATAGACGCTACCAACCGACCCGGGCTGAGTGCGGACTTCTGCCTCCCTCCTAGAAGGTAATTACCTTGGTTGCATACTAACCGGTTGGCTCTACTGCCATATTACCAACCACCCTCAATCCTGATACCGCCTTGACTTCTCTTCCAGAAGCACGGTCCTACTTTACCGCGGAGACGGCTACACTCCTTCTACACAGCGAACAGCAACGCAGTGCTTTCGCTTGTGCCCTCCAACGATAGCTCAATAGGTATGCCCATTACTGCTTCCCACTGGTCACATCTCATAAGCGTAACACAGCCCCATCCTTTTCCTCAATTCAGTGTAAACCCTGCACCAAAATGCACCCTCCATGTCACAATTTTATTAAAACCTTTTGATTCGAATGTCACTATTCACTATCCCAATGCACGTATGTAATGTCCTCACCTTAAGCATGGTATGTAAATCCACTATGCTATGCACAATTACAGAGGATACAGAAATTAATTCATGTTCTTGTCCCATGTCTTTTCCCTCCCCAATTTTTGCAGGCTTGCAACTCAGGCAATGTTATCTGTAGTCCTGATGATGATCCTTTATTTTGTGTAGGATAGAAACGCTGCCGACTGTTTATGTAGTGAAACACTAAGTTTCCATTGTGCTACACAACTGTGCTATGTACATGAGGTTAGCTAGGCTAATGTTTTATTTTTCATTAGCGGCTCTGTACTCAATTGCCTGTTATATCCTTCCCTTACAGTTTGGTCTTTGTCCCTTGTGTTGTATGTCCTGGAAACAGGATTGTATCCCACTGTATAATTGTTTGTTCTTATTTTTCGTATCAGCTATGCAAATATTTAAATCAGTGTCTGGCTGGATACCTTCTTCATTATAGAACAGATTTTTGTCTATAATCTATCAGTCTTTTTGTTTATTTTGTTTAATCAAGGATCCCTGCTACTTTATAAAACTGTTACCCTTGGTCCTTGACTACCTATAGGGTTCCCTTGTTCTTTTGAAATCGTCCTTCCACATCAGTGGCAGCTACATGAAGGTAGGGCCTGCCAGGGGAATAGACATCAGATGCCCCAGACTCTGCTGCAGCAGACCCCCCAATCGTAGGCCTGGGATGTCAAAGAAAATCTCTAGGAGGTACATTTGGCAAGGCACACACCACCTCCAAGAAGAATGTTTTACCTGATGTCTACCTTTGTGTGCCACATGTTCACTTTGTTGCCTATACGTATACATTTTTCCATTTATGACTGATTACGAAACGCCTGTATTGTATTTTTCTGCATATGGGTATTTTTTCACATTGTGCACTGGGATAAAATCACTTTTCACAAAATCATTAGCTCCTTCAGTATCATTTACATCTAGCAAGTTGAGAAGTTATCCCAATGCAAATTACCAAGTGCAAGTACAAGCTACTTGTATACGCATGGACATGTGGAATGTCAACAATGTGCTACTGAGTATAATAACCATGTCCCCCTAACACAGCTATACAAGTGTATAGTTTCAGGACATCTTTATTCCATCGTTCTATTCTTAGGCTGGCATAATGTCAAAATCCAGGCAGAATAATACATCACTGAAATGATCTGTGTCAGTGACCACAAATGTTATATGCAGACCTCAACAACATGGTCAGAGGGTATGCATCTGACAATGCCAATTAGGATGGGTAAATGACAATTGGTTCATGTCATCTGCTGGAGCTATATCTGCAATCTCACAAAAGGAATACCACATCATTGAAAACGATCAACAGAAACATGCCAGTAGAGACGTTTCTGACCACAGGTTCATTCCGGTCCAGTGTTGCTGCATCTGGTGGAATGTAACAAACAAATATCAGTGGTGTGCCACAAGCAGTGCGGCATACAATGATGAGACACATCAACAGATACATCCAGATCATATACATTGAGTACTTAGCCAGTCTGAAGTTAGACTAGCATGGTTTGGCCCAACAAAACACTATGTTGGAGCACAAGATGGCACACATATTACAAATGGTCCACCACACGACAGAGAACAAGTCCAATGGAATCATTACAACTTCCATCCTATCGCTGTGCAAGCAGGTTTGATACAGGAGTTGTACACCCAAATTCTGTGACAGACATGCCCAGGAACAATCCATGTCCACTTTATACTTTGAAGCAGTATCATATACCTACTGACGTCACAAGTCTGAAATGCCCACATGAATGTGACATGGTGAAGGTACCTAAAACAGACCAAAACAAAGAGATTAGCTAGGAGACCATGCATATGACACCAATCACAGTCAACTTCTGGAGTACACAGTACATGGTAAAATGTCACCTACACAAAGCAACACCAACAATGCGTGCATGTGTTAAGACCTTCTTCCACAAACAGCTGTGCATAGAGTTTGTCACAGCTGTAAATACCTATCATGTATCCATGAATGTCCCCCTCACAGCATCCCAACAACAGTCACTGTAACAGTCAGTCAGTCATTAAAACGTTATTTGGGTTGTTACAACCATGAAAGTATACACTATACATTTATAAAACTTTATAAAAACACAAAATATGAAAAATTTGTAAAATTGCAATTCAGTCTTTTCCATGAGGATAACCCGATAACTTTGTTATTAAACAGTATCCTCCTAGGATGTTAAAATCACATGGGTAAACATGGGAAAACATATGTGACCAGGCCTTCCAAGCACAATACATACATTAAAGTGCCATCTCGTTAACATACGCCTATACCTCTGTACTCTGGAGAAACCCCCTAACTCGGCTCATGTATTTCCCCAAAGCGCAGGCTATATCCAGATTTACCATCCCCACCAGGAGATCTGCAGCTTGCTTCCTATTCAAAATCCTGTAATTTTTTAATAACGGGCCTAAAATCTCCTTACGTATATCAAGGGTCATCCTGCAGTCTAATAAAATATGAGTAATATCACAGGTGGTACCTAACGTACATGTACAATTGCCATTACTATTTATCATGAAATTTTTAACCCTGGTATTTACATAACAGGGATTTATACCCATTCTCAGTTTTAAAACCTCTCTTCTTAAGTGGTGATTCGGCAGCCTATCCAAGTAAGGGTAGGAATGGTCTTCTGAAATCCATACTTGGATCATACGGGACACCGATATTTTTTGCCGGAGATACTCTTGATCGCATATGCGGGACACATCCGCTACCAATGACCGTAGTTCTTTTTTGCCTATATTGGTGTGTCCTAACTGGGTATCTAGTTCTATTCCTAGCTTCCCATAAGCTTCCTTTAATGAGAGTCTTGTTTCTTTAGCCCAAGATAACTCGCTGGAGGCAATTTCCTCTCTACACCCCTGTGATATTTTTTTAGGAGGCTCCCCTGTCTCCAGACGCTGCCAAAACCGTATTAGTGCCATCCTGGTTGTAATTGCCCAGGAAGTGACTCCCATCTCCAATCTTGCTGCTTGTACCATTGCTGATTTCGGCAACAAGAACAAGCTTTTCAGGATCATACCCTCCTCTTTATCCCAACCTTTTTTCCCACTGAGGAGGAGAACCTCTGATCATATAGGAATTGCACAGGGACCATTGCCAGGTAGGCCTTTATGGCCGGCCCATCTGACAAGTCTCCGTAGACGCTATTAAACCTTTTTAAGCCCTTTATAGATGCTGTTGCCCTCATTTTTAAAGCTTCCAGATGGGTGGTCCAATTCAAGTTACTTGTGAACCATACTCCCAAATATCTATATTCCGTTACCTTCTCAAGTAGTTCTGTACCTAAATACCAAGGGAAACTGGTCTTACTTTTGCCGAAACATAGGATTTTTGTCTTTTCCATATTTACTACCAGTTTTTTATTTAAGCAGTATTTATACAACATATCTAGTTTCCTCTGCAGGCCTATCTCCGTCTGGTCCATGATCACCAGGTCGTCTGCATAAACCAGACAGGATATATGGTTACCCCCTCGCTTTGGGATAGCCCCTTTAACCGCTTTTAGATTCGAAGGTAGGTCCGCTATAAACAGAGAAAACAGCAACGGGGCTAATACACACCCCTGCCTCAGGCCATTGCCAGATAATCCACCCTCCTCGTCCAGGACTACCTGGGCCCAGTTGTCTGTATGCAAGGCCTGGATAAGGGCTAACAGGTCTGCGTGTAACTTATAGCCTTTCAAGGTAGACCATAGCTGCTCCCTGCTTACAAGTTCGAATGCCACGCGGAAGTCTACAAAGCAGCAAAACAGGTTACCCCTTTGCTCTATAGACTTCCATGCTACCGCCCAGAGGGCAAAGCAATGATCCACTGTTGAGTGACCTTCTTTAAAACCCCCCTGTTCGGGAGGTACTATACCATTATCTTCGGCCCAATCTTTTAGCAAACCCAGAATAATTTTAGAGAAGACTTTTTACCCAATGTCCAAGAGATTTATCAGGCGATAGTTTTTAGGGGAGTTTACATCATCTTTTTTGTGTATGGCTTCTTTCACTCTTTCTAATAGCGGCCTTTACTTTACGGCAATCTGCATCAAACCATGGTTTACTAGTTGCATGTAGTGGAAGTTTCCTTACCAAGGTATGCTTCCCCCGTTTAATGTTTATTCTGAGGCATTCTACGAGTTGTCTTATCATATCGTCATCCTTCTGAAATCCATACTTGGATCATATGGGACACCAATATTTTTTGCCGGAGATACTCTTGATCGCATATGCGGGACACATCCGCTCCCAATGACCGTAGTTCTTTTTTGCCTATATTCGTGTGTCCTAACTGGGTATCTAGTTCTATTCCTAGCTTCCCATAAGCTTCCTTTAATGAGAGTCTTGTTTCTTTAGCCCAAGATAACTCGCTGGAGGCAATTTCCTCTCTACACCCCTGTGATATTTTTCTAGGAGGCTCCCCCATCTCCAGACGCTGCCAAAACCGTATCAGTGCCATCCTGGTTGTAATTGCCCAGGAAGTGACTCCCATCTGCAATCTTGCTGATTTCAGCAACAAGAACAAGCTTTTCAGGATCATACCCTCCTCTTTATCCCAACCTATTTTCCCACTGAGGAGGTACTATACCATTATCTTCGGCCCAATCTTTTAGCTAACCCAGAATAATTTTAGAGAAGACTTTTTCCCCTATGTCCAAGAGATTTATCAGGCGATAGTTTTTAGGGGAGTTTACATCACCTTTTTTGTGTATGGGTCTAAAAATGGCCCCTTTCCAGCTATCTGGTAACGTTCCTGTTTTTAGTATTCTTAAGAACGTCTTTGCAAACAAATCCGCCCACTAATCTATATTTGTTTTTATGATAATGGCGTGTAGATTGTCTGGGCCAGCAGCTAGTGTTAAGTTTAAGTTGGCTATCACGATTGTATTATGACCTTGGGAGAACTGCTCCATTACTTCATCCCTCACTCCTGGCCAACTAGATGGTACTATTGCCTCCCTCCTTGGCCAATTGCCGCAAATCTCCTCAAGGTAGATTACCCACTTATCCTCTGGGACAGAACATTGTATGGACCCTGCTGTTTTCCCCGTACATTCCTGTATCAGTTTCCCGAAGCCTGTGACATTCTTTTCTTCGATTGTCGCTAGTAGGTTCTTCCAGCAGTTTTCTTTAAAAGATTTTTTTTGTCTCTAATTGATGCCTTATATTTTATCCTTAATTTCTTAAGGGCTAGAAATTCTATTTAATTATAACTATGCCTAAGGCTTCTTTCACTCTTTCTAATAGCGGCCTTTGCTTTACGGCAATCTGCATCAAACCATGGGTTACTAGTTGCATGTAGTGGAAGTTTCCTTACCAAGGTATGCTTCCCCCATTTAATGTTTATTCTGAGGCATTCTACGAGTTGTCTTATCATATCCTCATACCAGGGTATCTCATCTCCCTTTACTATGTTTCCTAAGTCAGCTACTATCTGAAGGTCCTTCAGTTTATTTAGATGTTCTTCACTTATCCGTGTTGTAAGTCGCTTGGGATATTCAACCTCTACATGCAACACCTTCTGTCTTGGCGCGACCTTATTTACATACATTTCTATCAATAGTGGGAAATGATCGCTGCCCTCTACTTGAAGTATTTTGAAATGTTGAATTGAGGGGAAACACCAGGCTTGAATAAATACATAGTCTATCGGGCACAATTGCTGTCCTATTTTAAATGTGCGCTTGGCGGGCCGATCTGTTTCTTTCCTACCATTCACACAAACTGGACCCATGGCCCCCAGCAGCCGTCTAAGCTCCACATCCTGATTTGAGAGCTCGGTGCTGATAAACATTGCAGACTCTATGTTATACGCTTTTAGTATGTCGCTATTCCAGGCATCCAGTCAAATTAAGCAAATCTCACAACATACTTAAACTCATGAGAAAAATTGTTGATGAGTTTTTGACGCATGTCAACTACTTCCAATTCACCACTATCATCATAGTTTGGCTTTTCAGGTTCCTCACTGGTGGCTCTTGCTGGTCTCCATCCTCTGCAATGAGAGGGATGTTCTATTGCAGTACAAGGTTGTGAAGCATGCAGCAGGCTGCGATGATCTGACACACCTTCCTGGGTGAGTAGAGGAGGGCTTCCCTAGTCCTGTCCAGACATCATACGCACCAACAAGCCAGGCACTCTCCAGTAGTAGTTATGACATCAGCTGAGGTATGTTGCTGTTCTGCAATATGAAGGAGTCAAGGGCAGATCCAGGGAATCTAGCACAGACATATGAGATATACAAATCTGGTAAACAGACCACTTGCATGAATGGAATTACTTCCTGTTCCTATAAACCTGTTCTCTGGTTTGAGGTGGTACTAAGGCAGTATGTGCTTCAACAACATGTGTTATGCAATAAAATTCATTAAATTCACCCTTCACAGTGGCTAAATCTTCACATCTGGGAAACTAGATGTAGCTGTTCATCGCTTACAGCACATCATATAGTATGCCACTGTGACATTTCACCAGATAAAGCCACAGTGTACTGAAAGGAAGTGAGTCTCACCATTGGTGGCAGAGATGTGGGATAGATTCTTAGAGGACGTGAATTGGGCTCCAACTGGTCACATACATATTGTCTATTAAGACAAAACTTCCTGATGATGTCTCTTTCTTCTATTGTGTTACTTTTTGGAAATGGGCGGTAGATGTTTTCTCTTTTTATTTTCTCAAAGTTTTACATGGCTCGAATTTGACCTGAAACCAGGTATCAGATCGCTTTACATGAGGACTAGTTGTGTTACATGAGGACATATTCATTTTGTTAGGCACAGGGAAATTGAGTGATTTGCCCAGAATCACAGGATATTAAGCCTTGTTGGCGAGATTCGAATCAGGTTCCCGAGATTTGAAGTTGACCGCCCTAACTGTTAGGCTACATCCTCTCCCCTAAGATAGGAGGATGTCATCTCCTCCCTCTGCCAGTGTACCAATATGTGGAGTATAGACACAAATGGATATTGGTCACAGTGTTGACACTAGCATATACCAAGACACAGACAAAAGTCATGTGACCAAACATAAAACAAACAGCAACTTACATGCATGCATATGTTAGCAGTATGCAGCAATTCACATCATGATTGTATAATATACAATTGCATTCAACATTTTGGATGAGGAAAGCGGAGGAAATGCCGGACAATGATCGGGAGGAGATATTTCCACCATTGACTACTGTTGTAGGAGAGGCAATTTCAGGTGAGAGACTGTAAAGAAAGACATTGAGTTTCCTGATAAATTCGAGAATTGCCTGCCTCATTTGGATTGATTACCACTAGTGCAAGTTTTACCTAACATCCACAATCTGGACTCCAGACGTGTCTGAAACAGCACTGTGCACCTCATGCAAACTGTTGTGAAGTCCGCATTGAGCACATTACTATCATCAGTGCCAGTGAACAGTGTAATGCAGTAATTGTGTGTTAATGCACAGTAAATCACAATACTGATGTTTTAGGATTGTTATAGGCGGAAGACTAGTGTCATACATCAGGTGACATGTTCCAACATATTTTTTGTGGTGGAGACGCACTTAGAAGATCTTTTGTTAATGTGGTTTTAAGCACAAACACAGCAGATGCCTGATCTCACTAATGGGACATACACAATTGCCCACCGCCGGCGGCAGTCAACCACGTGGTAGGTGGCTTCATTCAATGCAGCCAGAGCCATAAGCTAAGGTTGGATAATGTGACCATCGTGGTCAAGCATCTGTGTCTATCTACACAGAAGAACACCTATGTGGTCTATGACTATGTTGTAGTGTGAAAATCAACTTACTTGTGTCCAGACACTGCTGCTTACACCACCTCCTCAATGGCAGCTGCTGTAGTGTTTGTCATATCTAGGAGCAGTCATGGCATGCTGTACAGGGAGCAGGTTCACTGCCTTAGCTCCAGAGGAGCTGGAGACCCTGGTAAAAAAGTTCCTTCCCTTGAATTGCCAGCTCTGTGACTCACCTGAGGAGCAGGTGAGTACTGCTAATGCAGTCTGTACTCTGCAAAAATTATCATATCCATTCCCATATTCCACAATGTGCCTTTGAGTCCCAGACTGACATCAGAGTTATGTATGGCAGATAGTGTGGCCTCTGTATAGGACAATCATGTCATGGTTCATGTGGCACTGTACTTTGTGGACTTCACATCACCATATGGATGCGTTATCAGTCCTATATCCTACACCAGTTGCATGCACATATCTATGCAGGTATACATGTTATGTTGCCTATGATGAATTTGCTATTCATTTCATGGCAGATGAGCAAACAAATGTATTGGTCTGCCACAGTAAATTGTCAATGTTTCCTGTAAGTAGGTTGTGAGGATGATGTGAGATGTGTACAGTTCCATATATCACTTAGCACACATGAGACGTCACCAAACTGTTGTCTGGGAGATACCAACACCTCACAGACCCCTTCAGAGTGACCCACAACTGTCATGTAGTTTATAGGATGGTCAGAAGATGTACTGAAAAATGTTGGAACAGTATGCTCAGGCTGCAGAGAGCAATTCCTGACAATGCACTGTGCTCAGTATGCTCCATGGCCCAGGCAGTAGCAGAGTTAATGTGGCTTTGGAACTGATGCATACAATACTCTCCCTGTAGACATCTAATCCTTATATGTGGCCTACATTAGTGTAACACGACCCTGAGTTGGCTTAAATGCACCTAGTATTACTACATTTCGTATGGTGCATGGTGAGACTCCAAGACTACTGTCCATAGACCCATATTGTCACTGTGTGTCATTGCCTTAGGACAGACCACTTACCCCACATGTCTGGGATTTTATTGTCATATGAGTGATGCTGGCATTGTAGAGAAACATTGCTCATGTGAAACATGTGCACTGCAGATTCTTGGTTACATCTGCAGTGCAATTCAGAAGTCTATAACTAGCTGTGTAAGGCAGTAGGTACAATGGTATGTTCATATCATCCCATATACAATGCCACATATGGCATAAAGTGTTTACTATGATGCCAGGACTTCCCACATAAACACATTCAGATATAGTATGATGTCCAACTGAGTAAATCACATGTCAACTGATCCACAGAGTGGGAGCTCTCACTGCAACACATGCCAGCCCTTTCATTAAGACCTACATCTTGGAATGTACTCAATGCAATTGTAGCAGTGATGTCTTGCACTGTATGAATCCAGTCATTTGTCCAGACTGTTCAGGTTTCTGTTCAGTGATGCACTAGTACTGTACCCTTCAGGAGGACACAATGGTGGGCTGTGTTACAAGATAATTAACTTCAGAGCACATGTGGTGTGGCCAAGGGCTACGTGATGTCTGTGGGCTGCTTTGCCTAGTCAGTATAGGCATGAACAGTGTTGAGGGTAGTCCTCAGATGACTTCAACAGTGTGTAGTAAGGTTTTTATAGTACGTGGTATGTGCGCATTACACATTACACACATGTAGTGTGTCCACTATTAATAGATGGTTATGTTAGCTGTCTACAATCTCTGTGTCACCCAGAAGATCATGGAAGAAAGTAATGAGGAGAGAGTAAAATAGGGATCAGGCTCCCTCTCTATTATCGCATATCCCTTATGTACTCTGGCTGGCAGTATATCATACCCCTGGGCCTTGCTCCCACAACAAGTGATTGATTTTTTCCAGCTCTTCTCCCACATCAGGTATTTCTAAGTAATTTTATGAATTATCCTGGCAGACTCTTCCCTTTCTTCCTACCCTCCTTGCCTGATCCCTATCATACTCTCTCCTTGTTACTTCCTTTTTGTACAGCATGAACACAACAGTAACCTGGTCCTGAAGACCCACCTCTCCTAACTGCACCTTAGTTCATGTCCCCTGCATTGCCCCCACCACAGCCGAGACATGGTTCTTGCACAGTACCCCAGTTCAACTGCCCACACAATACCTCACACCCTATTGACACCTCAACTAGGTAAGACCACCATAGGCGAAGTCTCTACTTGTTTGACTCATGCTTCAAATGTGGATGTTATGCTACTTACCTGAACCTGATTATCTGGCATGGTCGGATTGTTAAATTGTTAAATGCAAATAAAATGACTTATTAAAAAAGACCAAGACAATAAGGCTAGCTAACTCAGATTGTCTGGATTAGAAAGAAAGTGGAATTATATAGGTGGAGGACATCAATGAGGAGAACAGTGAGTGACATTGTATTGCAAAAACATCAAATATGTCAAGTGGGAAAATGGAAAAGCTATTCATGATATCCGATTTCTAAGTACAAATTTTAAGGGAATCAAACAATTCAAATATCTATGTATGTAAAACAATAATAAACTGACATGTGTTGAGTAATCAAGGAGCATGTCTTTGTGAACACTAAAAAAGAATGAAATTATACAAACAGGTCTTAAAATGAAAAATTGACAGGCTGTTGGAATGCAAGAGGAAATATAATGAAACCTGCAAATAAAGAGCTTGCTCGGGAATTGAATAAATAAATTAGGATTTTGTTGTGTACTATTATGACTGGTGTTTCAATTGTCCCAGCTATTACTTACCTGAAAGTGCCCAAACCTTTGAGTTCCTGGAATGGTCTCATTCATTTCACTTTGCAAAGACGTGCTAACTGTGTTTCCCTGTAACTATACCCTTCTTCACCTCCCCATCTGCCACTGGGCCATCTGCTACATTTACCATGGCCCAGTGCCACCATCATCATTGGGCGTGAGGACTGCCGTAGTCATTATTAGGTCCTATGTTTCTATATCCTATCGTCTTCCATTTTGATTGCATTCCTGAATATTTGCATCACTTTCTTTGGCTCAGTATTTTTTGATCCAGGTTGAGCTCCCACTGGAGTTTTTATTTTCTCCCAGTCACCTTCAACAACCTCAACTTCTCCGAATACATGCCTTGCATCAAAATCTTTTTTGTCTTACGATTTTCTGACACTCCTTGATTCTCCATTCATCATTCACTGAGGCATTCACCCATCCCTTATTCCAATCCATCCATCCAGGTACCAACTTAGAGTTGGGGCTTCCTCCCTTTAAACAGTTCAAAAGGCGACATACCAGTTTTCATTTGAGTGAAAAGACAATCAATCAATTACTAAGGGATTTTTAAAATGCTCTACTCACCTGTGAGGGTCTCAAGGCGCTGTGGGTGGGTGTGGGCAGCTCCGTTATGGTCATTCGAAGAGCCAGGTCTTGAGGTCCTTCGTCAGAGGTAAAGGGGGAAAGGAGAGTCTATTCCAGGTCTTGGCTGTGAGGTAGGAGAAGGATCTTCTACCTGCTGGTCCTGTAGAAGTGTAGGACAGTGGCTAGGGAGAGGTTGGCTGAGCGGAGGCTTTTTTGGGGTATAGAAGGAGATCCAGTTGTTCAGGCATTGGGGTCCAATGTTGTGGAGAGCTCTATAGGCATGCGACAGCAGCTTGAAATGTATTCTTTTTTCAACAGGGAACCAGCGGAGGTCGTGGAGGTGTTGGGTGATGTGGTTGTGCCATGAGATATGGAAGTTAGTCTGGCTTGTGCATTCTGGGCGGTCTGGAGTTTTGCTGAGGTATCTTTTGTTGATTCTGGCATAGAGGGTGCTGCTGTAGTCTAGTCTGCTGGTGATGAGTGCAAAAGTGATGGTTTTCCTGGAGTTGGTGGGATCCACTTGAACGTCTTGCGTAGTTTGCGAAGGGTGTTGAAGCATGCATAGGAGACGGCGTTGATCTGGAGCTTCATGGTGAGTGATGAATCCAGTATGATGCCGAGGTAGCGTGCATGGTCCAATAGGTTGGGTGGGTTTCTGAGGACTGGGGCAAACCAAGTGTCGTCCCATGCAGATGGGGTGGAGACGAGGATGCAGACTTCTGTTTTCTCTGCGTTTCCGTTAGCTGTAATTGTAATTGTAATTCCTTCTTCCTGTCTACCCCACAGGTCTTAGCCAACTGTTCTCCATCCTTAAGTATCCTGTTAAACACTACCAACATTCCTTTAGTTTTCAAATGGCACAAAGCTGATTTCTTATGCACCACCCCATATGCTGACAGAACATCTTCAACTTCTCTGGAGCAAAACTATACTCCATTATCAGTGGACACATTTTCAGGTACACACTCTCTCCTGAAAAGACATTCCAAAAATTGAACAATCACGTTTGAGCTGATATCTCACACACATACAACTTCAGGACTCCTGGAAAATAAATCCACTATTGCAAATATATAAGGCCTCCCCTCTTCCCTCTTAAAGGACCCACTAGATACACAGTTATCTCCTGCCACTGACGTCCCTGTCATTCTCTATAAATCATTGGTCTATACCTTGTTTTATGTACTTTGTCACTTTCCCAGCATTTTATACATTCCCTGATTTTCCTTTCAACCTAAAAGTCCAAACCAGGCCACCAAAAAGCAGATCTAACTCTCTCTTTCATTTTGCTCACCCTAAAATGGCTTTCATGAGCTATGTTGATATTCTACCAGGATCACTGATACAACATCGACTCCTATAACATCGAAGTACAGAAATATTGAGTCAACAATATCATATACAAAAATATCGACACCCAGTCAACAGAGCAGAAATAGCACAAACATCAATAAAAAAAAATAGTTAAAAATATTTTCAATGACAAAAATATCGCCAACAAAATTATCCATAATATTGAACTAAAATATAACACAATAAAAATAGCGATAATACTAATATCGACAACACAAATATCGATACAATTAACCTTGGGCAGTGAACTCTGCTCCACTTCTAGTACTCTTCATTAGGCGGAGGTCTTAAAAACTCCGTTTCGCACAGTGGAGCAGAGTTTTTTGCCTCGCTCGTGTTCACCAACATCAAGTTAGTGAGCAGGAAAAATCTACCTCCCGGCGAGATTTTTCCTCTCTCGTGATCACCAACATCAAGTTGGCGAGCGTGAGCATGCAAAATAAACCTCCCGGCGAGATTTCTCAGCGTGGGTGGTCAGGTTTCTCAGATCAATAAGCTTTATTCGGTTGAAATAAAGCAACCATAAAAGCACAGTACAGTTATTAAAATACATTCATATCTATACATAAAAAAGGAGATGCCATGCCAAAGAGTAAATAAGTACATACATACAATAAGTTTACAAGAGTATAACAAGCAGTTTTTAGATTATCCGAAAAAAGTGCAAAGTGTGAAGTAGTGTGGCTCACTGGTTAGAGGCGGCAGACCCGAGAGCAGAGGACGGCCTGGGACCAGGGTTCGATTCCCGGCGCGGCAGGTTTCTGGACCAGGGTCAGCGGACTCGATAATTCTCTCGCCTCGGTGCCCACTCTGATCAGCGATCACACTCGGCAACTCTGGGCATTAGCTTGCCTCATCTTCACTAACGGCCCCACCAGACCGCCGGGGATGCCTGGTCTCACCCGGGAGATACCCATTAAGGGACCATCTCTCAGGGAAGCCAGGAAGGGTTTCGCAGCGGTCGAAGTGCCTTGGGACCCTACGGGTAAGTAGTGCGCTATATAAATGCCAATACATTTACATTTAACAAGGAATTTCATTCATATAAAAAAAGGGGGATACAACCCTCACTCAATCAGGATGTAACCGGTCTAGACGTAGCATCTTTCCCCCACTTAGTGCCGCCTCCTCTGCAATTCTAAGCAGCCCCAGGCTTCAGAGTTTTATTATCAGACCTTTCAAGGATCGAATTATCAGATCAATACGAAAAGTGATTCCAAGTGGGTAGCTTGTAGTTGCTGAGTGTATTGTTGCCCCTACAGCGATTATTTTCCTGTCTTAAATCTTACATGGGGCATATATGCGGCTCTGGGGTAAAAATCTCTCCGTTCCCTTACAACTATTGGGCCGTCCCCCCCTTTGAGGCTGCCAGCCCAGTAGATAATGGACAACCCGAGGATCCCTAAAGTTTACAAGAATCAGATCTCCCGCTATATCTTTGGTTAGAGGACCCAACCATTTCACCCTTCTGACATTCAGTATTTTCCCGTCTATGTTTGGTGGAAGAGGCCTATTCTTTGTTAACCAGAAAGATACCTTGTTTGCCAGCTCGGTTTGTCCCTCGATTTTTTCATTGCTTAATTCAGGCATGCATACAAATGGAGCGGCCTCCGGCGGTAGGTCAATTTGATTAATTTTTCTTTGCCTATAACCATTTTTTGAGAGAGCCCCCACTAAGGGCGTTAAATCTTTGGATAACCCTACACCTTTATCAGAGTTCAATGGTATTACCATTTTTGGTGTAGTCTGCCGAGTATTAGATGGTAATGACTTTTTAGATTTATTAGGTGCAGATGACTGGGTTGAAGGAGTACTGCTTTGTGTCATAGTTATTGGTAGATCGGCAGTGGCTGTGGGTTCAGCTTTGTTAGCTCTTACCAGGCTTTCTAAAAGGATAGCGTTAGCCTTCGTTGTCTCTTTTATATAGGTAACTTTTTCCCCGATAACCATGATTTTTTTAACCAGAGGGGATATTAAAGATTTAACGATGTGTTCAATCAGGGTCAAAGGGTCAGTTGGTGTGGAAGGTAGGGGAGAATCAGAGGTAGAGCATGCCCTAAATGATTGCGGGGAAATAGTACAGACCGAAGGGGGACTTGCATGCCGCTTTCTTTTGGTGGGGGGTGTCTGAGGGTTTGTTATAAGAGTGCTATCTTTATCTGTAATTGGGGAGTGGTTTCCCTGGTGGGTTACTTGGGGGTTAGGTGGTTTGTTTAGACTAGGACTTATATTTAGCGGGGCGCCTGTTGATTCGTTTCCCTCTTGAAACAAGATGTAATTAGTTTTACAAAGCGCATTAAGTTCTTCCAATAAGGATAGCGATTGGCAGTAGTTAGTTGTTACTAAAGGGGATTGACGGCTGAAATTTAAGTTATCCAAACTCCCGTTTCCAAGCCCCCCGCGGGAGTTAGTATTATTTATGGCCCCTTTGCCAGCCATAATGTTGATTGCTTTTGTATATAGCAGCAATATAGTAACAACGACAAACACCAGTACTGGACCAGAGTACAATGTCATAAATCCAAATCTGTTAGGCGGAAAGGGTATCAAGGCAGTCACGGTTGTGAGTCAATATGATTTACCTCCTTTATCCAGTGGAAGGCAGGACAATAAAACAACTCGGTACCTTATCTTTCGTAGTAGCCAAGAGAAGTGGCCCGTCCCGGCCTCCTTGTGCCTCTGAAGGCCGTAGAGGGCCCGCCCTTTGCCCGGGCTTAGCCCAGGGCTACGTCCGGCGCGCGTCCCGCGTCGCGGGTATAGGTACTAAATTTATTCGCTAAAGGTAGGGGGGCGGGGACGCCGAGGGAAGAGGCAGCAGCTGGGAAACACCGAGCCTGCTGGACCTCGCAGTCCCTCGGCGTGTGGAGCAGTTCAAATCCTTTCACCCCAGGTCAGCCTGCAAAGTTCTGAGGGCGCTTGCAAAGCGCTAGAATCCCACGTCGTTCTCCCCTGTGGCAAGACACCATGAGCGGCTCCCGCGAAGCGGGGGCCGCAAAAAGTATTTGTAATGACCAGGTAGGGGGGCGGGGACGCCGAGGGAAGAGGCAGCAGCTGGGAAACACCGAGCCTGCTGGACCTCGCAGTCCCTCGGCGTGTGGAGCAGTTCAAATCCTTTCACCCCAGGTCAGCCTGCAAAGTTCTGAAGGCGCTTGCAAAGCGCTAGAATCCCACGTCGTTCTCCCCTGTGGCAAGACACCATGAGCGGCACCCGCAGAGCGGGGGCCGCGAAAAGTATTTGTAATGACCAGGTAGGGGGGCGGGGACGCCGAGGGAAGAGGCAGCAGCTGGGAAACACCGAGCCTGCTGGACCTCGCAGTCCCTCGGCGTGTGGAGCAGTTCAAATCCTTTCACCCCAGGTCAGCCTGCAAAGTTCTGAAGGCGCTTGCAAAGCGCTAGAATCCCACGTCGTTCTTCCCTGTGGCAAGACACCATGAGCGGCACCCGCGGAGCAGGGGCCGCGAAAAGTATTTGTAATGACCAGGTAGGGGCGCGGGGACGCCGAGGGAAGAGGCAGCAGCTGGGAAACACCGAGCCTGCTGGACCTCGCAGTCCCTCGGCGTGTGGAGCAGTTCAAATCCTTTCACCCCAGGTCAGCCTGCAAAGTTCTGAAGGCGCTTGCAAAGCGCTAGAATCCCACGTCGTTCTCCCCTGTGGCAAGACACCATGAGCGGCACCCGCGGAGCAGGGGCCGCGAAAAGTATTTGTAATGACCAGGTAGGGGGCGGGGACGCCGAGGGAAGAGGCAGCAGCTGGGAAACACCGAGCCTGCTGGACCTCGCAGTCCCTTGGCGTGTGGAGCAGTTCAAATCCTTTCACCCCAGGTCAGCCTGCAAAGTTCTGAAGGCGCTTGCAAAGCGCTAGAATCCCACGTCGTTCTCCCCTGTGGCAAGACACCATGAGCGGCTCCCGCAGAGCGGGGGCCGCGAAAAGTATTTGTAATGACCAGGTAGGGGGGCGGGGACGCAGAGGGAAGAGGCAGCAGCTGGGAAACACCGAGCCTGCTGGACCTCGCAGTCCCTCGGTGTGTGGAGCAGTTCAAAAATCCTTTCACCCCAGGTCAGCCTGCAAAGTTCTGAAGGCGCTTGCAAAGCGCTAGAATCCCACGTCGTTCTCCCCTGTGGCAAGACACCATGAGCGGTCAGGTTTCTCATTGCAAGTGGTCGAATATGCTCGCAACCGCTCGCATTCAGAAACTGCCCGTTCTCATTGAGAAAGCTGCTGCTCGAGTAAAAATCTATTTGAACAGAAAAATAAACTATTTTCAATAATATAATAAAATAACACATTACAAAAATTATAAACAAACACTACAAAAAATTACAAAATGAAAAAAATTATGTAAAACAAATACACTGAATATCAAAAAACAAAAATACAATGCAACATAAATAAACAAACAAATATATCTCTTATATAAAAAAATAACATTCATCTACGTATACGTTTTATAACAATAATAAAAAAACAAAATATAAACAAACATTAAATAAACATAATAAACATTTAACTAATTAAATGGTAACTGACAAAAAATTCAAAAAAGCTATCTTGACCAATAAATTTAAACTACACCAACATAAACCAATGGAAAACAATAACTAATTAAATAAACACTATAAAAGTAATCAATAATTAACACAAAATTTACTGCATAACAGACAAACACGGAAGAAGCATCAAACTTTGCAAGACAGAAAACGAAAAGAAAAAGAACTACACAGTCACCTATTCATAAAAACTGTCATTAAAGGTAAGAACAAAACTTTAGAGGCGATTTCGATGGTGGAGCAATTTTCCCCTGACTTATTACGATGGCGGGGTGAATTGTTCTGGTACCATGGCAGTCGGCAAGATCGCCCACCTCAGTTCTGCCACACGCAATCGTTCCAACTGCCTAGCGGACCGGCCTGCATGTTGAAATTGGTGGCGGTGCCTAGCATCCTTTCCATGGTAGTAAAACCACAATGGAAAGGCTGGTGGAGATTATCTTCAGGGGCGCGTTGCTTGCCATCCTTGTGTTAGGTGGTGGTGGTGGTGCACTGGGGGGTACCCATGGTACCCTCCTACATTTCTCTGCACTAAGTGGCAGGCACTGCATGGTGCCTTCCATGTAGTGCAGGGAAATACACAGCATGTCTGCTTAGCTTTGTGGTGGGTGCTGCAGCCAGCAGCACCTGCCTCAATGTGAAACGGGCTGGATCCGACCACCATTGTGGCAGTCGCATTGTAATCCATAGTGCAGGACCGCTGCCTTAAAGGTGGGCAGTCCTAGTCACCACTACGATGGCGAGAGGACTCAAGTCCACCCGCCATCGTAACCACCCCCTTTGTAACTACATAAATAAAACTAGCTTAAAAATTAAATACATTTACTAAAACTATAACTTGTTTTCCTTTATATGTCACAGATTAAACTTCAATAAAACAAATTCTAAACAAAGATTTACATCCAAAACAACAATAAAAAGAAATATAATAAACTAAGTATATGACGTAACCGAAAAAATAAAGTAAACAAATTTAAACTAGTAAATGTAATGAAAAAGCAAAACACAGCTAACAAATACTTTTCTTTAACAGCTTCTACAGCCAACTAAACAACATCAGCAAAAGATCTTCATCAACTAAAAAGTAGTAAATATATATTTTTACAACTAAATAAAAATAGAGAGTAAACATTGGAAATAATCGAATTAACTAAAACTATATTATTTTCCTTTATGTTTCACAGATCACACTTCACGAAAACTCCCCTTAAAGAAGTCAAAACAACAATTAACTTCAAAACAAGGACAAAATCAACATTAAAGAAAAATATAAAACTAAGGGCATATTCCGATGTTGTTTGGAAGAATTCTGAATTGGATTTGTCTTTCCCACGACTGATTTGTAGCCCTTGTTTACGACTGAATTGCACACTGGTCCGAACGACCAAGTACGATTCGAAGATCAGATACGCGCCAACCAAATAATGTCCGCAACCGAAATCTTGTTCGAAGCCAAATCGTGCTATGCTATGGAGGCAATTTCTGACCATGCGAGTATGATGCGCGATTCGGACAGCCGCAATGCCTTGGTCCCAGCAAGATGAAACAGCTGTCGTAGGCATACTTTGGGGGCAGTAGCAGGCCCCCACCCACCCAGGACCCTCTGAATCTGTCACAGGGAGTGCCCATGGGTCCCCCCAATTCAGGCATGCACAGTGTGGTGGGCACCATGGGTTGCACACCACAGGGTGTCTTCTTTTTCCCACCCCCCATTTTGCTATGGGAGCTTGTGTACATGTCTGTACACAGGCTCCAATAGAGTTCAATAGTAGTCCGAGCAAACCAAGTCCGTAAGCATACGGATGCATCACACTCGCTCGTTCGTACCCCAGGAGCATGTTTCGCTCGGAAAGCCCTCCATTTCCAAGTCTTATGGAGGGCTTTCCTAGCGAGATTGGAATCAGACCCTAAGTATGTATATAAATTACCCAACAAATAAAGCAAGCTAATAAAAAACAATAAACTAAATAGAAAAGCTAAACATAACTAACAAATACTTTTCGCTTCACAGATTCAACAAACTTCAACAAAACAAACTTCAACTAAAAATAGTAAGTATTTTTTCTCAACTAAATAAAAATAGAAATAAAAGAAATATTCAAATTAAATGTAACACTTCAAGAAAAATAAAATTTTCCTTTTAAACCAACAGAATTAAAGAAACCAGTGAATCAACCACGAGCATCGATAAAATATCTAACAAGAAAATTAACCCCTTTGCCGCGGCCACAATTTCGCGGCAGTGCGGCACTTCTGCAAAATGGGCGAGGCCGCGTCGGCCGTTGGACGTGCGCAGCACTACGAAGGTAGTGCTCGCGACGTCCAGCTGCCAACGGCAGCACTTAACGGGTTAAAGCAAGACAAACGTACGTTTATTTTCAACTATATCAAATAGCAAAAACATGTTTACTGTTTAAGACCATATAATTTATAAATCTCACTCTCTATATATATACATATCTTCAGAGATAGCCCAAAAAAATGGCAGAACGAGCAAAATTCATCGCATCACAAAAGGGATAACTACTTCAATGCTGCATGGGCTATACATATAGGCAAGAAAAAATAACTGGAAGCAAAACCCGGTAGAAATGTAGTGAATACTACTCCAATTCTTGCTATGGGAGAGCCACAACAGTAGAAACAAATGTACTTAATATCAGGGAACACAACCATTTCCCAAATGTGAAAGATATCGAGGTCAGAGATGCTCTAAAAACAATCAGAGAAGCAGGGCGCAGTAGTAGGTGGTGGCAGCTCCTACGATTCCACTTAAGCGCTGGGGGGCAGACTGCGAGGCACTTTGGATGTAATGATTAATATTACTGTGTACTCTACTGCTCTTACCTGATCGCTACTTGCCCGACCCTATTGTATTAATTGTGCTTTTAAATCAACTTTCTTACCACTTTAAAATCGCTGCTTCTTCACTAATTTGCAATCTCCTCTCTCACCTGTTGCGAGGTGTGCTCCCGCTGCCCCGGTCCATTGCGGCTGTATTGCCGTTTGTGTGGAGGGCAGGGCGCCATCTTGGGTCAGTCCCTGAGCCCGGCAGGACCATAGGCTGTGGTCTAGCTGGATGAGGGACTAGGCTATATCTTGGCTGAAAGGGCGAGGCGCGCTGCGGCAGTAGTAGGTTGTGGCAGCTCCTACGATTCCGCTTTAGCGCTGGGGGGCAGACTGCGAGGCACTTTGGATGTAATGATTAATATTACTGTGCACTCTTCTGCTCTTACCTGATCGCTACTTGCTCAACCCTATTGTTTTAATTGTGCTTTTAAATCAACTTTCTTACCACTTTTAAATCGATGCTTCTTCACTAATTTACAATCTCCTCTTTTACCTGTTGCGAGGCGAGCTCCCCCTGCACCGGTCCATCACCGCTGAATTGCCGTTTGTGTGATGGGCATGGCTAGGCTATATATTTCTCATGTTCTTCGGGCACACAGCGGAAGTGCGCAGCGGGCGCGCCGCCGGCGCGCCTAAGGCAAGCCCGTCTGCGCCCGTCTGCGCCCCGGATGCGACCAGTGCCAGCCATGCTGGCCAAACCCTGCAAGATCAGCCAAATCACAATAAAATCTACTTGCATAAGGACTTACTATTACTGAAGGGCTCATGTTGCGTGGGGGGCGGCCAATGGGGGGTTCTTGATAACCTTTTTAAGTCCTGCCCGGTCTGTAGATTTTGCTTTCTTACCCAACTGCCCAAGCTGTGTCCCCCAGAGCCAGGCGAACCTAGGATTCAGGCAGCTCTTATTAACGCCCGCTCAATGGTCAAACATGCGTCTGACATTTTTGAGCTTCTATCTGATTCTAAGCTACACGCTCTCTTCATTACGGAAACCTGGCTCGATGAGTCCAGCGCTCCGGTGGTGGAACTCTCTATTCCTCGTGGCTTTAAAATTGCCAGGGGTGACCGGGGCGTCGGGAGGGGGGGTTGGCAGTGGTGTTTAGAGACTCCTGGTCTTTCACTGGTAAAGTAATTGGGATTGGGTGGGGGTGGAGGCACTAGATTTCACTTTTATCCTCTCCCCGCATTTCACCCTGGGGGGACTCTGGTATATCACCCGCCGGGTCCACCTGGAGCCTTTTTGCGGGCTTTTGATGATATTATTGTTCCTCGCGCTCTCCGCTACCCCAAATTTCTCCTGGTCGGGGCTTTTAATATCCATCTGGACAACCCAGTGGCTTCTGAAGTCAGGATCCTCCGGGATTTGCTTGGCCTTGCCCAGCTGAGACAACACGTGACGCTACCTTCCCATGAGGGCGGCAACCTCATTGATCTGGTTCGCACCAACTTCCCTGTCCATGCTAATGATCCTGAGCCAGTTACATGGTCTGACCATCACCTGATTAGGTTTTCTTGGTCGGCTGGCAGGACCTCCAGAAGACCGTTTTACCTCACAAGCCTCTAGCCAGGAAGATTAACCTCCTGTCTCTCTCTATGGCCTTACAACACTCCCACCCCTCTCCTGCTACAGATCTTGAGGGGCGGTGACCAATTTTGATCAATGGATCAGCCAGGGGGTCTGCACCAGCTCCAAAGATAATCATGGTCGCAACTGGTGCTCTCTACCCTCGCAGCCATGGTACTCCACTAAGCTCAGGGACTTGAAACTGGAGAGCAAGAAGCTGGAGCACTGCTGGTGCTTGGCCTACTGCCCGTCCGCTAAAAAGACCTTACGTTTAGCACAGAGGGAGTACTACATGGCTATTAGGCAAGCTAAAAGTGACTACTTTGGTGAAAGAATTGCGCATGCCAGGAACAATGGAAAGGAGATCTTTGCTATTGTTCAGGGTTTTTTATCACCGTGTGCTGAACAAAGACCACTACCTGTGTCACATCAATGGTGTGAGGATCTCTCCTCCTTTTTTGTGGACAAGATACAAAAAATTCAGGATAGTGTTGGTTCTCATCTCAGCCAGGAGGAGATCCCTTCTCTGTGGCCCCCCACATTCCGTGCGCGGTTTCCGCTAGGCTTACTTCATTTCTGCCCGTAGGCGAGGCCGACATTTTGGCCATTCTTGAGGCTCTCAAGTCTGGCTCGCCTTCGGACCCTTGTCCGGCCCGAGTTTTAGCAGGCGTAGCCAAAGAGGTTTGTCCTGTGGTAGTAGATATTGTTAATCTGTCTCTTCAGACGGCAGTGGTGGCGCTCAGATGGAAACACGCAAATATTGCTCCATCTTCTGAAGAAACCCTCACTGGACCCTCTAGTACTTGCCAACTACCGACCTATTTCACTGTTACCTGCCCAGGCCAAAATCTGTGAGAAGGTTGCCTTTCAGCAGCTGCAGACGTTTGCGGAGTCTACCAGCGCTTTGCATCCTGCTCAGTCCAGATTTTGGTCTGCCTATAGCACTGAGACGGGCCTGGTGGAAATGTCGGAGGTTATCAGGGAGTGTCTGGACGGGGCGGCAGGGCGGCCCTGATTTTGCTTGACCTCTCTTCCGCCTTCAATACGGTGCCCCACCAGCTGCTCTTGGCCAGGCTATCGGCGATTGGGATTTCAGGTCTGGCCTGGGAATGGGGCTAATCCTTTCAGGATTCTCGCTCGCAGCAGGTTTGCATGGGCCCATGTGCTTCCTCTGACAGGAACCTGGTCCCCCATGGGTTCGACAGGGTTTCACCTTAAGTCATTGACATTTACCTGGCTGAGTTGCTGGGAGCAAAAGTGATAGCGTATGCTGATGATACGCAGCTGCTGTTCACTTGGAGCAGCTCAGACCTGTCCACTAATGCTGCCCAGAAGTGTCTAAAATCCGTATTCCGTTGGCTTGCCCAAGCCTCTCTCAAATGCAATGAGGACAAATCTGAGGTACTCTTGTATGGTCAGTTTGCTCAGGATTTTACACATCATTTATGGACTCCTGACTTCCCCAGCCCTCGCTCGGTGAAATGACCTGCCAAAAATCTGGGGATTTGGTTCAGTGCGGACCATGTTAAAAAACTGACCGAAGTTTGCTGCGGCACCCTCAAGGCACTCAGGAAAATCTTTCCTCTGCTTTCGTGGGCAGCCAAGGAGACGATTGCCCGTGCCTTGATTCTATCGAGGATGGACTATGCAATACTCTTTTTATAGGTCTGCCCGGCTATCTTCTGCGGAAACTACAAATCATTCAGATTGCCACTGCAAGACTCCTTTTTAATGCTCCTAGGAGATCCACAGCGAACTGCACTGGCTGCCGGTCATCCAACGGGTGCAGTTTAAAGCAATTACCTTGGCACACTGGGCTCTTCATTGCTCAGGTCCTTCCTATCTCAGGAAGAGGTTTGCCTTTTATGTGCCGAACCGTCCTTTGTGATCTGCGTCAGCCCGCCGGATGATTGTCCCGTGCTTTCGTAGAGTTCGCATGGGTGGCCAGTCGCTTTTGGTTAAAGCCGCTGTTGCCTGAAACTTGCTTCCCCCTGAGCTTCAACGTACCCAAGAGTTTCAACTCTTTAAAAAGCATTTGAAAACGCATCTGTTTAGTAAGGCCATCAAACGTGTTTCTTGCTTCTGACCCCAGCTAACTTCAGCGCCAGGACACTTGAGAGTATCAGTGCACGTTATAAATGTGCTATAACATAACATATAACATAACAAGGACCAGCTCCCACAGACGAGTACCCAAACACTAAAATACTAGGGATCCTGAACATGTCACAGGACAACTACCATCTATTCCCACTCTAAAAAAGGTTAATAGCCAGAACTAAAAGAGCTACTGCTCAAACATCACCCAACCCCAATCTTTTGCAGAAATACAAATATTAACAGAATACACTCTAACCCCCAAAGATGGGAAATTCATTCTTCATGAAAATAACAGTCAATAAAAATGAATTATTATTATCTTTGCCAACAACAACATCCAGAAAATAAAAAACTGTTTGCCCCAAGCCTTTTTGCCAACAATATACAATCCAAAGAGAATATAAAGACACTAACATCCCCTTTATATTCGGACTACTCTCCAATAAGTGAAATACCACCTACATAGAGCTTCTTACAATAATAAAACAACACACCGACAACCACTTCCCACAAAAAATAATTGTTGACTTTGAAAAAGAGATGATTCAATCAATTTAAAAATAAACCCACATACTGCAATACAAGGTTGCTATTATCACTTCAACCAAAGTATCTGGAAACACCTACAAAAATCTACTCTAAGGGGCTGATTTGGATGGCGGGTGGTCTTCAGGCAGCCTGCCACCCTAGCACTAACGGGACCACCCACCAGCCATATGGCAGTCCCGCCCCCCAATCATGATGCGACCGTCACCGCGGTGGTTGCATCAGGCATTTTAAGTATGCAGCGGGTGCAGCTGGCTGCAACACCCGCCTAATGGTGAAATGCCATGTTGTTCATTGCCATGCACAACGTAGCAGGCACCGTATGGTGCCTGCCACCTTGTACATGGCAATGGTACACCCCAAGTGCAGCCCCCACGCCCCTAGCCCCTCAGGGGCCCACAACGGGGCCCCGAAAGTAAACCCCCGCCAGCCTTTCCATGGCGGCATTTCCCCCATGGAAAGGCCTTAAAAGATCTTCAGCTTACATGTAAAATCTGGGTCATAAAAACCTGTACCTTATTTGTGTCTCCATACTATTGCTCTGTAAGGACTAGGGGTATCTCTGATGGTACTTCTACTACTACAGGAGGGGGCGTGGGATTAAACGATCCCCCTACATCAAAAAGGTTTCTGTGCATTCTGTCTACCTTGGCTTGGAGCACAGCGGTTTCAGTACGTGAGGCTGTGAGCTCGGTTTGTACTAACGCTAGGGCTGCCATGACATCTTCCAAAGAGGCCATTTCTACCACCAGCACAACCCGGAGGATATGAAATTCGTGGGCCGAATATTCCGTCAGGTTTCTCTGTCCAGTATCCTCAGGATTGGCTGGAATATAAATGTACACAGACTAATGAGATAGTCAAGTGAGGGAAGGAAAGGGTAGGGACAGCATGGAGCAAGATCTGAGGATGACACAGAAAAAAAACAGCTTCAGTAAACAACCAAAATACATTCAAAGGATCTACTAGCAACAGAAACAGACCTAATAAATGCACAAGAAATAACTACCTGTAAGAAAAGAAGGAAGGGTGCTCACAGATTTCCAACATGAAACCTAGTCTTAAGGGAGAAAAAACAATGTGGTTTGAAAATGCATAACACCTAACATGTCACATAACAATATGACCTTGAAGCATGAAACCACATTCTACATACCCTAGTTAGGTGAGGAACTGCTGGATATGCAAGCGCAGGATCTTTCTGGATGGCCCCCCTATACTCTCTCTCTCCTAAAACATGAAAATAAAGAACAAAACCAGGTATCGGTGAAGCAGGGGCAGTACAAATAGCACTCCAGTACAAGTGCAGCTGCTCTAAGTGTGTGGGTTGTTCAGTTCTCACAACACCACTAAGAATTGAGGGTACAATCACCAGCACAATTGCAAGTAGTGGAAGGTACACAAAGTAAGAGCTTCACGAGTTACAATGACTTTCAGCAGTACATATCTCACATGAATCCTGCGGGATGATATGATACCAAGGCACCACTGTGCCTTCAAAATCATCAAAAGAGAAAAAAAACAATAGTTGTTTGGTGTCAAGCTATCCACACTTAAACTTCGTGAACACACAAATGTTGCAGCAAGGGGCGCCCGAGAAAACCCTGGAAAAGGAAGCACACCTTAAGGCTGAGCAAAAGTCAGGCTGTCAACGGTCAGCTGCGTTCCCTGCATGAGAACGTGTCACAATGCACTCTCGCCAACAGGTAACAAAACACAGGCCACACACAGCCTCAGAAAGCTCAATTCTCTCCTCCGCAAAAGACCGCCGAAAGCGGAGAAGTGAGCGTGGCCAATTGTAGAAATTTCCCACAGCTAAATCGGGTGGTGCAAAGCACCCTTACCGCCTCTGATGATGTCCGAAGAAGCAGAAGTTCTCGGGAGACTCACAGAATAATCGGCATCCTTCTGCCTTCCTCTTCTGTCAAATCATGTTTTGACGTGCATCTGGGTCACATCACAGCGTGACAGGTGCTATGGATGCCAGGAGATGTAGTTTTCGTTGGGCCAGCTACTTCTGTGTATATCAGGGTTTGACAGGCTGATGCATCCTGACACCTGGGCTCAGGTGAAGGTCCAGTCCCTCCAGCTCAGGCAGAAGGATAGCAGGGCAACAATACAGTAAGGCAGCAGTCCAGGAAGGCTGTACTCCAGCAGGGCAGGAGGCTAACCAAGTGTCTTTCTTCCAGGCAGAGGCTTCAAAGATCCAGAATTTACAGATTCCCTGCCTCCCCTGCACTAGCTCTAGACTAACTACAGGGATTATGCAGCCATTTGTTTGGAGGCCGGACACAGACAATTCAAGTGTAAGTAGGACTGTGTCCAGGTCCACCCTCCCATCCTGTCATTGTTGGACCATCCAGGAGCATCTAAGCCCTTTATTGGGTGTGACTGTCTGGGAGGAACACACAAAGCCCAACGGCCAAATACACTCTTTCATATGACCCAGTGACAGGCTGCAGGCACTAAATGGTTAAGGCAGGAAAATGCCAACTTTACAAAAGTGGCATTTTCAAAACTGTCATTTAAAATCTGACTTTACCATAAAGGAGTGTTGTGTAGTTCCCACTAATCCAGGTTTGTTGGCCACCATAAACTTTGGGTTAGGAGCCTAGACCACCCCCTTAGGATATGTTGGCTTAGAGACCAGCTAGCTCACAGTGCCACCTTAAACCCCCCTAACCTTACCAGGGAGCGAATAGTTTCTGGCAACCACTGAACATGAAAAACATGTCCCCTCAGGGATCGGGGAAACAGATCAGAACCTTTCGCTTAGTTTTCAATATATTTATTGAACCAATCTTATTCTCGTGTAGAATACATGTGCTTCGATATTCAGTAGACTGGAGCAGATGAAAGTGATTACAAGCACCAAGAGCGTAAATAGTAGATACAGTTCTACAATGGTGCTAGAACAGTGTAGATATGCAGGCATATTAACAAGGCAATATTCTGGCGTACCCCTACAATGGAAAACCCTACACTAAATGTACCCAGAGTGTGTGTAGGTGTGAAGCCAAGAATCCCCCATGGGATGATCCAAACCCATTACCTGGTGGGAGAGAATGCAAGAGCCCCTGATGGTCACAAACTGGACATGCCCTCACAGAAATGTCATCCACTGCATGGTGAAGCCTCAGCATGCAGGGACCCTCAGTGTCAGCTGAAGCGCCTGCTCTGCTAATGTACAGGGGTGCTTATTATTTATAATAGAAAGCAGCCTTACGGTGTACGTCATATATTATCAATGTAATAGATATGTAGATAGCTCTGTTGTGGAGTGGATGAAGATAGAACGACATTTGTATATAGTGTGTAAACATGCCTTGTAAATGATGTTGGAGGCATCATGATAATGTTGTGTGTAGCTAGATGTATAAACAAAGTAGTTTTAGAGAAACTAATTTGACACTGTTGTGCATGCAAATATGCGCAAATGTTTACGGCGGAAAAGTTATTGTGAAAAAGTGAACAATGCAAGAAATAAGCAGCTTTGGTAAATGAGCCTAATCCAGGAACATAAAAGAGGCTTTCTCATTACAACTCCAAAGGCACCAAACATGAACTGGTGCCTGTTCCCATTTGGAAGTTGCATCTTACTAAATGTAAAGAGGGAACTGCAATGTTATCCTATTGGAGAGGCAGGCTTTGCAGTAGTGAGAAACAAATGTAATACTTTTTCACTGCCAGAACAAGTAAAACTTAAAAGTACTTGTCCTACTTTTTGAAAATATACTGCACTCTGCCATCTGCCTCCAGAGCTGTCCAGGGACTCTTCAATGGTTGACTTATAAGTCTTAAAAAAGATTGTTTGGGTCTGGCAAAACGTTGTTTGCCAAGTCAAAATGTCAGTTTAAACTGCACACACAGGCTGCACTGGCAGACCTGTGACAAGTTTGCAGGCTACGTAAGTGGGTGGCACAAACAGTGTTGTAGGCTCACTGGTAACATTTGATTTACAGACCCAGGGCACAGGCAGTGCATAGCACAGATCAGTGAATATCAACATCCAAAAATGCATGGATGCCATTCTAGTACTCATGCTTTTTGCTCCAAGTCTCTATGTGACGATTTCTCAACTATCAATAAAGAAGTCAGAAAGGCTTCTTGTGAGCATTTAAATATAAACACAATTCTCACTGATGGCCGCAAATCCTGGTTGATTATCTAGCAATCCTCTGATTGCTTCCCAAAATTTGTAGTATACCCTACAAACAGATGAGGGCATACTGATCATGATACACAGCCCCACCACCAGTCTTTATAGGAGCAGAACTCAAAACCAGGCACCATTCCTCTGAAAATATTTATTCTTGTTTGCATATAGATACTCTTACAGTGCCATCAGCAAGCCTTCTGAATTTAAGAGAAATACAGACAGAAGAAATGTTTTCTTGTTCAATTATGGGGAAAACTAGGTTCCTACTTTGAAATTATCTCCAAGTAATTTTCATATTCAACATCAGAAGTCAATTCAATTCACAGAAAACAGTCACACACAGGCAGACCCTAATCAAGGGCAGAACTTTCCCCTTCATTGTGAGACATAACTTTGTTACAAGAAAAACCTTTTACCCTCTTCAATCATGAGAGCAATCCTGGTCCAACCAGGGTCCGTTTTCAGACACATCACACTTCTCTATTATTGAAGCCATGTGGATAGACCCGAAGGGCTGTTTTAAGTCCTAAGTTAAAAGAAGAGTATTGATATTTTATCGCTGAAGTTTGAAGTTTGATAATTTCCCTCTTAATTAATCAGATGTTGCTAACATTTTACATTGCATGATACATAGAAGTTTTGCTAGGAAGCATTTATATTTTTGAGCATTTTTATAATGAAAATGTATGTCACCATAATGAAGTCAAGAAAATCGACATGCAAATCAGTTCCAACCCCTCCATCTCCTACTACCTCATAGTCAAGGTAAGTTGATATCTACTGTTCTTAGCACCACACCTGCTTGATGATATAGTGCTAGTCAATGTATGATATTTTAGTTAGCGACATGGAGTGTGCAATATAGTGATCATGGGCCCGATGTAGGTAGCCCTTTACCGATCGGAATCGGCCGAAAATACAGATTTTCGGCCGTTTCCGATCGGTAAAGGGCTATCGAGATGTAGGGGCACATTTTCGGTAATGTTACCGAATCGTTATCATTACCGAATCGGTAAATTTACCGAATCAGTAATATTTACCGATTGGGTAATGATACTGATTCTGTAAAATTACTGAAAAAGCAATGTAGGTAGGCAATGTTACATCAGCACATGGCTTACAGAATCGGTATTTTACCATGGAATACAAATCCATGGTAAAATACCGATTCCTGTGTACATGCACATCTGTGCATGTACACATGTGCCATGTGACAGACAGACGTGCCCTTAGGGCATGTCTGTGTGCCACATTGCACACATGCCCGTTTTGGGGGTGCTAGAGGGTGTCAAAGTGACACCCCCTGCACCCTTGTGAATTATTTAATTACCGATTCGGTAAATACCGAATCGGTAATGCCTAATCATTCCTATGGGCTTCAAAGCCCATAGGAATGAATGGCCATTACCGATTCGGTATTTACCGAATCGGTAATTAAAGAATTGTTAAGGATTCGGTAACGAATCCAGATGTTGGGACCTACATCCCATTTACTGATTTTGAAATACCGAATCGGTAAAATTCGGTATTTTAAATTCGGTAAATGGGATTTACCTACATCGGGCCCCTAGCCCCCTACCTTTATATGAGGCTGATGCTTGAGTTTGAAAATGAAGATCAATTAAACATGCAGTTCGGTACCCAACCCCTGTGCTGCGTTTTAACTTGTACATGACCACCAAGTGCAGGTTTGTGTACAATGCAGAAGAATATATGCAACATTGATGGTTTCTCTATATTGATTTAAAACCTGCACATGAGGCTTCCTTAATTGACCCAGATTTGCCGGATGTGCCCTCCTGGGTCTAAATTAAGTTTATAAAAGGCTGTGATAGCGCACATGTCCACATTTCTTGCAGTTTACACATTGTGACGGAGTAATTTAGCATTTTATATTCACATTTTCTGTACTTGCTTCTCTTTGCAGTCCACGATGCTGTGAATGTATGCTCCATGAAGTGAACGTGTATGGTGACTCTAAAGATCTTCATGGAAATGAGCCAAATAGTTAAAAGAACAACATGTAAATTTGAGAAAAAAAATACATCCGCTAGCCGGTCAACTGATCAGTCACGATGGCCAGGTGCGAAACACAGTGCCATTGGTTTTTGCTGAATACATGCCATGTAACCCCCTGTATAATTATGCATGAATAGAACCCTAAGTAAGCAAAACATCAAATTATGCGCTTTGATTTCAAAGGAATTTGTAGATATATATATGTAAATGTAAATTATGTGGCAAAATGCAAATTCAAATCAGATCCTTTCAATAGCTAAGAATCAACTTTGAGTTCCTTCGGTTTACAAATCAACTAATATTTCAATAATATTTAGATACTTTGAAATTAGTTAAAGGAATTTCGCACACTCATACTATCATGGATAGTGGAATATACTGTGAGCTGCAGACATGAAAAGTAATAAATACATCCATTAAGGCATCCAAATGAGTTTAAAATAATACCTTGGTGACATTTATGTGATTTCCTTTGCAGCTATTACACACCGCTACCATATATCCATATATACATTGGTGTTAAAGAAATGTCCAACCTTTGCTACATATATATATATTTATATATATGTGCATATACATATATTTATATATATGTACATATACATAATATATATATATATATATATATATATATATATATATATATATATATATATATATATATATATATATATATATATATATATATATATATATATATATATTACCTACTGGCGGTCGCCAGTAGGTAGTTATAGTTAGGATATTTTTAATGTTAAATCTCAAAATTCTATTTGGAATAACTTTGGCACCGGTTGATGAATCTGCCTGAAAATTTCCTGAAAATGGCCTCGTCGAGCTCCGGTCCTTCCTTGAAAGTTTGTGGGGGATACGTCAAGCGGGGGCCGAGATAAAAGGGGGGTCCCAAAATGCGTTTTCCCCATGTTAATTTCCATAGGGCGGTCGATTTCACTTTTAGCCCGAACGGCTGAATGGATTTCCACCAAACTTGGCAAAATTGTAGGGACTGGTAGCCCGATGTGCCTTTGCTATGTCTCAAGATATGTGCTCCAGTGGATTTTGAGTAATTTAGGTTCAAAAAAATATATATATCTATAAGCGCTCCCCGGTACGCGCACCGGAGAGCGCTCCAGGCGCGCCACGGGACTTGCGCGCAGAAAGCTGATTGGCTCTCAGTTGTCTGTAAACATTCTAAACAGTCCGGAGCGGCCGCCATCTTGTGTCTCGGTAGGATCGAGACACGAGAGGTGGCCAAAACAAAGGGGGAAATGACCATAAGGGGGCAGGGTAGACCCCCCCTTGACCCCCTAGGTTTGATGTGGGGGCTATAAAAGGGCCCCGCGGGGCATTTAAAATATTTTTTTTTTTTGTTTTGCGCGGGGGAAGCGCCCGGTACGCGCACCAGGTAGCGCACCGGGGAGCGTAAAATGAAGGAAAAAGATGGCAGAGTTTATAAAAAAAAAGAAGCCTTTATTTAGAAATTGGAGGTAGTTCTAAAAAGAACTTTTTTTTTCTTCTTTTTGTTGTTTTATATTTTTTTGTGTTTTTTGAACATTTTGTACTTTTTTTGGCTTTTCAAAACAGTTTTATATTTTTTTTGTATTTTTTTAGGGGGAGAAACAAAAAAAGGGAATTGAAACTGGCTCAACTGGAGCAAAAAAACAAAAAACCCAAAAAATTACTTCTTTTTGGGGCACTTGTGATTATCACCTGCAAGGACGATGAGCTTTACGCTTTTTTCACCATAGGCGATAAGCTTGCCACATGCAGAACAAGTGATTTTAAAATCAGCAAATCTTGGCTGAATACAAGGCATCATCTCTGATGTTTCTGGTCCCGATGAAGTGGGTTGGGTTCTTTGGGAGGTGGTCCTTGACGACTGGGGGAGGTTACTGGCCAGTTCCCTGAACTCTGCACGAGAGTAGTTGTTTGGGTGCTTTCGGGTCATATGACGAATCATGGTATGATTACCAAATGAATATTTTTTGTTTGGGTTGCCCCGTGAAAGTTCTTCATTGCAGATTAGGCAAGTTACCCCGGCCGCATTCACTTTTTTTTTGCCCTCTGGGATTGAAAAAAACTCCCATACAATGTGTGGCTTGGGTTTGTATGGGGTATTTTCTTCAGGCAGCCATCTTCTCCTCCCCTCCTCCTCTTCCTCTTCCTCCTCCTCCTGTTCTTGACCACCAATATAATTTGGAGCTGGTCCTGTTGGTGGTGGTGGTGGTGGTGGTGGTGGTGGGGCAGATGCACCAGCTGCTGCTGCTACTGAAGCCATTATTAAGATCAAAAAGGTACAGAGATGTACAAACAGGTCTTTCTCAGTCAAAGGACAAAGTCAGAATAAGGAAGAAAGGTGGGGTCTTTCATCATTTTGAAAAAAAACTGTCCTGAACCAATGAGAAGTGTTATTTTCAGGTCACAAGACCAGGGGCTTCATCATTATGAAACTAAAACTGTTATGAACCAATGAAAAGTGTTATTTTCAGGTCACATGACCCGACGCGCTTACGCTCCGGGTCGCGTAGCGTAAGCGCGTCGGATGTTTACGTTGCGCGATCGTATTCGCTCGAGTACTTCCGGGTGCGCTTACGCCGTGCGTATCACGCGGACGCGGCTACGCGATACGTCATGATCATGTTTTCGTTCGCGATATTGGCGCTTACGAGACGCTCCCCGGAGCGCGCCCGGGGGCGCTTTATAAAAGTACGCTTTTCGGGGCGCTCCCCGGGAAGCGCACCGGAAGCGCTCCAAAGCAAAAAATAAAAAAAAAAAATTGGGAAAAATTGTAGGGAGTGGTAGCCCCATTCTTAAGTGGTTTTTACGAAAATTAACTTTGATAAAATATATATTGTGCTACATTTGGCTATATATATGCCAAAATGTAGCCCAAATGTAGCCCAATGTAGCCCAATGTAGCCCAAAGATGGCCACCAGAGACCAAAAAATGCAAATGTAGCCAAATATCAGCTAGATGTAGCCCAACTGTAGCCCAATGACAGAATGTACCAGAGTGTTCTAAAGAACAACTAGAGTGCTAACAGTCTTACATATAAACTGAGACTTATAGTTAGGAATTAGCATTTAAAAAACGTTTGAAATTCACTGAAAAAAACATAGGTTTCACACCAGTTATAGTTAGGAATTAGCATTTAAAAAAACAATGAAATTCACTGAAAAAACCATAGGTTTCACACCAGTTATAGTTAGGAATTAGCATTTAAAAAACCTATTAAATTCACTAAAAAAACCATAGGTTTCACATCAGTTATAGTTAGCTGGAAATTTTACTGACATAAAACCAATGAAATTCCACGTTATAGTTAGTTGGACTCACTATAACTTGCGCGCCTGCAATGCACTGCTGATGACGTCACATATTACATCACTCATGACATGGTCAGTGACATCACTCATGACATCACTGATGACACCATCCTTGTGACAGAGTGACAGACCTCCTTTCAGTGTAATGTAACCATTGAAACACATATTCAAACAATAGAAACTAACATTTTCAAAAAAAATGGAGATACCCATACCAGTTACAAAAACCAATTCAGTAATTCCACCATCTATATACACATCCACTCATACACCAACAGTTTTATATAGTCACTCATACATATTCTCACTCATCATATATAGTGAAACACATATACATCCTGTTACACACCGACAGTCTTACAAAAGTTACTCACAAACATACTCACACATGCAAATAAACTATTGAACATCCATTTATTTGCATATACAGCTATACATACATTAGCACATTACTTCTAAGGAAACTTACACATACTTACTCTCTTAAACAATCACTTTTAGAAACACATACTTATTTAAAAAGGAACTCTTTCAATCTCTCACTCTCACATATACTGACTTATATACATCAATGCTCATATATACAAGATTAAAACATATGTAGTTACTCATAAAGACACTAGTGAGACAGGCATTCACTCACTAACACACACATATACACACTCATCCACCCATACAGTCCTGCACATATGCTGTCTTCAAAAAACATACAAACAGTGAGTCAGTCACCAACCCATGCAGCCACTTATACACAAAGTGAAACACTGATACATATATTTTAAAATATAAAAATTACTCGTTAATATATGTATTCATTAAGATACACTTAATAAGGCAGTTAACCAATCAATTCTTTTAAAAAAAACATCCATTTACACACTTATTTAACCATCTACTCTTCCATCGTCCTTTACAAATACAAATATAAAACATATTTATTTTTCATAAAGACACACATTCACTGGATGGTGTCATCAGTGATGTCATGAGTGATGTCACTGACCATGTCATGAGTGATGTAATATGTGACGTCATCAGCAGTGCATTGCAGGCGCGCAAGTTATAGTGAGTCCAACTAACTATAACGTGGAATTTCATTGGTTTTATGTCAGTAAAATTTCCAGCTAACTATAACTGATGTGAAACCTATGGTTTTTTTAGTGAATATATATATATATATATATATATATATATATATATATATATATATATATATATATATATATATATATATATATATATATATATATATATATATCAAACACAAAAGTTGCCTGCTGAAAGGAGGCCCAACGCAGGTAAGTTCAAATCTTGCCCTCTTTATTGGTACGTGGAAAACAATGCTCAGGCGGCCTGCAGTGTTCAACAAAGAAATAAAGCCCAACGCGTTTCGTGATAGCGAATCACTTCCTCAGGGGCTGCGGGCCAAATGCAAAACAGGTATCACAGCAGTTATTTGAAGGTATTACTCCCGCCCCAGTGGGCGTGGCCATGCCATCAGCCTGCTGGTAATTGGAGTCCCAGTGATATTAAGCACACGAGTAGCTGTATAATACCTGCTGTTTGCAACGTGAATCCCAAGTGGGTTTGAAGTTCACTGTGGCAGTCTGTCATGTCGCTTAGATCCACAACTGGCAACAAACTTGTTACTCAGCTACAGCGCAGGTTGGCGCTGCAGCGGAACTGCACACGTGCAGCGGGGCGCTCCTCGCGACTCAGGCGGAGCCGCATTAGTATCAAACACAAAAGTTGCCTGCTGAAAGGAGGCCCAACGCAGGTAAGTTCAAATCTTGCCCTCTTTATTGGTACGTTGAAAACAATGCTCAGGCGGCCTGCAGTGTTCAACAAAGAAATAAAGCCCAACGCGTTTCGTGATAGCGAATCACTTCCTCAGGGGCTGCGGGCCAAATGCAAAACAGGTATCACAGCAGTTATTTGAAGGTATTACTCCCGCCCCAGTGGGCGTGGCCATGCCATCGGCCTGCTGGTAATTGGAGTCCCAGTGATATTAAGCACACGAGTAGCTGTATAATACCTGCTGTTTGCAACGTGAATCCCAAGTGGGTTTGAAGTTCACTGTGGCAGTCTGTCATGTCGCTTAGATCCACAACCGGCAACGAACCTGTTCCTCAGCTACAGCGCAGGTTGGCGCTGCAGCGGAACTGCACACGTGCAGCGGGGCGCTCCTCGCGACTCAGGCGGAGCCGCATTAGTATCAAACACAAAAGTTGCCTGCTGAAAGGAGGCCCAACGCAGGTAAGTTCAAATCTTGCTCTCTATATTGGTACGTGGAAAACAATGCTCAGGCGGCCTGCAGTGTTCAACAAAGAAATAAAGCCCAACGCGTTTCGTGATAGCGAATCACTTCCTCAGGGGCTGCGGGCCAAATGCAAAACAGGTATCACAGCAGTTATTTGAAGGTATTACTCCCGCCCCAGTGGGCGTGGCCATGCCATCGGCCTGCTGGTAATTGGAGTCCCAGTGATATTAAGCACACGAGTAGCTGTATAATACCTGCTGTTTGCAACGTGAATCCCAAGTGGGTTTGAAGTTCACTGTGGCAGTCTGTCATGTCGCTTAGATCCACAACCGGCAACGAACCTGTTCCTCAGCTACAGCGCAGGTTGGCGCTGCAGCGGAACTGCACACGTGCAGCGGGGCGCTCCTCGCGACTCAGGCGGAGCCGCATTAGTATCAAACACAAACGTTGCCTGCTGAAAGGAGGCCCAACGCAGGTAAGTTCAAATCTTGCCCTCTTTATTGGTACGTGGAAAACAATGCTCAGGCGGCCTGCAGTGTTCAACAAAGAAATAAAGCCCAACGCGTTTCGTGATAGCGAATCACTTCCTCAGGGGCTGCGGGCCAAATGCAAAACAGGTATCACAGCAGTTATTTGAAGGTATTACTCCCGCCCCAGTGGGCGTGGCCATGCCATCGGCCTGCTGGTAATTGGAGTCCCAGTGATATTAAGCACACAAGTAGCTGTATAATACCTGCTGTTTGCAACTTGAATCCCAAGTGGGTTTGAAGTTCACTGTGGCAGTCTGTCATGTCGCTTAGATCCACAACCGGCAACGAACCTGTTCCTCAGCTACAGCGCAGGTTGGCGCTGCAGCGGAACTGCACACGTGCAGCGGGGCGCTCCTCGCGACTCAGGCGGAGCCGCATTAGTATCAAACACAAAAGTTGCCTGTTGAAAGGAGGCCCAACGCAGGTAAGTTCAAATCTTGCCCTCTTTATTGGTACGTGGAAAACAATGCTCAGGCGGCCTGCAGTGTTCAACAAAGAAATAAAGCCCAACGCGTTTCGTGATAGCGAATCACTTCCTCAGGGGCTGCGGGCTTCCTCAGGGGCTGCGGGCCAAATGCAAAACAGGTATCACAGCAGGCAACTTTTGTGTTTGATACTAATGCGGCTCCGCCTGAGTCGCGAGGAGCGCCCCGCTGCACGTGTGCAGTTCCGCTGCAGCGCCAACCTGCGCCGTAGCTGAGGAACAGGTTCGTTGCCGGTTGTGGATCTAAGCGACATGACAGACTGCCACAGTGAACTTCAAACCCACTTGGGATTCACGTTGCAAACAGCAGGTATTATACAGCTACTCGTGTGCTTAATATCACTGGGACTCCAATTACCAGCAGGCCGATGGCATGGCCACGCCCACTGGGGCGGGAGTAATACCTTCAAATAACTGCTGTGATACCTGTTTTGCATTAGGCCCGCAGCCCCTGAGGAAGTGATTCGCTATCACGAAACGCGTTGGGCTTTATTTCTTTGTTGAACACTGCAGGCCGCCTGAGCATTGTTTTCCACGTACCAATAAAGAGGGCAAGATTTGAACTTACCTGCGTTGGGCCTCCTTTCAGCAGGCAACTTTTGTGTTTGATATATATATATATATGTATATATATATATATATATATATATATATATATATTACCTACTGGCGGTCGCCAGTAGGTAGTTATAGTTAGGATTTTTTTCAATGTTAAATCTCAAAATTCTATTTGGAATAACTTTGGCACCGGTTGACGAATCTGCCTGAAAATTTCATGAAAATAGCCTCGTCGAGCTCCGGTCCTTCCCTGAAAGTTTGGGGGGGGATACAATAAGCGGGGGCCAAGATAAAAGGGGGGTCCCAAAACGCGTTTTCCCCATGTTAATTTCCATAGGGCGGTCGATTTCACTTTTAGCCCGAACGGCTGAATGGATTTACACCAAACTTGGCAAAATTGTAGGGACTGGTAGCCCGATGTGCCTTTGCTATGTCTCAAGATATGTGCTCCAGTGGATTTTGAGTAATTTAGGTTCAAAAAAATATATATATCTATAGCAGCGCACCGGTGCGCGCACCAGGGAGCGCTCCGGGCGCGTGACGCGAGGTGCGCATGGAAAGCTGATTGGCTCTCGGGTGTCTGTAAACATTCCAAACAGTCCAGAGCGGTCGCCATCTTGTGTCTCGGTAAAATCGAGACATAAGAGGTGGCTAAAACAAAGTGGGAACTGACCATAAGGCGTCAGGGATAGACCCCTTTGACCCCCTAGGTTTGATGTGGGGGCTATAAAAGGGCCCCGCGGGGCATTTAAAATATTTTTTTTTTTTCGTTTTGCGCGGGGGAAGCGCCCGGTGCGCGCACCAGGTAGCGCACCGGAGAGCGTAAAATGAGGGAAAAAGATGACAGAGTTTTTAAAAAATGAAGTTTTTATTTAGAAATTGGAGGTAGTTCTGAAAAGAACTTTTTTTTTTCTTCTTTTTGTTGTTTTATATTTTTTTTGTGTTTTTGGAACTTTTTGAACTTTTTTTGGCTTTTCAAAACAGTTTTATATTTTTTTTTGTATTTTTTAGGGGGAGAAACAAAAAAAGGGAATTGAAACTGGCTCAACTGGAGCAAAAAAACAAAAAACCCAAAAAATTATTTCTTTTTGGGGCACTTGTGATTATCACCTGCAAGGACGATGAGCTTAATACTTTGTTCCCCATAGGAGATAAGCTTGCCACAAGCAGTACAAGTAATTTTAAAATCAGCAAATCTCGGCTGAATGCAAGGCATCACCTCAGATGTTTCTGGTTGCGAGGAAGTGGGTTGGTTTCTTTGGGAGGGGGTCCTTGATGACTGGGGGAGGTTACTGGCCAGTTCCCGGAACTCTGCACGAGAGTAGTTGTTTGGATGCTTTCTTGTCATGTGCCGAATCATGGTATAGTTACCAAAAGAATATTTCTTGTTTGGGTTGCCCCGTGAAAGTTCATCATTGCAGATGAGGCAAGTCACCTTGGGAGCATTCACCTTTTTTTTCCCCTCTGGAATTGAAAAAAACTGCCAAACAATGTGTGGTTTGGGTTTGTAAGGTTTATTTTCTTCTGGCAGCCATCTTCTTCTCCCCTCCTCCTCTTCCTCTTCCTCCTCCTCCTGTTCTTGACCACCAATATAATTTGGAGCTGGTCCTCTTGGTGGTGGTGGTGGTGGTGGTGGGGCAGATGCACCAGCTGATGCTACTACTGAAGCCATTATTTGGAGCAAAAAAGTAGAGAGAGCAACAAACAGGTCTTCCTCAGTCAAAGGACAAAGTCAGAATAAGGAAAAAAGGTGGGGTCTTTCATCATTTAGAAAAAAAAACTGTCCTGAACCAATGAGAAGTGTTATTTTCAGGTCACAAGACCAGGGGCTTCATCATTATGAAACTAAAACTGTTATGAACCAATGAAAAGTGTTATTTTCTGCTCACATGACCCGACGCGCTTACGCTACGCGCACGGGGGCGCGCAGCGTAAGCGCGTCGGAAGTTTACGTTGTGCGATCGTATTCGCTCGAGTACTTCCGGGTGCGCTTACGCCGTGCGTATCACACGGTCGCGGCTACGCGATACGTCACGATCATGTTTTCGTTTGCGATATTGGCGCTCACGAGACGCTCCCCGGAGCGCGCCCGGGGGCGCTTTTCAGAAATACGCTTTTCGGGGCGCACTCCGGGGCGCGCTCTGGGAGCGCTCCCCCCAAAAATTTAAAAAAAAAAATGGGATAATTGTAGAGACAGGTAGCCCTATTCTGAAATGGTTTGTAAAAAAATTAACTTTATAAAAATATGTATTGTGCTACATTGGGCTTAATATATGTTAGAGCCAAAATGTAGCCCAAATGTAGCCCAAAGTAGCCCAATGTAGCCCAAAGATGGCCACCAGAGATCAAAAATTGTAAATGTAGCTCAAAATTCAACTAGATGTAGCCCAACTGTAGCCCAATGACAGAATGTACCAGAGTGTTAAAAAGAACAACTAGAGTGCTAACAGTCTTATTTATAAAGTGAAACTTATAGTTAGGAATTAGCATTAAAAAAACCTTTGAAATTCACTGAAAAAAACCATAGGTTTCACACCAGTTATAGTTAGGAATTAGCATTTAAAAAACCTATTAAATTCACTGAAAAAACCATAGGTTTCACACCAGTTATAGTTAGCTGGAAATTTTACTGATATAAAACCATTGAAATTCCCACGTTATAGTTAGTCGGACTCACTATAACTTGCGCGTGCAATGCACTGCTGATGACATCACATATTACATCACTCATGACATGGTCAGTGACATCACTCATGACATCACTGATGACACCATCCAGTGAATATGTGTCTTTCTGAAAAATAAATATTAGTGAGTTATGTTTAAATATTTAAATACATATATTAGTGTTTCACTTTGTGTATAAGTGGCTACATGTGTTGATAAGTAGCTACATACGTATGTATATGGGTTATTTGATATTTTTAGTAGTATCAGTATGAGTGTCTATATGGTTTGGTGGAGGTATTACTTAGCACATAGATGCATGAGTGACTGACTCTTTGTTTGTATGTGTTTTGAAGACAGCATATGTACAGGACTGTATGGGTGGATGAGTGTCTATATGTGTTTGTTAGTGAGTGAATGACTGTCTCACTAGTGTCTTTATCAGTAACTACAAATGTTTTAATCTAGTATATATGAATATTGATGTATATAAGTGAGTATATGTGAGAGTAAGAGATTGTAAGATTTCCTGTTTAAATAAGTATGTGTTTCTATAAGTGATTGTTTAAGAGAATAAATATGTGTAATTTTCAGTAGAAGTAAGGTGGAAGTGTGTGTATAACTCTATATTCAAATAAATGGTTGTTCAATAGTTTATTTGCACGTGTGAATATGTGTGTGAGTAACTTTTGGATGAATGTCGGTGTGTAACAGGATGTATAGGTGTATCTCTTCATATGATGAGTGAGTATATGTATGAGTGACTATATAGAACTGTTGGTGAATGAGTGGATGTGTATATAGATAGTGGAAGTACAGAATTGCTTGTTGTAACTGATATAGGTATGTCCATTTTTTAAAAATGTCAGTTTCTATTTTTGAATATGTGTCTCGAGGGTTACTTTACACTGAGAGGAGATCTGTGACTGTGTCACAAGGATGGTGTCATCAGTGATGTCATGAGTGATGTCACTGACCATGTCATGAGTGATGTAATATGTGATGTCATCAGCAGTGCATTGCACGCGCAAGTTATAGTGAGTCCGACTAACTATAACGTGGGAATTTCAATGGTTTTATATCAGTAAAATTTCCAGCTAACTATAACTGGTGTGAAACCTATGGTTTTTTCAGTGAATTTAATAGGTTTTTTAAATGCTAATTCCTAACTATAACTGGTGTGAAACCTATGGTTTTTTTCAGTGAATATATATATATATATACACACACCATATTACATACTGGCGGTCGCCAGTAGGTATATATAGTTAGGATTTTTTCAGCAGCCCCTGACAATTTGGGGGGGTTTCATCAAGGGGGGGGCCGAGAAAAAAGGGGGGTCCCAAAACGTGTTTTTCCCATGTTAATTTCCATAGGGCGGTTGGCCTCACTTTTAGCTCGAACGGCTGAATGGATTTGCACGAAACTTGGCAAAATTGTAGGGACTGTTAGCCCAATGTGCCTTTGCTAGGTCTCAATATATGTGCTCCAGTGGATTTTGAGTAATTTAGGTTCAAAAAAAGATATATATCTGGGCGGAGCCTAACCACACATCTGATCTGATTGGCTGTCAGCACTTCATCCAAGAAGTGTTGGCAGCCATCTTGGGACCAATATACATGATAGCACCTCATTAAAAAGCATTGTAGTTAATAGAGGGTTTTAGGACTTTAGTTACATTATAAATCATTTGTTGATGGTACCATACTCGTTTTAGGAATTGTGGTGGGTTCTAAGGTGATTTTACCATGTGAAAAAACCTTCTGCTGTGATATCATGAATATTGTTTGAAAGAAAACTAATATCTCATGATTTTCCCACAGTGGTTTGGAAGGGGATCTATAAGCTAAACTGAAAGCATATTTTCTGTAAATTCACATTATCTTTCTCAGTCATGTGAAAATGAAGTCTGACATTCTCAGTAAAACATGTACATCCAACAAGGACAGAGACTGTCAGTTGATTCCTTTGTGTTCTACTGCAGCCTCCTAGAGTGTTCTAAAGAACAACTAGAGCGCTAACAGTCCTACTTATTACAAAGGTATGGCACACCTGAAGCCATCTTGATTGGAATAAAGTGGTAACTCTTAAAACATTTAATTTAAAAAGAAACAACATGAGGGGGTATATGTTGCCATAGAAAGTATGATTAGTGCTGCAGAATGAAAAATTAGGGCACATTTTGAGTGACTTCTCAAATCCTTTTCTATTTCATTAAAACATTCTGACATGCAGTCTCCCAAAATGGCCACCAGAGACAAAAGAGCCCAAATGTAGCCCAAATATTACCCAGATGTAGCCCAAGTAGAGCCCAATGACAGAATGTCCCAGAGTGTTCTAAAGAACAACTAGAGCGCTAACAGTCCTACTTATTACAAAGGTATGGCACACCTGGAGCCATCGTGATGGGAATAAAGTGGTAACTCTTAAAACATTTAATTTAAAAAGGAACAAAATGAGGGGGTATATTATGCAATAGAAGGTATTATTAGTGCTGCAGAAAGAAAAATTAGGGCACATTTTGAGTGACTTTTCAAATCCTCTTCTATTTCATAAAAAAATTCTGACTTGCAGTCTCCCAAAATGGCCGCCAGAGACAAAAGAGCCCAAATGTAGCCCAAATATCACCCAGATGTAGCCCAAGTATAGCCCAATGACAGAATGTCCCAGAGTGTTCTAAAGAACAACTAGAGCGCTAACAGTCCTACTTATTACAAAGGTATGGCACACCTGAAGCCATCTTGAATGGAATAAAGTAGTAAGTCTGAAAACACTCAATTTAAAAAGGAACAACATGAGGGGGTTAATTTTGCCATAGAAAGTATGATTAGTGCTTCAGAAAGAAAAATTAGTGATCATTTTGAGTGACTTCTCAAACCCTCTTCAATTTCATTAAAAAATTCTGACATACAGTCTCCCAAGATGGCCACCAGAGACAAAAGAGACTAAATGTAGCCCAAATATCACCCAGATGTACCCCAAGTATAGCCCAATGACAGAATGTCCCAGAGTGTTCTAAAGAACAACTAGAGCGCTAACAGTCTTACTTATGACAAAAGTATGGCACACCAGAAGCCATCTTGATTGGAATGAAGTGGTAAGTCTGAAAACACTCAATTTAAAAAGGAACAACATGAGGGGGTTAATTTTGCCATAGAAAGTATGATTAGTGCTTCAGAAAGAAAAATTAGTGATCATTTTGAGTGACTTCTCAAATCCTCTTCTATTTCATTAAAAAAATTCTGACATGCAGACTGAAACATGCACTTTGAATACCAGCAGCAGACGTCCCTAGTGAGCAGTAGCTTTACTACAGTGATCTAATGTGCAACTAGAGTGCTAACATTCAGAATTTATGGCAAATGTGTGACACAGCTGAATGCCTTCTTGATGGAACCAAAGTAAACAAGCATTGAAAATGCAATAGATCTCGCCCTCGTTTAAGTTAAAGCCATTCTGTTTGTAATGAGGTGGCTTTTTAGCTTTGCTTTTATTAGTGTTTTTTCAACTTTCATGTAAATAACATGCATCTGTATGCATATAAGTATATGTATGCATGCATTTATGTTTGTATTTATATAGATATACAGATGATATATGTTTATATATGTATGTATATATATATATATTCACTGAAAAAACCATAGGTTTGACACCAGTTATAGTTAGCTGGAAATTTTACTGACATAAAACCAATGAAATTCCACGTTATAGTTAGTTGGACTCACTATAACTTGCGCGTGTAATGCACTGCTGATGACATCACATATTACATTACTTATGACATGGTCAGTGACGTCACTAATCAGATCACTGATGATACCATCCTTGTGACAGAGAGACTAACCTACTTGCACTCTAAAGTAACCCTTAAAACACATTTTGAAACAAAAAACTAACATATAAAAAAGTGGACATACCTATACCAGTTACAACAACCAATTCAGTAATTCCAACATTTATATACACATCCAATAATTCAATAACAGTTCTATATAGTCACTCGTATATATACTCACTGATTATATATAGTGATACAGCTATACATCCTGTTATATACCGACAGACATCCAAAAGTAAATCACACACATATTCACACTTGCAAATAAAGTAATAAACATCCATTTATTTACATAGACAGATATACACACAGTAGCACCTTACTTCTAAGTAAACTTACACTTACTTACTCTTTTAAACAATCACTTATAGAAACACATACTTATTTAAAGAGGAACTCTTTCAATCTCTCACTGTCACATATACTCACTTATATATATCAATACTTACATAAACTAGATTAAAACATATATCGTTACTGATAAACACACTAGTGAGGCAGGCATTCACTCACTAACACACACATATACATATGGCCGAGATACCCGCCACCCCCTCTCAACACAATCCCAATCCCCAGAAGGAGGGAAACCGGAAACAGTTCTTGAAGTTTTTGGAAGTGGGAGGGAGTGACCCTCCCGGCCGTATTTATTAAAAACAAATTAAAAACATTAAACGTTTCATGTTATGTACAATTTCATTACCACATTGCGATGTTTGGCTAACCTTAACAGATTCTCTAATACAGAGGTTCTCCTAGCCGAACTAGCATCCTACAAAACATTCTCTAAAATTACTGAAATTGTACATCCTAACGTTTAAGGGCCAACGGCAAGGTCATAACCGGTGTCAAGATCCCTAACCAGACTTACCCCTCCCACTTGGGAGGGGCGACAGCACAGAGGCTTACCTCAAGTGCAACTACTAACAATTTCCCTTGACTTGACGGGGGCACTTAAGAACTCGACGCCATTTAAAGGTCGTTCGAAGACTTGTGTGAGGTATCTAGAAGGTATCGTGGACCTCCCCCCACCCACACAACTTACAGCATCTGCCGTCGCAGATGTCACTGGCCCCGGGAAATTCACCAGGAGGGGGCTGTAACCCCTCCTACAAAGGAAGGGGCCTTGACCGCCTTTCCTTTACTTCCGGCGACCCATCCTTAGACGGGACCGCCTCCCCATTGAGGGGCCAATGGCCACCTCTCCCGAGCGCTCCCATCCGTGTTGGGTGACGCCCACTCATAGGGATCTACCAATTAGTGCTCACCGATCATGACCTTACCGCCTACCAAAAATAAATACGACAATGCTACTCAAACCTACAAAACATTGGTCGCTACGACCGAAAGAGCATGCTTAAAATTCCAACACTATATCGAATCATTTTATTGAAAAAAAAAAAACCTTCACAACATAGACTATTCTTCATTACGGTCAATCGTAAACATGATACCATCACAACCTGTAAACGAAAACAGCAAACATAATCCTAGATTTACTTTATTACAAAACAACTTGCTGTCCTCAGGGGCTGGTGGGTGGGTCAAAATTGGCTCTTCGTTCTGTCCCGAGCTCACGTGTAGCGAGGAGGTGCAGCTTCAGAGCACAAGAACAAGAGGACGTCTTCTGGTCTTGCGTCCCTTTTTATCCGTCTTCAGGGCGGGCGAAAACCCGCCCCTGCCTGCCCCGAGGGCGTGGCTGGCTGCGTCGGTGTCTAGGCCAGCCCACTCTAGGGCGGGAAAAAGCGCGCCCCGGCTACGCCGCTTCGGGCATACCAGCCGAGACGCGCCTCCCGCCCAAAAATGGCTTCCCGGGGGGATCGAGGCACTCCGCCATACGTTCGGGGGGACCGAGTGGTCGCCCCTTTCCATATGGCCGAGATACCCGCCACCCCCTCTCAACACAATCCCAATCCCCAGAAGGAGGGAAACCGGAAACAGTTCTTGAAGTTTTTGGAAGTGGGAGGGAGTGACCCTCCCGGCCGTATTTATTAAAAACAAATTAAAAACATTAAACGTTTCATGTTATGTACAATTTCATTACCACATTGCGATGTTTGGCTAACCTTAACAGATTCTCTAATACAGAGGTTCTCCTAGCCGAACTAGCATCCTACAAAACATTCTCTAAAATTACTGAAATTGTACATCCTAACGTTTAAGGGCCAACGGCAAGGTCATAACCGGTGTCAAGATCCCTAACCAGACTTACCCCTCCCACTTGGGAGGGGCGACAGCACAGAGGCTTACCTCAAGTGCAACTACTAACAATTTCCCTTGACTTGACGGGGGCACTTAAGAACTCGACGCCATTTAAAGGTCGTTCGAAGACTTGTGTGAGGTATCTAGAAGGTATCGTGGACCTCCCCCCACCCACACAACTTACAGCATCTGCCGTCGCAGATGTCACTGGCCCCGGGAAATTCACCAGGAGGGGGCTGTAACCCCTCCTACAAAGGAAGGGGCCTTGACCGCCTTTCCTTTACTTCCGGCGACCCATCCTTAGACGGGACCGCCTCCCCATTGAGGGGCCAATGGCCACCTCTCCCGAGCGCTCCCATCCGTGTTGGGTGACGCCCACTCATAGGGATCTACCAATTAGTGCTCACCGATCATGACCTTACCGCCACAGGTCCGGATAGTTGACCGGCTATCCGGACCCCCCACAAAACTCCTACCTAAAGGTCATGTTTTAACGTTTTTAACCAAGCCAAGAAGTCTCCTATGAGTAACTCATTCCCCACCCGTGACAAATGCACACCATCCCCCAAATACATACTGTCATCGTTAATACAACTATGCGAGATAGAATGCAGTGTCTTGGAACGGAACAACCTACTCACTTTGTTATTAAGTTTTCTAACAGAATGATTCAAAGCAGGAATCGAGATAGCCCCCCGCCACACTTTACGTGGGATCATATGAGACCACGCAATTATGCACCCCGGAACTCTCCTTGCTAACCAACTTACCGTGGAAAGCATTGCCTCTAGGAGAAGTCGTCTACCGGTGGTGACCAAATCATTGCCCCCTAAATGTACTATGACTACAGACGGCGGTGACCTCGTCCGCCCTAACAAACCCTCAAAGAATTCTTGAAACTGGTCAATACAGAGACCGCCCCTTCCGTAGAAGGACACTCTGTACCCGTATTCCCCAGGTACGTGAATCATGTCACCTGCTTCGAATACGTCTGCGGCACGCCTCACGTATGAGTGGCCCACGACCCACACCTCCTGTCTCACAGCCGGTGACGTCTGACCGCTGGCCTGGTGTTGGGTCGACTGCATAGTCCGCCTCGCCTCGTAGGCTTGCGTAACTGAAAACCAAACAAAAGACAAGAAGCGTGAGTACATTATTACGGCTTCACAACATGTGCAATCGCACATATCTCTTATAACAATTGGAGGACCACCGCCCCACTCGTTTCACTTGTTCAACATTAAGACCCCTGGCTGCAGCTTCGGTGGCAGCCCCTATTCGAAAGGAATGGGTCCCGAATTCGCCCGGGTCCAAGCCCGCTGCGGAAATGGACATTGCAAGCACCCGCTGAAACTGAAATTTCGTCAGTGGGGTGGCGTCTGCGTGTCTCAACAATGTCCCCCCCCATGCTGCCACCCTTCGTGCTAGATAATCCTCTAAACACCGTACCGGACACATGGAGGACCCGGGGATCCTGCGAATGATCGTGCAGTCTCCTATCCCATCTTGGTCGGTCTTGGACCTGGCAAAGGAGACAATCATCGTTTCACCCCTGATCTGAACGTGTTCCCGGCACAAACCCCCCATCACATCCTGTTTGTTCCTTGCAACCAGCTCACTTATCCTCATTGCCCCGTGAAATGCCAGCGTAAATGCAGCCCGGAACAAACACGTCTCGAAAGGAGACGAGCATGTGGTAGGGAGTGCGGCCAGCAACTGGGACAACCTATCCAGACCTATCGGTCGTCTCTCATCTACTCTGCGACCCTCCAGGCGTTGCCACCCACGCAGCGCCTTCTGTACCACAAAAGACGCTGTCGGGTCCTGGATGTTATGGGCCCTGGCAACAAAGGAAATGGCGGCACGATGCCTTTGGGCCGTAGCCACCGACTTCCCAGCCCTACGTAAGGACATCAGAAAATGTACTACCCACTCCTCCTGACCCCAAAGTCCCCCTCTCTCAGCCCCCAAATAGGCTAAATAGGCCCGAAACGCCCCTTCATATGCCTTCCTCGTCCTGGGTGCTAGACTCTCTCCCACGAGGTGACGAAGTTCGGGGCACCGAGAGACCAGAGAGCTTCGGGGAAGGGTGCCGGCTCTGGGTCCGCTGAGGGAAGGAAACCCGAGAAAGCCTGCATGTGAAAACGAGACAGTGCATCAGCAGCCTGATTCATCACCCCCGGGACATGCTTTGCTCTGAATATCACGTTCAGTTGCATACACAGTAAGACAATTTCTTTGAGTAGCCTCAAAATCAATTTACAACGGGCAGCCTGACTATTGATGCATTCTACAACGGTCATATTGTCAGACCAGAACACGACAGAATGATCCTTGAACCCTTCGGGCCAGGTTCTCAGGGCCACCAGAATGGGAAACAGTTCAAGGAAAGCAATATTACTCGTCAGCCCCTCCTCATGCCACCATGGGGGCCACCTTTGTGCCGACCATTTTGTGCCGAAGATGGCGCCAAAGCCTATGCTTCCCGCTGAATCTGTCCACAGACCAAGCTCTTCAGAGGACACGGCTGGCTTGTTCCAGACGACTCGACCATTGAAGTCCGCCAAAAATGCTAACCAAATACGCATGTCCTGGCGGACCTCGGCCGATAACCTCGTGCGATGATGACCCTCCTTTAGGCCAACCATCGCTTGGGCAATTGAACGGGAAAAAGGGCGGGCCATTGGGATCACCCTTAAGGCAAAGTTCAACTTCCCTACCAATTGTTGCAACTGATGCAGTGTAACCTTAGATGTATTTAAACATACTTGCAGGGCTGCCCTGAATTTCGACACTTTGCTAGCTGGTAGACGGAAACAGCCCTCACTAGAGTCCAACTCGATCCCCAAAAACTCGAGGCAAGTCGTGGGACCCACAGTTTTACCTGGTGCCAATGGCACGCCAAATTGACCCATCAACACACAGAATTCAGCCAAGGCCTGGGCACATTCGGGACTTCCGGGGGGTCCAAGAAACAGAAAGTCATCAAGGTAATGCATCACATTTCGAAAACCCTTTTTCTTCGTGAACACCCATTGCAAAAAAGTGCTGAACTTTTCAAAATATGCACACGATATAGAGCATCCCATTGGCATACACCTATCCATGTAATATGATCCCTGAAACATGAATCCCAGAAAACGCTGGTCATCAGGGTGTACCGGGAGCAACCGGAAAGCTGACTCAATATCTGATTTTGCCATCAACGTCCCGGGCCCCAGGCGATTCAAAATGGCTACTGCCTCATCAAATGATGCGTACCGCACCGAACATACTTATGGATCAATTGCATCGTTTACCGAAATACCCCGTGGGGCTGACAGATTATGGATTAGTCGAAACTCACCTGGGTCCTTCTTGGGGACCACCCCTAACGGAGAACAGACAAAATACGGTACCGGGGGTACAATAAACGGCCCGGCGACCCTTCCCTTGCTAACCTCTTTCTGGATCTTATCCTGTACTACAGATGTATGATGCAAGACGGAAAGTTGATTTCTGCACGTCCCGGTACCCTGAAAGTCCCCCACCGGGATGCGGAAACCATATGAAAAACCGTTCCGCAGCACCCCAGCAGAGATACGATCTGGGTACTCGCTGAGCCAAGGAGTCATCGCCAAAGTATCAATCGGGGTCGGTAAAGGCGCCCCTCGGCCTATATTAGGCTTGTTTGGCGCCTCCCTTACCCCCATTCTCACTTGTTTTGGCTCTACACAAGGACTCAGGATGGGACGACCCGCAGTTGCTGCATTCGTGTTTGAATTTACACGATCCCGGAGGCCTGGTACATTTTCCCTTGTTGAAATTGAAGCAGAAACCCCTTTTCCCCGTGTTGCCGGCAGGTCTCGGGTAATCGTCAGTGCTCGTACCTGACCGAAAGGGCGTCCCCACATTTTGGCGGGAGTAATCAACAACATTGCTCCCTACTAACGGCATTTTCAACATTCCTGACTCTTTCATTTTGTCCCATGTCACAGAATCGTAACAATCCCACGTTAAACCTTTGTTATGTTCCTTTTCTTTCCTAAACAAGTTGTCATAACAGAACCAGTGGTTACCCTGATACGCTGTCGAGTAACTCATAATTCGTGACTGATAAATGGGAAACTCAGGAAGCAACTCGGGCCTACGTTCCCCCAAAATCGATGTAAAAATACCCCACGCATTGCCCCAGTTGCCAATATTCTCATTTACCTTAAAGGCGGCCATTTTTGCGCGCCAAACACTCGGATGCATTAGGTCCTTCTGACTCTTAACATGCTCCACCTCATAATGATCAACAAGCAAGGAGAAAATATTCACATACTCCCCCGCCCAGATCTTTTCCTTTATTGCTAAAGGCACATGTTGTCCCAATCTCTCTCTACGAGAGGGTGCTGACTCGTCCCTTGCGATCGGCAATGGCCGCTTACCTGAACCGGACGCTGCTTCCGCCGCTTGCGGCTTGTCTATCCCCGCCAACGGCGCGGTCACTCTAGCTGCATCTCTCTTCTCACGCAGCCCTTTTATCAGCGCCTGTGCCTCGGCAGCCGTGGCGCCCCCACTACTATCCCCCAACCATGCTGCTAGCTGTGCTGCCAGCTCGGGGGGCATATCTTCATTGGATGTCGGAGTGACGACAACGGGGATTGGAGTCCCCTCCATCGGTACTGGGGTCGGCGCCTCGAGCGGGGCAGAGGGAACCGGGACGTCTCCACCGGCTGGAACCCTTCTCGGCCTCTTAGGTCTCCCTCCAGCCGGCGCAGGGCCCGAACCCTCCTCCCCGTCTCGCTCCGCCAACCGTTTCTTTATGTCGGACATCTCTTTAAAAAGGGCCCGCACCATCTGGTCGGTCGTCATTCTCTTTGCGCCTTTCTTGGGCATCTCTCCGACGAAGTATCTAGAAGACAAAGAAAAAGATCAAAACGCTCAAAATTGGCTCTTCGTTCTGTCCCGAGCTCACGTGTAGCGAGGAGGTGCAGCTTCAGAGCACAAGAACAAGAGGACGTCTTCTGGTCTTGCGTCCCTTTTTATCCGTCTTCAGGGCGGGCGAAAACCCGCCCCTGCCTGCCCCGAGGGCGTGGCTGGCTGCGTCGGTGTCTAGGCCAGCCCACTCTAGGGCGGGAAAAAGCGCGCCCCGGCTACGCCGCTTCGGGCATACCAGCCGAGACGCGCCTCCCGCCCAAAAATGGCTTCCCGGGGGGATCGAGGCACTCCGCCATACGTTCGGGGGGACCGAGTGGTCGCCCCTTTCCACACTCAGCCATCCATACAGTCCTCCACATCCATTAAGACACTTATTTAAACATTTATTTTTACATCGACCTCTACATATACATATATAAAACATATTTATTTTTTAAAAAGACAGACATTCACTAGATGGTGTTATCAGTGATCTCATAAGTGATGTAATATGTGATGTCATCAGCAGTGCATTACACGCGCAAGTTATAGTGAGTCCAACTAACTATAACGTGGAATTTCATTGGTTTTATGTCAGTAAAATTTCCAGCTAACTATAACTGGTGTCAAACCTATGGTTTTTTCAGTGAATATATATATATATATAGCCACAGATTTCTTCTTTCCACGTTTAGGTAGAGTAAAGACCACGGCACAGCAACAGATGGATTTCAGCGCTTTATTTACACACCAGTGCAAAAGATAACGTGCATCAATTGGACGGTCTACGCGTTTCGGCTCCTGCCTTCCACTGGACCATAGAGTCCCTGGGTCTAGACCTTACTTATATAGTGCTAATAGTGTAAGTACCCTCTACCATTTCCATGGTCATCTAGACCAACCCAACCCAGCAAGGTGTATATACATGGCCAGAAAGGTATATACACAATATATATATATATATATATATATATATATATATATATATATATATATATATATATATATATATATATATATATATATATATATATATATATATATATATATATATATATATATATATATATATATATATATATATATATATATATATATATATATATATATATATATATAGATATATATATATATATATATATATATATAGATATATATATATATATATATATCTATAGATATATATATATATATATATAGATATATATATATATATATATATATATATATATATATATATATATATATATATCTATATCTATCTATCTATCTATCTATATCTATCTATATATTCACTGAAAAAAACATAGGTTTCACACCAGTTATAGTTAGGTGGAAATTTTACTCGCATAAAACCATTGCAATTCCCACATTATAGTTAGTTGGCCTCACTATAACTTGCGCGTGCAATGCACTGCTGATGACATCACATATTACATCACTTATGAGATCACTGATAACATTATCATTATCCTACAATCACTTCACTACTACCTCATAAATTAGAAATAAAAATGAATAATATGTCAACCAATTTTTAATTTCTAAATAATAATTTATTGTTCAGAATTTTCATAATTTAAAAGAACTCGTAACATGTCCTCATCAGGAATTTCCTCTTTAATCATATCATCAGGAATCTCCTCATGAAAAGTCTGCAATGATGATTGTTGGAATTCTATGGTATCCAAACATTAGATAAATTCTTCGTCAAGAGATTGATCAAAAAATCATTCATGTCATCTCCTCCTTGTGAAAATATTTCATTATTGGTGCTGTCAATATACGGGACATTTAGAATTTCAATAAACGTAGTTGAAAATTCAAAATAAATTTCCATGGTCTTCTCATTCTGATCCATTTTATTTTGAAACTTCTTGCTGTAAATTGCAGAAAAAAGTAATCACTTTCATTTATCATTTTTAGTAATACATAATATAAAACTAGCTTAATCAAGTATTTAGTTCTTTAAAATTAACTGGACAATGTATAGTACCAGGCAGGAACTAGAAATATAAAGCATTGCATGTGATGAAGCCTATCTTAATCCTTATTAAATAACAGAATGACTGTAAATAACTAAGTGAAAACATTTTTCAAATTATCTTAAAGTGTATAACATAGCTCATCTTACAAATTAACAACTCACCTTTTTGAAAGTAGAAGAGTTAGTACTGTGTAAATCAAAACCAGAAATTAAACACCAAAAATTCCTCACAAATGTACCTCAGACAGTAGTATCACAAAATGGCCGTGTTTTCCTCTCATTTAAGATATATACATAACCAATTAAACTTCATCACACATAATTTCACAACCAAAGTAACATTTTAATTGGTTCTAAATTTCAACACTTTCAAATGTGTTTTCCCCATGCAATTTTCCATAGGACATTTAGACATTGCTATAGCCCGAACGGCTGAACGGAATTTTACCAAACTTGGCAAAATGGTAGGGACTGGTACGTATTAGGGCCTTTTCCATATTTGTTTAAAATTGCTCCAGTGGTTTTCACCCTCCCTCAGCCCCGTTCTCTTACTCTGCTTCCCTCACTTATCCTCATTCCCCATGTTTACTCCACTTCCCCTCACTCCCCTCCCACACTCACTTTCTTTCAGTCCCCCTTCTTCACTTCCCTTCCCCTCTCTTCCCTTCCCTCGCTCATTCTCCTTCCCTTACTCACCTTACTCCACTTCACTCACTCCTTCTCACACTCCCTCTGTCCTCTCACTTCTTCACTGCTATCCTCTCACTCCGTCTGTCTTACCCTCACTCCCACTGTCCCCTCACTCTCACTTCTCTGCAATCACCCTCAATCATCTTCAAACCCTCACTGTCATCATCTCACTCTCACTCACTCGACCTTCCTTCTCCCTCACACCCTTGGCTTTCTCTCACTCCCATTACTTTATCCTCCCTCACCCTCTTTCCCTCAATATCAATCCCCTTGTTTCACCTTGACTCATTTCTTTCCATCACTCTCTGTCACTCTCCTTCGTGCACTCCACTTCGACTCACTCTTGTTAAAACTAACCTTCTCTCACTCCTCTTCTGTCACTTGTTCCCTCTATCACTTTCTCCCCTTCATTCACTAATTTCATTCATTCATTTATTCAGTACACATTCTCTGAAAAAAAGAATTGCTAAATATATAAAGAATATAGCTCCTTTTGGATATTTGGAGGTAGTTCTGCAAAGAACTTTTTTTGTTCTTCTTTTTTATAACGATTTTCTATTTTTTTGTATTTTTTCAGGGGAAAAACAAAACCAGGGATTCCAAAACTGCTCAACAGGAGTAAAAAAAGGGGGAAAAATTAGGGCTGGGGAGGGCAGCGGTGTTCCTCTCTCTTCCGAGCAATCAGTTCAATACTCTGCTCCCCATAACAGAGTAGTTCATCGCAGTCCAGGCATACAATTTTGATTCGTGCAAAGACCGGCTGCACGTTTGGGATCATTCTTCCACCTTGTCTTCCCGAAGCTGTTGTTCCACCAGTCGAAGTGCTGGCCCCAACTCTCTGTGCATTGCATGCCAGGTCCTTGACACTCTCCCTGGAAAAGATGTTTGGGTGTCTTCTCTGCACATGCCTATTTAAAGTGGCATTTCCAAAATTATAATTTTTATTAGGATTGCCACGTGATAAAGTGGTGCCACAAATTCTGCAGCACACCTTTGCTGCATTCACCTTTTTTTGTCCTTCAGGGAAGGTAAAGAACTTCCAAATGAAGTGTTCTTTCACTTTTCTGGTAGGAGGATCCTCAGGCAGAAATTCCTCAAAAGAATCAGAGGAAGTGTTGTCCAAATCAGCCATCTCTCCAAAATTAGATGCAGAAGCAGGCAACAGGAGTTCTCTTAGCAATTGCAAAGAGGTAGTGAGGGATATGGGTGGGGACTTTCAATATTTGTGGAAAAAAAACTGTTCTGAACCAATGAAAAGTGTTATTTTAAGGTCACATGACTTGACGCGATTACGCTACGCGCTCCGGAGTGCTTCCAGGGGCACTTACGCAGCACGTACGTAGGCGCTTCCAGGGGCGCTTACGCGGCGCATCTAAATGACTTTTAGCTTGATTTTCGGAAATGCGTTTAAAGTTAAAATACGGTTATTTAAATAAAATACTACTTTTATGAGTATGGAACTGAATGTCTTGCACTATTATTTACTTTAAATACATATCTTTTTTTCGCTCGCGGAAATAGCGATTACGCTATGTTTACGGGTGCGCGTACCCTGAGCACTCTGGGGTTAAAAAATAAAAATAAAAAAACATAGGAAAAATACATTGAATAAAGTTTGAAAAATATACATTATTTAAATAATTGTTTAAAAATATAATAATTAATAGCAATAAATATTAGCTATTAAAAAAACTTAATAATTCACTTTAAAAACCATAGGTTACAAACTCGTTATAGTAAGGAATTCGCTTTTAAAAAACCTTTGAAATTCACTAAAAAAAATGATACGTTTAACACTCGTTATAGTTAGGAATTAGCTTTTAAAATACCTTTGAAATTCACTGAAAAAACCATAGGTTTTACACCAGTTATAGTTAGCCGGGCAATTTACTCATACAAAACCATTGAAATTCCCATGTTATAGTTAGTTGTACTCACTATAACTGGCGTGCCCGCATTGCACTGCTAATGACGTCACATATTACATCACTCATGACATAGTCAGTGAGCAACCATAAAAGGTGGTTGTCAATTCTCTGCATCTAGATTCGAAAGTGCATTAAACCTATTGGATATCAAAAGCAAGCTGGGGGCATACCTAAGGGGTTTAGTAGGTGGCTTATAAAAATTACCCGTGGGAGCGCACTAATGAAATAAGTGATGTAACATGTGACATCATCAGCATTGCATAGTGAGGGCACACGTTATAGTTAGCACAGCTAACTACAACTGCCAAATTTCTCTGGTTTTGTACGAATGAAATGTCAGCTTAACTATAGCATCCCTGAAGCCTGTGTTTTTTCTGTGAATATCTATACATATATAGTAGTGGTTGAATATTTCATTGACACCAATGTAATTAATTTCACGCAATTTGCAGCATTTAAAGTTAGACTTGTTATAGAAAATGCCCTAAAAAACATTATGCAATGATGCCTAATTATGATTTACTTCCGGTAAAATATCCTTTTCCAGGAGTATGAGAACAAAGTTACCCAAAAGAACATGAAAGTCTGTTCTTCGTATTAACCCATACGTTCATGTAATTCTGTGGGCATAATGTGTAACAGCTGCAAAGGAAATCACATAAATGTCACCAAAGCTATATTTTAAACTCATTTGAATGTATTAATGAATCTATTTATTAATTCTCATGTCTGCAGCTCAGAGTAATTTATGTGTGTATGTATATATAGATAGATACTAAAAGAAAACAAAAGTTAAAGTATTATATATAGAATCCTCCATGCTTGTACAGCTGCAAAGAAAGTCTGGCAAAAACTGTGAAACTATGTACAAACATTAGGAATACCAATTTCCGACTCACAATTAGGGAATAAGCATTCCTAATGTATTATTCTTTTTTCCCCAAAAAATCGAATACAAGCAGGTTGCAAATCGACCTACTTTATGTATTTTAATGAGGTAGGTCACAATTTGCGACCTATTAGGAATTGCAGCTATCACAGTGATGTTTTGAAGTGAATAAAATAAGGGATACTTTTCTCAAATATTTTGACCTACATCAAGTGTCTAAAGGATAAAAAGTTGAGTGATGTATACATAGTGTCCTACATATATTGTTTCATTGAAAGTTTTGATAAAATAGTGTCAAATGAATCTTCAATACAGTGTATAAATAGAAATAGAATGACACAAAAATAAAGGAGACAATAAAAAGTAACACACAACCTTAGTTTTGGGCCGCATATTTATTGGAATGGATGAATGAATGAATGTGAACTATAGATGGAAGAATAAGGTTGCCTGGGGGACTAGTCTTTACTAATAGCCAAATGCAGAGTTGTGCAGAATAGTAAATTCTAACTCCCCATAAGCAGTAAAATTAGAAAGGATCAGTTTCGAGAACAGGAAAGTCTTCTGGCTGAATCCCAAATCCAAGGTGTTCTTATACACAATTCTTGCACAACAAATTAGTAAAATAGCAAATTCATCTTAGTATGATCTTAACTAACAACTCTGAAGAAAATCAGTGTGAATGTCATTCGCTTAACAAATAAGCACTATTCCGGTATACAACGTTTACAACGTGTGCGTTACAACTTAGTACCATTACCACGCGGTTATAACAACGAAAGTTGTTACAACGAATTGCGCTGGGTGGCGCTCAAGGACAAAAAAATCATTTAATTTACTATCCCAACACCTTCCCTACTATCCACGGGGACTGGTGTTGGAATAGTTAATTATATTTTTTAAATTTGCGCCCCCCCCAATGCAAGTCGTTGTAACGACTTGCGTTGTTACAACCGCATTGTAATGGTACGCGTTGTAACAGTGTGCGTGGTAGTGACATACATCCACTATTCCAGTGTAAGAAAATGTCCAGCATCTTCTGTGCTACTGCCATCCAGAGATGCTTGAACAAATTAGGAAATATTTCAACACAATCACTTCACATAAATTAATGACACCCTTTCTATGCAACAGAACTACAGTGGAAAGACTTTGGAAGTTGCAATATCAGGAAAACTAAAGAATTAACTGAAAGCTTTGTATTCATAACTGTAGGCAAAACAATTACATAAGCTGACCTCATTCTTCAGAGCTTGTGGGCAGAGAAAATGCACATCAGAACAGGATGGGAACGGAAGAATGTAGAAGTGAATGACAGAAACAGCATCCATTTTACCCAAGATGGTATTTTCACATAAATGTGGCATAACTATATCATATTGAAAATACACTTCCATACATGCTATTAAACTTGTTTCAACGGTTATCATGTTAAATCATCATTTGCATGTTGGACTCAACATAAAAATTAATTCTATTCATCATTATTTATTGCACAAATAAAAAGGTTCTGAAAAACACTTCCACATTTCCCTCCTCTGATTTTTCTATAATCACTAAACCCGTTAAAACTTAATTGATCAAGAAATCTTTCAGTCTACATCACTTTCTGCTTCTTTCTGGAATTCTCCTCTGCCATCTTCAACTGGTTCTAGACATGATCATGGATATATTACATCTCATGGTCCATGGATCTTTTCCTCTTTAGATAACCATTATTAATTCTGTTTCAACATTTTTTAAACATGCAATTTTGTAAGGTTTAACAAACTAAATCAATGGCTATTGGCCGTCACCACCACTCGATAGCCAATTAGCAGGGGAGACGGAGCGAAGGCTCCCACGACTACTTCATGCTGGTCGCAGCGCGGGAGCGCAGCAGACACGCACAGTGGGCGCGCCAAAGGCAAGCCCGTCTGCGCCCTTCCAGGACCTGGGGCCTGTCATTATGCTCAGAAAATTAGCTAAGCGGTCAGTGAGCTGACAGTACTTCAGGCAGCTTCTACCAAACTCAATCCCCTTGTATATTTTAGCCTAAAAGAACATGGAATTTTGAACTACCTTCCCCGAAAAAGGTAGTTTGGATGCCGCTGGTCCATCTCCAACCTAACACGGCTACTGACATAATGCACGTACGCTCTCTGTTGTATATTTGAACAACCACTCGTTGGTTAAACATCAGATGGATATCTTTTTGTTGCTCAAATTTGAGCAGCCTGATCTTCTTCTGCTTACTGAAACCTGGTTATCCCAGGAATCGTCTACTGACATCCTTGCAGCATTACCTCCTGACTATCATATCATTCAGGCTAACCGCCCTCCGGGGAAAGTGGGCGGAGGAGTTGCAGTTATAACACGCCATGACTGCAATTATACAGTTGTAACTTCGCTAGATCTACCATCGGTGGATAACCTAGTGATAACATTTGATTTTTTGTCCCCTTGGTATGTGTCCTGCTTTACAAACTTCCCCTTAGGATGCCTCTCTTCCCTCACTTCCTGGGTGAACAGATAGCCCACCTGGTTCCCAACTATGGGAAGGTTCTGTTGATTGGTGATTTCAATTACTGGACCAATGACATCCTTGGTGGCCCTCAATCGGCTGTATTGACCGAGTTACTCTCAGGTTTAAATCTTATTTAACAGGTATCCACAGCCACACATATTAAGAGACATGTCCTTGACCAAGTTTGGAGAGTTAATATCACCATGTCTTCTGTTTCACTCTTACATTGTACATGGTCCGATCATCACATAATCAAATTTACCGTTCAAGATAATTCCGCTGACAAAAACTCCACCCGTGCTGGGTGTCTTCGCAGAAATTGGAATAAGATTGAGAAATCTTCATTTTTTGACTCACTTGCCAATTCTACTCCTCCGGGTTACTCTTCAATTAACCAGGTGGATGTATAGTTAACCAGTTGTTTGACTCACTTGCCAATTCTACTCCTCAGGGGTACTCTTCAATTAACCAGGTGGGTGTATAGTTAACCAGTTGGTTACTGGCCACCAGCGATAAGTACGCTCCCCTTAAGAACTTCCATGTCCCTCGCTGCCATGATGCACAGAAATGGTTCTCCACTGAGTTGAAACACAAAAAATTAGCTCTAAGGCAATTGGAAAGAAATTGGTGAGGCAACTACAAATTCAAAGACTAATTGCTCTACTTAAACTCTGATAATTTATAATAAACTATTTTAATTGCTAAAGCAGTGCATTTTTCATCAAAAATCCTATCTGCAACCAATCGTTTAAAGGAGATCTTTCATATTGTTAATGAGTTATCTAACCCAGACAGAATACTATGTAAACCCTCCCCCTCTCAAATTTTTTTTAATGCTTTGAACCTCTTTTTTTATCAATAACATTAATAAAATTGAGTCCAGCATCCCAGCGTGTCAAAACCTGGACTTTAGTTCTCATCCTATTTTGAACCAAAGCTCTTTCACACACTTTCCTTTAATATGTCAGCGCACTTTTATAAACCTTCTTTCAAAAGTCAAATTGGGGTCTCCCACTGACTGTTGCCCTCACAGCATTTTGAAGGAAATGTTTACCATCCTTCCTAGTCCTGCTCTCAACCTCTTAAATGAGTCTTTGTCTCAAGGAACTGTCCCTGCAACTTTTAAAGAGGCAATTGTTTTTCCTCTTTTAAAGAAGGTGGGATCAGATCCACTCATCCTGACAAACTATCGCCCTATCTCCCTTATTCCTTATTTAGCTAAGATTTTGGAAACCTATGTTACAGGTTGTCTTACAGACTTCTTGTAGGAATCCAGATTTATTGATTCCCATCAAGCTGGCTTTTGTCCAGCGCACTCTACTGAGGCGGTAATCCTCACAGTTCTAGATGCCCTCTGTTGTAAATTCATACTTAGCTTTATATGGCTTCTTGGTTTCTTTAGTCCTTTCTTTGTGTTTCTATCTTCTCACCTAGCTGTGTTCTATCTGGTGTGTGGGGATTCTAGCCCTGGCAGTTGGTCTGGTCAGCTGTGAGGCTTTGTGCTCTGCTGTCTTAACTTATTCTTTGTAACTTAATAAATCCAACCTAACTACTAGAAGACGAGTCCTGCTGCCTACTTAATTCTATTTACAGCATTTTGGCGACGAGGATGGGATCAGGACCCGCTGAACCAAGAGTTGGGTGGGGACAGAAAAATACCCTGGACTGGAAGAGAACAAAGTAAATTCCAGGAAACCCGCTAAACCAAGAGTTGGGTGGTGACAGAAGAATGTCTCTGGACTGGAATGGGACAAAAGTTCCAGATTTAGGACCGGGAGAGGACAAAGGATGTCCCTGGACTGGAGGAGGAGTACCAGGAGTGGGCTGATGACGTCCCAGGACCTGTGGAGGACAGAACTCCCACAACCTGTACGGGGAGAGGATGAAGAGCGTCCCAAGTCCGGCAGGGTTCACGACCGTGGTTCGTGAAGGACTAGAATTTGAAAAATGAAATTTAAGAGATTTCCGAAGCCTAAATAACAATCTGAGACACTTAACCCAAAGGAAAGACCCAGAACCTGTACACCTTGTTCAGAACTAACTTTTGGACTGAAAGAAGTCTAGATCCAAATTTTCTTCGGGAGTATTCTTCCAGAACTGTTCTACCTTCAAAATAGCAAATATCTGAGATGGACAATTATTATTGGAGAAAGTAAACTCTCTATTTCTGTTTTTGGTGGCCACAATGATGGAATGTAGAGAGTGGGCTGACTTTTCATTTTTGTCTTTTGAAGGGGAGAAGGTGGTCATAGTGATCTTTATCTTATTTCACTTCTTGATCCTGATTCTTTTCTCCCTGTTCAGGAAGTTCATGAGGTCTTCGACCTCATAAGTGTTATACGTTTTCTTCTCTGTGTTTTCCATGCTTTATCTTCTTATGTATTTGAGGTTTTCATATGTGTTGTTTGTAAGGGGGGAAGATGTGTTGTAAATTCATACTTAGCTTCATATGGCTTCTTGGTTTCTTTAGTCCTTTCTTTGTGTTTCAATCTTCTCACCTAGCTGTGTTCTATCTGGTGTGTGGGGATTCTAGCCCTGGCAGTTGGTCTGGTCAGCTGTGAGGCTTTGTGCTCTGCTGTCTTAACTTATTCTTTGTAACTTAATAAATCCAACCTAACTACTAGAAGACGTGTCCTGCTGCCTACTTAATTCTATTTACAACACCCTCCCTCCGTGGTAAGGTCGACAGTGGCTCCTCGCAGGCCCTTGTCCTGCTTGAGCTTTCTGCTGCCTAGGACACAGTCGAAAATTTCCTTTTGGTCGACCGTGTGAGGGATGCAGGAATTGCAGGTCCTGCCCTCAGCTGGATTTGCTCCTTTTTGGAAAACCAATCCCAGGCAATCCGTACAGCCCAGTTCACTGCCACTAGAGTCAAAAATCTGTTGTGGAGTGCCTCAGGGCTGCTCTCTTTCTCCCCTATAGTTCAATCTCTAACTCCTCCCTCTTGTCCAAGCTCTGAAGGAGCACAAAGTCTGCACTTTCAACTATGCAGATGATTTTCAGCTTATTTTCTCCATCAGTAACTCCTCAAAGTCGGTTCATGCTTTTCAATCTACCATGCTGTTCGTCAGCCAATGGTTGAACAAGAACCATTTAAAACTCAATCCGGACAAGACGGAGCTGGTTTTAACAGGTGGCATTGGTAAAAATCTATGGGGACCCCATTTCTGGCCTATGGAGCTGGGTCAGCCCCCTGCTCCTTCTAGTTCGGCTAAAAGCCTAGGGGTGATTATCAGTCAGGATCTTACTCTGAAGACTCAGATTAGTTCAATGATCTCCACCTGTTTTTATCAAATTCGCAAAATAAAAAAAGTTTGTAGATTTCTCACTCATGATGCCCGGATTCAGGTGATTATCACCATGGTTATGTCCCATGTCGACTATGCCAATTCATTATATTTTGGTATCCCTCTCTATCTTTCCAGATGCTTACAGATAGTACAAAACGAGGCTGCACGTCTGATTGTCCACCAGCCTAGGCATCATCACATCACTCCTCTCTTGAAGCAATTACACTGCCTTCCGGTTGTTCAGCGGTGTGCTTTCAAGATCGGATGTCTTATATTTAAATCACTTTACGGAAAGAGCCCGAAATTTGTTGATAATATGATTAACAAATACGTTCCTACACAAAATATTCGCTCAGCTCCCAAAAATGAATTACTTATTCCTCATTTTAGACTAAAGTGCACTGGTGGTGCCAGGTTTTCCATCTTTGCCCCCATATTTTGGAACTCTCTTCCCCCCGCAAATTTCTACTGTACCAATCTTCATGGTTTCAGAAGTCTTTTAAAAACTTGGCTCTTCCGATAAGCTTTTAAACCCTCTTTTATGACCTGGATCTCAACCAAATTAGCGCCATGAAACCTCCTCGGTGTACGTGCGCTCTATAAATTCATTTTAACACAAACCATTACAATTATTACAGGTGTTAAGATTACTCTTAATACACTCCCATCCAAATTATCAAACCATTCAGCTAAAACCCTTTCCGCATACACTAAAGCAGGAATCTACAGCTTCCCATCGGTCATGCTCTTCAAAAGACTGATGCTCATGCAAGATATTCATTTTATACGTATTATCTGGAATATGTGTTCAACACTTCCTTGCCTTTATCACCTTTCAAACTCCACCTTTTTTCTCCAGGAGAATATTTAATGTTAAGTGATTCTGCATAACATAGCCCTAATAGCAATCATATCTGTATTTACCTGCTCCAATGATCCTGCCATATCTCCTGTCAGCGTAGCCACTAAATTAGAAAGACATATTTTCACATAATTCATTCCCACACCTATAGAAGGAATTATAGCGCCTAATATATCTAAAACTACCTTTCCAAAACTCATTTTCAATATTTTCATGCCAATTTCATCATCCATCTCACCCATATAGTAAACTCCAGGTAACACAAAAGCAAGATAACAAGATCCAACCCAACTATGCAGCACATTGAAATAGGCAGTCTTTCCACAAACATAAAGAATTCCTCTCAAGACCGGCTCTCCACTCAACAATTATTTCCCACTCACTACATAACTTCTTTCACAGACAATTTCTTCCACATATTCAGCCTTACCATCTCTCAAAGGTACCTTACCAGCAGAAGTAGAAATACAAATACAAAGACAAACAAGACATCCCATTTGACCTGCTTCTATGAAGAAGCAAGATAACGCCATCTCCACTACTTGCTTCTGCTCATTCTCTGAATCCTCAAGAAGGTCTTCAGATGGCTCCCAACTAACACCAGGCAAACTGCCATGCAAGCTTTCGTCCTCAGGAGATTCGACTATGGCAACTCCCTCTATGTAGGAGTCACCACCCAACTCATAAGCAAACCCCCAGACGATCCAGAACACAGCTTTGAGACACAACCTCGACCTCTCCAGACAGATGCACATCACCCCTCTCCTCAAGAAACTCAATTGGCTACCATTCACAAAGAGATGCCAGTTCAAGCTGCTCACTCATACTTGCAAGCAACTACAAAACAAAGGATTGGTGTACCTCAACAGATGAGTGAATTTCCACCAACCTACCAGGAAAATCCATTCCAGATCCATCTCCTTAGCAGCAACCCAGCACATCTATCCGGTAAATAGCAGAGGCCGCTCCTTCTCCCACTTGGTAGCTAAGACCTGGAACATCCTACTCCTGCACCTCAGAGCCTCATCATCACTTCAACCATTCAGGAAGGACCTCAAGATCTGGATGTTCAACCAATAGGAACAGGCAGCATGATCCCCAAGCATGGCACCAGAGTGCCTCGAGACCCTCACCGGTGAAGCAGCTGCAGTATACAAATCTTGATTGATTGACCCCTAAAGCATCATAATATATATGTATTCGTGTATCATTTTAGTATAGATGTTAACTTGAAATCCACTATTTTCTTCTTCCTATTTCTTAAAAACAATAATCAAAATAAAAAAATCTAAATAACTTTTTGTTCCCTGACTTCTTTCAAAAGTTCATTTCAGTCTGTAGTATTCAGATTTTCTTTTGTTCAACAACTGTTTCTCACTTCATCTTTGTCTTAATAGTCTCTTTATTTTCAAGTTAGTTCTTCTTCTGTCTCCGTTCTACTCTCAGACACTGTCATAGGCCACCTATCTGGATCCCAGGTGATTCCAATGGGACGGTGACGCTAGTTCCAGAATCCCATGAAGACTTGCCTTTGAAGTACAGACGTAGACACTGCTCCAGTGGCAAAGTCCAGGGGGAAGGGCTGGGATGGAGAGATCATGTGGAGTCAAAAGATGCTATTTATCGGCAACACTGAAGCAGGCAATCAAACCAGTCTGATGAATGGTGCCGGAAGATATGTTATCTATAAACAAACAAATGATAATGCATTAAGCTAGTATTTTTTATATTGTTTAAGATATCACCTCGCAAAAGCTTTTTATATCTCAACCAGCCTTTAGTTGGGTTGTCAGTTGTTTTTAGATTGTCCATAGAGGTTCCTTCATCAAAGTTTCAAAACTGTAGTGAGTATGATTACAGCATTAAACCCACAAGCTAATTTGGACAGGGTTAGCTTCACCCAAGTCCTTTCTGGCAGAGCTCTGCCAACAAAATAGTTGACAAAAACATTGGTTACCTTGTCTGCAAGCACAATGTTGTGACTGAGCTCAACACGTAGAGAAATCAAGTCTGTTAATGGGTCTCTCCTTTTCTTCTTGTTTTTACATCCAGGTGTTAGACTGATGCAAGATGTCCTGTTCGGTGAGGACGAAGTGGAAGGAACAAGGTGCAGGTAATTTACTTGATGAGGCTGCCTTGTAGAAGGTGCTTTAGAGTGTTCACAAAGGTCGCGTTCTATTTGCTTCTAGCAAAGAAAAAGTGCAGATGAATATTTGATGAGGCTTTCTTCTGGAAGGCATTTTAGAATGTTCACAAACGTTGCATTCTAATTGCTTCTAGCAAGGAACAGGTGCAGGGGATTAATTTAATGAGGGCTGTCTTCAGACGGTTCATGTTGAGGTAATCTATGCCGGTTCCGTGTTGTTTATTCTGGTGGATTTTCTGTATGTTTCTGTGGCGCCTGAAACCTGACCTTGCATGTGCATGGTAAAACATTTGTAAAACTAATAAGCCTTTTCAAACACAACCGGTGAGCACCAACTGCTGCTAGCTATCACCAACAGCATGTAATATGGTCAAAAGTCAGGGTACAAGATGCTTGTTCATTCATAAGCATTGGGAGGAATGATAGGAGTCATGCGGGTTTATTATGATAGTCAAGATAAGTCAGCTGTAGCAGGAATCCTGATAGATACACCCCAGATTTTATACTGACAATGAAACTCTCACTTGTAACATTCTAACTCTGATTTTTCTTCTTCTTCTTCTGATACCGTCGCTTGATACACCCATTCAAGTGATGCATATTTTCAATTTTGAACAGTCCTTCTCACTGACCTTTTCCAAACAGATGAGTCACTCTAACTAGGTTTAGCATATAATTGTCAATCAAGCTTTTCTAGTTCTTAATGCTTTCTTTGGCAAGTTCTTTTCCATTAAATATCTTCCGCAGATTTTCTTTGTGCAACAAAAATCTTTGTCAGGTTTTCTTTACTTTCTAAAGAACTCTGACTTGAGCTTGAACTTGTGCTTGAACCTTGATCAGTCATATCTGCACAATTTACTGTGAACTGCTTTCTTTCTCTGGTGGTTCTAATAATTCTGATTTTAACTGCAATTTCTCATTGTTTGGAGCAGAAACTACTTCATTCTGCCATTCATTATTTTGGCTCTTACACAGTAAAAGCCCTTCACTCTGATTCTTGCTTTGAAACTGCACATAAGGGATTTCAGATTTGTCAAAGCTTTCCCTAAATTAAAATAGTATGCATATATTTATTTTATCATTTCCTTCTACCCCAGATTCAAAATTGTCAACTCTTCTGGATCTGTATGGCATAATTGAGCTTGGTTTTGAACTTCAGGTTGTGTTTCTTCTTGTAGATTCGGACTGTTCCCATGAGGCACAGGGTCAGACTGATTTGCATATGGCCATGTCTAAACTGGGGTGGTGGATGAGCTAAAGAATGATGATGGATTAAACCCAGATCAGTTGACTGGGGGTGAGCGCTTGCATTGTTCAACACTCCCTCCATCATCCCCTTTGGTTTTGCTTTGCTCGCCCTAAGTTGGCAGGGTATGCCCAGACGTGGGTCCTTTGCTCACTTTGCCACTGGATTCAAGCTAGCCTGGCTGATGACGGCTGATTAGGCAGAAACCGGTCCCAGGATGCTTGTTTCCGGTCCAGGGAAGACAAGGCATGGCAGTTCGGGCTGGACTGTACCCATGAGGCACAGGGTCAGACTGATTTGCATATGGCCATGTCTGAACTGGGGTGGTGGAGTGAGCTAAAGAACGATGATGGATTAATCCCAAATGCAGCTGATTCAGTTGCAGCTTCTTCCACTCCTTTTTCCACTGCTTTCACCTTTTTTGTATGAACATCATGTATCCACTGTTGCACTTCAGCACATTTCATCGCAGTGTTGGTAGTCAGTATTACCTGATAGAGCCCACACCACCACTTTTCCAAGTTGTTCTTCGTGACATGCTTCCAGACCACTATCCAGTCTCCTGGATTCAGTGTACAATAGCTAATGACCTTTGTTGCTTCTTTTGTCAAATTCACCTGATGAGAGACATATTTCAACATATCAGCCAGACCTTTGAAGTAATCTAACACTATGTCATCAGTTCTTAAAACTAATGCAGCTGAAGGAATATAGACAAGTGTCATTGTTCTTCCCATAATCACCTAAAGGGGTGGCTAGCTTTTCTGTCACAAGTACTTCTCATGCTCATCAAAACAAGTGAAAGTGTGTCAGACCACTTTAAACAGTTGAAGCACATACCTTGGCCAATTAGATATTGAGAATTCCATTAGCTATCACCTCCGCACCTGAAGATTGAGGACAATGACTACAATGGAACCTTTGATTTATCTTTTCTAAATCTTGTACTTTCACCAATATCTTCTGAATACATATACAGTGGCTCTTGTGGATTTTGAAAGTGGTGTGGGGAAATGTTGAACCCTAATGTAATAAGCGAGTGAGCCTGAACTGTAAAAGGAGGGTGCTGGGGGGTTCTCCCGCACGAATATTTTGAAAAAAATGGATTCAAATGGTGGGTTTTACATCACATATTTACCTCAAATTGTTGAAAAAAGGGGGATTTAAATATAGCATTTTGAAGCACAAGTGTGAAGAAAACATTAGAATCAAAACAAAAATGTACTCAATCCTCAAACTGGTCTGCTTGCAAAATGACCCCCAGACCGAGCACATACAACGAACGGAAAAAGGCCCTTAAAGTGTTTCAAACCTGTAACACATTTCTGAACCACCTATGTTTTCAATCAATCTACAGATCGCATTGCAGCACTGAGAACGCCAATATCCAAGATTTGTGTTGCGGTTTTTACATACCATAAATGTCACGCAAGGGCATTAGAGTGCTTTACATGAGCATCAGAGTGCATTACACACGGTTTGATATGGGTTTTTTTTGGCACTGAGAGATTAAGAGATTTGTCTAGAATCATCAAGGCATGTTGAGCTGGAACCAGGACTCAAACCTGATTCTCCAGCTCCAAAGTCAGCAGCTCTGGCCATATTGCACTCAATGCGCCCTTTCCATACTTGACATATCATCAGATTTCAACACTTGATCATTAAGTGCTAGTTATTAGCCTCTCAAAGTTCAAATGCCTCAAAGGTACTGTATTTCATTGGTTTGTATACTATGCCTGTGCCATTGCTCCCAACTTTCCTGAAGTGTACTCACAATGGAACAACCTGGAGATCTCCTCTCTGAACAAAGAATCAAGATTCACCAATATGCAGATGACACAAATGTACATAACAGTCTCTACAGTGAATGACATCAGCTTTCTCAAGCACAGCCTCTCACTTGCGTACCAGAGAATGCAGCTTCTCATAAGTTGATAAAACACAAATTTAAACCTCAGTAATAATGCAGGATCGTCATTTCTGGCTAAACTTGGATGGGAAATAAACAAGTCTTACCTTCTAAGGATATGGCATGGCTGCCTCTCCGCTCATGGGCCGCCTGGGTCGGGGTGCCGAGTTGCAGGTCTGCCCCGCTCCACGTCGAGATAAGTCTGTTTATCAGCTGGAGGGAATCAGAGCACACTCATTGAAACCCGAGTCTCTGCATGGCAACAAGCCTCTCCCTGATCCACTGCCCTGCAAATGACAGGTACAACCCAGGAGCACCCCTAAAACCCACATGTGCCCATCATGTGCTCCCGCAGCGGACCTCATACCAAGTCATAGCATCTAGAAGCCAGCTTGAGGTTGAGTGCTTAAACGTCAGACTCATTAGGTAAAATTCTTCTGGCATCGTCAAATCCACTGTTAATAGTAATTCGAACAGAAAGACGAGTCCACGTCTTTCTCTCAAACAACACCATGCCTCCTTTAAATCAATTTGTTCTGCATGAAAGAAAATACAGCCCAGACCGAGTGATAGCTCAGGGAGCACCTGCCACATTCACATGCTTTTAATTTGAATTGGAAGAGGTGTTTTGCCGCGTGCGGGCTGCGTTCAGTGCAATTTTAATACTTCTAAGGCCAGAACTCCATGTTAAGGGTTAAACAAACATGACGGAGAAGGCCCATCTTAGAGCGGAGAGACACCCGGTCTGGGCTCGAACCCAAGTACATCAGGGATGCGATTTTTTGTCTTCCTAAGAGAGTCAAACAGGAAATAATATTTTATACTTATACACACAAGGGTTGAGGCAGTAAACCTGCACCTGTTACAGTCTGTGACTTTGAGGTATTGCGATGGTGCTCAAGAAACCAAAGAACACAACCCTGTCTGTTCCTTTCAGGGCAAAACCCAAAATACAAAGCAAAAGTGTGGAATCAACACCCATCAGGATGTATCTTCCATAGTCTCTGTTGTTCCTCAATCAAAAGTAAAGTTGTTTCCAAATGAACAGGTCCGTACTTGAATATTGTTTATTTTCAGTTCTTTATTTTGGTGTTCAACAGTAGATAAAAAAAAACTTTCCAGTGTTACAGCAAGTTTGCCTCTTTTTTAGCCAACGGGTTTCGTCTCATGAATGAGACTTCTTCAGGGCTAAAAATAAAATGCATAAAGATATTTATAAATTCATATATGCAGGCAAACATACACTATATACAAAAGGTAAATTACTAGTTTTATATGTACAGGTTAAAAGAAGAGAAAATTGGATTAGTCCGAGTTATTCCAACATTAACAAATAATTGCATAATGTATCACAAAAAACCAAACTCAATATTCATATATTGGTGTTCCATCATTCCAAGTCTATAAAGTTTCTACACTAAACTTCACTAGCACGGTAATGATGGGCATCAGAGAAGAAGATTCTATACAGAATAATGCAAAAATATATTCAAAAGAAGGCCAAACAAATCGAAATAATACTAAACAAAAGCATGCATATCACCATACCTCATAGAATTGTTTTAAAGAAATGAGATTTAAACAAAAGGTCCCTCAGTTCAAACACAATTTAGAAGATCTGAAAATATACATGAATCTTATTAGACAAATAATACTGTCACACATGTAATTTACAAAGTTAATGTTCCAATAGGACACAAGGTCAAAAATTGATGAGCTGTTATGAAAATGAAATAATTGTAAAGAAACAGGCAATTATTATCAGTGCATGTTAAAATCCTCAGAAAAATATATATAACCGTTCTGGCTTCACAGATGTCATATCCCTAAGACTCTTATTTAAGAAATCAATTCTAAACCAAAGAAGAGAACAGTTTCTTTCACAAAATATTTTAATCTACCAAATATTACACAAACAAGAAGTTCTTGTGAAATTCCTCAGAAAAATATATATAGCCATTCTAGCTTCACAGATGTCATATCCCTGTAATATCCCTAAATGGGGACGCACTGTTGGACGACGTTGTTGCCATTATGGGGAAGTCGGAAATGTCTGGCAGATGTGCGACAATTGTCAAAGAGGGAGATGTATCTAAGGCATCCCCAGGAACAATTTGCAGGATTCAAGGACCCGCAATTTTTTTTAGGTCACAACAGCAAGGAAGATGGATGAGTCAACCAGCGAAAATACAGAATAGGAACGTGGAAGAAAGAAGATGTTACTGGTGTAACAGCAAGGATCACTAAGCCTTTAGTCAGTCGTGTCCAGGATTAAAGAAGAAATGCTGGTTTTGTGGCTTAGTTGGACATTTTTACAAGTATTGTCGTAGACGTAGCAATGTAAAATTTGTGTGTGATGAGGATGTGGAAGTTGAGGTGGAAGATGAAGATAAGGATGACTGCGTAAAAAATGTTAGGGGAAATGTAGTGATAAATATATCAGAGAACGCAATGGAAGGGAAACCTATTTGTGAAGTTTCATTTGTAGGTGTGTGTGTTAATGTTTATGCAGATTCAGGCTCCCCGTACACGATCATCAATCAAGAGGTATGGAAACAAAAATTTGTGGGTAAGTTGGGAGAACATTTAGACCAATCTGATATCAACCCTGTTAGTTACACTGGAGAGAGAATTGTAATGTTAGGGTTGCGTTGGCTCATATTTTTGTTTATAGGAAGGTCCACTAGCTGGAAATTGTATGTAGCAAAGTTGGGCCCTTCCGTTCTGGGGTGGTTCGATCAAAAGAACTTAAATATAATTTTGGACCCAAACAGTGTAGAGAAGGTCCCGATTATGGATGAGAGGAGTAAGTTGGAGGATGAGTTGTGTACATGTTTTCCAAGCATATTTAGTAAGGATTTAGGTTCATTAAAGGGATTTGAACATAGGATTGTGTTTGAAGGACAATGCTCAACCAAAAGTACACAAGGTGAGACCTATCCCATGTTGATCAGAGAGGAAGTAAAGAAAGAGATTCAAGGGTAATTGAGTAAAGGTATAATAGAGGAGGTAGAAACATCAGAGTGGATTTATCCGATTGTGGTAGCAAGAAAACCCAATGGAAAAATTTGTTTATGCATTGACTTACGCCACCTGAACCGTAACATCATTGTGGAAAAGTTTCCATTACCTAGAATTAATGAAATGGTATCATCACTAAAAGGTGTGACGTGGTTTTCCACGATTGACCTCTCTGCCGTGTACCATCGGTTGGAGTTAGAGCCGGAGTCCAGGAAGCTCACTGCGTTTATAACACCATTTGGTTGCTACCAGTTCAGGAGAATGCCATTCGAGTTAGCGTCGGCTGCCGCAGTGTTTCAGCGGTTGATGCATAAGTTGTTGGGAGATATGCACATGGTGTCATTTTTTCAAGATGACATTCTTGTGGCTGGGGTAGACAAAGGAGATCATGACTCAAAGTTAAAACACGTGTTGGTTACTTTACAATCTGCTGGCTTGACAACTGAAAGATCTAAATTTAAGTTTGGTGAAAGATGTGTGTCATATTTGGGGCATGTCATTAGTGTAGAAGGAGTAAAACCCAAACCTGCTCTGGTAGAAAACATTGTCAAATTTCCAGCACCAACTACAAAAGAAGAAGTAAGAGCATTTTTAGGAATGGCTGTATACTGTGCCAAGTTTATTAAGAACTTTGTGTCAAAGGTATACAATATTCGCACATTATTGAAGAAACACACCAAGTTTGAATGGAGTAAGATGTTTGAAGAGGAGTTTGGTGTGATTAAGACAAAATTACAAATAGTAAATGCTCTTGCAAGTTTTGATCCCAATATTGACTGTGTGTTAACTACAGATGCAAGTGATAATGGGCTGGGGGTGGTTTTGTCCCAAAAAGATTTGAAAGGAAGAGAGAGTAAAATTCTATTTGCTTCGAGGGCCCTTTCCCCTGCTGAAAGAAGGTATCCAATCATTGAGAGGGAGGCATTAGCATGTGCATGGGCGTTGGAGCATTTTCGAGCGTTTGTCTGGGGCAAACCAGTGGTGATCCGTACTGATCATAAGCTCATGGTTAAGATTCTGTCTAGTGCTGGTATTTCTAGTGCATCAGCCAGAATGGCGACATTGTCCATGCGTATGGAAGAGTACATTTACCAGATGGTTTATTTGCCAGGAAAAGAAAATGTAATTGCCGATTGTTTGTCTAGGTTACCACCTCCTCTTCAGGAGTGTGTGGATGACCCTTGGGGTGATTTCTGTGTAGCTTTAGTTCAGGACTCTGGAGTTTCTGCTATTAGTAGGAAGGAATGGATGGAAGAGCAAATGAAGGACAATATCTTGAAAGGTGTACTTGATTACATGGGTAAAGGATGACCTAGGAAAGAAGATATCAAGGAAGGTTTAAATGCTTTTTGGCAAATTAGAATGGAATTATCCTGTGAACATAATTTATTGTTCAGAGGTGAAAGGATCGTTCCACCTGTATCGTTAAGAAAAAAAATATGGCAATTATGTCATGCAGGACATTTCGGGATTGTGATAAAGTCAATTGTGAAGGGAATGTTTTGGTGGCCAGGTATTGATGGTATGATTGAAGAGTTTGTAAGGAAGTGTTCTGTTTGTAATTCTGCTGACAAAACACTCAAGACATTGAAACCCAGGATGAGTGATGGATTAATTCCTGATTCACCTTGGGTTACTATTGCGGTGGACAAAATTGGACCTATTGGAGAGGAAAAGGAGTATAGATTATTTCTCATTGATCTATTTTCAAAGTGGCCGGTTGTTAAATTTGTGGAAAAGATTGATACTCAAACTGTGATTGCATTCTTGGACAAGGTTTTTATTATGGAAGGGCTGCCGGTTTGTGCTTTATCGGACAATGGTGTGCAGTTCACTTCTAAGAGGGCAACAGAATATTTTGAAAAATGTGGAGTTAAGCATAAGACTACTGCTCAATACAATCCGAGTGGCAACGGCACTGTTGAGAGGTTTAATAGAGTGATTAAGGGTATTATTCAGGCTTCGATGAACAAGGGTTTGGAATGGAAGATTCAAGTGCAGAAGGCTGTGTGGTCCTATAGAATTACTGCTCAAGTTAATACTGGTTTATCTCCGTTTACTATGATGAGAGGTAGATCACCAAGGGCTAAATTCAACCCTGGTTGGTTGTTTGACAGTAAGGTTACCAATTGGTCTCCTGTTGAAATCAAACAAAGTTTAGAATCTACTCATGCTAAGAGTAAAGAGTTCTATGACAAATTACATAACACAAAAGAAGTAAATATTAAAGTCGGAGATTTAGTTAGGGTAAGGAAGCCTTTTAAGATGATGAAAGGAGAATGTCGCTTTGAACCACCCATTACGGTGGCAGAGATTTTGAAAAATGCGGTTAGACTTGAGGATGGAAGGGTGTGGAGTCTCAAGAGTGTGGCAATAAATCCTGATCAAGAGGTCACTTATGAGCTACCTACAATGACCTCAGATAATTTTGAGTGGATAGAAGATCATTTTGATCAGTTACATTCTCAATTGGCTGTTGATGGTTGTGACACATCCAGGCAAAATGTTCCTTCTCAAATTGAAGTTACTTCTTTGTTGTGTGAGGAGGGAGGAAGGTTCATGTGTAATGATGATAACAAAGATAGGCAAGTTAATAATGCTAATAGGTTACCTGACAAAAGGGCAAGAGTTTTGCCAGGATGGTTGAAAGGATTTGTAATGTAATTGAATTGCTCTATTGTTTTTTTTTTTGTTTTTAATTATTATTATTTTCATTTTTGTTATTCTTGTTTCCATTGTAACGGGGGTGGGGGTTTTGTGTTGCTTATGTATGTACCTTTATTGCTAGAATGTTAGAATGTACTTGGTAGCATTCCATGTGAAGTCATTGATGAGCTGGCTGGAGGACTTAGAAGACCCTTTCTTCACATGTTGCATCCTATATATATTACAATAAATATACCAGAGGTAATCTGATGTACCGGAGTATCTTTAAACTACACTGTTTGTACTTTGAAAGTACAGCGTGTGCCTTCCTCAACGCACGTAACCTTGCCTGATATATGGTATCCTCCTACCTCCTCAAGGGAGCTTCTTCTTTTGTCGCTGTTGCCACACTGCGGAAGGATGCTCTGTTGCTCCAACGTGCTGGGAGCCACCCGGCTCAGCGTCTGAAGCGTCCCTCCATCTCCATCTTGTTAAAATAATGAATGATGCGCAGTCATGTCTTGTAGTTACAAGTAGTAGATTTATTCTTCTGGTTTCATCACAGGTTCTTAGTTACAGGAAGATATTCTGATCCATTAAAGTGCCCCACCATCAGCAGCCTCCTCGCTGCTCAGCCCATCCACACCAACTGACTCTGAGTGCAATAAGTAAAAGGTACATTACAACACATCTTGTTGTTGGTGGCTGCTATTTCCTTTTCCCTGTGGTGGTTCCTGTTGGTTGAGTTGCCAACCACTCTTCTTGCCAATCAAGATGTCCTATTTGGTGAAGTTCGTTTCTGCAGTTGTGACCGGAGAGTCGTTGGATCTGTGAGGACTGTTTATCTCTGTCTACTTGTCTCGTTTTTCTTGTTCAAGGGACTCATTGTTGTTTCATTTCCTCATTCAGGAAGGTACTATTTTCTTACTTTCACATGTCCCCATGCAGACTTTAAGACAGTAACGCTCTTGCAGGTCCGAATGGTGAAGGAGCATTTTTTATTTTTTATTTAATCGGCCTACATGGTGAGTCTCAAATGTGTCCCCAGTGGTGAAATCTTCGGCTCCTTAACAAGGACTCAGTGTTGTGAGGAGTTTGGGTGAGAGATCGCTCACTGGAACAACACATTTGCTATTTGTTCAATTTGATTGCAACAATACTGTTTTATGAGGGTGGTGGTCGGGTTGAAATGTGTTTTTCGGGAGGAGTGTACCCTTTATGTTGAGATTTTGCCCTAGTTATGTTTCTTAGAGACGTGTGAGGTTGTGGGGTCTGATCTTAGGTGTGGTCTGATACTTAGGTGACAATGTGGGGTGGCGAGCACTCCGGTTCTTTTACATAGGGATGTGTGTACCCGTATTATACCCCAGTTCTGTTACTAGAGTGGTACGTATTTTTTTGTTGTCCCCTTTTACGTGTAGTTTCTGGGAGTTAAATGCCCCAGTTATAGCTTCATAGAGAGGTTCCCTGTTGTGGGGTGGTGTGCCTACTGCCCCAGTTCTGTTCCTAGGGTGGTGAGTACCCTTTTGCAGTGATGTGCGGGAGCTAAGTGCCCCAGTTCTATTCCTAGGGTGGTGAGTACCCTTTTGCGATGAGGTTGTGGGAGCGCAGTGCCCCAGTTATACTCCGCCCCATGTTACATGTTGGTTGTGGGGCGATAAGTGTTCCAATTTTGTTGCACAGGGTGGTGTGTACCATGTTACATGTTGGTTGTGGGGCGGTCAGTGTCCCAGTGCTCTTCCACAGAGTGGTATCCACCCTGTTACAGGTTGGTTATGGGGCAGTGCTTGCCCCAATTTTGTTTTACCACTCTGTGCAGTTGTGTTGTGAATTTTTCCCAAGGGAGGGGGTGGGGTTAATCTCAATGTATTTATATTTGAGAATGCAGTGCAGATATATTCCTTCACAATGTAAATGTTTTTCTTTCTGAATGCATTGTATATATTGATGTTCATGTTTCTTCTCTTAAGTTCTGCATTTTTGTTTTCTTAAGGAAGTTGGAAATGTTATAATTGACTTATGTATGTACTTACTCTGGCTGTGTCTTCCCTGTTGCTCAGCTAGTATGAGTGTTAGAATGCCTGATGACCTCATGGAATGTTTGGGTGCCCGGCTTGAGTGCAGGGTGTCAGTTGATGACAGGCAGGCTGAGCGACAAGGAGTTTGCTCCTGGTGGGGTTTTATTCTATCTACCTTACTTCTCCTAATGAACTTAACTTCGAACTAAGCTTAAATAAATTGATCCTGTTTTGTACACCTGGCCCAAGGATCATCAATTTACAACAAAGACACTTCAAAATTTGAATATCCCTAAATATTAACTCACTATAAGAAATTTTTTAACATCAATTTAGCAGAATAGCAAAAACAGTAACTGGGACTACTCGGTAATTAAGTTCTAGATCAGGAAAAAAATCGAGGATTTTAATAGAAAAATCTCATGTCAGCAAACACAGAATACATGCCATAAAGACTCAAATAGAGAGTTATACAGAATAGTCCAAATTCTGAAATAATTCCCCCGAAATCCAAGGAGTTCTTATACAGAAATCTAGCATAACAATTTAGTAAAACAGCAAATCCATCATGGTATCATCATAAGTAGCAACTCTTTAGCAAATCAGAAGTGTGTACTTCATTCCCTTAATACATAAGCACTGTCCCATTTTAAGAAGACATCGAGCATTTTCCGTGCTACTGCCACCTGGAGATGTTCGAACAAAATATGAAACATTTCAACAACATTAGTTGACACAAATAAATAAGACCCATCAAAGCAGCAGAACTACCGAGGAACGATACAGAATTAATTGACAGCTTTGTATTCATAAGTGTTGGAATAAGCCATTACATCAGCTGATAAAATGTGCAGGACAACAGGAGAGGAGGGGGTTAATATAGGACAGCGTCCATTTTATCCATGTTGGCATTTTCACATAAATGTGGCATAAATACATGATATTAAAAACACAGTTTCATAAATCTTATTAAACGTGTTTCAATTGTAATCATGTAAACTAGTCATTGCGTAATGGTTCCAACATAAACATTATTTCGTGTCATCATTATTTATTGCATAAAATGATAAGTTTGAAAAAATGCTTCAATAGTTGGGTGGACTAATAACGCAGGCTCAAAAAACAATAGTATGCCTCTGATACCAGGAAGAACAGGAAGGAGTTTAGCGATGACCAGTTACGAGAGATTAACTTTCTGGACAGGAACATTTGCAGAAGAAAGGACAGTCCTAGCACTAACTTTATTTGACTTGGAGATGTCAGGGAGAGCTTTTCCTATGAATTACCAGGAACCAACTAGATCCTCAGTCTCCAGTCAATGTGTTTGGTCCCAGACATCGGTGAACTGTTGTATTCAATGTTGCTTTACTTTTCTTAGGCCCGTTTAGCCTTAAAAGATTCCAAAAAGCATCTCCGGTTTTTCTCATTCTTTGTTAATGAGCTTGGTGTGTGTGTCTTCTTGCTCACTATTCTGTTTTCTATTCTAAATGGGTTTTAGAAGTTCAATGTGTTGTGTGTTTTTTTTTTAAATGGTGGTCCTGCTTGAACATAGCATGCATTTTATTGTGGATTTTCTGATGCTTGTATCAATTCTCCGGGAAACTGAATAGTGATTCTCACAGAACTGTTTTTGATCTAAACAGATTGTGTATATTAGTTTTATAGGGGTCGCCCTCTCCCAAATTAACAACCCAGTTGCTGACAGAACTCGCAGTCCACTGTGGCATCAACTCAAGCATAAAAAGCTCATGAACCCAAATTCCAGCTCTTTTAAGCAGTACTACCTTGTCACATGTCCAGCTGTTTTCCAGTAGCAGGATGACCTACCCTTCACAGCAGAATATTCTGCAGGTGAGAAATAGGCACGTTGTGCGAGCTGCAGTAAGAAAAAAATGACTTTGGTCTAGTTGGGAAATTTGACATAACTTTGATGATCTGCAAAGTTTTCTTGCATTTACTCTGCTTGGCGACAGCAACATTGTATCTGCTTCTAATCTTGCTGTAGATGTATTTCACTTGTTATTAATAGGCAGCTCCTCTGAGAACCCTAAGCCATGAGATCTGCCACATAGGCAAACACTGGATGGAGAGCAAAGCTGTTCCCTACTGTGAGTTAAAGCAGGTTGCTCTCAGGCAGTCATGGGATATGCCCGCCCAACCAATAATGGAGATATCTAAAATAACACAAGATTCAAAGATCTGTAGACAGGGGTAGGCGATAACTGCATAAAAGGCAACCAGACAGGAGAAAATAATAATTACAAGACAGATATTCTCTATTCTCACTTGGGGCATAAAGGAATCTTCTTCGGATTTCATGTGGAAGGGCTTGAGGATGGATGTTGTATTTCCGCCTGTGGCATAACAGGCGTGCCCCGTCATGCCCACGTGACCTGTGTTAATAAAGGAAGTCACGTCCGCACGCACGCCAGTTGGTGACAGCGGAGTGACCTGTTAACAGCAACGCTTGTGTCCGAGCCATATGTTATAGGCCTATACACACTTAGTTTAGAGCCCCATCCACCACAGGTCCTGGAGCATACAACCCCCGGGAACACAACAGCTGGCGACGAGGGTGGGCGTGCCCTCGCTGCATGTGGTCACCCGATCCCACGCCATGCTGTGAGGCGGCCGCGAGCTCGACACCTGGCTTGCGGTGCTCGTGCCCAGCACCTCTCACGCTGTGCGGCCGGAGCCGCAGCTGCTCCCGCTCACTTGAGGACACTGAAGGAGGCGCTGCTGCACCCGAGGCACGCGTCAGGTGAGGCTCATTGGCCCCCTCCGCTCCGGCCGCGATTTGGCTCCGTCTCTGTCCCCTGCATTGGGGTGTGGCGCCCGATAGGCGCGTGCATCATTGATCAGCCCAGGGAGGCCCAGGACATTGCACGGCACTCGTGCTCACGCTCGAGACGTCACTTACACGTCTCCCCGAGCAGTGCACACATCTCCGCCCCAGCGCAGTAGTGGGACACGGTGTGCAAACGGGGTTGGGCCATGCAGTAGGCCCTGCAGGCCTGAATCAGGAGGAGTCACAGGCTGGTGACAAGGAACACAGGGACACGCACCAACTCAGTAGGAACCTGTCTATCACCACGTTTTTTCCAGACAAGAAAGCAACCTCACAAAGGGGGTCCCAGAGCAATCAAGCATTGGCAACTGCAACTGCCGGCGATCCGATTAAGGCAGACGTGGGGGCATTCGGTCAGTGTCTCATCCACGAGGACATGGAGGAGGGGTTAGGGTGGAGTCAACACGCCCAATCCCGCGCCTGGCATACAACATGGCCACGATACCCCCGATAGAGCCATTCGTGGTAGAGGGTTCACCCTCCGCACTTGCACCCAAATGGGTGGATCAGCTTTTGATATTGTTTGAGGCCACAAAAGTACATAAGGACCAAAAGAGGGCTATGGTCCTTCATCTCGGAGGCAAAGATGTGCATAACATTGCTAAACCCTGGTGGAAGTCACCCCAAAGAACCACCACACACTCATAAATGCCCTGAATGCCCATTTCGAGCCGATGGCTAACCAGGACTATGAGCGGTTCGTCTTCAGGCAGGCTAGACAGCTGCCAGAGGAATCCCTGGACAAGTATCACGTTCGCCTAAAAAAACTTGGCATCCACATGTGGTTTTGCCGATGCCACGGAGGAGATCCGTGGTCAGATCATCCAAGGGTGCGCATCAATTAAACTGAGGGAACGAATTCTGGAAGAGTCTGGCAAGTCGTTAGTGGATATACTAACACTAGGGCGCACCAAGGAACTATTGAAGGAGCGAGCCGCCCATATGGAGGCCGCTCTCCAGGCACCTGTGAAAGCAGAACCGGTCAACAAGGTAACCGTGAAGTCCCCGACAAAGTGGACTAAGAAGGGAACTGGGACAGCCACGTCGGGACCACCAAAGATGTGTGGATACTGTGGAGGAACACCGCACTTGGCGGCGGAATGTCCTGCAAAAGTACAACTGTGTTCGGCATGTGGACGTTACAACCACTTCGAAAAAGTATGCCGATCAAAGCGATACCGCAAGCCAAGACAGGTGGTGAACGCAGTACCCGAAGGGGATCCGGGTCCGAGCGACATGGACGACGACGAGGAGGAAGAGCGAAAAGTACACAAGGTACATACGATTGGCACGGCGACCCGGACGGCACAACGTTTACCCCAGTGCGAGATCCAGATTGGGGCCCACAAAGTCATGGCAGTGGTCAACACCGGTGCAACCATCAATCTGATGGCGTCTAATCTACACCAAACTCTAGATCCACCGCCAGTGCTGACTCCGTCAGCCATCACCGTATTTGCATAGGGACAGGACACCCCCCTCCGGATCCGTGGAAAATTCAGGACCACCATATCACATGGAGACCGGTCTGTAACCACCAACATATTCGTATCCGAAGATGGCCAAGGAATGTTGCTAGGATGCCGCGCGGCGGAAGATCTGGGTGTCGTAACTTTCGCTTTTGGCGTCCATCAAGAATCAATCCAGCAGCTACTGGCGGAATTCAAAGAAGTATTCCAGGGGATTGGAAAATTCAAAGGGAAGGAGGTGCATCTACACATTGATCATACGGTCCAGCCGGTCGCCTTGCGGCACCGCCGGATAGCGTTTCACTTACGTCCATTGGTGGAGGAGGAACTCAAGAAACTGGAAGTGGCGGGGATAATAGAAAAAGTGACCGGTCCCACCCCCTGGGTTTTGCCGATAGTGGTCACACGCAAACCTAAACAACCGGGAGCGGTGAGAATATGCGTGGACATGCGATTTCCCAACGTCGCTATGAAGCGCGAACGCCACATCACACCCACAATTGACGATCTGATAGGTGAAATGGCAGGTGCGAGCTGGTTCTCCAAACTGGACCTGAGGTCAGGCTATCACCAACTAGTCCTAGATGAGGAGTCGCGAAACATCACCACCTTCTCAACACACCTGGGGCTCCGGAGATACACTCGTCTCAGCTTCGGGATATCCAGTGCCTCAGAAGTCTTCCAAAACGTGATACAGGAACTTATAGCGGACATCCCGGGAGTGATCAATGTCAGTGATGACATCATGATCCATGCTAGAACTGTCCAAGAACATCACAGTCGGTTGACCCAGGTGCTACAAAGATTGAGGGATGCTGGACTCACCCTGCCCTGTGAAAAGTGTGAATTTCTAAAGAGAAAGCTACAATTTTTTGGATACACCTTCTCGATTGATGGCGTCAACCCTGATCCAGAGAAGGTAAAGGACATCAAAGAAGCTGATCCTCCTATGACTGTCACGGAAGTCTGAAGCTTCCTCGGAATGGTGAACTATTGTGAAAGGTTCATTCGCGACTTGGCCAATTTGACATTGCCGTTGAGGGAACTCACCAAGGATGCCACCCCGTGGAGATGGGGCCCAGAACAAGACAAGGCATTTCGAGACATCAAAGAAGCACTGTCAGAGGCAACCACCCTGGCCTTTTTTGACCCAAGGAAACTAACACTCGTAGCCGTAGATGCCGGTCCCACAGGACTCGGCACAGTGCTGATGCAGAGAGAACGGGTGGAAGAAGACTGGACGCCAGTAGCGTTTGCTAGCCGGTCGCTCACGGAAACGGAGCAAAGATACTCCCAGATTGAGAAAGAAATAATAGCGATACACTGGTGCTGCCGTCACTTCCATCTCTATGTCTACGGGAAGCCATTTGTAGTTGCAACCGACCACAAGCCGCTGGTAGCCTTATTCTCCGGAACATCCTCTAAGCCTCCCCCGCAAATTGAAAAATGGATGCAGCGACTCCAGATTTATAACTGCCCGGTAGAATACCAGCCCGGATCCAAAAACCCCGCTGACTACCTATCACGCCATCCTCGAGCGGCCACCCGGGAAGAAATGGAAGACGCGGCTGACACAGAGGAATATGTGAGATGTATCACAGCTCAATCCTGTCCACTACCAATATCCATGGAGAAGCTTGCGGAAGCAACCCAGAGGGATGACTGTCTCCAGAGAGCCATTGCTGCGGTGCGACATGGCAACTGGCATAAAGCCAAGGAGGAGTGGAGAATCTTGACTAATGAGGCACAGAGAATCATGGACAGCCTTTATCATGTGAGAGAAGAGCTAAACGAGGATAGCACAGGGTGTCTGTTGAGGGGTCACCGGCTGGTGATACCCTCATCCCTGACCGAACACGTCATCCAATTGGCTCATGTAGGCCATCAAGGCATGGTCAAAACGAAGTCCCGCCTTCGCACTAAAGTGTGGTTTCCACTGATGGACGACCTAGTTGAATCCACGGTCCGATCTTGTGCGGCCTGTCAAACAGCAGGAGAAGCGCCTCGACCAGCTCCTATTCTAGTGGAACCTTGGCCAAAGTCACCGTGGGAATGTGTCAGTCTCGGCTTTGGCAGCCTTCCAGATGGTCGCCACACCCTGGTAGCCATTGATGACCACTCCAAATATCCTGAAGTCAAGATAATCTCCACCCCCAGTGCTGCAGAGGTAATCCCTAAACTTGAGAAAATTATGGCCGCTTATGGGCTGATGAAAGAACTGAAGACGGACAATGGCCCTCCTTTTCAACGCCAAGAATGAGCTAACTACCTACTGGCTTTGGGCATCCAACATCGCCGAATCATCATCATCATAATCTTTATTTCGGCAACATGTGCCATAAAAGGTACAAATGACATTAAATCTAAAACAGTAAATATTAAGATATAGACAACCTTTTAAACATATGAGATCAATGTACAGATATAAGGATCAGCCATTCCGCATACTAAAAATATCTACATCACGGTTTATCATTTTAACAATTTATCATAGATCCCCATCTAGAAGATGTCTCCTCTTATGCCAGACTATCCCCAGATATTTAGCTAAGGCAAAGACTATATGCCCTGATAAGTCAGTCTTAAGAACCCTATAAGCTTGCAGACAGTGGGAGAAACCCAGGTTTTCACATACTGGGACAATCCATTTCCTCCTCGCCGGGGAATAAGCATTACAAAAGAACAATATGTCGAATCAGTTTCCTGTTCAGATTCACACCCTGGGCAATGAGACGGGGAAGATTCAGCCCATTTGCTGGTGTAGGCCCGTAATGGTAAACTACCATACCTCCATTGGAGATATAGTTTCCTGATTAATGTTGGGGATATAACATCTAAAACAGTTTCAAATCTGTAGCTGTCCTTAGTTATTAAAAATGGTAACATTAGGGTGCCTGGGCCTCTGCCTTGTAGGTGAATAGTAAGCTTGCATTCCTGATACTGAGTAATGAGCTGCCTCCATGTGACCCTGGGACATGATGAGAGTGGGTCAGACCATAGGGTTGATAGCCCCAATTTCCCTAGTTCTTTCTTGATGTAATTTAGCCAGGGAATTTTCCCGATATTTGGGAGGGTGATAATTTCCTGCAATTCTAGCCTGTAATTAGCTAGCTCTGGTACAGACCAAATCCTGCGCCAGAATAATAAGGGTCGTAGGCCCATATCTTCATCAAGAGGTCTCAGGGCCAGGTCGAGTTTAATTGGCAGCAGGGGAGTACTAGGGGGAAGTGATAGAAGCTTTCTGATATTTTTTTTCTCAGTTACTACCAGATCGCTGTTGCACATGTAGCCCCAAAGTTCACTTCCGTACATGACCTCTCCCCTGGCTTGTGCTCTGTAAATCTCTAAAGCGGGACCCACCGGCTTAGAAGAAGATTTGTTTTTAGCGACCAATTTGATAATTCCGCCTGATATTTGGGCCAGCTTTAGTTGTGATTTCTCCCGTTGGTGCGCCCATGACATTTTTTCATTTAGGGTGATTCCTAGGTACTCAAAGGTTCGAACCCTCTCTAGCGTATTGGGTCCAATGTATGGATTGGAGCGAGTTCTAGATGGAGGGTTGAAGACCATATATTTAGTCTTCAGGGCATTGATTTCGAGGCCATGATCTTTACAAAATGCCTCAAAACCATTGAGGACTCACTGCGCTGGATCCCCATTGGGGACTTGGAGAGCAGCAGGTTATCATCCGCGAACATAATCGCGGTCACCTTGCTGCCTCCAAGTTTGGGGGTGTCACTATTCTCGACTCCATTCAGGTGCGCAATTACCCCGTTGACACAAAGGCAGAACAGCCCTGCCTAACCCCCCTGTCAACGGGGAATTTATTGGACAATGTTCTCTCCCTGCCGCATCTTACATGGGCGTAGTTATCAGTATGTAATCTGATAATCATATTTAAGAGATGTTGTGGCACCCCCAGACCAGAGAGCACAGACCAAAGTTTCCTACGAGGTACCAGATCGAAAGCCGCTAGTAGGTCAACAAATACAGTATAGAGGCTGCCACCCTCCAACTGTACCGTTTCCCAAAATATAATGGCAAGTCGAAAGACTTGGTCTATTGTGGACACTTTATTCCTGAAACCCGCTTGGTATAGGCTCAGGACTGAGTGGACTTGCATCCATTCTAATAGGCGGTCAAGAATCAACCTGGCAAAGATCTTTTGGGGGACGTCTATTAAACTGATAGGCCTATAGTTGGCTGGGAGCAGAGAAGAACCCTTCTTGAAGATGGGAACAATCTCTGCCCCCAGCCAAGTAATAGGCACCGGTATCCCCTCCAGGATTGCATTAAATAGGACCTGTAGGTATGGAGCCCAAATCAGGGGTTCGTTTTTAAATAAGTCACCAGGGAGTTTGTCCAACCCAGGAGCTTTTTCTGAGGCAAGTCTAGCAATAGCTGCCCCTACTTCTGCCAAGGTAAATTTATCCATATCCAAAAATGGTATGGGGGTCAAGCCTGCCATCAAATCATCTTGGACCCCAGAGAAGTCTATATTAGCCTCAGTGTACAGGGATCTTGGCCTCTACTGCCGGAGTGGGATCGGCCGAGCCATTTTTGACAATCTGCCAGAATTTCCTGGTGTCTCGGAGCTAAAGAGCAGCAGTCATTTCTGCCCAGTTGCCATTGTCCCATTCGGTCTTGGCATTAGAAATGAGATGTTTGTACTCCTTCCTCTTGGTTCTGACCAAGGAGATATTGTCCTGTTGCTTCATAGCCGCTAGTAGATCAGCTTTAGCCTTTCTACAGGCGGCATTGTACAATGAGGCACGTGTCCCCCTGCCTTTTCCTTTGCTTCAATCAATCAATCAATCAATCGTGGCATTTGTATAGCGCGCTACTCACCGGGAAGGGTCTCAAGGCGCTCGGGGTCGGGGGGTCTGCTACTACTCGAAGAGCCAGGTCTTGAGTTGCTTCCTGAAGGAGAGGTGGTCCTGGGTCAGCCGGAAGGGAATGGGGCCGACAGGTAGGAGAAGGACCTCCCTCCGGTGGTGGCCCTGCGGATGCATGGAACTGCGAGGGCGTGGCTGGCGGAGCGTAGCTGGCGGGTGGGAGTGTAGAAGGTCAGGCGGTTGTTGAGGTACCTCGGTCCCAGGTCATGGAGGGCCTTGTGTGCATGGGTGAGGAGTCTGAACGTGATCCTCTTGCTGACGGGGAGCCAGTGCAGGTCCCTCAGGTGTCCGGAGATGTGGCTGTGTCGGGGGATGTCCAGGATGAGTCGTGCGGAGGTGTTCTGGATGAGTTGGAGTTTTTTCTGAAGTTTGGCTGTGGTTCCGGCGTAGAGGGTGTTTCCGTAGTCCAGTTGGCTGGTGACGAGTGCCTGGGTGACCGTCTTCCTGGTTTCGATGGGGATCCACCGGAAGATCTTTCGGAGCATGCGCAGGGTGTTGAAGCATGAAGATGAGACGGCGTTGACTTGTCTGGTCATCGAGAGGGAGGAGTCCAGGATGAAGCCCAGGTTGCGTGCGTGGTCCGTTGGCTTTGGAGTGGTGCCCAGGGCAGGGGGCCACCAAGAGTCGTCCCAGGCGGAGGGTGATGATCCCAGGATGAGGACTTCCGTCTTGTCTGAGTTCAGTTTCAGGCGGCTGTTCTTCATCCACTCGGCGACGTCTTTCATACCTTCATGTAGGCTGGTTCTGATGGTAGCAGGGTCATTTGTGAGAGAGAGGATCAGCTGGGTGTCGTCGGCGTAGGAGATGATGTTGAGGTTGTGTTGGCGTGCGATGGCTGCGAGGGGGCTCATGTAGACATTGAAGAGGGTGGGGCTGAGCGATGATCCTTGTGGTACGCCGTAGATGACTTCGGAGGCCTTGGATCTGAACGGGGGGAGGCGGACTCTCTGTGTTCTTCCGGAGAGGCACGAGATGATCCATTCCAGTGCTTTCTCTTGGATTCCGATGTTGCTGAAGCGTTGTACAAGGGTGCGATGGCAGACAGTGTCGAACGCTGCGGAGAGGTCCAGGAGGATGAGGGCCGCAGTTTCTCCATTGTCGAGCAGGTATCTGATGTCGTCTGTGGCTGCGATGAGGGTGGTCTTGGTGCTTTGGTTGGTTCGGAAGCCGGACTGTAAGTGGTCGAGGGATCCGTTCGTCTCGAGGAAGGCGGCAAGCTGTCTGTTGACGGCCTTCTCGATGACCTTGGCAGGAAAAGGGAGGAGCGAGATGGGGCGGTAGTTCTTGAGGTCAGTGGGGTCAGCCGTTGGTTTCTTTAGGAGTGCGCGGAGCTCGGTGTGTTTCCAGCTCTCCGGGAAGGTGGCGGTGTTGAAGGAGGCGTTGATGATGTCCCGGAGTTGGGTTGCTATGATGGAGTCGGCCTTGTTGAAGACGTGGTGGGGGCAGGGGTTGGTTGGAGATCCGGAGTGGATGGTGTTCATCGTGAGGGTGGTGTCTTCGGTGCTGACCGGTGTCCAGGCACAGAGGGTGGTGGTGGGGTGTGATGGTTCGGTGGTTGGGTGCGTGGTCTGTGCGCCGAAGCTGTTGTGTATGTCGGCGATCTTGCTGTGAAAGAACGAGGCGAGTGAGTCGCAGAGGTCCTGCGAGGGGGTGATGTTGTTGTTTCCGGCGCTGGGGTTGGAGAGCTCTTTGATGATGCTGAAGAGTTCCTTGCTGTTGTGGGCGTTGTTGTCCAGTCGTTCCTGGAATGCTGTCTTCTTGGTGGTGAGGATCAGTTGGTGGTGTTTGCGGGTGGCGTGCTTGAGGGTAGTCGTGTTGTCTGTGGTCTGGTTGTTGCTCCAGGCTTTCTCGAGGTTACGGCAGTTCTTCTTGGAGTTCTTGAGTTCGTCGGTGAACCAGGAGGCTTTTTTGCTGCTGGGTCTTCTGGGAGGGGTCTTCAGTGGTGCGAAGTTGTCTGGGCAGATGGTGATCCGCTTTGCAGGTGTGGTGCAGGTTCGGAGGCAGGTGAACTTGCAGGCTTTGTGGGTGAAGGGTCCATGGGTGCGTTTTGGGGTGGCTCGGTAGCAGGCGGGGTTCCGGCCAGCATTGAGTACGTTGAGGGTGGCGGCGTCGTAGGTCTGTTGGGTGGTCTTGTATTGGCGGGGACCAGGGGTCCTGGTGCTGGGCGCAGACGGGCTGGCCTTTGGCACGCCAGCGGCGCGCCCGCTGGGTAGTATTGCAGCGGCCGCCATTTAAGGGTAGCCGGGGAGGCGGGTCAGCTGTTAGGCGGGTGGCGGGAGGGTAGGAACCAATGAGGAGCGGGGGCGGGGCTGGGAGGGAAACAGCGGCGGGAGAACCACGAGCGCAGGGCGCTGTGAAAAAGAATGGCGCGAAAAAATGGGAAGCAAGAGAGAGGCGAGAAAAGCACCAAACGAGGCACAGGGGGAATGGGCACAGGTCCTGAACCAGTCAAGCCGGGGTACAGAAGGCAAACAAGAGGGGGTAGACACTCAAAATGGGAGACAGTGACGCAGGATACAGAATGCAAAAGGGGGGGCAGTCACTCAATCAGGAGACAGTCCTACGGGATACAGAATGCCAAGGGGGCAGACACTCGCTCCAGCAGGCAGACTCTCAGCTACAGAAGGTCACAGGTGGCTCTGCAGCGGCAAGGGGAGCGACCTACCCTGCTCAGGGTTCAGCACATCAGCTAAGGTGCTACACAACTCTAGGTGAAGTACACTGAGTTCTCTATAGGTCTCCTCGGACGGGCTAAGATGGTGTATGAGATTGTCAACTTTTTGCAAGACTAGGGCAGCCTTTGCATACAGCCTCTGGATATCCTTGGGATTTCCTACAATTTTGGGCCAGAGGACTCTCCGCCGGTTAGTGGATCAGATCATTCTCGGGTCAATGCGATCATCACCACCCTGCATGTGGAAAGTGACTCCCGGGACCGAAATTTTTAAAATCAGCGCATTATGGTCGCTGTCAGCTCGAGGGATTACATTGAAATCTACAATTCTGGCCCATTCGGACATGTCCACAAATATGTAGTCCAATCGAGAATTATACCCCAGTGTATTAAAAGTCGGTTTAGGTGGGATATCACCTCTTACCCGGCCATTGCAGGCCCTTAAGGAATTTGCTAGGGCCAGGCAGGTAATTTGCGTCGCTAATGGCGACCAGGACTTCACTGGTGGGCCAGCCAGTTTCGGAATTCCCCATTATTCATCTTCCTCATTGGTCGTATCTTCCAGGAAGAATGGAAGCGGTTCGAATTGGCAATTGAGGTCTCCCCCAACCACATACGGGATGCCCTTGGGGACAGTGCTCAAGTACAGCACTAGTTCCTCAATAGTACTAGAAACTTTTGCTATGCCCACTGGTCTTGAGTAGACATTTATCAGTGCCAGTTTTGCTACATTAGAACATTCCAGGAGTACGCATTGGATAGCTAGGGAATTAGTTGGTAGAGCCCTCGCTTTACAGCCCTGATGGGAAGCCACCCAAATGATTAGTCCACCAGACGGGCGTTCCTTCCCCTTCCAGTTCGCCCAGATTGAAAATGTATCAAACCCTGCGCGCCGGTGGTCCTCTCTTCCCCATGTCTCTTGAAAGAGGCAAACATCCTGAGAATCTATAAATGCCCCCAATCTGGGGAGTCAAGTTTGTTAGCCAGACCCTTCAGGTTCCAGGAAACAATGGAGATGGAACCCCTATCACAGAGATCTGCATTAAAACAGTTAATTAGCCCATTTGCTGCTGGATCCACCAGATCTGGCATAGGCTGCAGATAGTTTCAGTTACTCGGGATAAGACTCCTCTTATCGGTATCGCCGAATTACTCAGAGATGGCCCCAGGCCAATGGCGAAGTAGAAAGATTTATGCAAACTCTCAATAAGGTAATACAGATTGTGCATGACCAGAGGGAGAGAGACTATGACTCGAAATGTTTTGTATTTCAAGAGATATCAATCTGGGAGCTCAGTGTACGCTCTACACTGTTTGGAGAAGACCAAGTCTCTCCTGCCAGAACACTAACCAGGGGTAATGCCAATGTCAGTGATATGATGGATGTGTCTGGTCCGGTGGTAGGGTCCACAACTCCTGACGATGTGCCAAATCAATACTAAGGAGCGGGAGATAAAATTCTGAGCCACCAAGGAAGCATGCCTGAGGGCGCAAGTGAGGAAATCCCGCCAAGTCCTGCTGCAGCTGAAATCTCGAGCAGAGGTACAACCCAACATCGGCTGCGGAGGAATCCAGTGCCCTCCAGTCGCCTGAGAGATTATTTCATGTAAGACTGTTATATAACGTATGTTTTTAAAATCCATTGTATTTTGTGAACAGCAATAGACTGTGAATGGCATATGAAGAAAACTTTCCTTATACATTGACATTTTTGTTTTTTTGTTTGTTGGGGAGGAATGTTGTATTTCCGCCTGTGGCGTAATAGGCGTGCCCCGTCATGCCCACGTGACCTGTGTTAATAAAGGAAGTCACGTCCGCACGCACGCCAGTTGGTGACAGCGGAGTGACCTGTTAACAGCAACCCTTGTGTCCGAGCCATATGTTATAGGCCTATACAAACTTAGTTTAGAGCCCCCATCCACCACAGGTCCTGGAGCATACAGCCCCCGGGAACACAACGGATGGAGACAGCCAAACGAGATACGAATGGAAAGATACTCAATAAATGGAGAGTTCACTAGAACAGTGGTCTTTAACCTGTGGCCTGCGGACCCCTGGGGGTCCACAATTTCTCCTCCTTGTTTGGGGACTGTTTCTAAAATAAATAATTTTAGAATAATAAGAGTATGTATACATAAAAAAAACAAAATGTAACGAACAGTAGATTTCAAGGGAGAATAAATCAGAGGATAAACAATATGAAGCTGACTTAGAATTTGAAGTAAGATAATACAGTATTAAAGTTAAGGAACACTAAAGACTGAAATCCCATAGGGAATATGCCCTTGGAGTACTTAGTACGCTGCAGACTGGAGCTCTTAAGGAACAATGAACTGGGGGATGATAGGTCAAGAATAGAGATGCTGGAAAAGGGAAAGCACCACACTAAAAAACATGCTGTGATTGAAGGCTTCTTGAACTAAAGAAATGCATGGCAGGTTCACAGGGGGGCATGGAACAGCAGAAGCAGGTGCGCAAGGCGACTGCAGCAGGGACACTGGATGCAGGGACGTGCAGCAGGGGCACAAGGGATGACTGGCTTTACAAGAACCAAAGAAGAAAGGAATATTCAGCAAACTTTCTAGCTGTTTACCAATCGTGCAAAAGGAAATGACTATTACATTTCGAAGATGTAAACCTGAGAATCACAGTTGCCCCGAGTCTCTCTGAAAGTAGTGGCAAGTCAAATATTTCACAAGACAAAGAAGGGAAAAATGGGGAAGGAAGAAAAGAGAAATACCAAAAGGTTATTTAGGAGATGGCACCAGCATTTCAGGCTCGGTGAGTGAGGCTTTAACCAAATTGAGTTCTCAATTCATATCCGAATCTAGGGTTGAGGGGGCGTAAATAAGTCCAGACTTCGACCAGAATACCAACTTTGATGCCCAGGATACCCAGGAAAAGGAGACCAATGAAGAGCAGTTAACTGATGGTAACAGACAGTAGACAGGAACAAAAGGCACAAGCTAGAAGAGGTCTGAATAAAGGGCCAGCCTGAAGGGTACCAGAAAGACAAAAACTCAATAAAGATGGCTAGACTTCTGCAGTGAAAGTTCAGTTCCTAACTACAGAACAGACTTTTGCTCTAATGTGATAAAAATTGTGATTTATCACATTTATTGTAACAGTGCCAAATGTGTGTTACAATCCTGTATTGCCATTTTAGAAGTTAGTAATTGCCAGTATCTAAAGTTAGGAGAGCAAGCTCCTGACAAAAGCCAGAAAGTCTAAGGCACAGAATTGGCAGAAACTAGTTGATAATACCTATTCGAAGATATGTAAATGGGATTTTAATCTTGCCCCCAGGAGGCCACAATAATGAATATTGCATGCAGAAAACAGCAGCAGACACCGTAGTTCTGCCCTACTATTCTTGTTATTTAATGGCAAAATAATGTCACCGTGGGAGCTGCATTTATATATTGATATAATGCTAAAATACACACTGTCCTGAGAAATGAATGCGTATTGAACTTTAACACCATTAATGACATTGGAATCATATATGCAATTGAAATTGCCTTAGATAGAATTATATTTACAGATGTCTGGAATATACCATACATTGTCGTGGAAATACCTATATTTGTGTATTCGAATTGTTAAAATAGACTTTTATAAACAAGATTTGAATAAACATGTAGTTATATCTAATTGTTACTAACTGAACATTCAGCTGAAAGTCCAAAATTAAGACCTTGTCAGTGGGCAGATTATCGGTAAGGGTAGCCAAGCAGTTTCAATTCTTGTAGCATGTAAATTCGATCATAAATTACATTTTTAACAGTTAAATCAGTAACGTGCTTCTATTTTCTTTGACGGCATCAAGCATAACAAGGTTAAAACATGCTCAGCGAGCATCACATTATTATTTGTTATATTAGCTTCTGAAGAACATTATAGCGGAAATTCACCAAAACATATTTTTGCCAAAATTAGTGTTTCATTTGTAGTGTTATGAGTGTTTTTACAAGGTAGAAAAAGCAAGGTCTGGAGCACAACTTAGGTGTTGAAATTCTCATTTTGACAGTGAAAGGACGTGGCATTGCATTTACACAAATGTGCATGTTTTGACATGTTACAGTGCTCATAGGCATATCATTTTAAATCTGCGATGGTTATAACATATAGTACTTCAGGGGATAGATAGTACAAAGGTGTTAGATTTAGCATTCCGTGGGCATGCCAGACATCATCTCTTAGAGTCTTCAAGATGCTAAAGCTCTTTTGATGCAGAGTTTGTAGTGAAGAAATGCTGACACACTAATGCCAGAGCAAGCACATTTAGGAGGGTGTACAGACTAGTCTCAATTCATCTTTATAACTTCCTTGCTCTAATTCAAAAGTAGGTTCCTCTCCTTCTGAATGTACTTAAAATATTTGAGTCAAATGCTTTCTTTCATTTTTCTTCTGTTTAACTTCTTATGCTTTTCTTCCTTTCTCTTCTGTTTACCATCTTATCCTTTTTGTTTAGAACACTCTTCAGTGGAAGTGAAACACATTTTTGATTTTAGTTAGTAGGGGCCAGATTTACAAATTGGTTACAAATAGAGAATTAGGCTGTTTGCGACGCTAAAATGACTTCTGGCATGTATTAACCCTATTTTGTGAGTCGGTACCCTATTGCTGACTTGCAAAATAGGGTTTGCGAGTTGCTATTAGGAAGGGGCGTTCCAAGGGCATCCCTTCCTAATAACGAGTCGCCAAGGCATGTATGAGTGTTTTGCCACCAGAATGCACTCGAAAAATATTCTTACTTTACCGAGTCCATGAAGGTGGTGGTAACCCATTCACAAACGGGAATGGGATCCCACGGGACACCTTACCCTTTGTGAATGTGGATGCCGACATTTTTGAAGAGCAGGAAGTGGTCCCATTGACCACTGCCTGCTCTTCAAAAATGATAAGGAAACATTTCGTTTTTACCTTTTTTAATGCATCCCTTTTTCCTTTAAGGAAAACGGACTGCATAAAAAAATGCTTTATTTAGAAAGCAATCACAGATATGGTTCCCAATGGGCCGCAAATTGCGACCTGTCTCATGAATATACATGAGGCAGGTAATTTGCGACTCCATTGGGACTTGCTAAATGTGTCTGAGACAATTCTCTAATTGTGAGTCACAAAAAATTGCAATTAGCGACTTGCAAAAAGAAATGGTCGTACATCTGACCCTAACCCTAAATGCGTTCTCTTGCTGAATTATTTCTGTAGACGTCTGATTCATAATTCAATTCCTCTAATACTAAGGTGATAAAAGAGATGTTGCCGCAATTTTTGCAAAAGCATCCCCTACAATAAGTAAACCTTAAAAATGTATAAATAAACTCTACCTTTCTCATCATCATCAGAATACTTTATTTCGGCCTAAAAAGGCTATAAAAGTAGGAAAGCAGTAAAATACAGAACATACATAGAAATTTTTAAAATACACTCATTCGTTGCTCGCTACAGCGCATCAATATACATCTGTTTTGTAGGAATTCACAATGAATTTAAATGAGTCCCACAGAATGGTCTCAACGATCTGAAGGCTAACCTATTATCTTGCTAATAAAAGGTAAGTTGTCCCCGAACACATATATGCCAATTCTTAAGTTATTCCAAGAGAAAAGATAACCACAATCAAATGAATGTCCTTTCACAGTTCATCAGATTAAATTCCTTTAATTTCCATTTCTTTTCTCTTCAAAACATCAAATCTCTTCATAGTCTTCATCTAGTATTATCTTGCTACTATGTAAAGTGCTTGCGCAGTTTAAAAGCAGCAAAGTGCTATTTGTTTTCTACCAAGCATCGATTTCTGGAAAGGTGCATATACAATGGATGTACAATAGCGCATTTATTACAATAGTCTATTATGCTTGACCATCAGCGTGAGTTAATTTATGTGCAAAAGGATACACAAGTTAATGAAGTTTATATGCTCTTAAAAGTAAGTTCAATAAAAATATGTAGTGGGCTTGTCTGCCTCGCGCACCCTGCGCGCGATGCCTGAGGCATGGTTCTCGTGCCGCCTGTTGGCGCGCGAGAGAGAGTGACAGTTGGTGGTGGACTCGGCCATCTTATGTGCATCGGGCTAAAATAGTGTAAAGAGGAAAGATTATCAGCAGAACAATTTTTTCAAAAGAACTGACATCTGCTTCAGGTATGGTTATCCTTCTCACGCATAAAGTGGAAGACCATGTCCTGCGAGGAATGCTACATGTCGTAAATGTGGGAAAATAGGGCAATTTGACAAAGTATGCCAAACTCATAAAATACAAACCAAGTTGCATGTGTTAAGAACTCAAGTGGTAGTGACAGTGATGACACTCTCAGTGAACTAAAAGACATGGTTTTGGGGGTCAATGAAGGAAACATAAAAAGTGGTGATCCTAATGATTGTGTAGATCCCTACGCGATCATCGGTGTTGGTAAAAAGAATCTGAGACTTTTGGTAGACTCTGGAGCTAGGATCACAATGATCAATGAATCATTATTCAGGAAAAATGGGAGAATAGACCCCTGCAACCACCAGATCGAGAGCCTGTATCCTATTAAGGGAGGAGTATAGACCTTCTAGGATATTTTGAAGATGTCTTGGTTTTCAAAAACAGACACATATATGGGAAAATATATGTGGCCGTGCATGGTTTAGACATATTAGGATGGTTCCATCAAGGTTTGTTCAGTATGATGCTATGCCCGGGAGCAAAATAACAAATATTGGTTGTTCGCGACCAAACACATGTGGAAGAATTGCTCAATAAATACCCAAGAGTATTTTCTGGAGAATTGGGAAAGATCAAAGGGTTCAAACACAAATAAAGATAAAGAGCGATGCTGTGCCAGTCAAACACAAAATAAGAAGTATACCCTTCAGCATAGGAGAAGATTTGTAAAAAGAACTCTTGTCTATGCAGAGAAGAGAAGGTATTGAACCCATTGAGTAGTCGGATTGGTCCTCGGCTTTAGTGGTAGCTCGGAAGAAAAACAACGAACTCAGAATCTGCATTGATCAGCGCAGCTAAACAGAGTGATTTGGGTGGATTCCCACCCATTACCAAATATTTCGGAAATGTTGGGGGTAGTGACAGGAGCTAAGGTTTTCACTAAACTGGATTTGGCCTCTGCATATCACCAAATCGAACTTGACAAGGATTCACGCCACTTCACTGCGTTCAACTCTCCATCAGGATTGTTCCAATTCTGTTGTATGCCTTTTGGCCTGGCTACGGCAGCCTCTGTCTTTCAGAGAGTAATGGTCAATCTGCTCAAGGGAATCAAAAACGTGGCTATATTCCAAGATGATGTCCTGTTGTTTGCTAAAGATCAACAGGAACATGACATGGTGCTGAGCAAAATTTTGCCAATTTTCCAAGAACATGGCGTGGTACTAAAAAGGGACAAGTGTGTGTTCTCAAAAGACAGTGTTGAATATCTTGGTCACACCATCTCAAGCGAAGGGGTCACACCAAAGCCGAGCTTCAGCACCCAAAGACAAAGCTGGAGTAAAATCTCTTTTGGTTCTTACTGAATTCTATGCCCGCTTTTTTCAAGACTATGCTATGCTATGAAGATACGCCCCATATCAAGATTGCTACCGGACAAAAGTGAATTTGTGAGGGATGATGAATGCAAGCTTGCGTTCAATTGGATCAAAGAACAATTGAGTACTGTCAAAGCATTGAAACCATTTGTACAGGATGTCCCATGCACTCTGACTGTGGATGCTAGTAGCTACGGTTTAGGGGCCGTCTTGACACAGGCTGTTGGCCCTAATGAACACACTGTAGGATTTAAGCAGACACATTACTCGGTTATGAGAAATTTGAAAATTATCTGTGGGGGCGTAAGTTTACACTTCAAACGGACCACAAACCTTTGGTTGCAATTTTAGGTAATACCAACAGCCGCAGTGCTACACCCCGCATAGCCCGTCTAGCATCAAAGCTTCTACAATTCAATTCTGAGGTAGTTCACATTGCTGGGGGGAAAAATGTGAAGGCAGACACACTGTCACGGTTGCCAGCAACTACCAGACAGGCAATGCAATGTATTGATGACTGTTGTTATGACGAAAAAGAAGATTGCATCATAGCCTGTGTGGAATTGATGAATGTACAGTAGGACAAGAAGGTTGGAGGGAAGCACTAGTAAGTGATGAGGCTTTAAAAGAGGTGATGAAGTATATTACCCAAGGGTGGCCTAGAGAAAAGAATGTGAAGGTGGCTTTACAACCATATGTGAAGGTGTGTGAAGAGCTGTCTATTGAAGATGGTCTGGTATTCAGGCTAGATAAACTGGTACCACCAGCGAACATCAGATCCACTCTTCTAGCCAAAGCTCATGATGGGCACCTGGAAGCCACTCTTACCAAACGGAGAGTAAGAGAGTACTTTTGGTGGCCACAGATGGACAGAGACATTGATGCAATGGTGCAGGAGTGCACTGTTTGCTCTTCTAGTGACAAATGTCTTCGCACAGCTTGTTCCCCTCTCACGCCCATTCCCCTACCTGGTGCTCCATGGGAAAAACTGGGCATTGATGTGTTAGGACCCTTCCATAGTCTACCTCAACAGTGCAAATTTGCCATTGTAATGGTGGATTACTACACCAAGTGGCCTGAAGCCAAGTTTGTATCTAAGGTTGACTCTAAAGAGATTGTTGACTTCGTGAAAGAAATATTCATGAGAGAAGGGTTTCCCCAATCCATTATTTCCGACAATGGGGTGCAATTTGTGTCTGCTGAGGTGGAAGAGTTTCTTAAAGAATCAGTCATGGCTCATTACAGAAGCTCTCTTTACCACCCGCAAACCAATGGTTTGGTGGAGAGACTCAATAGAGTTATAGGTGACTGTGTCAAATGGGCTATAGAACACCACAATGTTGTTCCCCAATGTGTCAGAGCAATGTTATGGTTCTATAGGACCACCCCCCTTTTCTTCCACAGGAGTGTCTCCTTTTAAACTTTTGAGAGGCAGGAAACCATGTACAGAATTTAGTCCCGCTTGGATGTCAAAGTGGTTTAAATCTAATTCCACTCCCCAAGAAATTGATGAAAGAGTAAGAAACATGAATGAAAAAGTCCAGTCAAAACAGAAAGAATACTTCGATGAGAGGAAGCGGGTTAAAAACAGAAAGTTTGTTGTGGGTGATTGTGTCAGGATAAAGAAACAAGGTTTTGTGAAAAAGGTGAATCCAAGTTTGGGGCAACAGTTGTGGTTGATAAAGTGTGTGGAAGTGCTGTTCGGGTCAAAGGACAAAACTGGTGGAATGTTAACAAGGTGGTGAAAGTCAAAAATTTTCAAAATGATATGAAGAGTTCTATTGATGCAAAGAATATTTCACATGTTAAACCTCAAAGTGATCTCAGTGTTCAGGGCTCCTCTCCTCAACCCTCTACTGTGAGGAGGAGCACTAGAGCAATCATAATTCCAGTAAGATACCGACGTTAGGTCTCTTCCCTTCTACCGTGTACTTTTCCTGTTCTCTTCTTTTCCTCTTTTCCGTTTCTCTCTCTCTCTCTCTCTCTCTCTCTCTCTCTCTCTCTCTTTATCTCTCTCTCTCTTCTCCTTGTTTTAGGGAAAGAAGATATGTAGTGGGCTTGTCTGCCTCGCGCGCGATGCCTGAGGCATGGCTCTCGTGCCGCCCGTTGGCACGCGACAGAGAGTGACAGTTGGTGGTGGACTCGGCCATCTTATGTGCATCGGGCTAGCGAGTAGACGTGCTGGTGGGAACTGTCAATAAAATATTATCTTTAAACTACAACTGTTCCTGCGAGTTATTACAAAATACCTATGAAAAACCTAACCTATTAATTCATAAGATCATCAAGGTATTATTAAAAATATAAAAGGTTATAAAACGTATTACAGACAAAAATATTTTAGTAATTACACATAAGACTAGCTATTTTGCTTTCAATACCGTTTGGTTTTGGACAGTTACCTTTCCCGTGTATCTACCCCACTAAATTAATTGCTTCGCCATCTTCAGAGCCTTTTAGGTTAGCCTTTTCCAAATATAGAAAGCTGTTATCTTACTAAATAGTCATCCAGCATCAGTATAGTGCGTGATTAAGGTATCTGAACCCCTTGGATTTCAAACATGACTACTTTTCCTGAATAATGCACGCTTCGGAATAGAGTCCTAATTATATTAATAGCCAGTAGGATAAGGCTGAGCCCAAATACTTTTAGGCGGGAGTTGTCAGTTTTTAATATTCTCAACATATCATTCAGTTTCCAGACACTGAGGCACCTGCACATCTGTGTTATCCACTTCCTTTTGGTGAATTTATATGCTGGGCAAAAACACAGGACGTGTGAAATATCCTTATTAGCCCCCAACTGGGATAAGGTACAGTGAGACTCCCCCTCCTGAAGTTATGACATTGACCATTTGGAGACAAAACTGTTTATCTGCAGTGTTTCATATCAGAATTTCAGCTATAGACACTTTGCCAATTGTGGTTCTATTTAATCTAGAAATGGCTCGAAACAGGGGGTTGTTTTAAACTGAAGGAATTGCATGGTGAGCCTGCCCAGTATGCTGTTTGAAGTTATCTTGTGTCTAATGGAGTCCCAGAACATAAGCTTGATTTCACATTTTGATTCTGGAGTCAGCAGACTCGTATTTGTCCAGTATCTCCTCAGACCTAGATCAAAAAGCCATGTTCTAATTTGGATCGACCAGGGAAAAGTAACTTGGGTGTCAAGTGCCAACAATTCACTAAGTGATTCTCTGTACACTACTAATTTCGGTGTTGTTCAAGTTCTGATCCAGAATGACAAGGTTCTCCTAATTGCTAGGTGCTCCAAGCATTTGATGCCAAGCCATAGGTCAGGGGAATCAGTGGAGTATGTTGAGGAAGGGTGACAAACATTCTCAAAATTTTGTTTTGACCGATGGTTAAAGATTTGAGAGTGCCACCTTCCCAAATCTCCGCACCATACAAGGCGGCAGTTTGCGCTCATGCCACCATCTATGTGAGTGCAGGTCATTCCTATTGGGCTGCAAATTGCGACCTGTCTCATGAATATACATTAGGCAGGTAATTTGCAACTCCTTTGGGACTTGCTAAATGTGTCTGGGACAAATCAGTACATTTAATTTTGCAATTCTCTAATTGCGAGTTGCAAAAAATTGCAATTAGTGACTTGGAAATGGTTGTACATCTGGCCCTAACCCTAAATGCGTTCTCTTGCTGAATTCTTTCTGTAGACCTCTGATTCATAATTCAATTCCCCTAATACTAAGGTGATAAAAGGGACGTTGCCACAATTCTTTGGTAAAACAACTCCTACAAGAAATAAACCTTAAAAATGTATTATTAAACTCTACCTTTCTCAAAATCGCTGAGACGTTTTTTTTAATTTATTTTTTTATTTATCATTTTGGCAAGTAAAGGACAAAATCATTGTACAGTCTGATGGTGTGCAAACATTATGGTCACAGTTAATACACAAATCAATTAACACATCACAGCTACATAAAGAGGCAGGAGAATCATCAATAGTGCAAATACAGTAATTGGGGTTACAGCAACACCGTCATCTCTTCTGATATCAGTAGCACAGCAACCTTATCAACAAGGTGAGCACTTTCAATGTGAGCAAGAGAACACACATAAAGCTTTAGAACCATCCTCAGGAGGCTAGACAGCATCCATCCGCGTCAACATATGGGCTGTATAAGGTCCTCAGATGCCTCGTGGCGAGACGCTGATGGCAGGCACTCAAAATAACAGGTAAGTGCGTCGCGGCAATATGCCAGGTCGTGCAGCCATTGCTGCAGGTCAGGTGCCCACCACCCTCCCCAACATATGGCAACCCTACGCTTGGCCAGCTGCAAAGAGAGCACTACCAGTTTCCGCATTCCCGCCGGTATCTTGGACACTATTCCCAGCAAGCACAACTTGAGGTCATTCCCAATCTGAGCACCAGTCATAGCAGACAACACCTCAGTCACTCCCGTCCAAAATGCAGATATTCTAGAGCAAGCCCATGCCAGGTGCACAAAGTCGGCACCCTCCGAGCCACAGCGCACACAGCAATCAGAGTTTTTCAGACCATATTTATATATCTGCGCCAGAGCATAGTACATCTGATGGAGACATTTTTAATGTATAAGTTTAAAATTTCCATTCACAGCAAATCTTCCAGTCATCCTGCAGCTTTCTTCCCATTCGTCATCTGTCAATGGTTGCGCGAGGCAGTCATCCCATTTACCCTTAGAGCGCGACCCTGCAGCACCCTCATCCATCTGCGACGCACAATATAATCGGGAGACCATTTTTCGTCCGGGCCGTGGCCGTGTAGAGAAGCTGCAATGCGCCCAAAGTAACTAGCTCTTCGGGAAAGGACGGGTATAAGCTACGCACTGCAGCCCGGAGTCTAGCGTAAATGAATGTGGCCATAGCTGCATTTCCCCCTTTCTCTAAGAAGTCCTGCAGCGTAAGAAATGTTCCATTGATAAAGGCGTCCCCCATAACCCGCACCACGGCAGCTTGTAGAACCTGCAGAGCTCCCATTTCGCTTGTCACTGATATCTCTGCATGATGTAATAGGGGCATTGCAGGGGCATACATTGGCAATCGCCCTGCTCGCTTCCCAAGCTCTGTCCACGCTCGGGCTGTACATTGCAACGTGTCCACCTCATCTCTATCATACACTGAGTGTGGATTCACTATCATGGCCTTAAGAGGCAATAGATGGACCGCACCAGCCTCAACCGCCACGTGCGGCGTAAAGGGTGGAGCTGACTGCCAGTATAAGGCAAAATGTGCCTGCGCACATAAATAGTATAAGTGCATGTCTGGAATTGAGAACCCGCCCAATTCATAAGGTTTTGTCAGTGTATCCCATCCTATGCATGGTTTTTTCCCCTGCCCACCCCCAAGCCAGAGTGATCAGCAAAGAGCGAAGTGTGTTAAGAAAATGACTCGTCAGTGCAATCGGGACATTAACAAACAAATATACAAACTTGGGAAGTACCACCATTTTAATCAGGGCGACCCTATCCTCAAAGGACAAGGGTAAACGCATCCACCGTGACACCTGGTCTTCAAGTTTGGAAATCGCTGTCCCGTAATTAACCCTAATAACCTCTTGCGGGTCCCCATGTACCCAGATGGCGAGGTATCGGATGGGCCCCGTTGTCCACTCCAGAGGGAAGTTTAGTTCAAACATTACTGTACTGCGGGTGAGCGGTAAGATTATTGATTTAGCCCAATTGATGGCCAGGCCTGAGAACCACTCAAAGCAGAAATACTCCCGGATGACCCCTTCCAAATATCGCTCCTGCTCCCTCAAATACAAGACCATGTAATCAGCATACATGGAGACCGCCAATGGCCTTTGAAAGAATCGAAGCGCCGAACTGGCATTACTCTGCCATAATATACAAGCCAGCAGCTCCAGTACAAGAGCTATTAACAAGGGTGAAAGCGGACACCCCTGCCTGGTGCCCCTCTTTATTGAGAATGTTTCCGAGACATGAACATTAATCCGCACTCGAGCCATAGGGTCTGTATAGAGTAGCTTTATCCAGTCAGTAAAAAAAAGGGCACCCCCATGCGGTGGAGAACTGCGAACATATACCGCCATGAGATCGAGTCGAACGCTTTGGCAGTGTCCAGTAAGACAGCCGTCGCCGATAGTTCTGGCTTGAGCAAGTGCAAGACAGCAAATAGAGCTTTCAGATCGTGAGCTGTGGAGCGCGATGGGATGAACTCAGATTGGTCTGGGAGAACCATGACATTAAGCAGCAGACGCAGCCGTGTTGCCAGAACCTTAGCAAGGATTTTGACATCAGTGTTTCATGAGTGAGAGTGGGGGGTATGATTTACATTTATTTGGTGGCTTGCCAGGCTTTGGCAGCACCACTATAAGTACCTCTCTGAGTGTGGCAGGTAGGCGCCGCTGCTCGAACGCTTCCACATACATAGCCGTGAGGTGGGGCAACAACTGGTCTGCATACTCTTTATAAAATTCAGAGGGCAGGCCGTCAGTACCTGCAGCCTTCCCATTTGGCAATGCGGCGATAGCCTCTTTAATCTCGTCCACCGTTAAATGATGCATTAAAAAGTCCTGCTACCCCTTGGAGAGCCATACCAAAGCCACATCATCCAAATACTGTGCTATCTCTTCCTCACTTGCCATACTCTTATGCCCATACATGTCTTTGTAGAAGTGGACAAAGTGCTCTAGTATCTCAGCAGTGTCTGCCATTGACCTAGGCTATCACCCTCTGTTAGTTCCTGCACTCCAAAGTACTTAGCCCAGGTTTCTGAGATCCTTTCAGCCAACCCCCGCCCCGGACGTCCTCCCTCTCCATAGTATCTGGCTTTGTGTTGTTTCGCTAAATGCCTCACCTCCTGCTCAGCTAACTCATTGTATTCATCCACTTTCAACCTTAAAGTAGCTAGGAGGGATTTTGCCAGTGTTTCCTCATACTGCCGTTTCAAGCCCCACCAAGTCACTCTCCAATCTACCCATAGTAGCCCGTATTGATTTAAGCACCCCTGCCTGTAAGCCGATGCACGTCCCCCTTATGGTCACTTTAAATGCCTCCCAGACGCTACTCATATCCTCAACCGACCCGACATTCACTGCAAAGTAGTTCTCTGTAGCCTCTCATATGCCTTCATGAAATACCAAGTCTAATAGGGCCGTGGGCTGCAAGTTCCATGCAAATGGGGCAGGAGCTTATGTTGGAAGTAACATGTCGATCATGACGGGTGCATGGTCTGACAACATGCGGGGAAAATGCATGGCTTCGCTACCCAAGTATTGACATCCCGGGTTGCTACCCAATAGTCCAAGCGGGACCACGTGTTATGCACATATGTACAGCAATTCCCTTCCCTCGCACCAGGATGCCGCAGACCCCACACATCCATCAATCCCAGATCAACCATGCCATCTCGCACCGTTTGCGCTGCTCTCTTATCATGTGTGGGGTTGCAGGACTTCTTATCTATTTCCTGATCCAGTACCACATTGAGGTCCGCCCACATATAATGGCAGATGCCGGTAAAGCATAGACCTTGTTCCATAGCGCTCTGTAAAACTCAGGGTCGTCCACATTTGGTCCATACACATTTATCATTGTGATCAAAGTACAGCATAGTTTGCCCTGGAGTATGATGTACCTGCCATCTCTATCGATTTCCTCATGCATACTCTCAAAAGGCACATTCTTCTTTATCAGTATCGTGACCCCCCTGGCATAGGACGAATAAGTGGAGGAGAGGCGAACCCCAGCCCATTGTTTTGCCACAGATGTAGCAGTATGTCCTGTGAGATGCGTCTCCTGTAGGAAAGCAACCTGTACATTATGGCGATTCAAATACGCCAGGACCTGCCTAGTCTTCTTCGGGTTGTTCAATCCCCTTACATTCCATGTAATCCAAGTGACTTTACCCACTCTATCCTTTAGGAGTCATATAGAAGTAGCCTGTGACATAGATTCAAGTAGCACACCATCACATTATATTGACAAAGCTCGTATTCAAGCAACCTGAAACTACACTCACGAAACTTCCACACCTGCCAAGTGAAAAGTAACAAACAATCCCACTTTCCCCTATCCCAACCCACTAGCCCAACCCAAATACCCTCCAACCCCCCCCAACCATCATCATCCAAAATTTGTGGTACTCCCATATGAAGGGGCATAGATGCATAAGGCTCCCATTTAACAGGAGGTGACCAAGCAACAATATCATATCATCCAATATAAACAACAGGAAACATGTACCTCCTGGCAGGCCAGAGCAGTCGATTTAGCCCACGTGCAAGGAGAACAGTAGACCCTTCCACCATCATGAGGACACGTATATGCAAAGGGGATCAAATTGATGCTGTAACCAAAGGTTAGTACGATGAACAGTTCAAGAAAAGTAACATTTCCAAGTCAGTTGTCAATCCCTAGGCAATAGACCAGCAAGATTATTCTATCTCCCCCCAACCATAATGGCAGGATACAAGTGCAACACACAATTGAGTGTCTAGTGCAACAATTCAACAGTCAGTGTCCCCAATCTGCCGGAGCAAACCACTTAGCTCTCCTCCGCCCCCTGTTCCTCCTCCTCAGGTACAGCAGCCGAGTCTTGCTTTTTGCGTTTTAGCTTTTTTGCATAGTCCAGTGCTGGTTTTGGGGAGGTAAAGATCTTGTTGTCCACCAGCCGCGCCGATGGGTAGGCGGCCCGGGTACAGCATGGCGTAGGGGACATCCTCCTTACGTAGAAATTGTTTCACATTGCCAAATTCCCTTTGCGCGGCCTGAACCGCGACTGTAAAGTCCGGAAAGAATGTCAGCTTGTTCCCTTGATTTTCAATCGTCCCTTTCTCCCTCACCATGCGCAGAATGGTGTCCCTGTCTCTATAGTTAAAAATACGAGCTATTATAGGGCGCGGGGTGCTCCAGGCACTGGACGGGCACCCAAAGAGCGATGAGCGCATTCAACTATAAACATGTTGGACAACTGCTCCACTCCAAAAATGTCTGCAATAAGACGCTCCACATACACTTCCATTTTACCCACATTCGTGGATTCTGGCAGCCCCGCAACGTGGATATATTATTGCGTCGGGACCACGCCACCAAATCCTCGCTCTTTGCTTGGATAATAGAGTGGACCCATTCCATATTCAGCGCCCTGTCAGTGACCACTGATAGGCCATCCTCCGTGGCCGATACCCTCTGCTCCACCTCCCCCATACGGGCATTCTGTTTGTCAAGCTGGCTCGACATATGATCAAGCCTGTGATTCACGGCTGACATGGCACCTTCAATGGACTGCTGTGTCTTTTGCATGGCCACCATTGTGGCCTCCAAAGTGGGAGGGCCCCCCGCCCCGCTTCAGAATCTGAGTTCCAGGCCGCCCGCTGCAAGGCTTTAGACGGCCGCCGTGCCTCAAAGGTGAGCTTTGGCTGGGTTCTGTCTGTCCGGCCTATGGTGAGGTGCTGAACGCAGCACAGTTATAAATGAGGGCAGATGTCAGGCTAGATCCGTAAATTTGCCTTTGCCAACAGTACTATCCCCGGCCACTACCAGATCCCGAGTGCCTTAGTTGATAAGGGTATGGTATGCCAAAAGTGCCCACTCTGCATACCGTGCCCCCAAAGTCCCGAGTCCACTGCCCATACAGCACTGTCCGGCCAAAAAATGAGAGCTCCAGCACACAGAGGGTGCTAATGTACCACCAGGGCCCACACAGCCTATTATAAATCACCAAAGTGCAGAAAGAAGAGGATCACCAGCCACAGCAGCAGGTAGCCTGGGACACAGCCCCTGCAGCCGCAATCGTTGAGGGAGTCAGTAAGGCCCGTGGGCACCAGCACCTGGCTGCAGCTAATTGAGGCCAGGGATCCACGGCCTACCTCCGGAGCCCAGCGCAGGATTCACTGCAGCAAATGTCAGGGCGCAACTCACGCTGTCGCCGGGCAGCCCACTTTCATCCCCCTGATGCCTCCAGCCAGCGCCGCCACCTCCCGCACCTCCCCCCCCCCGACACCAACCGCAGCTCGCAGGGAGCAGCCCAGGGCCAGGCCCAGCACCGCCTCCGCGATCCCAGCTGCCCCTAGGTCCCAACCCAATCACCACCTCCGGCGCAGGAGAGGACGCAGGGCTCACCGCAGGACAGACAGGCGGCCTCAAATAGTCAATAAGCAGTCTCCTCTTGGCAGACCGTATGTCTCCCAGCTCTCCGTCCACCGCCGCGCTCCGGCCCAGCAGCTCCACTAGAGGATACAGGGCGCACGATCCGGCCCGTACACCCACTCCAGGGGGGCCCGAACAGCACTGCGCACCTCACAGTGCAGCACAGGTACCCACTCCGCAGGGGGGTCAAACCAACAGCAGGAACTGCAGCCGCTGGGCCGATATGTGCATTCAGGCCCTCAGCTCCAGACAGGCAGCCATGTTACCATAGCCTCGCGGTCAGGGCAGCACTTCTCATCAGGCCGGTCCTCGGGGTCTGCGAACCCTGCAAACAGGGTGAAACGGTTCCCCAGGGCTCAGTATATTTATTCCCACCAGAAACCAGCGAGAACGTCTATGGATGCAGCAGAAAGTGGTCGGATAGTGGCTTGGTCAGGCAGACCAAACCTCTGGATTCATTCCTGCCCCGGCACGCTGATTCTCCAAGGACCCGTGCTCGACCATCGGCTGATTACAGACGGCCGCCCTCCGCATTCAGACCCTGCCCCCATGCAGGCTCCAGCATAATCCCCGGATGATTTTCTCTCTGCACATCGGAATTTACTTCAGGCAATCCCTGAGCTAACCATGCAGGCTCCAGCGTAATCCCCAGATGATTTTCTCTCCGCACATCGGAATTTACTTCAGCACGCCCTCACCTAAACAACCAAGTCCTGATGACGATCCAAACTAACACGGATCGAAACGCCGTCGACCTAACAGCTCATTAACAGGCGTACTTCTCCTATGTGGCTCTACACCAAATTGAAAGAACTTTGTAAACTGTGATATCACGTTGTCACACGAATTGAGCCACTCACTGTAAATTACTTGCACTTTGTTCACAGTGCGCCGTCCATGCTGTTCACTTCTTCACTTGCGTCGCCACTTTCACCACAGACACTTTTTTAAGCACCAAGTATTCTATGGTTGTCACCAATTCATTTTATGCAGTGCTGCTTCAAACTGTATATATCCAACCATGAACTTGTGTTACAATATAAGATGATTAACTATCTTTATTCAAATCAATGAGTACTCATCTTCTTTCCTTGTCAGTAATGCTGTGTGCATGCATAATTAATTGACTATACACTATTACCTATTGGTACATTGTTTCTTAATGCATCTTGGTCAGGCAGAGCCTCACAGAGGTGCGGCCATCTTGCCGTGCACCCTCTAGCGCCCCTGCTGAGACGTTTAAGAAGAGATTTTTACTTTCTGAGATGAATTTGTTTAACGAAATTGCCGTTTTGAGAGCGAGCTTGGACATGAGCAAGAAGACCACTCTCAGCTAGTGCTTTCTAGGGCTGAGGCAATAACCCAGCTGATCCGCCATCTCCTGGGGTGTCAAAAGGTCATCAACTGCTGGCTTTGCAGATGCAAGCAATGGCAGACTTATTCCAGTGCCTCGTTTCAGGTGGGGCCCCTAAAAATGAATGCACATCTTCCATTAATGCAGTTCTCCATCCTACCCTTTCTGGGAGAAGCAGCAACGCAACTGAGTTGCAAACTCCATGACCGACAACAGAGTGAGTATCCTAGCTTCACTGCCCTGTTTGCCAAACTCAGGGACCTCTTCAGTTGCACCCACACTCTTTGCACTCCTTCTTCAGCTGGCAGTGCTCAGTCGTTACTGCAGCCACTGCCTGCAACATAGCGCTTGCATGCCACAACTGCCCGTCATCTTTCGTCCCACTGTCATGAGAGTAACAGTGCTTCTTCCTTAGTATGCCATCCACCTGGCTGTAGCACCAATATAAGAGTGAGGATCACAGCTTCTGTGCTGTACTTCTTTGCCTGCATTATCTCTGCTTGCCTTTCCTGACAACTTAATGCACCAAGATCTGCCCTAACTCCCCTGCAAACCTTGTACCAGCACAACCTGACCTTCTATGATGTTGGTTAGATGGAATACTGACTGTGGTATTCCTCATCTGCCAGAACCAGGACACCTTCCCTAATCAAAAAGGAGCCTCAGTGCCACTGCTTTCTATGTAGTAAAGTCAAGTGACCCCCACACCATCTTCTGCCCATGGCCTTCCTCTCGTTTCTGTGACTAGGTAACTCTGCTCATGCACCGCTTCTGGACTGCATCCCTTTGGGAGTGTTCTGTACATGCTTAAACTGATGCACCAGACCCCCTCACCCATGTAGAGTGAGTAGATAGAGAAACACTGTTTTGTCCTGCTCAATTCATATGGGACAGTGCCGCCAGACTCTTCTTCTGTCCTCTCTTGCAAGATTATTTGTACAGTCCTAATATGCGCTCCGAAACATTTAAGGCACTAGCATGCAGAAAACAGTCCTCAACTATGATCATGGCCAAACCATCTGATGTCACACTGGTTGGAACTTTAGAATATTAGTTCAACCATATGGAAAATTGAAGTCAAAGTCACAGAGATATCAGAGTAAGTAAACTACATACTTTCAGACCTTTCCACATTTCATGCGCATTTAGATTCTGCTGAACATTGATTTACAGATGGAGATAAGAGACTGGAAACTTCTGCAGATTATGGACCAGAACATAAGCAACTGAGACAAAACTGATGCACATGGATGACAGTGGCTGTTGTAATAATGTTAGGTTCCATAGCAACCTATAAAATAATGAAAAGGACAATATAGCCACCTATTTGGCAGATTGGTATCCCCACATGTCTAACTCCACATTTGCATAACCATTGGAGAACCAAATGATCCATTGATATAGCCCAGGAACTCAGCCAAGCCTGATATCATCAGCATGACAGATCCAGGCAGCTAGCTGCATAGCTGAAAAGGGGGTCCTTTTCAATTTATGAATGCCTGAACTTTTGTCAGCATATTACATATTGGTCACCATTCCAAAATCAAGATGTTTCTTGTCTGCACACTCATGCTCAGGCGTTGGTATATCAACTATGGCCAGCTTGAGCCAGTGATAATGATAATTCCCATTGATGCTAGGACCAACAAATGTGAAGAACCCAATGTTCATGAACGATTCTTATATATTCTCATTGACTGTCCATGTTAGTGTTGGAGACCTACACGATTTGCCCTCAGTATGCTCCCCTTATATTAGTAAAATTTGTAATGTGCAATACCACCCACTTGTCTTTTGGTGCTAAAAAGAGAAAGAAATGGTTGAAAAAGCAACACTGAATGTAAAGTCAGCTTTAAGTCTTTTTCTGTGAGCTTTAAGTAGAATCTTATAAAAAAGGACCTTCTGACATCTCACCCACCTCAATAGTACAGTCCAAGCCAGGATACCTTCTCTCAGAGAAAAACTACATAAGATTGTGAATGCTTTTCAAGAGTAAGAGAGAAATCTAGATCACCCTTATAAAATGACAGCTGCCATACCTGCACCGCCTGAATCAGAGATAGTTTGTTGGGCAACAGTATGAAAACTCTCCTCAGCTTCACACAATGTGGCTCCTACCACGAAAATCTGTTCATTGAGTAACCTCTCGGCCTACTCACACTATGTATGTACACTGTTAGACCATTCAATAGTATTATCTCAATCTTGCGCCTTTGATTATAGCAGTATGGACACTGCCTCTGCACCTCGCCTCCCCTCTTTCCCAATACTTCTGGTGCACAGGAAGAAACTGGAAACTTTAAAAGTGGTAGCCTCTGAATAAATGTAACCCCCCCACCTCACCACACAGCTGTTTTTTCCCTTCTTCTCCCCTGCTTCGAAGCCACCCTTATGGCATTTCCGACTTTCCATATAACTTTCTCTGATCACACACTGACTTGACATGCAGGCTGACCTTCTGTTGAGCTTGTGCCCTACCTGTAGACTACTTATTGTTTGCCCCACCATGCTAAGAAAGTGGATATGCCCAAAGTTTGAAGTTGACATTCAGATCACAGCCAGCAGCGGCTCTTCCATTCTGGCAGAGAAGCGTCCTCCCACTGCTGACAGCCAGCAGAGGCAAACGTAAAAAATAAAATAATTATAAAACAATTTTATTATCATTTTATTTTTCACTGTGCCAGCTGAGTCTTAAGGTGGGGTGGGGTGGGGCCATCCTCTCTTTCAAGGAAGAGGAGTGGTGAGCACTGTAAGGTAAGTGTGCATGTCGGTTTAGCGGCTGTCTTACAACGGCCATACCGACATGCGCACTTAGTATTTTTCCACCTGACCTATGTTGCAGTGTGGTGGTGAATAGACACAGGCTCCCAGGCCCTGTTTGAGCACCAAATTGAGCCACTCAGACAAATACCAGTGCTTCTCTCATGCTGGGTAATAGTATTCCCTGCATGGTGGCAGCGTCTTGATTGGCAGCTGGAAGCCTGCACAGTATGCACCAGACCGTGGACGGCCAGAAGGCGGGGATTTTGACCGGAGCAGAGAAGCAAGGTGGCAGCTGGCAGCGGCCGGTAAGTACTATTTTATATTTGTTTTCATTATTTCATCCGTATGTTTTTTTTATATGTGCCCCTGACCCACCACTGTGTGTAGCTGCCACTATTTACAGCTCCGTTTTACTTCCCACTCTACTTGAAAACCCATCCCCTCCTCTACCCTGCTATGATGTTTTTCTATCTACCATACTTCATATTACCAATCTCTCTTCCATCTCTCAGTTTGAAAAGCTTTCTTTGGCTTGAAACCGCAACCCCTGCTCCTCACTTTCAGTGCATTGTACTTTCCCTCAGTACTCCTTATACAGGCAACACTTTGTTGATCCTACACTTTGTTGACTTTAATACCACTCCCATTGCCATTCCCGCTGCCTCCTGCTGCCCTGAGCCCTTACCCCTGGCACTGCCCAAACTCCCTCATTTCACTGGTCGTGCAGCTGAATTGTCCACTGACTCTCTGAATACATTACCTGTTCTGTAGCCTCCAATATTTACGTCCATACCTTGGTCAAAAAATATCAGATCTTTGACACTGTTCTCCCTAAATATCAGTGACATATCCTAATATATGAAAGATGGAAAGATATTACATTACCGACATGCTCAAAGCTCTGACATTGCCCTTGTCCAAGAGACCCATGTGTTTTACTTTTAAACAACAAGATAACATTTGGCTGGGGCTTGGTGATCAGCATATGTCAGCGTCTAGTGACAAGGACAAGCATGCCACACATGGTTCCCATAAATGTTGATAAGTGATATCGTAATCTGAAAATCATTACTTCAGATATTGCGTAGGATGTAAATTTGCTAAGTAAATGGAAGGGATCACTGTCCTGGGACCTAGAGCTCTCCCTCGGGCTATAATTATGGTTCTGAGTGACTATTCCTAAGTGTGGGTCAGACCTCCGATCCCACGGGCAGCATATCAATTTAAAAAAAGTATTACAGATTAGTCAAATTAGACAAATTAGAATATTATATTGTGTTTAATCTCCAATCGACCCAACTTAAAATGTGGACTGTTCCAGGAGCCAGATACCTATTTGCAAAGCTCAAATACATGATCTAGCTGTAGGCCTAATGCTAGTAAGAGGTTGTTTATTTCCCTATCGTCCCATTTGAGCTCTCATGGAATTTTGCACTTCCTGACTTATTGTAGGTGGGAATTGGAACATGGTCCTAACCCATTCCTGGACAGGATAGTTCCAATTGACAAGTGTAATGATGAGGATAAGACATTCCTACAGGATGTACTGTCAGACCGTAATCTCATATTGATATTTGGCCCCTCCCCAAACCCATTTCCCTCAACATGGAGAAAGCTGTTGATCATGTTGAGTAGGGCTACCTCTTTAGAACCCTGGAGGGGGGCAGCCTCCAGCATGAGCAATCACATGCTTCAATAAAATGGGGTACTTGCTAGGCTTTGTTAATTTGCAGTGCATCACAAATCAGGTGGCATATTGTGTGTGCAATCACTGCTTCGTCCAGTGAAATATCTTTCATATGTGGATAACATTCTCCTGAATCACCACTAATCTGAGGTATCTCTTGCTTCTCTAATGTCAATGATCAATTTATTTCCGGTCTCCTCCGTTTATAAAACTAGTTGGGACAAATGTGAGGTGTAACCCATGTCCCAATCAACTACAAGAGTCAGTATTTGGATAGTTCCCCAAGAAATGACTTTCAAAAACACTTAAACACCTAGGTATGCCTTTCAATATTAGTAATGACATTATAGAAGACAAGCTTAACCCCCTGTTAATTAAAACTCAAAGTGATATTGCACCTTAAAGTGTCCCTGTATGGCAGGATTCACATATCAAATGTACTATCATACCCATATTTAATTATATACCCTGCATGCTTCCCTTGCTAATTTGAAAATTCATATAGATATAGCCATCAAATACATTTTATTGAATGGACCCTATGTCAAAACATTGTAAACTTCATGGCCACTCTTTTTGCTGAGGGTTGAAGGCTGCCAGATATGCACACCTATGATTTACTTCATAACCTGTCACAACTAGCATGCTTACTACCAAGACAAGGTACTGTCCTCTTTTTATGGGTCACTGTTGAACTTATGGTGCTAAACATTTTGAATATTATAGCCCTGGTTTATGCTTTTTACCCCACCCAGACAACCATCTTCAAACAAACTTCGGTTATAGGCCCCACTCTGTGGAATTCTTTTCCAATTGAAATTAGACTAACCTCAGAATATCTTGGCTTCAGAAAAAACCTAAAACATGGTTATTCACTCAAGTCTATTGTTAAGGACGTAGGATAGTTCACTTTTCCTCTTAGCGCCATGAGACCGTTGATATACGAGCGCTTTATAAGTTCCATAAACATAAACATAAACCTTATCACCAACATTACCCTAACCTTTTGAAAATGAATACATAAACTTTGGAATAGATTCACCTACTTACACACCATGGAACACTTATCGCACAACACAGCAATCAGAATAGATGGTAAATCTATCACTGAAAATAATCGGAGAATATAGTAGTACATATAACAGTTGTTCACCAAAGGGGCTTTGAAATCCCTAATTTTCTCAGAGACAAATTTGCTCTGCATGATATATTCTGCTGGCAACTTTGTTACGTTGCCTATGCATGAGGCCACAGACCATCACTCTTCCTGAACTTCCGATCCACACATATGAAAGACATGGGGCACCCACCGAGGAGAAATATCCGGTGTGTACAATATGCTTATTGGGTGGTATTCCCGACACCCTTGGGTAGTTGTCACCCAAAGATTTGGCCTTCGCTCTACCTGTTTGCTGGACTTGGTGTTATTGACTTTAGGACTCTGTGCACTCTCTCCCTAAAACATTGCAAAACTTGCCTGCACCTAATTGGCACATTTAATTTACATCTAAGACCCTAGTAGGTGGTATTACATACACACAGAGCCTGTAAAGTAAATGCTACTAGTGGGTCTGCGGCACTCATTGTGCCACCCACTAAAGAAGCACTTTAAAACATGTCGCAGGCCTGCCAATGCAGCCTGTGGGGCAACTTTAATCTGCTATTTTAACCTCACAAAATAAACCCTTTTGCCAGGCCCAAACCTTCCTTGTTAATACTTATAAGCCACCCCAACGAAAGGGCCTAAAGGTTCCTTGATCGGGGTACATGATGTTTAAAAAGTAGGAAATGTGGGTTTAGCTTTTACATGTCCTGGCAGTGGAAAACAAATAAATGTCATTTTTCATTGGTGTAAGGCTGTCTCTCCTATAGGCTCAGTGGCGGCTCCTCTGCTATGCTAGAGGAGAGTCACCCCTCTGCTTTTAAGCAGTGCGAAGTAGAAACGTAAACTAATAATAACTTTGAGTTAATAAATTATCATTTTATGCTTCCCTGCTGATTTGCAGGCATGTGGGTGTGCAAGGCTGACCTGCTATCGAAGCAGGGCAGGGGAGTAGTGGTTTGCCGACTCCGAAGTGCATATGAGTTTTTGGCCGGCCCTCTCACGCTGCCCAAAAAAGTAATGTGCACGTTCTCTGTTCTCCATGCATGCTGCATTACAGCCTGCGTTGAGAACATGCACAGGCTCCTATTCTCTGGCTGAGCGTCAAACCGGGATGCTCAGAACAATCAAAAGGCTGCATTGCAACGTTGTGATTTGCCAGTGTGGCCTGGCTGTGCTTGCTGTTCCTCGTGTTCGACAAGCAGAGCAGAAGCAGAGTTGTGAGACCCAGTGGCAAGGTCAGTTTATTTATTTATTTATTTATTCATTTTTTATTGCACAACCTTCAGGCCACCGCCAGCACAACTCCCCCTAGGACAGAGGTCTTCAATCTGTGGGGCGCGACCCCCAGGGGGGTCGTGGAGTCCTTGGAAGGGGGTCGCAGATTCTGCAGAGTGCAATTCCTGGCATTGGGCTGATCGAGGGTGCTCATGGCGGAGGCCTAATTCACAACGAGGTGTGAAAAACACCAAAGGCTCATTAACAAGTAGAAGGTCTTTTAAATATCTGTCAAGTACACGGGTGTGGCTGTGTGTGTGTCCCTGAAGTGGTTTCAGCTGGGCTCACACACACGAGCTGGGGGAGGGGGGAAAGTGGGTGGGGGGTGGGGTCTGGGGAGCAGGCTGTAGTGTAGCCCTTTGAGTATAATGGATGTTGCACGCCTGGAGCTGTGGGTCCTGTCACACGCCCCCCCCCCTCCCGCCCCCAGCAGGGAGGCACAGAGATGCCCTCCCATGAGCCGGAAAGAAAAAAGAAGACACAGAGATACTGACCCACCACCCCTCCCCTCCATGAGAGAGGCACAGAAAAGGTGGGTGGATGAATGATGGGTGGATGTAAGGATGAAGGATGGATGGATGTGTGAAAAGGTGGGTGGATGAATGATGAGTGGATGGATGAAAGGGTGGGTGGATGGATGGATGAAAGGGTGGATGGAAGGATGAAAGGGTGGATGGATAGAAGGAAGAAAGGGTGGATGGATGGATGAAAGGGTGGAGGGATGGAAGGATGGAAGGGTAGATGGATGAAGGATGTATGGATGGATAAAAGGTTGCATGGATGAATGATGGATGGGTGGATGGATGTGTAAAAAGATGGGTGGATGATTGATGGGTGAATGTATGGATGGATGAAAGGGTGGATCGATGAAGGATGGATGTATGGATGAAGGATGAAATGGTGAATGGGTGAAGGATAGATGGATGAAGAATATATGTATGGATGTAAGGATGAAAGGGTGGATGGATGAAGGATGGATGGATGGATGAACGGGTGGATGAATGGATGAAAGGGTGGATGGATGGAAGGATGAAAGGGTGGACAGATGAAGGATGGATAAAGGGTGGATGGATGTATGGATGGATAAAAGGCTGTATGGATAAATGATGCATGGATGGATGTGTGAAAATGTGGGGAGATGAATGATGGGTGGATGGATGAAAGGGTGGATGGCTAAAGGATGGATGGATGAAAGGATGAAAGGGTGGATGAAGGATGGATGGATGGATAAAAGGTTGCATGGATGAATGATGCATGGATGTGTGAAAAGGTGGGTGGATGAACGATGGGTGGATGGATGGAAGGGTGGATGGGTAAAGGATAGATGTATGGATGGAAGGATGAAAGGATAGATGGATGAAGGATAGATGTATGGATGTAAGGATGAAAGGGTGGATGAATGGATGAAAGGGTGGATGGATGGAAGGATGAAAGGGTGGACGGATGTAGGATGGATGGATGGATGAAAAGGGTGGATGGATGTATGGATGGATAAAAGGTTGCATGGATGAATGATGGATGGATGAGTGAAAATGTGGGTGATGAATAATGGGTGGATGGATGGAAGGGTGGATGGGTAAAGGATGGATGGAAGGATGAAAGGGTGGATGGTTGAAGGATGGATGGATGGATGAAAGGGTGGATGAATGGATGAAAGGGTGGATGGATGAAAGGATGAAAGGGTGGACAGATGAAGGATGGATAAAGGGTGGATGGATGTATGGATGGCTAAAAGGCTGTATGGATAAATGATGCATGGATGGATGTGTGAAAAGATGGGGGGATGAATGATGGGTGGATGGAGGAAAGGGTGGACGGCTAAAGGATGGATGGATGAAAGGATGAAAGGGTGGATGAAGGATGGATGGATAAAAGGTTGCATGGATGAATGATGCATGGATGTGTGAAAAGGTGGGTGGATGAACGATGGGTGGATGGATGGAAGGGTGGATGGGTAAAGGATAGATGTATGGATGGAAGGATGAAAGGGTGGATGGATGAAGGATGGATGTATGGATGGAAGGAAGAAAGGGGGGATGGGTTAAAGGATAGATGAATGAAGTATAGATGTATGGATGTAAGGATGAAAGGGTGGATGAATGGATGAAATGGTGGATGGATGGAAGGATGAAAGGGTGGACGGATGTAGGATGGATGGATGGATGAAAGGGTGGATGGATGTATGGATGGATAAAAGGTTGCATGGATGAATGTTGGATGGATGAGTGAAAATGTGGGTGATGAATAATGGGTGGATGGTTGGAAGGGTGGATGGGTAAAGGATGGATGGAAGGATGAAAGGGTGGATGGTTGAAGGATGGATGTATGGATGGAAGGATGGATGTAAGGATGAAAGGATGGATGGATGTGTGAAAGTGTGGGTGGATTAATGATGGATGGATGTGACTAGGTCTTACAGGCGCATTTATGGTTGTCAAAAGTTGATGATGAGGAGTACCAGTTTCTAGAAACTTTTGTCGGAAGGGGGTCCTTACGCCTAAAAAGGTTTTACAAGGGGGTCTCGGCATCAAAAAGTTTGAAGACCTCTGCCCTAGGACCACCTCCACACCCACCCTCGCTCCACCACCTATGAGCATTGCCAGCCGCCACTGTATGGGCTTACATTACGTTAGCTCATAACATTTAATAAAGTGCTAATTTCAGATTTGGAGCAGATAGAGAAATACGTCTTAGACTCTTTTGAACTGGATATTAATAGCCTCTGTAATAGTAAATTAACATTTTAATTTACAGTTCTAAAAGTTCCAGTTTTAGAATGTTGGCATTTTTGGGCCCAAACCAATTGTGCCTTCCTGCCAGTAAACAGGGTCACATGACTGTGGATGTTTTTCCTGTGATAGGTTGTTAAATCCTTCCACACATGGGGACAGATGGGCTTAGGTTTAGACGTCATGGCCCATCCTTGCAGGGTGGCTGGTGAAGGAGTTGTATCCAGCCCTAATTACATTTTAAAGGGCCTTGTCTGTCATACACACAAAGGAACCTTACACCAGGCCTACCCTGGCTTTTGTCACCCCATACAGTAAGGAACCTAACGCAGGAAGTGCAGAAGAACTGGACAAACCTCATTTGGGAGGGTGCTTAGGGTTGGCCTTATAACAAAGACTGTGACTGGTGATAAAAGATGGCATTCAGACCCCAAATCTGATGACTCGTGGACCTGTGAAAGGTTTTGGATACAGACTGCTCTGTGGTTAAAATGAACATTGTGCTGACCTGTTGTCTGAGGAAGAAAGTCTGGACCTGCTCTCTTGTACCCGGGACCAACACAGTAACACCAAGAGCAAGCTGGTTAACCTCCTGTGTGAGCTACAAGGGCACAACAAGCTTCCTTAGGCCTCTCTGCCATGGCCCAATGGACCAGCACCAACTGGACCTGCCTATATCTACCTTGCTGTTGTCTTCTGCCTGGAGTGAGCCCTGATCCCCAAAAGGTGCCCCTGAGTCCTTGACCCTTGGTTTGCATCAGAGTTAACTCCTCCTGGAGAAAAGGAGAGAATCTTGTAGTTTGTGCCCTTCAGGACTGCGCACAAGCCTGTTAGCAATAAAATGTTGCTCCCTGCAAAGACCTCCAATGCAATGTTCTGATGGGAACTGCTCTTCCTGCCAAGAGCAATAGTCCACGATGACCAGCAACGCCGACAGTGACTGTCCGCAACAGTCTGACACTCCAAAGCTTCAGTGACTGCATCTTCTCCCTACAGCAAAAACCTTCTGCATCGCTTACTCTGCTCTTTGCACCAAAAGCCTCCTCCTTCAACAAGAATGGAACTCTTTGGTCCAGACTTTAGAAGGTAACTCTGCACAGGGACTAACCTGGTTCCTCTATCTGGCCCATGCTCCATCACAGTTAACCTGAACTTGTGGCTTTTCCCAGGTCTAGCGTGATGAGATAACCTCTTGTGATGGTTTCTGCTTCTTAGAGCTCTTTTCACTAAAATCTACAAAATCTCTGGTTTTACTGGTGGGACTTTTTCAGTGTTAGTGTCATTTAAAAAAAAAACATTGTAAATTAGGTTGGGATTTTTCTGTTGTTGTGTTTTAACTTTACTATTGTTTGTGTGCTTCACAAATACTTCACACCTAGCCTCTAAATTAAGTCACAGGGCTTTTATACCAAGATATCATAGTGTTAAGCACAGGTTATTTTAGTGACTCTTGTGATTCACCTCCACAAGGATTGTGTTTGCTGCCTGAGTGGAGCTTCCTCCCCCTCCTAACCAATAACCCATTCTCTTACATTTTCCTATTCTTTTCAAGCTAAAATTTACAAAAAACGAAACTGGAATGGCAATCTGCGTTATAAAAAACATATTCAGAAAAAGATTGGTGTTACTAGAAACCAATGTCAAATTGAGATTCTTCTTCTTGAACATCATACACAACTAGCACTGGATCCCTAGGAAAGGTCACAAGAGAGGCCCATGTCACCACTCTTACTGCTGGTGCATTAAAAAACCTGCTTGTGACTTGATGCTTATATTGTGTAATTGCCCTTCATTGACTCAATACTGGATTGAGTGCTAATCTTTTACGGCCCTGCAAGGGAAAGCAAAAGATCTGGCATTGCAATAGTCAAGCCTAATGGTAATGAAAGTTTTCATAATCTGGACCCTATGTTGTAGAGAAAAGAAAGTGAGTTTCAAAACCCAAAGATGGGAAAAACACGACTTGGAAATTGCAGTGACCTGATTCTCAAAGTCAAATGCTTATCGGATTTGGCAAGATTTCATACCACAGGGCTGTAGTAGGTTTCTGTCAGGTGTCAGGTCAAAATGACAGATCCCAAATCAAATATTTAGTTTGAGATGGTTTACTAACATGGAAGTGTGAATGCCCTTCATAAAATTGCAGAAAGTAGAAGCGGTAATGTTGTGATTCCCTTCAACTGATAGAAGGATTGGCGTTTTCATCAGGGTAAAGGTACTCAAATATACTGAAAGACTGAGCTAAGGTGGGCAAGGAAGATCATATGCAAAGAACAAAATAGAGGGGACACAACAGAGCCATGAGTAAGGCCAAGCTTGAATCAGCCAAAAAACGTGTCCTGCAATACCAAAAGAGGCCAAGCATGCGAGCAAAATGTGGTGATTGGTGGACGGTGTAAAAAGCAACTGACAGGTCCAAAAGGACCAGGGCCACATGACCTCTTTGTCTGGAGTACCGTCCAGTCCAGGTCTTTGTGCAGGCCCTGTGCATGGCGCGAGAGCAGCAGCAGGCAAGCGGCCCACGGGAGCTGGGAGCTGGGAGCCAAGTGAAAGCCAAGAGAGATATCATAAGTTCCGAATCGCCAAACCGCTGCAGTGCTCCGACTTGCGGGAACTGCACGGAGCCCTGGAAGCCTCAATTCAGCGGCCTTAGGATTCAAGAACCCACTAGGGGGGCCAGGAGAGGCGAGTGGAGCGGCGAGTGTTCTGGATCTTCCGTTGGGCTCGCGGGCTTGTGAACAGTGAGCCGAGGTGCAGCCCAGGTGCAGTGGCAGCGGAGGCGGCAGGCGGAGCAGTGCGGAGGAAGTGGCGGAGGGAGGACAGGAGAATGGGAGCGCAGTTGAGCACTGTTGAGGCCTGCTGAGTCCTTCGGAAGTGCAAACAGATCTGTGAGGTGAGGTGGCGAGCCACGGACTGAGAGCAGTCACTGCGCGGGATTAGGGATCACAGAGGAGTGGGAGCAGGAGGGGGAATAGAAGCAGAAACGCTGCCCCCAAGCCTGCCTGCTAAATTGCCGACACGCCTGAGCACAGAGGTGGCATAGAGAAGGCACAGAGGAGGCTCTGAATGAGGAGTGGTGGAGAAATCTTATTTTTAACATTCCAGCAGGGGAGCCACGTTTTGGGGGCATTAGCGGTTGCATAGACTGTGGAGATTCATAGAGGTGGTTCAGCGGTGGCACAGAGAAGGCGCAGAGAAGGCTCAGAGGAGGTCGAGGCTGAGCTTGAATCTGATGCGCCCTTAGTGCACCCAAAAGGGAGAATACTGACCAACTCAGACCAACTCAGACCAACTTAGTATTGAGAAAAAAAGAAAAATATAGAGAGTTGTAATGCCAACTCAATAACTCACTAAGGAAATGAGATCGGGGAAAGCCAGTCAAGCGGCAACAGGTAAAAAATTAAATAAACTAAAAACTAAACCCCAAAAATCCACTGAGGAGGGCTCGCCTTCAAACCAAACTGAAAAGGCAACAAGACCGAGAGAGAGGTTAGTCTCAGCACCGACTCCGACCACAACGAGCCCGAGAAACAAAACAGGGATTCTTAAATTCTTCTTCTTAAAGGACACAATGGTGATGATTTACACACCAACAGCCTCCCAGTTGCCAAGCCCAATCTGCCCTGATAAATTAAGTATTTCCTCCCTACAGGTACTGGCAAACACCAATGATATACCAACAGGGGAACTTACCCCACGAAAATGTATAACAAACCTAACAGCAAGTAAGCTCATAACCGTATCAGCACAGGTACACCAGTCAAAGCCCACAACAACTGTCACATCAAACGCTATAAAAGCTATATTAAATGCAACAAAAGCAACTTCAAATACAACAAATGCAACGGAAACTACCAGAAGAATAGAAATTTATTGAGGCACAGAGAAATCTATGGAGGAAAAGATAGAGCAAAACAATCCAACCAGAAGCGTTGCAACCAGGAGCGTAGTCCCGGAGGGATACGTAAACGTAAACGTAAAGGGTCCTAAGGATGAAAAATCTAAGTTAAACAATTCTATACTGCGGACATGCTACATGGAAGAAGCCCGTCAAAATCATGTTCCTTATTAAATGACTCTAACCTAGTGGAAATCTTGGAAATTTTGGAAACCAACACACAAGTAAAAGAGACCCATGGAAATGTCCCACAAATAGAAGCATGCAGGGGAACACAACAGAGCAGACTCGGAATGGCACTATCCACTCCTTTAAGCCAACCACTCAATTACGACCAGCAACGCATTGTACTAGTGGAGGACAGTTGTTGTTCTACAAGAGTTAACCAAATAAACTTGTCATCCCCATAACCATTTCATCCGTTAGTAGGATAGACCTCAGGTCAGGGGATTCGGTGAAGGGCCATGAAGATTATCCAATCACACAGTGGAGTCAAACCCTGATAGGCACTCTGGACCAAGCAATAAGGGATTTTAACTACCAATCGGATAAAATGGAAGTCCAAATAGATCTCATAAATTTAATTGCCGGCCATATCTCAGACATAAACACCAAAATGGACCTAATCACGTCCCTACTAACACGCAGGGGAAATCCGGAGCATCAAATAAATAACGATAAACAAATGCCCAGTTGTGGCTGTGGCTCAATAATCGAGAAATTGGTAACTGTCCCAGAAATCATAAAGGACATTTTAGGGGTAGTAAAACAAACTTGTATCAGCAAGCAGAACATAGAAACCCAAAAATTTTTTGAAGCAAAGGAAACATCAAATGGCATCTATTCAATAACAGAGGCAAGCAGAAATGCCAAGGGTGAACCAGAGCAAGTGGAATTTGCTGATCAACCGGACATAACAGACTATCAAATAGATGCATTACAGAACACCCTCAAGACCTCGGCGGTTACCAAACCAACAAAACAACAAAGAAAGCGCGCAAAGAAGGCCAGGCTCACATATAACAAACAGTCAAGCTTAGATTCGGAGAAAAACTTTCCGATATTTAAAACATCCCAAGGGGAAAAAAACAAACCAGCGAATATGTCCACGAAAGGGGCCACACAAACTGATGCAGACCAATCAAAACTTACTTCAGACCCCAAGCCAACGCAAGAAAGTGTGATCTCTATCGACCCGCCCATACAAAATAAGACAAACCAAGCTCTTCATACGGGCATAGGATCTCCATTAATGAAAGAAGTAGGGCAGAAACACAGAAAGGACACGTGGCAACCAGAAAGAAACCAATTAATCGAGAAAGGTGTAGGGCAAGAAAAAAGATCTCAAGTTCTAGATAAAAGTGAATTTTGGAGTAACAGATGTCCAAAAGCAGAAACAGGAGACACACTTTATAATCAAAATGAGGAGAGTAAAAAAGGGTTTGAATCAGAAAGTCGGAAACTCTCATCAGGCAAGAGGTTGCAGGAAAAAACAACTACCAAAGTTAAAAACAATTATAAACCATTAGAGGTCACAATAACTGGAAAGTATCGAAGTTGCAAGCTCCGTTACACGGAATCAGAACCCGAGCCAACAGGAATACGAACAACAAAAAAAACAGGAATCGTGAAAAAGAAATTGGAGGTGGTGAATGCAGAACCAGTGGAGCGAGACTCCCAAATTAAACATGAAATTCCAGTAACAAGAAATCCCGAACAAGGAAAAGAAGAAACTCTACAATCCTTTAGCAGTTATCAAAACCATTCTGAGGGGTTCAAAGTGAAATTGACATTCGTACCCGAATATTCGACTAAAGGAAGGCAAGACATTCTGAATTGAGGGAACTTGTTAAGGCTGTTCAAAGAAATCTCAGAACTAAATGGAATACCCTCACAAGATCTAATTACCGTAGGATTCAAACAAACATTAACGCCAGACATTGAAGAAACCTTGACAACTTGGTCCTCAAAGGAATTAGTGGACAAAATATACACAATGAGCGCAAGGTTTGGAACCTGGGTAATTACGCTGAGGGTACACAAATACCCAGGGTACCCATACCCTCTCCTAGAGAGGAAGTTAAATGCGTACGTGGCGCTTGATCAAACACTCCCGCGATGCCCCCCAATGCAAATAGGTCTAACGTAACAGCAAGTTCTGCAAACATGTAGGGCAGATTATTTGACGAGATGGACTGGTCTTGGGTGCCCAAGGTGCTAAGCAATAAGTATACCTAATGAAGAACTTAAATCATTAACAGAAGACATAATACAGGCCCAGAACAGGGAGGAGGTTCAACCAGACGGCATTACGATCTGCGCATGGAACGTCCATGGTTTTAAAGACATGGGTCAGGACCACAAAACCCTATCCTTATTACTCCAACAAAACATAATCCTGCTTCAGGAAACCTGGAATATGACACCAACCTCAATTCCAGGATATATAGAACACCATATTCTGGCAGAAATATTTTCAAGCTTCGGACATCCCAGAGGAGGTCAATCAATTTATGTTGCCCAAAAATATGTCTGGTCAACTGAAGAATTGGACATGGGGACTAGCTGGGTTCAAGTGATCAAACTTAGTGGTACGCCCCCGCCTGATAAATTAATGTGGCAACTACTAATGTTTACATTCACCCTGACAGAAAAACACACTACTTTAATGAAACTAATAAAAGCAATGCAAAGAAGTCACGAGCACTGCCCAATGGTCATCTCGGGTGACTTCAACTGTAACCTCATGGTCAAAATTCAGACGAAAGTATGAGGCCAGATAACCGGAGGGCACAAATAATAGTGAATGAACTAGAAACTAAGCATGGGCTGAAAATTCGTTCCGCCTGCGGAATTTGCGAATTTTTGACAGTTTTGCGATCCGCGAATTGCGCAAAATTGCCAAACTATTCGCAATTCGCGAGCTGATGAATTTTCTTTTGCTAGTCCGCGCTTCAGAAATACAATCTCTCTCGCACGGCGTTGACTTACCGTGATTCTGAGTTCGCCGAATTGTTTTCCTCCCGGTTTGCGTGCGCAACATTTTGGATCTGGCTGGGTGATCGCGCAAGACTTTTCGACCGCGAGTATGTCATGGAGTTCCGCTATCTTGCACTGCGAGACTTTGAGAACGAGAATACATCATAAGGGCCCGCAATCACATATCGCGAGTGTAAACAATAGCAAATACGTAGATGCGACGCGCAGCTGACATCCGGCGGGAGATTTGAACAGCTCGCTTTCCTAAAGTCACAAACATTGCAATTCTGCAAAAGAAATCTATTGCAGGCAGCATAAACCTTCTGAAAATGATGATTTGGATCAGAATAACTCCTCGGATTGACATTTGGCTGCACTTTTTTTGTGCAAGGAGTCCATTTTTGGGGGGCTGGGAGGAAGGAAGTGCTCCAGAGTCTCCAACTTCCTGTTCCTGTCCAGCAGGCTCCTCCCAATGCTTTGTCCATGTCCTGGTCACTTTTCATTTAGATCTGGAGCTGGATGAATTACTCTTTGTGACTGCTGCTGGTTATTTGTATTTGTTTTTCAACAGAACAAGGGAACCCTTAAGGTATAGCATAGGGACCTTGGGCATTACATATTATAAAGAACAGTGGTCCCTATAACGAATATACTGCAAGCAATGATCATACACTTAATAGGTTGTATGTCTTCTGTCCGTCCGGACAGGAATTTATTTTTTAGATCAAAAGAATAATTTTTAGGTTGTTTTAAAAAATGTCAAGCGGGCACAGCCGTGACCTTCAACATATACAGGACAACAACAAAAAGGAAAATGGAAAAAGCACGAACTTTGTCTGCACACTTGTATTTCAGTGGGACAGACGTTAAATGTTAAACCGCACCATTGCAATTATCAATGTTACATACAGAATTTGCATATGGGGTTATGTGTCGACGTTTCGATGCCTTTCTTAGAATATGGGCATCATCATCAGGACATTGGATGACATTATTGTTGTCTTAATCATTGTAAAAGAAATTGTTAGCCTTTCCATCACATTTATATTATATACATATTTACAATGGGAGGAAAAAAGGGGAAAAAAACAAGGAAAATAACGTAAATACCAGGCATATAACATAGGTCCTCATTAGTTATACTTCGAGTGAAATCAAGTGCAATTTTTTCAAGACGAGGTGGCTTGAATGTGAAAAGTGGGAATGACATGCACAATAAAAATCTCATGTGCATAAATTGGAAGTGGGGAGAGCGTGATCGGTGTATCATTTGATGAGAGAGGTACATTACGTGACCTAATGTGAAAGACTGTGAGCCGGTCAGAAAAGTTTCAAAGTGATCAAGGTGCATCATGAGCGCTGAACGGGAAATTAATGACTGTGGCTAGGGCTGAGCATTTACCGGCTTTGTGCATGCTTCTAGTAGAATGCAGAGCAATTTAAACCTACATGGTTTCCACGGCGGGTGAAACGAGGGTTCTTGAAAAATAAGTGGTCGTGTTGGCAGAAATTCTGTGAATAAAACAACTGTCCATTAGGTTTAGGCAAGTCACGCGGTAAGTGCTAAGAGTGACCCGGGGTGAATCGGCGGTTTACCTGCTACCTCGGGGTTCTGTTTGATAATCCGGCACGAGTTAATCACAGCGTTTACGCATACAAGGATACGCCGAAAAGCACAATGGCTATCTGGAATTAAAGGGAAAAGGGTACCCAGGGAATTAGAAGCTACGTGCTTGCATAAGGCTGCAGTTTCGGGGTCCGTCCGGACTGGTACTTACTTCGGGAATGGTTGGTGGCTGCGACGAGTCTGGCGATCTGGTGCTGAGTCAACGTGTTCGTGGGGTTGTTTAGTAGAGGGAAGTGAGCGCGAGGATAGTGAACAGCGTGAAAGGACTAACAGGGGTGAGGTGAGATGGCAGTCTTTACGGCGGCCATTTTGAGGTGGTGAATAGTGCTCTAGTGCCATGCATTTAAGCACATTAAGCAATACATCAACAAAATTATTTCACAGGATGAATCACATCAGATGGGATTTTGAAAAGTTACAGTAGGGACGTCCAATCTTCAAGTCGGTTTAGCCCATTCCGAATGCTGTTAGTGCGTAAAATCCAATGTAACTCTTCTTTGTTCAGCAGCTGAGACATATCTGCTCCTCTTGGTGGTGGCTTGATAATTGTGATCACAGTCCAAAGAAAGTCTTTTTCACTGTGTCCTTTTGCAGTAAAATGTTCCACCAATGGGGCATTTGCTGTTTTACATTTTATCCTGCTCTTATGTTGTCCAATCCGTAACTTTATTTTCTGACTTGTTTGTCCTATGTAGATGAGCTTACAAGGACACAGGATAGCATACACCATGTTACCAGAATTACAATTAGAGAAATATTTCCTGTCAAATTTTATATTGCCAAATTCAAACGTTTTACCTTCTATGGAGGTGTCGCAGCAGATACAGCCCCCCCATTTAACATGACCTATAAGTGGTGGTAGGCCCCAGGCATCATTTATGGTTGTTTTTTTGTACTTGTGAAGGGAGAGCTGCTCTAACAAGATGATCTTTAACATTCTTAGATCGTTTGAATGCGAACATTGGTTTCTCTAGTGTCAGTAGGCCTGCGTTGAGGACTGGCCAGTGTTTAAGTACACTTTTTCTGATGGCGTTGGATGCCGGTGAGAATGTGGTGACACAAATAAGTTTGTCTTGTGCATTTTTTTCTTTAGGTTCTAAAAGGTTCTCTCTTGGACAGTACCAAGCTCTTTTTAAGGAATTACGTACCAGTTTTCGTGGATAACCTCTGTTTCTCAGTTTTGTGCTAAGTATTTTTGCCTCAGCGAAATAATCATCCTTAAAGTAGCAATTACGCCTAATGCGGAGGAACTGGGAGAAAGGTAAAGAGTCGCGTAAGGCCCGGGGATGGTGGCTAGTATATTCTAGCAAGGTGTTGCGCTCAGTGGGCTTGTGATGTAGTGTAGTTGTGAGCCGGCCTTCTGTATGTCTTATTTGCAAGTCAAGAAAAGGGATCGAGTCCTTACTAGTGGACAGAGTATAGCAGAGTCCGCCACTGTTGTTATTCAACCAATGCTGGAAGGCTGTAAGGTTTTCAGGGGAGTCATTCCATAATAGAAAGATGTCATCGATATATCTTTTCCACAAGGCAATGCCATTGTGGAAAGGATTCGATGTGTGGAAAATGCTATTGGACTCCAGGTGGACCATATACAGAATGGCTAGGTTGGGAGCAAAAATTGCTCCCATGGATGTTCCTTTCACTTGACCATAGAATTGTCCCTCAAAAAGAAAGAAGTTTTTGGTCAGACAGATTTCTAGTAATTCAAGGATGAACAAAGAGGGCACATTATGGGGGCGTTCTCTTGATTCAAGGACCTTCTCTATTACAATTACACGCAGAGAGTCAAATTGAGGGATATTTGTGTACAGAGATTCCACATCCAGCGTACACATGGTGCTGGATGTGGGATCAAAGGGGTAGTCTTCTATGAAATTTATCATAGCCATACTGTCCCTGATGTAACAGATAGTTTCTGGGACAAAGGGCTTGATGAAGAAATCTATGTAGTGCCCCAATGGTTCGAGGATCGAACCACAGCCCGAAACTATGGGGCGACCTGGAGGTGATTGGGGATTTTTGTGAATCTTCGGTAAACAATAAATCACAGGAGTCCGTGGGGATTTGGTGTTAAGAAAATCGTACTCTTTTTTGGACAAGAAGCCTGATTCAAGTGCCCTTTTAGTAACAGTTGTAATCATTTCTTGGATTTCATTGGTGGGGTTGCGTGGGAGTTTGCAATAGTGCTCGTGATTGTTAAGTTGGCGTAGCACTTCATTTTTGTAGGATTCAATGTCCTGAATAACTATCCCTCCCCCTTTGTCCGCAGGTTTGATTACGAGAGATTGATTATTTTTAAGGGAGGAGATAGCATTTTTCTCTTCAAGAGTGATGTTATATGGAATGAAGGCCCTTTTCTCTTCAAGGTCTGACAGATCTTTTAAAACCAGTTTCTCAAATGTGGGAATCTCAGCTGGGATCATACTTGCTGTGGGGGAAAATTTCGAGGGTGGTTTGAAGGAGGTATTGTAATGTTTGGGGATAGAGGGATTGAGAGTAAAGAAGCTATGTAGACGAACTTTCCTGAAGAATCTTAGGAGTTCTGTTTGAGCTTCCTGAAAATTGGGCCGTGCTGTCGGGACAAAGGATAAGCCCCTGCTAAGGAGTGATACTTCATTGCTAGATAGGATGTGATCTGTGAGGTTAAAGATTGGGAGGAGGCCTGTTTCTAAAGTATTCGCAGAGGAGTTACTGGGGCTGCTGTCTGGTATAACTACCACCTGAAAGTGAAAGCCCAGGCCCCTCCAATAGAGATTTTTTAGAGGGACGCTGGGGCCAACCCAGGGGCAGAGGAAAAACATGGTCCAAACCTCCAAACCCCCCCGGGGAACGATTCACACGCCGCCAGCACTATCGGTGGTAGTTATACCAGACAGCAGCCCCACTAACTCATCTGCGAATACTTTAGAAACAGGCCTCCTCCCAATCTTTAACCTCACAGATCACATCCTATCTAGCAATGAAGTATCACTCTTTAGCAGGGGCTTATCCTTTGTCCCGACAGTACGGCCCAATTTTCAGGAAGCTCAAACAGAACTCCTAAGACTCTTCAGGAAAGTTCGTCTACATAGCTTCTTTACTCTCAATCCCTCTATCCCCAAACATTACAATACCCCATTCAAACCACCCTCGAAATTTTCCCCCACAGCAAGTATGATCCCAGCTGAGATTCCCACATTTGAGAAACTGGTTTTAAAAGATCTGTCAGACCTTGAAGAGAAAAGGGCCTTCATTCCATATAACATCACTCTTGAAGAGAAAAATGCTATCTCCTCCCTTAAAAATAATCAATCTCTTGTAATCAAACCTGCGGACAAAGGGAGAGGGATAGTTATTCAGGACATTGAATCCTACAAAAATGAAGTGCTACGCCAACTTAACAATCACGAAAACAATTGCAAACTCCCACGCAACCCCACCAATGAAATCCAAGAAATGATTACAACTTTTACTAAGAGGGCACTTGATTCAGGCTTCTTGCCCAAAAAAGAGTACGATTTTCTTAACACCAAATCCCCACGGACTCCTGTGATTTATTGTTTACCGAAGATTCACAAAAATCCCCAATCACCTCCAGGTCGCCCCATAGTTTTGGGCTGTGGTTTGATCCTCGAACCATTGGGGCACTACATAGATTTCTTCATCAAGCCCTTTGTCCCAGAAACTATCTGTTACATCAGGGACAGTATGGCTATGATAAATTTCATAGAAGACTACACCTTTGATCCCACATCCAGCACCATGTGTACGCTGGATGTGGAATCTCTGTACACAAATATCCCACAATTTGAGTCTCTGCGTGTAATAGAGAAGGTCCTTGAATCAAGAGAACGCCCCCATAATGTGCCCTCTTTGTTCATCCTTGAATTACTAGAAATCTGTCTGACCAAAAACTTCTTTCTTTTTGAGAGACAATTCTATGGTCAAGTGAAAGGAACATCCATGGGAGCAATTTTTGCTCCCAACCTAGCCATTCTGTATATGGACCACCTGGAGTCCAATAGCATTCTCCACACATCGAATCCTTTCCACAATGGCATTGCCTTGTGGAAAAGATATATCGATGATATCTTTCTATTATGGAATGACTCCCCTGAAAACCTTACAGCCTTCCAGCATTGGTTGAATAACAACAGTGGCGGACTCTGCTATACTCTGTCCACTAGTAAGGACTCGATCCCTTTTCTTGACTTGCAAATAAGACATACAGAAGGCCGGCTCACAACTACACTACATCGCAAGCCCACGGAGCGCAACACCTTGCTCGAATATACTAGCCACCATCCCCGGGCCTTACGCGACTCTTTACCTTTCTCCCAGTTCCTCCGCATTAGGCGTAATTGCTACTTTAAGGATGATTATTTCGCTGAGGCAAAAATACTTAGCACAAAACTGAGAAACAGAGGTTATCCACGAAAACTGGTACGTAATTCCTTAAAAAGAGCTTGGTACTGTCCAAGAGAGAACCTTTTAGAACCTAAAGAAAAAAATGCACAAGACAAACTTATTTGTGTCACCACATTCTCACCGGCATCCAACGCCATCAGAAAAAGTGTACTTATACACTGGCCAGTCCTCAACGCAGGCCTACTGACACTAGAGAAACCAATGTTCGCATTCAAACGATCTAAGAATGTTAAAGATCATCTTGTTAGAGCAGCTCTCCCTTCACAAGTACAAAAAACAACCATAAATGATGCCTGGGGCCTACCACCACTTATAGGTCATGTTAAATGTGGGGGCTGTATCTGCTGCGACACCACCATAGAAGGTAAAACGTTTGAATTTGGCAATATAAAATTTGACAGGAAATATTTCTCTAATTGTAATTCTGCGAACCTGGTGTATGCTATCCTGTGTCCTTGTAAGCTCATTTACATAGGACAAACAAGTCAGAAAATAAAGTTACGGATTGGACAACATAAGAGCAGGATAAAATGTAAAACAGCAAATGCCCCATTGGTGGAACATTTTACTGCAAAAGGACACACTGAAAAAGAATTTCTTTGGACTGTGATCACAATTATCAAGCCACCACCAAGAGGAGCAGATATGTCTCAGCTGCTGAACAAAGAAGAGTTACATTGGATTTTACGCACTAACAGCATTCAGAATGGGCTAAACCGACTTGAAGATTGGACGTCCCTACTGTAACTTTTCAAAATCCCATCTGATGTGATTCATCCTGTGAAATAATTTTGTTGATGTATTGCTTAATGTGCTTAAATGCATGGCACTAGAGCACTATTCACCACCTCAAAATGGCCGCCGTAAAGACTGCCATCTCACCTCACCCCTGTTAGTCCTTTCACGCTGTTCACTATCCTCGCGCTCACTTCCCTCTACTAAACAACCCCACGAACACATTGACTCAGCACCAGATCGCCAGACTCATGGCAGCCACCAACCATTCCCGAAGTAAGTACCAGTCCGGACAGACCCCGAAACTGCAGCCTTATGCAAGCACGCAGCTTCTAATTCCCTGGGTACCCTTTTCCCTTTAATTCCAGATAGCCATTGTGCTTTTCGGCGTATCCTTGTATGCGTAAACGCTGTGATTAACTTGTGCCGGATTATCAAACCGAACCCCGAGGTAGCAGGTAAACCGCCGATTCACCCCGGGTCACTCTTAGCACTTACCGCGTGACTTGCCTAAACCTAATGGACAGTTGTTTTATTCACAGAATTTCTGCCAACACGACCACTTATTTTTCAAGAACCCTCGTTTCACCCGCCGTGGAAACCATGTAGGTTTAAATTGCTCTGCATTCTACTAGAAGCATGCCCAAAGCCGGTAAATGCTCAGCCCTAGCCACAGTCATTAATTTCCCGTTCGGTGCTCATGATGCACCTAGATCACTTTGAAACTTTTCTGACCGGCTCACAGTCTTTCACATTAGGTCACGTAATGTACCTCTCTCATCAAATGATACACCGATCACGCTCCCCCCACTTCCAATTTATGCACATGAGATTCTTATTGTGCATGCCATTCCCACTTTTCACATTCAAGCCACCTCGTCTTGAAAAAATTGCACTTGATTTCACTCGAAGTATAACTAAAGAGGACCTATGTTATATGCCTGGTATTTACGTTATTTTCCTTGTTTTTTTCCCCTTTTTGCTCCCAATGTAAATATGTATATAATATAAATGTGATGGAAAGGCTAACAATTTCTTTTACAATGATTAAGACAACAATAATGTCATCCAATGTCCTGATGATGATGCCCATATTCTAAGAAAGGCATTGAAACGTCGACACATAACCCCATATGCAAATTCTGTATGTAACATTGATAATTGCAATGGTGCGGTTTAACATTTAACGTCTGTCCCACTGAAATACAAGTGTACAGACAAATTTCGTGCTTTTTCCATTTTCCTTTTTGTTGTTGTCCTGTATATGTTGAAGGTCACGGCTGTGCCCGCTTGTCATTTTTTAAAACAACCTAAAAATTATTCTTTTGATCTAATAAATAAATTCCTGTCCAGACGGATAGAAGACATACAACCTATTAAGTGTATGATCATTGCTTGCAGTATATTCGTTATAGGGACCACTGTTCTTTATAATAGGTTATTTGTATTTGAGAACTTTTTGTTTGGATCACTTTTGGATTGGAGATTTTACAAGTAAGTTGGTGTTGTTTGTTTGGGGCATTGCAGTTGCTGCAACAACAATTTATAAACTTTTTCACAACTTTAAAAAAATATATATTGTGGGTAGCCACAGTATCCAGTAGGCCGAGGGTTAGTCATGGGTGCATGATACAACTGTTTCTGTGAGTTTTGTTGAACTTAAATATCATTTACCGCGACCGACTTTTAGCGTTTGGTGCTTGCGGTAGCGATTAATTTTGCCACATCCCTCTCCGGGTCGATTCAGTATTACCAAACTGCCTGGCTCTACGATTGATTACCAAGCTAGCAAGACACCCCTGGCCCTTGTGCAAAAAGGAAACAAACTTCTTTACCCAGCGCCGCTCGGCGATTCGAGGCTCCCACTACATTTATGTGGACTGAATGTGTTCTATATGGCAAGAAACCAATCCGTTAAATAACTGTCGTACTAAAGATTACGGTTTGAATTTCATTCGTGTATATAGGAGGACTAGAAATGGTGGCATTTAATTGACGATATTCCACCATTCCACACTGGCTTTTGTTGGTCCTGAGGAGAATTCCTCAAGTTGAAGGGTTTCGAAACGCGTAGACCATCGGGTCTGCCAAGTTGCCTGTGTTGCTAATTAATTTCTTAGCAATTTCTTGTGTGGCAACAATACACCCAACCTTGTTGTATATATTTTCTTTTGAATTAATTCAACTGTTAAAATTGAATTGAATATGGTGTATTTTAAATTATTTTTCATGTAGATATTGTTGTTGGCAGACTCATTACTCCTCTTTTGGTGCATTCATTCCCCACTTGAGTGAGTATGTGTATTGAGTGTATGTATGTATGAGGTATGATTGTGAAATGCTTGATTAGTGATGAATGAAGCTACGTGTGATTTGTGTCCATATTTAGTGTTCACTCCTATTGTTGGTATATAATTTAATTGTGATCTTGGTCTGAATTTCAAATGATTTCCTAAAGAGTAATTGTCTAAATAAACAGCTATTAAATATCATGTGGTTGCATTGTACAGTTGTCTTTGCATTCCGGGAAACTTTGGTTTAAAAGAAGACATCAGTACTGGTATTTTCTCTGGTTGTTGAACTAAATATCATTTACGGCATGGATGGCATGGAATTGAATAGCTCACTGTTATATGTGAAGTTTTTTTTTATTTTGGGGTGCGTGTTAAAGCCACACTAGCCAGTAGGCCAAGGGGTAGTCAGTGGTGCATGGACCAATTCTTTCTGTGGGGTCTCTTGAATTTAAACAAGGGGATGGATGGTATTGCATTGAGGTGATCGTTGTGTGTATTTCGATTTTTGGGGTGTTTTTGGGGCCTGGTCCAGGGCCTGGCCATGTGGGTGTAGTTCCTATATTCCCAATAGGCTCTGCGCATTGGAATAACATAAACAATAGTTTTGACGTAGGACTTAGGTCGACTAGGTCTCTATTGAATATGTCAGACTTAATTGTGAATGCCAGCTTGCGAATCCAAAACGCCTCAGCCAGGATCATATTAGACATCCCGCGCAACGAACACATCTCTGGTCACCTGAAAAACCTCCACTGGCTACCCGTCAATAAGAGAATCACTTTCCGACTGCTAACCCACGCACACAAATCACTCTACGACATCGGACCAGAATGCCTCAACTCACGACTGTCCTTCTACACCCCCTCCCGCCAACTACGTTCTTCCAGCCAAGCCCTCGCTAGTGTACCTCGCATCAACAGGACCACCATGGGAGGCAGATCCTTCTCATACCTGGCTGCTAAAACATGGAACTCACTCCCCGCTTACCTTCGCCTCACCCAGAACCACCTAGCATTCAGAAAGGAACTAAAAACATGGATATTCGACAAGTAATCCTCCTCCCCTTTCTAAGCGCCTTGAGACCCTCTGGGTAGGTAGTGCGCTATATAAATTCTTTGACTTGACTTGACTTGACTTGCTCAGAGGTCACTAGAAACGTTCTCGAGTAAACAAGAAGGGATTCGTTTCTGACAACCACATAACATGACAACTTTGTTCCACAAGAATAAGTAATATATCTCCAGAGTCGCGGAAACAATAGATGGCTATTTCACTCAGTCAATCGTGCATGCTTCTTTTCACCAGAAATGTAGAGAAATAGAGAGACGGCCATTTTCAATAAAAAGGTCTTCTTTCAAGAGAAGTTAATTGCAACAATCATAATACTTGCTATGAAGTAAAGTGCGTACAGTAAAAAGAGTATTATGAAATAATACTGTAAAAGCATTTGTATGGTTTCTAAGCCATAAGATACTTAAAATAGATAAAATACATACAATGATAAATAATGACTAAAAGTACTCAACTGGTGTATCTAAAATACGCCTACCCCGGTGTACCTAACCTAAGTCTAGTACAAAGGAAGAAGTAAGTGAGGTGTAGCTTGAGTTAAATAATTTCTGCCAAGAATCTTTCCAAGAATTCTCTAAGGGTCTAATCAGCTTCGTACCTTGGTCATAGAATGATGGAGGTTTTGTATCTCTCCCTCAGAACTCGATCTCCCAGTAACCCACAAGGGTAGCAGGGAAACACTGGAGCTGGATTTCTCGGCTGGAGAAAAGACAGCGTCTTTCTCAGTGCATCAGCTGGAGGGTCGGCTTTTTCGGCACTTGCTACAGCAGGGCGTCGGGCAAGTAGGTAGTCGATATGCTCCAAACCACTGTGTGTTTGCTAAGGAAGATGTGGGTATATTTATACCTGGAAGGTGCCGAGTTTGACGTAAGGGAGGACATAAGAACGTCATTAAGAACTCAAAGTTCTTTACACGCTCCAGGAGTTCTTGGACAAATCAATACTGAAGCAGGGGGAATTCCCGTGCTGCTGAAGGCTGGTTGTCTTCAAGAACTCGTTGTACTCTAGGAGCTTAGTGGAAGCAGCCATGCCGTATTTGGACTGCATTGGCTGTGCCTAAATATGGTTATGATTCTTATGCCTATAAAAGGATTTGATAAGTTACATAAGGGCATGAATCGGGAAAATTATACTAGAGCCCTAGATACGTTACAACACCCACTCCATGTAGAATGTCCATCTTTACTAAATACTAAGCGGTTATAACATTTCTAAGCATGTGTTTACAATCCCACCCCAAAAATACATAAAATGCATTTGAACTGGTTTGTACACGAAAAATGAGTATTGTACTGTATGTTTTCTAAGCAGTGGTATCATTCAAATAATGCATATAGTTTTACATTTGAAATGCTGGCTGATTGATTCACGAAATTACATCTATGAAATGGCTCTTAATACAGAAGAGTAGGTCGAGACCATTGCATCACAGATTTATATAATACTGTACATGTGCTAGAGGCTAAGTTTTAAATATTATCTCTAGGTTTCAAAAATAGAAATCTTGTTCTCTAAGAATAGTTCTACATTAAGAAGATTACTCTGTGCCAAAAAAAAGGTAAATATTTTGGTATTAAGAAAAAATAATTTTGTTGTAGTAAAAAATAGTTCCAAATTTTAGAAGTTCTGTTTATCAAAACTGAAGGCCGAAATCAAAGTTCAGGGAACGCTGTGTGCTCGTTTCTCAAGAGTTATTCTGGTTGTTAGGAAAAAACATTAACTTAGATAGGCTGGCAAAGAATTTGTCTACCACAGTAGGTGAAAGTTGGGCCATTTCCGAAAAAGTAGAAATAGTGCATGTGTGAGATGCATTACCGTCAGCGTGATCTGGATCAGTAATGTTCACAGAAGGTTGTACCTGTGTGCTGCTTTCATCTCGTACCTTCCCGCCACCTAGTCGTAATGGTGAGGTCTCAACGAATGCCGTCATCACCATTGTTAGCCGCTGGGGACAACACGTTGCATGAGCCGTTACTGAACCAAGCAAAGTATCGACATCCATAGGTACTGCTGATGGAAGTGAGAGACAGATGTCTAACATGCATTCTTCTCCGCAGAGCAGGCATTGTAGAACAGGTAAGATGCAATCTTGCCAGATTGGTCTGAATGATAGAAACCATGTGGGATTCAGATCTCTTAGACGAGCCAAGCCGAGAACCTGTGTTATCCTATTTCGGTACCACAGTGCCTGGATCGCTTGTTCCATGGTAACCTGGGTATCGCTGGTGACTGGACTTGCCATATCGGAACAGAAGGAACAAAAATAGAATTCCTGCTACGAGTCCCAACATGAGAGGCAGGCCGCGGAACACAGAGTGCACATTTTAAAATTTGACCTAACATTTCTACGAAATGTACGGGGCAGTTTGTTGATAATAATGTATGTATCTCTGCTGAGGTCCTTGCAACTTGCAGATCATACGTTTCTCTAGACGAGGTCAAAGGCACAGGTTTTTGTAAAAGAATGGCTTTCATTCTGCTTAATGTATCAATTCGAATAGAAGAGATATTCAATGAAGGCCAAATCGTTGCCTCCTTGTCTGGCTTGCTGTTTGGATACAATACTTGCATACAACAAGTGACCCTGGATGTAACACTGACGAGATAGGCCGTTCCTGGCAACATGCCACAGCAGCTGTGGTCACTCAACATAACATAGCTACCGTTGGAAAGCTGCCTGAAAACAGGTTCTATTTGTGTGTGGCTGGGGTGCCGTGCAAGTGGCAAGAAATGTCATTAGGTGAACCCTCACAGGCTCCAAGTAAATTAATTTCTTGACTTAATGTATCCTTTACCCAACCTTTCATACAGGCCTGCTGGTATATGCTGTAGGCAGAATTGAAACTGGAATCTCGCTATTGGTATTGTTATGGTACCATGTATTATCCATTTAATTACAGGCCTCTCGGAAACTGTCAATGGTAATCTTTCTAGTTTTTCAATGCTCAGCACCGTATAGTCTGCTCCTTTTTGTGCCAAAGAGATTTGTTTATCGGTAAGGTTGAAGATAGAAAATAATGATGTGTGTTGATTAGACGCCAAGGCAATAGCCTGAACTCAGATTTTGTAACTTCCAGCCTAACTGTACAATAGAATGTAATTGGGACTGGCCATGTTGTAACATTAGCATCCTGTTCTATTATATCAATAGCAGATGATACAATGCTGTCCAAAAAATTAATTCTGGAGGACAGAGTCGTTATCCCATTGTCCACTACAGACAGTGATTTTTCCAAATTAATACGATCAATTTCTCGTATTTTTTCTGCAGTTTCAATTTGCGTTATTTTCCAAGCTTCGTTGTAAGCAGCATCTAGATCGGCATATATGAAATGTTTTTGATGCTGTTTGCGAGGTCCCAATAAGAAATCCCGCAAGTCAGCACCTTCTTTAATTAAGGTCAAGTGTTGCTTAATTTCAGGTAGTGTGGATTTCTGTAGCCATTCGAGGCATAGTTTTCCTACACTGTATGTTGTTATTATCCCTGGATGTTATCTCTGGGAATATCTTGGGTCTGGCCTGTTCTGTTTGAACCCCTGTGTTTTGTCCAGGAATCTATCTTGACAGTTAGTGTCTGTGGGCCAGATCAAGCATTTTTTCCAATCAGGATTAGTTCTGTTTTGGTGTAAAATATGGGACACCTCTAACCCCTCATCTGTAGTGTTATTTCTATCGGGCATAGGCTTTAGTATAGATGCGTTGTTTAAATCTTTTATCTTGGCTAGGCCAAGACAGGTTGTTTGTCGAATGGTGTCATTCAGGAACATTATTTGTTCTGGGATCATGCAGGCTCTGAATAATGATTCTAATCCCTGTTACGTGCCAATCTTTTGAACCCCAGATTGTCTTTGTTTCAATGTTATCTTTCCAGAATTCAAAACCAAATTGTTCATAAAATTTTGCAGAATATATCTGTTTTATATTAGTCAACATATTTTTCATTCCTGTCTTATTCACATTCTTGAAATAAAACTTTTCTGGATCTGTGACATTAAACCCTTAAAAGTATGGAAATTTCTCAAAAAATGTTTTCGAGCTGCCTTTTGGCAGTGCTGGACAATGTTCCCATTGATTATAAGTAAAAAACATTTCTAGGTTTTGCTGATTTATGCAAATAGTGGTGCCCAAAATGATTAAAGCAATACATTTCTTCATAATCAGATGAACCTTCCAAATAATCATGATCTGTAAATTTTGCTGACATTTCTAAATCAGACATCATATTATTAATAGTCTCAAAGTCCCAATCATCAGAGAAACTGCTCGGTGAGACAAAGTCACTTAATGAAACCTTGAACTGATGTGGATACTTCAAGAGTTCAACCGGGCCATCGATGTCATAATCAGTAGTGTCCCACGCTACACCACCAGATATAGGAATTGCTGTGATGTTTACTGATGACAGGTCTCTTTTTTCAACATGAGATGACTTGCGAGGTTTTAGGACCAAGTTGATGTTCTGACTTGCTGTGTCCATTGTACTGTATTTTCCATCAATTATTCTTCCCAAGCTTAAAAATAAACTGAGCCAGAGCAGGAGGAAGAGTACACCTAACACAATCCACAATTCAATCCATGGTGAAATCAGATATATTTCTCCAAGCTGATGAAAGAGTTCTGTTATTTTTTCTTTGAGTGTCTTGCTTTCTGGCTTTTCTTCATGTTCACTAGGATCTTTAGAAAAGTCATGGAAATTGATGAAATCGCCAGAGGCAGTTCTGTCAATAATTGGAATCGCATCAGGATTGTTATTAATCTTTGTAGTTGCTTCTTCCTTTTTCATATTAGTATAGTCAGAGGCTACATAATTGTAGATAGGTGTTTCATGACGAACTGTTGCAATTTGGGTTTCAAGAGGCGCAAGTTCCATGGCTTTGTTGCATAGTCCTTCTTTATTCACTGTAGGTTTATCAAATGTGATTAGTCTCTCAGTTTGAACCTCTTGAATTGTAGCAAGATTTGGTCTTCTGCTACATCTTGGGAGTCCACTGGGCCTACTACTTATTATTGGCCACATGGTTGTGGTTTTACCAGGTCGATTGATACAACTCTATTCTCCTTTTTACCAGCAAGGGGCGGTAGTACTACTAATCTTGTTCTGTTGATTGCTAAGACAGGTACTGCTTTTCTGTAAGAAGGACCAAATTCCTTCTTCCCCACGATCTTTTCTCTGACCAGATCCCCAGTGTTTGGAATCCAGACAGGTCTTGCTGGGACTGGTGGTTTTTCTTCAGTGGCTTTAGCTTTGTGTTACTCAGACTTCTTCTTGTTTCATTTAAGTCCTGTAAAACAGCCAAACGATTTTTGATATCAAAGGTTTTTTGTTCCACCACTGAAGTCTGACTATCGAGGTCTTCGATTATTATTCTAGTACCAAACAAATGTACATACAGAGTGATTTCACCCAGAGAATTTGTTGGCAGATTATTTAGACTACGTTGGACACTTATTAGATGTTTGACCCACCCATCACCCGAACCTAATACCCTCGCTGTTATAGATTGCTTTATGTCACGTTTTTTTCTTTCCACTACCGCATTACCCTCAGGATGGAAGGGACTAGAGTACCGCAATGCAATGCCCAAGCTGGCCATGGCCTCCTTGTAAGCCCGAGAGCTAAACGCAGGACCCTAGTCAGAATGTAGAGTGCCGATTGCATATGTGCCGATAAAGATTCGCAAATCTTTTATAACAGTTCTGGCAAAGCTGAGCGCTGGGGCCACATCCAAATGAATCTTGTGCAGGAATCCACTGCCACCATGATATATTTATAGTTACCGCCCCTTTGTAAGGGACCACAGTGGTCCAGGTAAACACACGGTAATGGTTTATCTGAGATCAGAAGGGGTGTCTGCGCAGGACGTTTCACTGTTGATACTTTCATTCTTTGGCATATTTCACAGTCTAGAACATAGTTTCCAGTCTGTTTCCTCTTGCGTGGCCACCAATATATCTGTTTTAATAAAGATACTGTGGAGGAAACACCTGCGTGTGCAGAAGCGAGCCCTTCATGCGCAGCTAAGATTAGTCCTAACCTATGTTCCATGTTTGGGATTGCCCTATCCCCCACTCCAGGGATTTGAGCAAAAGGAACATTGTTTGCATCAGTTTTATATGAGTACTTTACTGGAAAGCCTTTCGGGAGTGTCTTACCACTGTTTTTTACTGAAGCAGTGACAGCTTGCATTATTTCTCTGTCTATTTTCGTTTTTGAATGAGTGATTACAGCTACGGAAGCCGTGTGGAAGACTGCCTTTGCGGCTTCATCAGCCAATGAATTCCCTGCAACGTGAACGCCATCATGTTGATGACTCAGTGTATGAATCACGTGAGTCTTTTGTAGTTCTTTCTGTAAAGAACTACTTGTTCCCAAAGCATTTTATGCTCTATTGTGCCACCTTTCTCATCTTTGAAACCGTTTTGAACGCAGTTCTGAAAGTATTAATTTTAAGACTGGACGCAGTAATACGAATCGCACACTATTAGTGTGGGGAATTCGCGATCGGTATTCTCAAGCGCCATCTTGAAAGCCTGTAGTTCAGGTCGCTTGGCTTTACAGTCTCCGAGTGATTGACTTTTTGTGACCGTAGGTCTGGATTTATATTCGCGACAGCGACCTTTTACAATCACGCACGTAGCACTATAGGCTTGTTTACCCCCAATTGCGGGCTGTGCTGATCCGTCTGTATATATTATACAGCCGTAATGTTCAAGAGGCATAATTTCGGTCGGCAGAGGACATTCGTACTCGTATTGGAGAAATTCTTGTGTTTTCAAGCTAGGGTCAAAAACGTATTCAACGTCTGTTGCAGCAAGAGAATTAACCCATTGTATCCATGGTGGATGTAAAGCTTTAGCAGGTGTAACGACCGATTTACGTTTTCCCTGTGCGAGGGCTCTTTCTTTTGCTATAGCAGTTTGAACCGCTTTCAGAATTTTCTCAGTTGAAGTGAATTTAATTTCAGCTTGTGTGGCACCGTTTCACCTTCATTATAGGTCAGGTTGTGGATCCGCATCTTCCTGGGATGACTTGTATTACAAGGTTGCGTACGTTTACGCGTGTTTGCAGCTTTGTTTTAGCTAACATGTCTGTTTGTATTGAACGTGAAATTTCTGTGCATTTCTGAGTCCAATTAGTTTGTTTGAAATCAGGTTTTATTAATTCGTAGAGAGGTTTAACCCTCTCTGCGCAATTCAGAACGTAATTTCTTCCAAAATTCAGGAAACCTAGAATTGATTGTAAGTTGTTCAGCGTTTTTGGTGCTTGGAGCAGCACACATTTCTCTAAGAAATTGGCTGCTAGGCTTTTCCCTTCACTTGATAACTCATATCCTAGAAATAAGACAGTGAGGTTGGCAATCCATGATTTTTAAAAGTTGAATTGGTACCCTTCAGATGCGAACCCAATTATAATGGTGTTCACTCTTTTCAAGTGCCTGTCCAAATCATCGTCTGTTAGATAGATGTCATCGACATAAGATAATGCCTCATCATCATACATTTGTAGTAACTCTGTTACTCTGGCTGAAAATAATCCTGGGCTATTCTTGAATCCCTGGTGGAGAGGGAAACATTGCCTCTGGGTCTCCATACTTGAGAAAGCGGTCAAATATCTGCTTTCTGGTGCAATGTTTTGAAAGAAGAAACCATTTGAAATATCTAATGTCGTTTTATATTTTTTGCGCACGATGTTATTCATCAGTGCTGTACTGTGTGAATTTTGTTCTGCAAATGTTTTGCAACAAGAGTTTAAGTGTCTGTAGTCCAATACTAGACGATATGAATTGTCTGGTTTGGAGGCAGGAAACAAAGGATTGATCATTTGTGAGGTGCATGTTTCAATCACCCCCTGGTTCTCAGGTTGATCTAAGATTTCCCTGACTTGTTTTTTAGCTTCTTGCTTAACAGGATACTGCCTTTGTGCAGTAGGTTGATTTTTCAACTGGATTTTATGGTGAGGAGATTCCTCATCCCATCCTACATGATTTTTATATAATGCAGGGGCTTGGGCCACTGCCCATTTTCTTGCATATGTGTATTTTTTATGAATTGGAATATGATTTTAGAAGGAATGCATAATCAATTCTTCGCCATGTGGGCACTCCCTAACAAATTCTGGTGGCCAGTCTTTCTCAGCTAGAAGAATATCATAGCCTTTAGATAGCTTCTCCCAAAAGAGAGTTCTTATTTTCCTAGTTATGTCCCCTTCTATACGCAATGGTATTTCATATAATTTATGGGGTACACTAACTCTGGTGTCTGCAGTTTCCACTTGAATGTATTCATTCGTATCCACTGTCTCTAGAAGATTCATCAGGATCTTGCGAGCTATGGTCACTTCTGCTGCGCTGTCTAGCATTGTTTGGGCCCACTCTCCGTTCTTGAGTTGTGTCCTCAGGATCCTCGGCATGTTTTATCTTTATGCTTGCTACCTTCTTTTTAGAAAATTGAGATTTTTTACTTTGGTCAGCAGGTTCCTTGTCTTTGGACTTGACGCGCTCTTCTTTATGTTCTGACCGTCCTCTTCTTTCCGATTTCTGTGAGGAAGTCTGAAAATATTGAGAAGGACGTGTATCATTATCTTGATATGTCAGGTTTTTTCAAATTATCTCTATTTCTGAGGTTATATCTTTTCTCAGAGGGCTCCCATTGTGGAGACCTACCCCCCCGTTCTGGAGATCTATCTCTCCGTTGGGGAGACCTTCCTCTGGACTGAAACTGTTTCTCTTTAGGAAGAGTCTGTCTGGTAGTTTCCCATTTCTTTTTAAGAGTAATTAAACTATTTTTAATGAAAGTTTTTTCAGGATTTTCTGTTAGTTGTGGTTTTAGTGGTTTCCCACCCAAACTATCTCTACCTAATTCTTCATAGGATTTTTCAATTATTCTGGCAAGTTCAAAAAGGTTGTTCTGTTATATCTGTTTCTTTTAATTTTTGGTGGATCGCCACTGATGCTGCTTCTCTTTTTTGTTGGCTTGTATTATAGCCCAGACTTGTTTAAAATCTTTCAGTAATTTCATACCTAGATTTAAAGCAGGCTCTGGATCGTATTCAATTGAGTCTGTCTTAGTACATCTGGTATAACCGCTATAGATGGAACACCATGTGTTTTTATGTAGATTGAAGCAAAGACTGTTCCCCAAGTGTCACAGTCTTCCACATGTGGTGCGATCCCCATTGGTAAACAGATTGTCAAAATTCTGTGTTTTTCATGAGGTCTACTATCAGGGAATACTGCCTCTATTTGAGTAATCTTTTGAGCTAACCAGAACGGATTTGTTCCCATTTTGCTGGTAATTTACCAATGACTGATTGTATAGTCTGTGGTGTAATTTTGTTTGTATTCCCCTGGTGAGGGGTGTTCTGTAGAATTTTTATTGCTGGCTGGACTGTTAAGGTCCGCATGACATATTGGACTAATTGTCTATGTATTTTAATTAATTTTTTTTGTTGAACTAACAGTTCTCTGTCTGACATTTCTTCAATGTAATGATGTGGTGTATAGCTGGCTAGAACCGGCCATGTGGCTCCTGGTCTACCTAGTGGACCGAGCCTGGTAATGTGATTTTGATGTTTTAGGGCGCCATTAAACCAGAGCAGATGCTCCTGGTAAGTTAGTGGAATTTCTACGTCCTCGAAAGGAACGTATTCTGCTGGAATTTCCTCTACTTCGTAGTAGTGGAACTCGCGTGTCCCAGCATTTGCTGCTGGAAAAGTTATCCATGAATAGAATAACTCTGTCTGCCGATATTCATGTGCCTCTACCACAAATATGACTGTACCACCTCTCGATGATACTCCATTATTTATTAGTTTGTAAGTAACACTCTTTCTTACATTTACCGGGATGACTATTGCATCCGGGTTGTTTTGCTGAAGACTTGTGTCCTCTACTAATAGTTCAGTTGCTATTCTAGCATTCTCCCTTTCGTCTTGACTCTCCGTCATTTTGCTGACAGAAAGTTTGCAGAGCAAGTTTCAAGCAAACAAAAATTAGGGGCACAATATTTTGAAACACTGTATCCTTAGACGTTGAATAAACCAAAAACCAATACATAGGATTCTTGTCCTACTTAGTTCTGGCGGATCCTAACCTTTTACCCACTCCAGACGATCTATTGGAGTTTTTACCGAAAAAGGGGTCTGTGTGAAAAGCACGACTGAGTTACTCTAGTATCTAGCGTTAAATTATCGCCTTACCAAATGTTTTACCCCATGTAGTGTAGTTCCTCTATTCCCAATAGGCTTTGCGCATTGGAATAACATAAACGATAGTTTAGACGTAGGACTTAGGTCGACTAGGTCTCTATTGAATATGTTAGACTTAATTGTGAATGCCAGTTAGCTCAGAGATCACTAGAAACTTTCTCGAGTAAACAAGAAGGGATTAGTTTCTAACAACCATATAACATGACAACTTTGTTCCCCAAGAATAAGGAATATATCTCCAGAGCCACGGAAACAATAGATGGCTATTTCACTCAGTCAATCGTGCATGCTTCGTTTCACCAGAAGTGCAGAGAAATAGAGAGACGGGCGTTTTCAATAAAAAGGTTATTTATTGAGCAGTCTTCTTTCTCATGCAAGAGAAGTTAATTGCAACAATCGTAATACTTGCTATGAAGTAAAGTGCGTACAGTAAAAAGAGTATTATGAAATAATACTGTAAAAGCATTTGTATGGTTTCTAAGCTATTATGAAATAATACTGTAAAAGCATTTGTATGGTTTCTAAGCCATAAGATACTTAAAATAGATAAAATACATACAATGATATATAATGACTAAAAGTACTCAACTGGTGCATCTAAAATACGCCTACCCCGGTGTACCTAACCTAAGTCTAGTACAAGGGAAGAAGTAAGTGAGGTGTAGCTTGAGTTAAATAGTTTCTGCCAAGAATCTATCCAAGAGTTCTCTAATGATATAATCAGCTCCGTACCTTCGTTATAGAATGGAGGAGGTCTTGTATCTCTCTCTTAGGACTCGATCTCCCAGTAACCCGCAAGGGTAGCAGGGAAACACTGGAGCTGGATTTCTCGGCAGGAGAAAAGACAGCGTCTCTCTCAGTGCGTCAGCTGGAGGGTCAGCTTCCTTCGGCACTCGCAACAGCAGGGCGGCGGGCAAGTAGTTAGTCGATCTGCTCCAAACCACTGTGTGTTTGCTAGGGCTGATGTGGGTATATTTATACCTGAAAGGTGCCGAGTTTGACGTAAGGGTGGACATAATAACGTCACTAAGAACTCGAAGTTCTTTACACTCTTCAGGAGTTCTGGGACAAATCAATACTGAAGCAGGGGGAATTCCCGTGCTGCTGAAGGCTGGTTGTCTTCAAGAACTCGTTGTACTCTAGGAGCTTAGTGGAAGTAGCCATGCCGTATTTGGACTGCATTGGCTGTGCCTAAATATGGTTATGAATCTTATACCTATATAAGGGCATGAATTGGGGAAATCACACTAGAGCCTTAGATATGTTACAACACTGGCCATGTGGGTGGGGGCCATTTTGAGGCCTGGTCCAGGGCCTGGCCATGTGGGTGGGTGTCTAGGGCCCATTTTGAAGCCAGGCAGTGTGCTTTGTGCCATAGGCCTGCACCCAGTCTGCCTTGCTTTCATCCATTATGCCCAGTGGTAGTCAGTGGTAACCCTGGGCGAAGCACTACGCTAGGCTCTCGGAGCTACGCGAGCTGCACGTAGCACAGTGCGAACACGCGTAGTGCAGCATAGCGTAGTGTAGCGCTAATTTTTTGCTTGTTCGCGGTCCTGAACGTCATGTTTGCGACTGCGAGCAGGTAAAATGACCTCCCGGCGAGATTCTCAACGCGCGGAGGTAAGGTTTCTTATTGTGAGTGGTTGCGCATGCTCGCGACCGCTCTCAATGAGAAACTACCAGTTTGCATTGAGAAAGCTGCAGCTCGAGTAATAATCTACTCGAGCAGCAGAAAACGACAGCTCGCACTGTGCAAGATGCCGTTTTCAATGATTGCACAGAGCCGGATGCTTGTCCGCACTGTGCAATCATTGAAAACACATCTTGCACAGTGCGAACATGCTACTACGCAGCTCGCGTAGTGCTACGTGAAGTTCGCGTAGTGCGAAGTGCACTTCGTGTAGCTTCGTGTAGCGCTACTTCGTGAACTACGCCCATCCTTAGTCAGTGGTGCATGGACCAAGTCTTTCTGTGGGGTCTCTTAAATTTAAACATCATTTAGGGCATGGATGTAATTGGATTGAGGTGATTTTTGTGTGTATTTCGATTTTTTGGGTGTTGTTGAGGCCTCGTCCAGGGCCTGGCCATGTGGGTGGGGGTCTAGGGGCCATTGTGAAGCCAGTTGGTGTGCTTTGTGCCCTAGGCCTGCACCCAGTCTGCATTGCTTTCATCCATTAAGCCCAGGGGTAGTCAGTGGTGCATGCATGGACCAAGTCTTTCTGTGAGGTCTCTTGAATTTAAACATCATTTAGGGCATGGATGGGATTGGATTGAAGTGATTTTTGTGTGTATTTCGATTTTTTTGGTGTTGTCGGGGCCTGGTCCAGGCCCTGGCCATGTGGGTGGGGGCCATTTTGAGGCCTGCTCCAGGGCCTGGCTATGTGGGTGGGGGACTAGGGGCCATTTGAAGCCAGGCAGTGTGCTTTGTGCCATAGGCCTGCACCCAGTCTGCCTTGATTTTATCCATTATGCCCAGGGGTAGTCAGTGGTGCATGGACCAAGTCTTTCTGTGGGGTCTCTTGGATTTAAACATCATTTAGGTCATGGATGGCATTGGATTGAGGTGATTATTGTGTCTATTTTGATTTTTTGGGTTTTGTTGGGGCCTGGTCCAGGGCCTGGCCATGTGGGTGGGGGTCTAGGGGACATTTTGAATCCAGGCAGTGTGCTTTGTGCCATAGGCTTGCACCCAGTCTGCCTTGCTTTCATCCATTATGCCCAGGGGTAGTTAGTGGTGCATGCATGGACCAAGTCTTTCTGTGGGGTCTCTTGAATTTAAACATCATTTAGGGCATGGATGGCATTGGATTGAGGTGCTTTTATGTGTGTATTTTGATTTTTTGGTGTTCCTTTTGACCTAGCCTTCTTGTAAGTGTTGTTGGCCTAGCCATGTGGGTGGGGGGGCAAATTGAGGCCAGGCAGTTTTTGCCATGGGCCGGCAAGCTTGCGGGCCAGTAGGGCTAGGGTTATCAATGGGTGCATGAAACAACACTCTCTGTGTGGTCTCTCTTCTATTATTTTAACATTCATTTTTTATTAGAATCGCAATTTTTATTTTGGGTCTTTCTGTTTTCGGGTGTGTTTCGTGTTAATAATATTAAATACCTAGTTGCAATAGTATTAATTGAAGCACGACATATGCAACATTTATTTAACTGATGTTCCTCTGGCTTCTTTGCTTTTAGGTGCACAAAGACTGAGAACCAGGAATCATCCTCATCCTCATCACTTGTAGTGCCAGGAAGAAGTCCTGCTGTGGTGTGTGCACAACGTCACATGATGTCACGTGTGGGCACAGACAACTCTGCAACTCGTGCAACTGTGTCCTGCTGTTCTGACATTTGAAGAAGATGGGCCCAAAGAAATGTAGCCGTAGCTTCTCTACCAATAAAGTTGCCAGTGCCACTGCCAGTAAGAAGGAGCAGAAGAAGCAAGCAGCGTCACTTACCAAGGAGACTGGTGTTCAGACCGCCGCTTTTTTTTGGGAAAAAAATCGACGCATGCAGCAGCGGTGTCCACCGGGAACCAAGCTGGGAGCAGCACCTCCACTTCCTTGGTCTCAGTGCAACCACGCCAGGTTAGGCCCAAGCCCATGAGTGCCGCACAGGCAGCCACTTTAATTGCTCTTTCACCATCGACCAGTGATGTTGGCGTTGACTCATCACAAAGTAGCATCCAATCAATGCAGGGTGTAACTCATCTGACGAGTGTTCAACCACAGGTGCAACGACAACCACATGTGCAACAAGTAGAGGCACAAGGAGAGGCGCAAGGAGAGACGTAAGGAGAGGCACAAGGAGAGGCACAAGGAGAGGCACAAGAAGAGGCACAAGGAGAGCCACAACTGCCCACAAGTAGCGGCACATCAGGAAATAGAGATTCATGCGTAGGAGGCATCAGCCGAGCAAGCCACTCCTGATGATCCATTGTCATTCAGATCCCCAGCAAGGAAAATGAGGGCTAGTACAACTTCTTCTTCAAGCCCCCATTCTTCTGATGATCTAGATCTTGATTGGCACCCACCAATACAGTCTGAGAGGGAGGCACGCCATGAGCCGACAAAGCTAGGGAAAGGAAGGTTCCCGCAAGGCTTTCAGTTATGGGTGATGACGAAGAAGAAGTAGAAGTGGTGTATTCTGCTGCTGATGAAGAGACTGACGATGATGACCCAGTCATCACAGTCCTCACTCCAGCCCCAGTGGGCATGCAGCAGACAGACATTTTTACCCTATCCAGAAATGCTGCGCGGGATGTGGGCGGCGTGGCACTGTTACCTCCACCAACAAAGGTAACTACTACACCAACACGACCTACAGCTTCCATATTTTCTCTTCAGAAGGGCCGGCATGGACCTCCATTCAGCTCGACCTCCATTACCTCAAGTAGTGGTGCTGTAAGTGCACAACAGAGTCAAATTCCACCACGCCCATCCACCCCTTCATCTGGCATTGAAAGTGGCACCTCCACCATCACCAGAAATCTCAACTCCCCAGTTTGGGTCTTCCTTAGTATTAGCAAAAAGGCGGAAACCAAGTTATTTGTTTGATTTGTAAACAAGTAGTTAGTCGGGGTAAGCTTGGTACCAACTATGGTACTGGAGGCCAGAGAGGTCATCTCCAAAAACCCCACAGCATCCAGTGGAAGGCGCACTTAAGTAAAATCCGAAAAGCCAAAAGTAGAAATCCAAATGTAGCCATTGATATTGCATCTGATGACGAGGAGCTGATCATGCAGGGTGGAGGTGAAGTAGCGAGAGACATTTTTTCTGGTACAAACAGTACCCCTGGCAGGAGCACCGCAGTGGTAGCGCCCACACCCTCTACCCCAGCAACATCTAGGTGGCACAGTAAAAGTCTGGTAGAGACATCAATGCGAAAAAGTACATCAATGAGCCTAACTGGTTTGAAGAAGTCTGGATCATCATCACATATGAAAACGTTCCAGACCACCATTAAAAGCATGTTTTGGGCGGAGGCGCCATTGGAAAGCAACCACCCAATTATGTATATTGCAATGCTGGCTAAAATGTTAGTGCTGGACCTTCTCCCTTTTTATTTTGTGGAAGGGGTGGGTTTTCTAGAATTTGTGGCAACAGTCTGCCCTAAATGGAAGGTTCCTAGCCGGTCCTATTTTGCCAGACTTGCTGTTCCAGCACTACATCAAGATGTGCTGGATGTGATTGGGGCAGATTTGCAGAAGAATGCTGTTCACAATATCCACCTGACAACAGACATGTGTACCAGTTGCCAAGCCGTTGATTATATGTGCATCACTGCACACTGGATCTCTTTTACGAGGGTTAGAGAGAAGATAGCTGCAGGTGTTGACAGTGTCACAATTTTTCAAGCTACTCGGAAACATGCAACAGTAGCCATGTTTGCCATGGAGAAATCTCATACTGCAGTAAACATTTTGGAGGAGTTTATCAGTAAGGTCTTTGAATGGCTGCAGCCAAAAAGGCGCATGATTGGTTATGTTTCACGGATAATGGCAGTAATATAGTTAAGGTCATGGCTGATGGTGGCTATTTCAGAGTGCCGTGTTTGGTGCACAAGAGGGAGTGGTGATGGACGGAGCATCTGAATCAATCAAACACTCATACCCAGTCAAAAGATCTGGTTTTAATCCATCACCGTTCTTGAGCCCACTCTGCCACTCCAGCTCAGACATGGCTATATGCAAATCAGTCTGAACCTGTGCCTCATGGGAACAGTCCAGCCCGAACTGCCAAGCCATGTCTTCCCTGGACTGGAAACAAGCTTCCGAGGACCGGTTTCTGCCTTTCCAGCCATCTTCAGCCCGGCTTGCTTGAATCCAGTGGCAAAGTGAGCAAGGGACTCACATCTGAGCATACCCTGCCACACTTATGGCGGCCAAAAGCGGTACAAAAGGGGGTGGTGATGGACGGAGCATCTGAATCAATCAAACACTCACATCCAGTCAAAAGATCTGGGTTTAATCCATCACCGTTCTTTAGCCCACTCTGCCACCCCAGTTCAGACATGGCTATAAGCAAATCAGTCTGACCCTGTGCCTCGCGGGAACAGTCCTGCCCGAACTGCCAAGCCATGTCTTCCCTGGACCCGCAACAAGCTTCCGAGGACCGGTTTCTGGCATTCCAGCCGTCTTCAGCCCGGCTTGCTTGAATCCAATGGCAAAGTGAGCAAGGGACTCACGTCTGAGCATACCCTGCCACACTTATGGCGGCCAAAAGCGGAACACAAGGGGGTGCTGATGGACGGAGCATCTGAATCAATCAAACACTCACACCCAGTCAAATGATCTGGGTTTAATCCATCACCGTTCTTTTGCCCTCTCTGCCACCCCAGTTCAGACATGGCTATATGCAAATCAGTCTGACCCTGTGCCTCATGCGAACAGTCCAGCCCGAACTGCCAAGCCATGTCTTCCCTGGACCAGAAACAAGCTTCCGAGGATGGGTTTCTGGCATTCCACCCGTCTTCAGCCCAGCTTGCATGAATCCAGTGGCAAAGTGAGCAAGGGACTCACGTCTGAGCATACCCTGCCACACATATGGTGGCCAAAAGCGGTACAAAAGGGGGTGGTGATGGACGGAGCATCTGAATCAATCAAACACTCACACCCAGTCAAAAGATCTGGGTTTAATCCATCACCGTTCTTTAGCCCACTCTGCCACCCCAGTTCAGACATGGCCATTTGCAAATCAGTCTGACCCTGTGGCTCATGGGAACAGTCCAGCCCGAACTGCCAAGCCATGTCTTTCTGGACCGGAAACAAGCTTCCGAGGACCGGTTTCTGGCATTCCAGCCGTCTTCAGCCCGGCTTGCTTGAATCCAGTGGCAAAGTGAGCAAGGAACTCACGTCTGAGAATACCCTGCCACACATATGGTGGCCAAAAGCGGTACAAAAGGGGGTGGTGATGGACGGAGCATCTGAATCAATCAAACACTCACACCCAGTCAAATGATCTGGGTTTAATCCATCACCGTTCTTTTGCCCTCTCTGCCACCCCAGTTCAGACATGGCCATTTGCAAATCAGTCTGACCCTGTGGCTCATGGGAACAGTCCAGCCCGAACTGCCAAGCCATGTCTTTCTGGACCGGAAACAAGCTTCCGAGGACCGGTTTCTGGCATTCCAGCCGTCTTCAGCCCGGCTTGCTTGAATCCAGTGGCAAAGTGAGCAAGGAACTCACGTCTGAGAATACCCTGCCACACATATGGTGGCCAAAAGCGGTACAAAAGGGGGTGGTGATGGACGGAGCATCTGAATCAATCAAACACTCACACCCAGTCAAAAGATCTGGGTTTAATCCATCACCGTTATTTAGCCCACTCTGCCACCCCAGTTCAGGCATGGCCATATGCAAATCAGTCTGACCTGTGCCTTATGGGAACAGTCCAGCCCGAACTGCCAAGCCATGTCTTCCCTGGACCGGAAACAAGCTTCCGAGGACCGGTTTGTGGCATTCCAGCCGTCTTCAGCCCGGCTTGCTTGAATCCAGTGGCAAAGTGAGCAAGGGACTCACGTCTGAGCATACACTGCCACACATATTGTGGCCAAAAGTGGTAAAAAAGGGGGTGGTGATGGACGGAGCATCTGAATCGATCAAACACTCACACCCAGTCAAAAGATCTGGGTTTAATCCATCACCGTTCTTTAGCCCACTCTGCCACCCCAGTTTAGACATGGCCATATGCAAATCAGTCTTACCCTGTGCCTCATGGCAACAGTCCAGCCCGAACTGCCAAGCCATGTCTTTCTGGACCAGAAACAAGCTTCTGAGGACTGGTTTCTGGCATTCCAGCCATCTTCAGTCCGGCTTGCTTGAATCCAGTGGAAAAAGTGAGCAAGGGACTCACGTCTGAGAATACCCTGCCACACATATGGTGGCCAAAAGCGGTACAAAAGGGGGTGGTGATGGACGGAGCATCTGAATCAATCAAACACTCACACCCAGTCAAAAGATCTGGGTTTAATCCATCACCGTTCTTTAGCCCACTCGGCCACCCCAGTTCAGACATGGCCATATGCAAATCAGTCTGACCCTGTGCCTCATGGGAATAGTCCAGCCCGAACTGCCAAGCCATGTCTTCCCTGGACTGGAAACAAGGTTCCGAGGACCGGTTTCTGGCATTCCAGCCCTCTTCTGCCCGGCTTGCTTGAATCAAGTGGCAAAGTGAGCAAGGGACTCACGTCTGAGCATACCCTGCCACACATATGGTGTCCAAAAGCGGTACAAAAGGTGGTGGTGATGGACGGAGCCTCTTAATCAATCAAACACTCACACCCAGTCAAAAGATCTGGGTTTTTTTTTTTTGTTTTTTTTTCTCAGCTACCCAAAAAGTGTTTCCCGGCGCCTTTGACATACAGTTAGATTGAAGGAAAATATGCTGAGAGGTAATTTTAACTCAGTTGTTTCTGGAACAACCAGGTTTTTACAAGTTTCCGGAATTTCGTGTAGCTTTCTTCTTTCCGGATATGCGGGGGGAGCAGATTCCATAGAATAGGCCCTCTGACAGCAAAGGATCGTCCTCCAGTTCTTTGCAGTTTGAATCTGGATACAGCAAAATTCGCTGCAGTTTGAGAGCGAAGGTTTCTTGTTGGTAGGTAGGGGGAGGCCAAAGTTTGTAGATAGCTGGGTGCTGTTTTAGTTTTGATTTTAAACATGTAGCTCAGGGTTTTGAAGCTAATCCGATGTTCTATCCTGAGCCAGTGTAAATCGTTCAGATGTTTTGATATTCTTTCAGACTTTGGTATACTACACAGGAGTCGTGCAGCAGCGTTTTGTACCATTTGGAGTCGTTTGATCACTGCTAGGTTTGAGCTTAAGTAGAGAAAGTTTCCGTAGTCAATACGCGATGTTATTAATGCGTTGACTACGGTTTTTTGTGTGTTTTGGGGCAACATCCAAATGATTTTCTTCAACCATTTTATTATGGTGAACCAGATGCCCGTGACTTTATTTACCTGTTGTTTCATTGACAAAGTGTTGTCAATAATGACTCCTAGGTTTTTTACCTGTGTAGCTGGGGAGGGAAGATTTCCCAGTTCTGATGGCCAATGTAAGGGGTTCCAGAGCTCTTTATTTCTTCCTAATAGGAGGACCTCAGTTTTATCCCCATATAATTTCAACTGGTTAGTGGTCTTCCAGTTGAACATTTCCAGAAGGCCAGTTTTAAGTAGAGATGGGGCTGAGGGGTTTGACTCAGATAGGGAAAAGATGATTTGAGAGTCATCTGCATAAGACATTAGCGTTAGTCCTGCGCAGTCGGCTAGATCTGCCAATGGTCTAAATTAAAAAACAACAGGCTCAAAATGGATCCCTGTGGGACACCATGTGGGGCGGGAAACGTATCTGAGCATGCAATACTGGATTAAATCTGGAAGGTTCTTTCGGTGAGAAAGGACTTTATCCACTGTAGAGCCTCCTTGCAGATGCCGTTTCTCTCTAGAGTGGCCAGAAGAGTTTTGTGCGATATGGTATCAAACGCCGCACTCAAATCTAAAAGAATGAGTGCGACTGTTTGACCCTCATCCAGAAGCTTTCGTATTTTTTCCATCACACCCAGTAGAGCGGTCTCCGTGGAGTATCCTGCTCGGAAGCCAGATTGTGATGGGTGGAGGAGGTTGTTTTCCTCTGTGAAAGTAGTGAGGGCGGAATGGATATGCCTTTCCATGAGTTTGGAGAATGCAGGGAGTAAGGATATGGGTCGGTAGTTCGATAGGACCGTGGGGTCGGCTGATGGTTTTTTTAGTAGTGGAGTTACCATGGCGTGCTTCCAACTTGACGGGACAGTGGAGGAGAGGAGGGAAGCATTTAGTGTGTCTACTATCGTAGTCAAAGGGGGGGTGTCAAGTTACTTTAGAATACGTACAGGGAGAGGATCGCAGGGAGAGCCAGACGAAATGGACTTCAAGGACGTTTTCAAGGAGTCCAGGGTTACAGGCGGCCATTTCTCAAGAGAGTTCATTTCCTCCGTTGGTTTCAAGATCTTCTGCTGTGAGCAGTTTCCATGTGGTCTAGTAGAAATGTTAATGATGATACTTTCTATTTTATCATTAAAGAATGTCGCAAGGTCTTGACATTGCTTTTTTGTTAACGGGCGATTGGTAGCAGTTGTTTGAGCACCTGCTAGGTCCTTTACTGTATTGAATAAGGTCCTTGCTTTGTTCGTGACATTGTTAATTGTGTTGGCCACGTAAAGGGCCCGGGCTTTCGTACAGGAGGAGTGATATGCGTTTCTTGCCTTGTTGTATATTTTCTTATTTTCGTGGTTATAATCTTTGCGCCACTTCCTTTCTAGGGCTTTGCATTTAGATTTTTCGGTTTTGAGAAGATCATTAAACCAGGGGACAGGGGGGCGGTGAAAGTTTCTTTTTACCTCCGTAAGAGGAAGGCATTGATTTACTGTCGTTTCTAACCACTGGTTGGTAGCTTTGGCTAAGCTTTCCATATTTTGATCGTGGGCTAAACTCTCCATATTTTGGTCGTGGGAGGGGGTGCTACTTGTGAGTGCGTGGTTCAGTTTGTTCACGTCTAGTTTAATCCATTACCGTTGGTTTAATCCATCACCGTTCTTTAGCACACTCTGCCACCCCAGTTCAGACATGGCCATATGCAAATCAGTCTGACCCCGTGCCTCATGGGAACAGTCCAGCCCGAACTGCCAAGACATGTCTTCCCTGGACCGGAAAGAAGCTTCCGAGGACCGGTTTCTGGCATTCCAGCCGTCTTCAGCCCGGCTTGCTTGAATCCAGTGGCAAAGTGAGCAAGGGACTCACGTCTGAGCATACCCTGCCACACATATGGCGGCCAAAAACGGTACAAAAGGGGGTGGTGATGGACGGAGCATCTGAATCAATCAAACACTCACACCCAGTCAAAAGATCTGGGTTTAATCCATCACCGATCTTTAGCCCACTCTGCCACCCCAGTTCAGACATGGCCATATGCAAATCAGTCTGACCCTGTGCCTCATGGGAACAGTCCAGCTCAAACTGCCAAGCCATGTCTTCCCTGGATCGTAAACAAGCTTCCGAAGATCGGTTTCTGGCATTCCAGCCGTCTTCAGCCCGGCTTGCTTGAATCCAGTGACAAAGTGAGCATGGGACTCACGTCTGAGCATACCCTGCCACACATATGGTGGCCAAAAGCGGTACAAAAGGGGGTGGTGATGGACGGAGCATCTGAATCAATCAAACACTCACACCCAGTCAAAAGATCTGGGTTTAATCCATCACCGTTCTTTAGCCCACTCTGCCACCCCAGTTAAAACATGGCCATATGCAAATCAGTCTGACCCTGTGCCTCATGGGAACAGTCAAGCCCGAACTGCCAAGCCATGTCTTCCCTGGACCGGAAACAAGCTTCCGAGGGCCGGTTTCTGGCATTCCAGCCGTCTTCAGCCGGCTTGCTTAAATCCAGTGGCAAAGTGAGCGAGGGACTCACATCTGAGCATACCCTGCCACACATATGGTGGCCAAAAGCGGTACAAAAGGGGGTGGTGATGGATGGAGCATCTGAATCAATCAAACACTCACACCTAGTAAAAATATCTGGGTTTAATCCATCACCGTTCTTTAGCCCACTCTGCCACCCCAGTTCAGACATGGCCATATGCAAATCAGTCTGACCCTGTGCCTCATGGGAACAGTCCAGCCTGAACTGCCAAGCCATGTCTTCCCTGGACCGGAAACAAGCTTCCGAGGACCGGTTTCTGGCATTTCAGCCGTCTCCAGCCCGGCTTGCTTGAATCCAGTGGAAAAGTGAGCAAGGGACTCACGTCTGAGAATACCCTGCCACACATATGGTGGCCAAAAGCGGTACAAAAGGTGGTGGTGATGGACAGAGCATCTGAATCGATCAAACACTCACACCCAGTCAAAAGATCTGGGTTTAATCCATCACCGTTCTTTAGCCCACTCTGCCTCCCCAGTTCAGACATGGCCATATGCAAATCAGTGTGACCCTGTGCCTCATGGGAACAGTCCAGCCCGAACTGCCAAGCCATGTCTTCCCTGGACCCGAAACAAGCTTCCGAGGACCGGCTTCTGGCATTCCAGCCGTCTTCAGCCTGGCTTGCTTGAATCCAGTGGCAAAGTGAGCATGGGACTCACGTCTGAGCATACCCTGCCACACATATGGTGGCAAAACGTGGTATAAAAGGGGGTGGTGATGGACGGAGCATCTGAATCAATCAAACACTCTCACACAGTCAAAAGATCTGGGTTTAATCCATCACCGTTCTTTAGCCCACTCTGCCACCCCAGTTCAGACATGGCCATATGCAAATCAGTCTGACCCTGTGCCTCATCGGATCAGTCCATCCCGAACTGCCAAGCCATGTCTTCCCTGGACCGGAAACAAGCTTCCGAGGACCAGTTTCTGGCAGTCCAGCCGTCTTCAGCCCGGCTTGCTTGAATCCAGTGGCAAAGTGAGCAAGGGACTCATGTCTGAGCATAACCTGCCACACATATGGTGGCCAAAAGCGGTACAAAAGGGGGTGGTGATGGACGGAGCATCTGAATCAATCAAAAACTCACAACCAGTCAAAAGATCTTTGTTTAATTCATCACCGTTCTTTAGCCCACTCTGCCACCCCAGTTCAGACATGGCCATATGCAAATCAGTCTGACCCTATGCCTCATGGGAACAGTCCAGCCCGAACTGCCAAGCCATGTCTTCCCTGGACCGGAAACAAGCTTCCGAGGACCGGTTTCTGGCATTCCAGCCGTCTTCAGCCCGGCTTGCTTGAATCCAGTGGCAAAGTGAGCAAGGGACTCACGTCTGAGCATACACTGCCACACATATGGAGGCCAAAAGCGGTACAAAAGAGGGTGGTGATGGACGGAGCATCTGAATCAATCAAACACTCACACCCAGTCAAAAGATCTTGGTTTAATCCATCACCGTTCTTTAGCCCACTCTGCCACCCCAGTTCAGACATGGCCATATGCAAATCAGTCTGACCCTGTGCCTCATCGGAGCAGTCCAGCCCGAACTGCCAAGCCATGTCTTCCCTGGACCGGAAACAAGCTTCCGAGGACCGGTTTCAAAACAGTGGGTATCAGTGGTTACATATTTTTGCGCCATGAAAAACTACAGAAACAGTCTTTTTCCGATATTTATGGAATGTTTTGCTTTTATTATTGCTTGCTTTCTGCACTGAAAGTGCATGTGTATAGACAGTGTATGTACAGGGTATATGAGGTCAAAATACATTTTTACAAATCAAACATTGTAGTACACCATATAATAGTTTATTAGTGAGTCTTTGATAATGGGTGCTTGCTCTTTCTTTCCCTTGTAAACATTAATCTGTGAAAAGGACCTCTCAACATTGGAATTTGAGACGGCAACGCCAAAACAGCCGCTACACAATTTGCTAACTCTGGCCACTGGCATAGCTTTCCATGCAAATACTGGTGCACCTGAACATAGCGATTCTGTGGGAAAGGTTCTGCAACATATGCATGGAACTGGGCACATATGTTCTCAGTTATTGAAGCAGCAAAAAATGAAGCAGTACTTTTGAAAGTCTGGAGAAAATTCCATATTATGGGAGGGATCTAGAACGTGTGCAGAGTACCACAGTGAGGCTTCATTGACTTCAAATGTCAAGGTTGGTGAAAGGGCATTTCTATCCTTCATTGCATGTTATTTCTCATCCATTGTATAATAAAATGTCCTGAATTTCTCCTCAACATTTCTTTGCTTAAATTCTAACATGGAACATGTGTCTGTGACAAAGTCACTAAAAGTGTCACCAAGCCGACTCCCAAGGAGATGTTTCACATTCACACATGGTAGACAAGGGTGTTTTCAGACTCCAGTGTTTTTTATTATGTCTACTACAGCAGTCATGTTTTCCTGTAAAAATCTAAAAGTGCAGTAAATTGTACTTTTTTTCACATCACTATCAATATGCAACCACAGATCCTCACATTTCTTGCCTTTGGAATCATCACAAAGCAAATATTTGGTAAACTATCGCCACATGGATAATGTAGCATTCAAGGCCTCTAGGAATGAGAGCCACCGACTAAATGACACAGTTGGGATTACTCTTTCTTTGATACCACAAAAAGCAAAAAATTAGAAATATTTGTGTTTTAGTTCCTGTACATAATGAAGCAGTGCACTAGAATGGACCACAAAGTCAATAGCATTCTTCATTAACTCTGAAGCTTGTAAAGATGCTTTCAGCATATCATTTGGTAAGTGGCAAGGATCTCTTACATGGAAGCACTTCAGCTCAGGTATCGATTTTGATAGGTCATCACACAACTTTTTCATATACATAGCTGAATTACTACAAATAAAACAATATGACTCCAACCTTTGTTGAACGTGGTCAGAACGTTTTGTAGCAGCATTCTAGTTGACATTGTGTTCCATGTTTTCCAAATGTCTGGTGTCATGTTTTCACCACTTTCTCAGATGCTTGGTGACATCACTCTTTTTACATATACCTGTCACTACACCTTGTATTGAATGTTTAAATCCTGTGGTATTTGGAAATTCATCTACTTTCAATAAAGATACAACATACAACAACTTCATGAAAACAGCAGACAAACCTGTCAAGGAAGGAAGGTAACATCTACATGCAGTCAACTGAAGAGACCACAAATAAGCTTGAATTGATTTTGGGTTATATTTGTTCCCATTCAGAGGAAGCCTAGCCTGCTAGTTCATGGTAGAATGTTCTTACCGAAGTGGGATTTGAATATGTGTGGTTCTTTTCTAAGGTGGTATGGTGGGCAAAAGAATATTGGACTAGAATGTGGCCCCCAAGTAATTACTGGTGGCTGAGATTAATTCAAGCTTAAAAACATTGCTTTTTTGTTTACTTTAGTGCAATGCCGTAAGTGTGAGTGATATGGCCAGATATGCCCACCCCTGCTCACTGTCCCACATCAGTCCAATGTTTTTGCTTGACTATAGCAAACCCTCCAATCCCAGAAGCTTGACACTTCCTTACTTAACTTCCTAATGATTATGTTTCAGACTATTATGTCATCACAATAAATATTCTATCAGAACTATTAACAAACAAGATAATATTTGCATCCAGCCAATCACTTCGATAAGTGATTTGATTTAATACATGAAGTATATCCGCCCTATAAAAATGCTTGATATTAAACATATACACTGTGGCAGCAAATGGTGCAGGAGATCTTGGGCAAGATACTCTGTTTAGATAATTACATGCTGACACCCTGTCAGGAGTTATATAGAAATCAAACAAGGTGTCATACCACACAAAGGAGCAATGTGCATATCTTCTAAAACTCCAGGGTTCTTGATATGTCACAACACAGGTTTCGGGGAGAACATGGGACTGAGACCGCACTGATTGCATTGGTGGAGGAGATAAGGAAAATTCTGGACAGGGGTGGGAAGGCTGCATTACTTTTATTAGATCTGTCGGCAGCCTTCGACACCGTTAACCACTAATTGCTCCTGTCCCGCCTTAAAGATATGGGGCTTCATCCCTCCGCGACCTCTCTTTTGGCCTCTTTCCTGGGAGAGAGATCCTTCAGGGTACAGCTTGGGGACTTTTCTTCCAAATCTTTCAAATCCCCTTGGGGGGTCCCTCAGGGCTCCTCTTTAAGCCCCACCCTTTTCAACGATTACACAGCCTCGCTGGCAGGCATTATTAGGGACCACTGTTTCCTACCAATATCTTATGCAGATGATACTCAAATAGTGGTGGACATATCTAAAAACACTTCAGAGACGGCAAGCAATTTCCGTCTCTGTATGACTCAGGTCAGTCTCTGGATGCAAGCTAACTGCCTGAAACTAAACAGAGATAAGTCCGAGGTCATGCTGCTGGGAGCCGACACTGATATCTGGTCACCCGACTGGTGGCCAGATGGCTTAGGTAACTGCCCATCACCTGTGGACAGGGTAAAAAATCTGGGATTCACGTTCGACTCTAAACTGACGTTTGAACCCCAGATTAATAAACTTACTTCCTTGGTTTGGCTTACCTTGAAGCTTATTCATAAACTTTTGCCTTAAATCCCTTCTGATGCTTGTAAAACGCTGGTAACCATGCTGGCCTTCTGCAAGATGGATTACGGGAATGCTTTATACGCGGGCATACAAAAACAGCTTCTCTCAAAACTCCAAAGGATGCAGAATGCTGCTGCCCGGCTGATATTGAATATCCCCAGGTTTGAGCTGGTATCCTCTAAGATCAGAAATCTCCACTGGCTACCGGTTAAGAAACAAATCCAGTTCAAGCTCGCATGTCTGGTATTTAAATCCTTGCATGGGTCAGTACCACAGTTCCTTCAAACAAACATGTCACCCTACGTTCCAGCTAGGACACTGAGATCTAGCAGCACCAACCTCCTCCGTACCCCCGTTTCAAACAGCTTAGATGGGGGAAGAGAGGCTTTCTGCTACACTCAGCGTTAACCTGGAACAGGCTCCTCGCAGAAATAAAAAACAGCCCATCTCTGCTAACCTTTAGAAAGAACATAAAAACTTGGCTCTTCTCTAGGTTGTCTCACCCACTCTCCTGCACAGCTTACCCAAAGTCCTCCGCTCAACAGTCTCAGTCATGTCAGCGCCAAGACGCCCGCGGGCATTCGTACACTCTATAAATTCTATAATCAAATCAAATCAAATCAAACTTGCTTCATGATGATTGGGCCGTTTGGAGCACTGACCCAATTTGTACGGTCCTCTGTTGACCTTGTGTTATCATCTGGCTTCCATTAAATCAGGGTGTAATAAAATTATACTACAGTTTGTATTTTCTATCCTAAGAAAAAAGTTATTGTTTCTGATTCCCATATGCAAGAAATTGGGTTACTGGTTGATTGGGGTGTGAGCACTGGTCAAGCAGAAACCACAATCCTTGTCAGGGTAAGGCACAAGTCAGCCCCAAATTAACCTGGGCTCAATTCCTTGGTAGGGTCGCAGAGAGCAGTCAGACTTAATTCAGAGGCAATGTGTGGAGTGTTTGAGCAACACTTAAAACAGAAAAACTGTGAAAACATTACACAAAAAGACCCCACACCAGGTTGGGAGAATAGAGCAAAATGTAATAAATAAAACAATACCAAAATTAGTAGAACTGGAGATATTGAATTTGAAAGTTTTTTTAGAAAATAGCATCAAAAGTTGTCAAGCACCAACTGTAGATATCTGGGCACGTAGGACCAGGACAAAGTCGCACGTTCAGACTGACCGCAATAGAGCACAGTTTGGCTACAGAGACCCGGTTAGACCCACTGAAAAAAGTACCTTCAATCCTGGTTTGCAGAGCTTTGCATGGATCCGTGCAGCTGAAGCGATGTGTCAGTTCTGAGATGTGGTGAGGCTACGATGTGAGGGCGTGCATCGTCGTTGAGGATCCTGTCAACATGGCTTGTGATGTGAAGTTTGGCGTCAAGAATGCGACACTCAGTCCGGATGATGCGTTGGTTCGGAAGATCTGCTAGGATTTGATGCGGAATCTGGCATTATCATTGAGGCTGCTATCGATGAGCTATGCGAGGGCCTGCGCCTAGGATACTTCACACAGTCGGTGATCCAGCGGTTCCAAAGAGCAGAGCTGGGTGTGATGCATGTCTTTGCGATGGGTCCAATCGACACAGGAGTGGTAATGTGTTAGTTCTGCTTGGGTTTGCACCTTGCAGAAGATGAGATTCATCAGTTCTGCTGGGTCAACAGATGCTGGGAAGCACCTGATGCCCACATCCAATGGTGCAGGACTGTGGTGGTACCACTTGGCAGGGTAGACTCACAGAAGGTAGAGTCCAGTTGCAGATGTCAGGTTGTTGGAAGCTTGTTTTGTCCCTGCATTGACTGCATGATCGTTCAATTAGGAAAACACAGAACGTAGTTTAAGTGCAGGGTTCAAAACATTGCATTGTTACAGTCAACATCTAAGTACATCAACTTTTCCACTCCCTACAAAAGATTCTCAACGTGGCTTTATCAGGACACATGAAGGTAGCAGACTGTTATAAAAATTGCTCCAAAAGGCAGGCTCAAATCTATTTGAATCTGGCTTTCCAGGCCACATTGTGTCAATTTCATGAGTTAGCGCTGGAGCACTTGAAGAAAAGGAAACTGCAATGGAACTGAAAGCCTCTGGGTTTGTACCCCAGGGCTAACACATGAATCTAGGGAACTGAAACGTCAACATACTCAGATGTTAACTGTAACAATATCAGATACAGGGGCATATTCACAAGCCCCTATCCCGCCACAACGCCACTTTCAGTGACGTTGTGATGGCGATATGGGCCTCCCTTATTCACAAGGCAGTGTTAAGCCACCTAACGTGGCCTAACGCTGCCTTGTGAATAAGGCGTGCAGTGGGTGTTGCGCTGGGCGTTCCACTGTAACATCCATTGATTTTGATGCTGCCCACTATTCACAAGGGCAGAGTAAATAGGAGGCAGCGTCAAAATGAAGACCAATAAAATCCTGACTTTAAACAGGCGAAGCGGGGAGAAATGCTTTATTTCCCCTCATTCTTGCTTTTTCCATGTGTGCTGCCTTGTGCACCACACATGGAAAAAGCAAATTGCCATGGTTTGTGTATGTATGGGAAGCTGTCCCTTCCTGTACATAAACAAACCTTCTTTTTAACTGCCATTCCGTCACTTTCATATGTGCTGCATAAAGCAGAACACATGAAAGTGAGAGAATTGCATTTAGGATTGTTTATGTGCAGAAAGGGACACCTTCCTACACATAAACAATCCTCTCCTGCACACAGACACCCTTGCACTCTGGTGCAAGGATGCCTGCGTTGGCGCTAAATTGCTAAAGTTGGCGCCATCGCAATAGGAAATACAAGTCTGCACCATATCCTTGTGGATATGGTGCAGCCTTGCGTTTCCAAAGTGGCGGAGAGAGGCGTTAAGCCAAGAAGGCTAGCGCCTCTCTCCGCCACTTCCTTGTAAATATTCCCCTTAGTTTCGAAGATACATGCAAGGGAACCATGGTTCCTTTGCATGAGAGGACAAGTGTGCGATCTTTGCTGCTCGAAATGGTGATTGCCTACTTAGCTCTTTTTTAGGGGTGATTTGAAAAGTATTCTGAATTGGCAAAGACAATAACACATGGTAGTGGGATAGGGGGATCACTGACAGAATATCGACAGTCAAAATATCGGCTTACCACAATATCAAGGTAAAAATATAGAATGCCAGAATATCGACTTCCTATCTACAAACAAGTAAGTACAAAAATATCAACTCCAAACTATCGATAGGAAAAAATATAGACAGTCAAAATATTGAATTTTTTAAATATCTTAAAATAATTTAAAAGGAATATAATAATAAATATAATTAATTTAAACATACTTAAAATACTTAAATAAACTTAAAATTAATAAATAATTAATTTAACTTTTAAAAAATAATAATAATAATTTTAAAACATATATATATATATACATATTATTAACAAAACATATACAATATTTTTTCCGTAGGATAGCGAGTGGGTTAAATTTATTATTCACACTCCAGAGAGTGCGACAGTAGGGAAAGCGTTGGATAGCGTAGGGGTAAAAATTACTATTCCCACTCCAGAGAACGCAACAGTAGGGAAAGCGTTGGATAGTGTAAGGTTAAAAATTACTATTCCCACTCCAGTGAGCGCAACAGTAGGGAAATCGTTGGATAGCATAGGGGTAAAAATGAATATTCCCACTCCAGTGAGTGCAACAGTAGGGAAAGCGTTGGATAGCGTATGGGAAAAAATTACTATTCCAACTCCAGAGAGTGCAACAGTAGGGCAAGCGTTGGATAGTGAGCGGGTAAAAATTACTATTACCACTCCAGAGAGAGCAACAGTAGGGAAAGCGGTGGATAGCGTAGGGGTAAAAACTTACTATTCCAACACCAGAGAGCGCAACAGTAGGGAAAGAATTGGATAACATAGGGGTAAAAATAACTATCCCCACTCCAGAGAGTGCAACAGTAGGGAAAGTGTTGGATAGTGTAGGAGTAAAATTTACTATTCCCACTCCAGTGAGTGCAACAGTAGGGAAAGCGTTGGATAGCGTAGGGATAAACATTACTATTCCTACTCCAGAGATTACAACAGTAGGGAAAGAGTTGGATAGCGTAGGGATAGAAATTACCATTCCCACTCCAGTGAGTGCACAGTAGGGAAAGTGTTGGATAGCGTAGGAGTAAAAATTACTATTCCCACTCCAGTGAGTGCAACAGTAGGGAAAGTGTTGGATAGCGTAGGGATAAAAATTACTATTCCTACTCCAGAGAGTGCAACAGTAGGGAAAGCGTTGGATAGCGTAGAGATACAAATTACTATTCCCACTCCAGTGAGTGCAACAGTAGGGAAAGCGTTGGATAGCGTAGGGGTAAAAATTACTATTCCAACTCCAGAGTGTGCAACAGTAGGGAAAGCGTTGGATAGCGTAGGTGTGCAAAATTACTATTCCCACTGCAGTGAATGCAACAGTAGGGAAAGCGTTGGATAGCGTAGGGGTAAAAATTACTATTCCCACTCCAGTGAGTGCAACAGTAGGTAAAGCGTTGGATAGCGTAGGGGTAAAAATTACTATTCCCACTCCAGTGAGTGCAATAGTAGGGAAAGTAAATACTTCATATATAAATATAAATAACATAAATATCAATACCAATTATACAATAATTAAAATATTTTACAATTTTATAAAATATATTAATTAATCAATTAAAATTACAAATAAAAATTAACTACTAATACAAATTACCTACTAATACTAATTATTTACCATTTACCAATAAAATTATTTTACAATATAAAAATAAATAAAAATTAGACACAAAAAAATATTTCAAAAATGTAATTACTTACAATTAATTTACTTCCCAAGCTATTCCCCTATAAACACACAACCCACTACAGAAAATAATGTAATAAAAGTAACATATTTATCAATTAATCAATTACAATAAATTACAAATTATATTTTAATTAATTACCAATTCATAATTAATTAACAATGAATTCTAAATAAATAACAATAAATAAAATAACATATTTAATTAATTATAATTAAATTACTTCCCACCCTATTCCCCTATAAAACCACAACCACCGAAAATAAATTACTCAAATTAACATATTTATCAATTAATCAATTAAAATTAATTACCAATTATATTTTAATTATTTACAAAGTAATAATTAATCGACTAATAATTTTAAATACATACCAATAAATAAAATAACATATTTAATTAATTATAATTAAATTACTTCCCACCCTATTCCCCTATAAACCCACAATCCGCTACAGGAAATAAATTACTAAAATTAACATATTTATCAATTAATCAATTAAAATTAATTACCAATTATATTTTAATTAATTACCAATTAATAATTAATTAACAATTAATTCTAAATAAATGCCAATAAATAAAATAACATATTTAATTAATTATAATTAAATTACTTCCCACCCTATTCCCCAATAAACCCACAACCAGCTACAGAAAATAAATTACTAAAATTAACATATTTATCTATTAATCAATTAAAATTAATTACCAATTATATTTTAATCAATTACCAATTTATAATTAATTAACAATTAATTCTAAATAAATACCAATAAATAAAATAACTTAGTTAATGAATTATAATTAAATGACTTCCCACCCTATTCCCCTATAAACCCACAACCCGCTACAGAATTATATCACACACAAATTAAAAATTAATATTAACTTACCTTAAATTCGATATTTTTGTTGTCTATATTGTGTCTAGTCGTTATTATGTCCATTCTATATTTTTGATTCGATATTATGTCCATTCTATTCGATAGGAAAATTTTCTAGCCGATATTTTGGTAGTCTACATTATGTCTAGTCAATATTTTGTCTATTCTATATTTTTTACTCAATATTATGTCTAGTCGATAATTAAAACTCGATTTTTTGACTCTATACCGGGATAGGGCAGTCAGAAGCAGGCCTTGGAGAAGGGCTGTTGGAGAGATGTGATGGGAGAAAAGCAGAAGAGAAGTGGGTGGTGGAAAAGAAAGGCAGGTAGAGGAAGGAGAAGGGGGAGTGAGGTGAAATAACTCAACAGTGAGCGACATCAGTGTAAAGTGTTGGAGGGAGTAGGCAACAATGGATGATTGGGCAGTGGAGAGAGACGGGGAGTGTGTGGGAGCAGAGGAAAGAGTTGGAGGATGTGTTGGAGAGAACCAGAGAATAAGAGAAAAGGGAGACAGGAAAAAGGAAAGGAGCAAAATGTGCACTTCAATAGAGTACTAAAGTTCTAATAATAGTGAATAAAGACATAATAGGTACCTGACATCAGCAGTGGATGGATACAACTCATCCAGTCAAAAACCAGGGTCAAGCAGAATTTCTCCAAGTGTAGAACAAACACCATAACAGTGAGCTAAACTATTGAACTGAGAGCAGGTATTGGTATAGACAAATCCAGTTAATAGCAAGGAGCTGCCACAAAGCCCAATTAAATATACCACATTTCCTGTTGAAGGAGGCAAAAATATTTAAATGAATTCCGAGTTTCCCCTAGACGTTTGTGCATCAACACCCTTTTCTACTGATTATTATTTGGCTATGGTTTAATGCACAGTGTGTGTGTGTGTGTGTGTGTGGATGGGGTGGGGGGGGGGTGTTTGTGTGTTTTGCGTGCCAGTCTGTATCTCTGTCTGTCTCCTATGACCCCTGTTTGGTAACTTCCACATACTGCTCATGAACAAATTCATTAACACAGATCATCTAAAGATATGAGTAGCACATTGGATGTGCGGGTATTAAAAGAATTTCTAAAAATAATAATACTATTCAAGTTGTATTATCAAGGTGTAACACATTTCAGAATTGTTTGAATAAATGTCTCAGCTCTGTCTAAAGGTATAAATTGCAATTAACATATACAATTATAATATACCATCATTTGCCATTGTTAAAGTTGCATATAATCAGTCATAATCTTCTACAATTAAATCATCAATCTGTGTTTAATTAGCATGCATGTAATAAGGCAATTAGACACAACATTTATGAGTTAATTTTTAAATGTACCTTTTTGTCTTACAAAAACAGCCATCTAAAAATGAAGTACTTCTTTTGCGAACAATGTTGTGTTTATCTAGGAACAGAAAAAAATATATACATAAAAAAATATATATATATACAGATTTTTTTTCTGCCATGAACACAGTAGTAATCGCCAGCCACTATACACAAAATATATTTAAGATTATAATTTAAATGAACAAAAGCCTACCAATGAAGTCGTAGTATAACGAAATGTAAATGTGTGCAATGATAGCACGCCCTAAAAAAAATGTTGGTAAGCAGTAGTGCAGCTAAACTACCAATTCCTTAGGACAGTGCACAATTGTGGGTATCCATTTTACCCAACACATTCATGTTTTTTTCATATGTAGGTGCTCAGCTCGGAATACCTCGTGCAATGCACTATTCCGTCTGTATCACTTTCTTTCATGTTAAGCATAATGATATGGAAATATTACGCCCTGCTTCAATGAGAAGCACCATCGCTGACCAGGACAGCGCACCACATGACGATCCTCAACTTCAACTGAATGTTCATGTTCCTTCATCTACACCCTCGTCATACATTATGTTCCATTTTTGATAATATACACCTAACTAGAATATTATGCAATTTAACTAATACACTGCATTCTCCTCTAAGGCACTCATTACAGGAGAAAACCGCACATATGGAATTCCCCAGTTAACATTGTTCTAGGTAAAAGTCGGTGAAATGTAAAAGCGTTCGATTCTCCGGAACAACTATAAACATTGGTGCACAAACAAGGAGCCCGGGTTCACAAAGGTAAAGTTAAACGAAAGTCTAACTTTAAGACTTTCGGTATTCACAAAGGGCATTTAAGAAAAGTAAATGCCCCCTGTGAATTACGAAAGTCGTAAAGTTAGACTTTCGTCTAACTTTACCGATGTGAATCGGGCCGATAGTGTTCTACAAACATGCCCTATTTTACATAAAGAAAACTATGCAAGAGAACACTGGCCGCGGGAATCAACTGTCCTCATGGTATCAGCACTGCCCAGGTGCAGAACTCCTGCCAAACCACCTCACTGCTTGCAATGAGGCCTTAAATGTTTTTTGTAGGCTTGAGGGGGTGGTGGCAGTGTGTGGGGTGCAGGATAAATATGGGAGGCGGGCAGCGTCGGATTGGTAATGGGGGCACTCGGGCAATGCCCGAGGGGCCGGGATCCCAGTTCCAGCTGTGAGCTGCTTTTTGAGCAGTCTTGGGCCGATTTGGGCGGTGTCTCTGTTCGAATACCGTCAGCGGCCCAGTGGGTGCCTGATTGGCCTTTCTGGAGGCAGATGGGCATCCATTACCTCCCGTTTAGCAACAGCAGAGGTGTCACTCCCTTTCTCGCGCTGGGCCTCCCATTAATGTAGGCATACTGAGTGGGGCAGGAGGCCTGGGCAGAAGTAGCCTCACTTGTTTTCAGGTGTTTTTCACTAGTGTAAACTAATGTGTGCATTTTTTTTAAACCCCTGCCCTTTATTTTTAAAATAAAATTACGGTGAAGCAGTGGTTTGAGAAATGGCATTATGCAAATGTGGGCCTATTTTTTTTTGCGTGCCCGGGCCGAATTTCAATCCCAATACAACCCTGGAGGTGGGTGTGCAAATAGAAACCCAGGGTAAAGTGTGGTATTCTCATGGAATGCGGCATTGCGTCGTTTAAATTCACGCGCCAATCTTATGCACTATTTAACGAGGGCCGCAGTTCTGGTCAATAATAGTGGATACAACAAAGAAACTGTCTTTTGGAGGCCACTTCTTGCAGCGCCCAATGCCTCTTGAAGATTGATAGACCGACTGAAACAGGATAATGGCAGAAACTTTCTCCTAATTAATTTTTATAACAACGTATTTGACAGTTCACGGCATCTGGTGGCTGCTGCCCTAGAGAGTGCCCTTGAAGATATTACTATGGGTTCTAACGTTACTTTCGAAATGATATGGGTAGGCAACTTTAACTTGGTGGTTTGTCTTCTTTCTGATCGAAGGGTATGTGGGATTGTTGACTTGAATGAGGAAGTCGATATCCATTTCCCACATAATCAATATGGGGATGCACTGAATAACCTGTTAGCTACCTACGATATGGAAATTTTGCCCTCTGCTAAAGATACCTCCGGTGCCAACATCCCGAACTATACAGGACGGAACTCTAGTTCCATAATTGACTACATCTGCATGTCCTCCCACCACATTTCCTGGTGTAGGGCGCCTAGGATTGTGGACTCCTCCCTGCATAGCGATCCTAATTGTGTAGCTATTGAGGTGACCTTTTTGAAGCTAAATTCAGCCTTTAATAATGGTGTTATTGTTTACATTGAACCACACAGAACTAATGGATTTAGAATTAGATGGAAGGGGGACAAAGCAGAAACGATGTCCACTGCCATCATTTGGAACTGTTTTTCAGATATCATTGCCATTCTGGACAGCGATGTGGATAATAGTAAGACTGTAACCATTTTCACTTCTATTAATGCTCTTACTGAGAGAGTGATGACCAAAACTGGAAAGGGGAAAAATGACCGACAGAGGGGGTGGTTTGACCATGCCTGCACCCTCGCACTGAAAAAGCTGAAGGAGGCACTCACTGTAAAACCGAGAGTAACGAGTGTGGTAACACAACTTAGATGTATCTACCAGGAGGAAGTTAAGCGTAGAAAGAAGGAACTGCAGTTGGAACCCTGGGATAACTTGGCTCTGGCAGCAGAAACTTCCAATAATACACTATTCTGGGCCACAGTGAATGGTTCGTTCCTAAAGGACGACAAAGTCCCCGAATTGACTTCAAATGTTGATTCTGACTCCTGGGTCACCCTCTTTTCAGGTATTTTTGACTCAGAAGGCTGGGCTAAGGTTCGTGATGGCACATGGCCTGTTGTTCAACTAAGTATTACCCTAACGGAAGTTGAGGATAGCATCAATGCCAGTAAAGGGGGCAAAGCCCAGGGCCCTGACGGGGTACCTATCGACGTATATAAATTTATCCCTGAGCTCTGGGGTCCTTTGTTAACCAAAGTTTTTAATGCTGCAGTCTGTTACGGGGTTCCTCCCTCATGGGAGGAATCCATCATTGTCCCAATTTACAAGAAAGGTGACAGGGGGGAGGTGAAGAATTATCGCCCAATCTCGTTATTAGACTCTTCTGTAAAAATTCTGAGCCGAGTTTTACTTACAAGATTGGAAGGGTGGGCCACCTCAAATAATATTCTTGTAGATTGCCAACATGGTTTCAGGAAGGGCAGGGGCACCATCGAACAATGCCTCAATCTTGAACTCTTGATAGGGAAGTATACCCAGGCAAAGTCAGGCTCTCTCTATCTCTGCTTCGCGGATTTGAGTAGCGCCTTCGACTTGGTGGACCATGGCATTCTCTGGGCAGGGTATGCTCAGACGTGAGTCCCTTGCTCACTTTGCCACTGGATTCAAGCAAGCCGGGCTGAAGACGGCTGGAATGCCAGATACCGGTCCTCGGAAGCTTGTTTCCGGTCCAGGGTAGACATGGCTTGGCAGTTCGGGCTGGACTGTTCCCATGAGGCACAGGGTCAGACTGATTTGCATATAGCCATTTCTGAACTGGGGTGGCAGAGTGGGCTAAAGAACAGTGATGGATTAAAACCAGATCTTTTGACTGGGTGTGTGTGTTTGATTGATTAAGATGCTCCGTCCATCACCACCCCCTTTTGTACCGTTTTTATGGTCAAGCTCAAAAGTGACTTGCCTTCTATTCCTGAGATTCCAAATTTCCCCTCATAACCTGAATAGAAACGGACATCACATTCCCAATGGTAAGTAAAGGACAGAATATCTTTCAGGTAGGTTTGCTATCAATTACTCAGAGATGTTGTTCATTCATCTCATCATCCGTGCATCTTGGAGAGTGACTGGAATCACCTGTATCAACAGGATCTCTTCCCTGAGCCCCTACCCTAATCCCCTCCACCATCATCCTATCACGGTTCGCCTTAAAAAAATACGATGTGGCTGTTGTGCTTGGACAAGGGTGGTGAGTGCTTCCATACTGTTCCCGCATAAATCTCCGAACCTTAATAACAACAGAGTTCATATGCATCTTTCGAACACACCCATGCCTCCTTCAATTACCCTCTTTTACCCAATGGTGTATCGTTATGCATTTTCTAGAAATCATCTTTGAATCGCAATCTTGACTTCACTCTCATCTTTAAAGAACCACACTACAACCTTTTTTTTAAAATCTTTTGACCATTCATTTCTGAATGAGTCAAAAATGTACGTATTTCTCATTAATATATTTCTGTATATGTTATTTTGATAAATGCATATGTACTGCATTGCACATTTTTCTTCAAGTCACTCTCAGAGGATATGTACACTCAGGAATCCATATGAATGCCGCTCCCTCCCAAATAAAGAACACATAAATGTAACGTAATTCCTTCCAACTACTGTATTTGTTATCCCAGTAATCAAATGGCCCATTTGTCCAGGACCACCCATATGTAGGCTCCAGCTACATTAGAGGGACACGGATGTTCCAAGACTATACTTTACACCTAGCAGTTCTTTAGTAAAGGACAATGTATTCATGTGGTTGTCTGATTGATATCTGCTCAGCTTGTTTTGAGAAAGTCTGTCAGAGTACGAAAGACATTTTGGCTATTAAGTTCAGGAGAAATAGTTTTATACACCAACCTCTACAACTTAAAGATAAAGCTGACAAATCGGATAGAAAAAATACTATCGCAAAATAAATTGCGATTCCAACAGCTTACTTATTTGCGATTAGCAAATTGCTAATCCTCCCCATTCATTCCTATGGGCTTAAAGGGCCATAGGAATGAAAGGGGAGTTATTCCTTATTTGCGATTAGCAATTTGCTAATCGCAAATAAGGATGCGATTTCAAGGGTGCCAGGGGTGTCCAAAGGACACCCTGTAGCACCCCTGAAATGAAAATGTAGACTGATGTTGCGCACACACATGTCCAAAGGACATGTGTGTGTGGAACATACAACTTAGAAAAATGCACTAAAGTGCTTTTTTCTAAGTTTTCGCTGAATTCGCGGCCAAAAATTGCGAATTTGCATATAAAAAATGGTCAATGAATTGCATTTAAGGAATCTCAAATAGAGATTCCTTAAATGCAATTCCTCGCAATTTAGCGATTTTGCTATTAGCGATTTTTGCATTTGGGATGATGAATCCCAAATGCAAAAATTGCGCTCGCAAAGGGCCCGATTCTCAGAATCTGGCCCTTTGCGAGCGCAATTTTCAATGATGAATCTGGCGGTAGACCTCAAGACTTCGGCAAAAACATCCCTTTAGCGCAATATTCCATAACACAAACAGTACCAATAAAACTATACCTACAGCCATATCAACTCCAGCAAAAAATGCCTACGTACTGCCATTTGCTGACTGAAGGTGCCTCAACAAACCAAACAAACACTCCCAACTCAAATGCCAGGTCAACTAGAGGAAGCAGTAGATTGCTTCTCGGAAATTTTAGTTGGTCTCAACATCACCCAATTGCTGACTACAGTGCCTACAGCTAGAGAAATCATCATTATTAGATAACCAACCACCGATAACACCTTCTTCAATGAAAACACCCTCCATCTTGTGTTGCAAACATCACTTGTCTTGCATGCTAATCAACACAAGATCACTAATAATAAACAGAACAAAAAAATGCCCAGGTTCCCATTCCCTGTCTGAGCGCCGAATCCAGGCAATCAGATCAATCATGATGCTGCTATCAGCAGTATCGTGATTGGCTAGGGGAGTCTGGAGGCCTGGGTTCTTCCTGTTCCTGCTTCCTGCTCTCGAGTCCTGGAAGTGGACAAAGAGGACTTTGAAGCGGCAGTGGAGGCACACAGGTAAGCGTTTTTATTTTTTATTTTCATTCCCTTCCACGGTCCTATCCCCCCCCCCCCCGCGAACCGCACCCCCAGGGACACCTTCCTGCACATAAACAATATTTTCCTACAAAACTGGCACCCTTGCACTATGGTGCAAGGGTGTCTGCATTGGCGCTAGGCAGCTAAATTTAGCGTCACTGCAAGGGGAAATTCAGAGCTGCACCATATTGTTGTACATATGGTGCAGCCCTACATTTCTAAAGTGACGGAGCCGTTTGTTGGCCTTCTTGGCTTAAAGACACGCTTTGCAACTTTCCTTGTGAATATACCCTCCACGGTTATGCAAATGTAATGTCTCTGGTTTCTGTACTTTAAGTTGTTAATGAGTACATTACATTAATACAGAATTTTCTTACAGTCTTTAATGTAAAGTTTTTGTTGTGTTGAGTTGGTTCATTTTTTTCTAACTTTTAGAATCAATATTTAAGAAAGCTTGATTGTAATTTTCTTCCAAGATCGAATCAACATTATTTTGATCCTAAAAGGAGTCAGACCCATTGGCCCACATCTACTTTGTCTATTTGGTAATCTGGAACTGCAATGTCCTTTTAAAAGGGTGGAAGTATAGACAAACATAGCTACAATATGCTATGGATATAAATAATGTTTGCTTTTTAAGGACTTGAAAGACTAAATGTGTTTTAGACATAGTCTCCTTTTATGGTGTACCATTATTAGACTATTATTAACATAATTACCATTATAGATGTTGTATGATATAGCTGCTAAATGAAACATATTATTTTAGGTTTTTTTTAAGTGCCAAACAGCATAGCAGACACATGAAAAGTAAGTAACGAAGACGCCCAAATCGCCAAGGTAACCCAAGTGCATTTTTTAGTTTGAGCTGTACTAATCTACCAGAAACTGGCATAAGAAAGAAAAATATTGCACATCATTCTCTTTAAACGTGAGTGCATTTAATGCTATCCAAACTGTCTTGTGGGCCACTGACATTCTAATCATTTGAATGTATATATTTTTGCAGATGTCAAACAATTTTTCAATGTGTCAAGAATGGAAGGGAAAAGTGGCGGAAACAATACCTAGTAAATACTAAGAGCTATTCTGCAAACTCTTGAATCTGAAGCTATGACTGCAAATGGAAAAAGTATGAAAACAAGAATACTATAATTGGGCCTGTGTTCATTTGCGAACTCACCAAGGCAAGCACAATTATTGACAGCGTTGCTGAAGGTATCATTGCGAGCTGTCAGACCATATAATCTTTGTGGATCACAGCAATCAAAAAAAACGTACAAAATATGGATACTGGCTGGGACTTTTTACAGTAAAAGGAAGCTTTTATACTACAACTTTGAGATTGCAGAATGTGTTTTTATAAGTCAGAATCCGTAAACATTTGTCATTTAGGTTACTAATGTTACAAACGAAACATCTGTAAAAGCAAAGCTGAATACATGTAAATGAGACAAGTGAAGTAAACATCTCATTAATTTCTAACGTACTTACCCATACTGGGAAACTTGGCAATTAACTATATGTTCTTGTTGGTTTATATAGTAGGATAGCACTTTTACTTTACTCAGCCTAACCGATAACCGAACTATGCGCATCCAAATAAAATAGGCTTATCACTCATGTGACCAAATAAAAAAATATGAAACAACATCACTCATGTTTGTTGTTAAAACTCCAGTGGTACTTTTAAAGTATTGGATAGTGAAAAAAATGTTTACATATGTTTGGTACAGTTCATAAGGTTATGAATTACATCAGCGGGAGGAGGAGAATTTAGGAAACAAAGTATTTACAATATTTATTAAAACATGCTTACTGCTCTTGTTTGTTTCAACCGGTCACTGAAGTCCAAGTGTTACTTTTATTTAGAGTTTAGGATATAGAAAAAAATCACCAAGTGGCTAGAGCTTCCGTATAAGCAGATCCTATAAAAAGTGTAAGATGTGTGGCAGAATATACAACATCCCAGTCACAAAGGAGATGTTACAAATAAGAAAAAGGCCCAAGAGAAAAGCGTGGAAGCTGTCATATAAAACGATCCAAAACATGCTGCTGTCGAGAGGTTACAATATTTCCACTCGGTCCAGAAACCAATATAATTGATCTTAGGGCCATATTGTTCATCAGGAGCACATTTCCTGTCAGCATCATGGTACACCAGGTGTGGCTGGCACAGGTAACAGCGGTGAGGCGGGCGGTGGAGGGAAGTGGAAAGAAACCGGGATAGGGAAAGTAACAGAAAAACATTTATAAAACCGCATTGCCACACCTGTGGGCACCCTCAATGTTGTATGCCCAAAGCAGACAGGGATAGTTCAGTTTTCAAAATAAAATGCACTCTCCTCAGTGCGTTTATGAATTCTGACAGGCGTGCCTCTACTGGGGACGGTATCAGTGAAAGACAGATCTGTGGTTCGAAACCATGGATCCGCCATCTAAAGCCTAGTGACCCATCTCATTTTCAAAGGTAGACACTGATGAATTCAAATGAGGGTACATGACCCTGGGATCTTGCTGGTCCACATTTTGAACCTTATCGAAGAAGAGGCTGCACAAGCATGTGCTGCCCATTCTGTTATGTCAAAGTGCTGGGGAGAACGAAAAGCAACAACAAACACCTGTTGCACACTTGAGGAATTTTGTGTAATAGGACCCCATTGAAACTACTAAATCAAAAGAATGTGACCCAATATCCCACAAGGGTTGTATTATTGGTTCTAATCTGTAGCATCAGTCATGATGGTCAGAAATGTTTGGGGGCAAAAGGTGAAGTTATACTGATCTACGTTTTTTAAATTATTAAATAAATGTATAATCATTTGTGTTGGATGAAGAATGAACAGTAGAGTAACATGGAAAGGTTTTGCTGCTGCATTTTCGCATTCACATATCCCTCAATCTCTTTGATCTGCAAATGCTGCCAGATTTGCATCGCTGGTGTCCCTTTGAGTTACCATCCAACACTTGTCATTTTAATTCTATGCCATCCAGCAGTAGTCTTTTAAGTTCTATTATGACACCTATTTCCATCGTAAAATTATAAAATGATCATCTTCTAGGTGTATAAATTTTATTTCTATTTGAAGCTCTGACATCAGAATACACATTTATAAATATTATATTGTGTTTGTCTCTTTTCTCAAAGGTTATGCCATATCTCCCTGGTTATTCTCTCCATTATGTATTTACTCATTAGCAACATTTCTATAATCCATATTGTCACTTTTCTGCCTTCCTCTTCTGAAACCAGAAAGCACTATCAGATTATTTACTGTGTGACCTGTTATGTTTCATATAGGTAACCTAATATACGCCCGGGTACCATCATGCCCTTTCACCTACATCACCTCCACTACACTACACAGTAACAAGCCTTTTAGGATTGAACCTTTACCTACTTCTAGTCCTGGGTGCAGAAGGATAATTTCCCTGAACAATAACGTTCTATGACTTCATCTTTAGACTGACACAGTATGAATGAATATTCAAAATGGTTCTTGGAAACCAGGCAGGGGTTACATCCACCTGAATATTATCTACGTACAAGGTTCATCACATACGACATCCTCAAACCGAACAATGGCTAATACCAGAAACAAGGGACAAAGGAACCCAAGATACTTTTCTTTATAAATACAGCACCTCTTGCTATTAATAGAGGGAACAGAGACTTCCACGCCGACATACTGACCTGAGACACCGAGGCACCTGCATGCAGAAGCTCCAGCTGACAGTGGTCTAAACATCCCTTGTGGGGTGTCCAACTCAAGACCAGGATGGGGTCCCACACTCTCTTGCTTCAGGTAATGGGGTTAGACTAAACCTAGAGGGATTTTTGGCTTCACACCAGCTCAAATGCTAGGTACACTTATGTACATCTAGATAAGCATCGTAGGAGTATGTGCATTTTCTTTTATCATGCATTTTATATCCATGTATATGTTCATGACTATTGCAAAATGTTAGAACTGTACTATCCTTTTATATTCACTGTACTGCTCATCATATATCTCTGCTACTGTCTAATGGTTGTCGCAGCACATATATTATACAATAGAAGAAAAACTGGGCAATTCATTCTTATTGTAACACGCCCAACTGTTTCTTCTGGGTAACTCTCTGAGAGAAACTAAGTGAACATGAGTGACTTCGTGAAAGGTAGTGCATTATTTCCACGATCCTGGTGGATCAGGGTTGTCATGTTCTATGGTTGCCAGAAACTATTCTCTCCCGATAAGAGGAGATACTAGTAGCACTGTGAGCTAGCTAATGCAAACGGGGTAACATACGCGGTAGGGGTGCTCAGAGTTAGTCTGCCACCAATCCTACAGTTTATGTTATCCAAACGTGCAGGTCCTCAATGAGTAATATAGGAACTACACAACAGACCTTGGAAGGTTCATTCCATTTCTAGTAAATACACTATGCATGGTAGAAAGATGTCAGGTTTATGTCTCTCGGATAAACTCTAACACTGATGTACTTCCAAAAATTTTCTTGGAATCCTTTATGTTTCATATGTGCCAGTCCATCAAAGCTTAATTGTTTTGTCATTTTTTGATTGCCATCTCAGTTAACATTTTTGACTGACACATATGTCTGGGCACAAGTAGACAAATTGTATACTCAATTAACACAATATCAAAATCTAATATCAACATAGAAGTAAGTGATAAAAATTCTCGGCAGATACTTTTTTCGGTTTAATTTCCAATGCACCTAATTGAGTTAAAAATTATGTATGTTAGCTTCCCACGTATTAAATGTCCATTTTTGCTATCACTGTCGAACTCCTTAGGTCTGTCTCTTACTCTTTCCTTTGCACATCTTTCTTTGTCTTTCTACTGGACTGGATCCTCCAGTAGAATGCATGAGGACCATATATCAGAGACACAAAAAAGTACAACATTTCATGAGAGGAAATGTATCTGTTATTAACTTTGGATGTGAGTAATTTGTAAACTAATGTTGAACGTTCTAAAGAACCTATTGCAACAAAATATTATTTATTCACAAATTGGTTCGTTTTTAATAGCATGTACTCCTCGCATTACTACAGTTGACGGAATCTGAATTATGCAATAATTATTTCTCTATAAAGAAACACTGTACTATCAGGAGTGTGGCATCATAATGGGCTCCGTATTTGCTCCCCCTCATGCAAACCAATTTATCAGAGGGTGCATGTATGGGGAGATATGACCATCCTAGAAGTTAAAATGGTCTCTGGGGTAAATATATAGATGACATTTGTATGATATGGAATGGTTCAGGGGAAGAACTGAAAAACTATTATGAGCATCTGAATTCTATACAATATAACAACAAACTAAACGTGGACTGTAGTACTGCAACCAAAGTTCCTTTGGATATAGATCTATGTGTTGCCAATGCTAAGCTATTAGCCAAAATTGTTGAAAAACTAAAGCTGCTAATATTCTCTAACATGTTAGATTAGGTCATACCAGTAAACAGAAGAACAATATTTCCAGATCGAGAATTAGTGAGAGAAAATGTAAACTCTTGAGATGGGAGATAAATCCATAGAAAGGAGCAAATTATTGCTAAGAAATACCTAATAAAAGTTAATAAATTGAGGTCATTAGCAAACACATGTCTACTAACTGAAAAAGTTAAAAGAACTGATTTCACTGCAAGATAGGATATCCAAATCAGGAAAGTATCAGGTCAAGGGGAGATTCATTACAACATTTAGTACAGCTAATGATTACCTGTAGAAGAGCTTACTCAGACACTGTGATTTGATAAGTTTGGATAGAGATATGTGAAAGTTTGTCACCATTACACCATGTATAACTTTAAAAAACTCCTGTGTTGACATAGTTGCTTTATCCTAGTGACAGAGTTGAATATCAAATGAAATTTGTAAGGAAAGATAATTGAGTACAGCAATTATCGGTAGGGAATTAATAATGTACCAATTATGAATGAAATAAAAATGTCTCAGACTATTGCTGATCCTTTACAGATTTTGAGACAAGAAGAACGTTCCATAAAAGGGCTTTTATCAACTCTAATAGAAAAATATGTACTTATGCACTAATATTCATAGGTGGTTATCAATATGTTGGAGCAACTAAGCACAAGCTTAAGGAATGCTGGAAGGAAGATATTAGGCCACTTAAAAAATGGGATACAATATATGTCACCAGGGTGTTCTCTTCATAGCAAAGTGAAATATCATAGAATTCAATAATGCATAGTTGCTGGGATTAAAACACTGAATGTCATAAGAGGGATGAAAATCAGGGACAAATCAGGGACAAAAATCTTGGAGCAAGATGGATTTACAGATTGAATACAGTTAGACGGGCTTAAGCATATGCAGAGAATAACACATTCTGTTGTGAACATGAGTAAAAAGATTTAACATGCTTGATATACTAGACATCTATCTATGATGTACTCACTACATATTGTGCCTTAATCGTGGGCACTTAGGGCCCTATTATGAGTTTAGGGGTCAAACATTTGTAGGATTTCCCCTGCCAGCAGCCCAAGGCACTGCCAGTCCAAAGACCACCATATTACATTTTGCAGCAGTGGTGAATATATTTCACAAATATATTGATGCACATATGTGCATTTCGACTGCATATGTGTTGGATGCACAAATATGCATGATATATATGAAAAATATCATATATCTATTATCTGGGTTAAACCCATATTTGGGAAGTCCTGGCAATAGGTATATGGTTCGTAACTGACTCACCTGAAGATCGCCACACACAGAGTTGAAATCCATGGGTGAAGATCCTGCTTTGAAGAGAGACTTGGAGGAAGGGATCCATATTAGAATCTGCCTGGAAGAAGAAGAAAGGGAAGAGTATACCCTCTAAATCCTTCCCCACTGACACCTCGATGCAGGTGGTTGGACCACTGCGCTCTGCTTGTGGAACAAGCAACTCGCAATACACATGTCTGTGCAGCTCCCCAGGTCCGCCCTATGGTAGCTGCCTTTTCCCGATCATGAACCCGGTGGTCATCGGTCGGCATTCAGTCTTGGCTGTCCAGTGGCGGTCTTCGGTTTGCCGATCCGCCCAACTCATAATACGGTGGAGTATGTGCATTTTATTTTTTATCATGCATTTTATATCCCTGTATATGTTCATGACTATTGCAAAATGTTAGAACTGTACTATCCTTTTATATTCACTGTGCTGCTCATCATATATCTCTGCTACTGTCTAACGGTTGTCGCAGCACATATATTATACAATAGAAGAAGAACTGGCAATTAATTCTCTCTGACTCTCTGAGAGAAACTAAGTGAACATGAGTGACTTCGTGAAAGGTAGTGCATTATTTCCACGATCCTGGTGGATCAGGGTTGTCATGTTCTATTGTTGCCAGAAACTATTCTCTCCCGATAAGAGGAGATACTAGTAGCACTGTGAGCTAGCTAATGCAAACGGGGTAACATACGCGGTAGGGGTGCTCAAAGTTAGTCTGCCACCAATCCTACAGTTTATGTTATCCAAACGTGCAGGTCCTCAATGAGTAATATAGGAACTACACAACAGACCTTGGAAGGTTCATTCCATTTCTAGTAAATACACTATGCATGGTAGAAAGATGTCAGGTTTATGTCTCTCGGATAAACTCTAACACTGATGTACTTCCAAAAATTTTCTTGGAATCCTTTATGTTTCATATGTGCCAGTCCATCAAAGCTTAATTGTTTTGTCATTTTTTGATTGCCATCTCAGTTAACATTTTTGACTGACACATATGTCTGGGCACAAGTAGACAAATTGTATACTCAATTAACACAATATCAAAATCTAATATCAACATGGAAGTAAGTGATAAAAATTCTCGGCAGATACTTTTTTCGGTTTAATTTCCAATGCCTCTAATAAAAGAGAGAGGGACCCCGAAACCAAAGGGATAGGGTTCCACAATTGACGTTAGTCAGAAAGAAATTCCCTTTGGGTAAAGTAACAATAGTACATAAGTACTTACAAGCATACAAACAACCATTTAAGCAACCCACATACCACACGGAAGCAATGTAGACAGATGAAACTGACAATGTATGTGAAAACACTCTAAAAATATTTCAAATTATAAAAACAATTTATTAAGGATACATTACATTAAATAAAAACAGAAATTGGGAAACACACAAGGACGGTGCAATAATCAATAAAAACTACATTCAAGTAAAAAAGGAGTATACAGGGAAAAAGGATAGAACTCAATCAAAAGACAACGATTTTGAATTCCTCCTTAGTTTGTATTCCCAGATTCGCTCCTTAGGCGTCGACGCGTTTCGGCGGTGTATTCATTTTAATCCGCCTTCATCAGGACAGTAATAACGTTTCCCAAATAATTTCTGAAATTTAAATGAGACCAATCTTAAGCTTGCTTGCTTAAAACAGAAGATCTACTCAATATACAGAAATCTAAAATCACAATCTTTAAAAAACGTAATGTTTCCAACTCATTATACTAACATACATATATATACATTGCTTCCAAAACAGAACACATAGTACATTAATCATGCTCATATAAGTATACGACATTCATAGTCTGACAGTAATAGTTCAACACTTTTGTTAATCATCACAACGTTAAGGGCATTGAAATATATATGTTCATGCCTAAGTAAGAATCCAGGAACATTTGATTTTCCATGAGTATTGGTATGCTGCATTTACCAAAACTTAACATACTAGAGGTGGCGCGAAAAGAGAGCAATGATACATCACCTACCTCAAACAAGAGATAGGTCTGACAGATATTGTAAGGGGTATTCAGCCTCCTTATCGTCAAATCAAGATATTCATCCAGCGAATTCTTTTTTCTATATGTACAGACACCTAGTCAGGAAAAATGAATATATTGAAGGTTGGCCCTCTAAATACCATGACTCAGGATTCACAAGGAACTTAGCTAATGTGTATCCTTTTTTCACAAACTTTAGGGCAGTAAGTTACTCAGTACTCTCTTCTATTTTGCTATGCCCATTAATTTGTACGTTGGAAAATAGTCATGTCCCAAATTATATCTGATCTGGATACTATAATCGAGCAGAGAAGGGGGTAAATATTTATAAATAACAGGGAGGCGGCCTCAGTTGAAAGCTTAATGCCTGTTAATAACCCGGTGCTCTTATAGATAGCGTATTCGTTCATTAAACAAAAAATTGTACTCCAAGTACTTACTAGTCAAATGTTAGTAGTATGAGGCGTAAATACGTCTTTCAGACTCATGGAGATCTCCAGCTAAATGGCTGGTAGCTGAGGAAATATATATACACAAGAACTGGCCATTACTAGCTGAATGCTACGAAGTAAAAGATAATTGCTATTCAGATATCTAAAGGCATACTTACAAATAGTTAAAAAGCTAGTACGTAAGCACGCAGTAGTGATGTATTCAATTCCAACTTCGGTCTCTTTTAATTAGGCTTTTACACGATTTAGTTACAGCATGGGTTCAGGGAGTTGTAATCCAAAGATACCCGCTGTACGAGGGAGATCCTCTTTGTGAGCCCTGCATATTGTAACAAGAAAAGGGCAAATACCCTCGTTACAAGCGTGTTCTTAAAACGCTAGCGCAATATCATCTAAAGCCCCCATTCAGTGCAGTTACCTTGGGCGCTTTGATCGTGGACGTCCTGCGTGCTTCTGTTCGTCTTCCCGGCTAGCAGCGTCTAGGAGAGACACGCGAATTTAAATACCCAGCGTTTACGCGGGTGTTTGTTGATGACGAAAGCGGAAATAATAGAACGGGAAAAAAGACTACCCGTACTAGTAGCCACGTTAGTTGGAAGGTGGCGTTTAATTATTAGAAATTATCTTTGTCATGCTTAAAACGTTATATGGTTCTACAAAAAACTAATATAGCGGTTAGTATTGTAATTCATATTTGCTGAGCGTCTTCAAGAACTAATTGAAAAGGAATTCCTTTGTTGTTCGTTTTATTTTAATTTTGTTTTAAAGGGTCGCTAATGAAAAGATCACAAATGTAGGTCATTATTTTAGACATGAAACCTAAATACTATGGGCACCAAACTTATATTAACAGAATAATCTGTTTTTATAATAGGGGACACCCTGTTCTGCATACATCCGAAATGTCTAAGTGCTGATGGTCTGAGCGTATTATACAGCTAATGGAGACACCTAGGAGTCAATGATTGTCCTATGTAGCTCCAATAATCCGCTCCCATTCTTCTCTTGAATTAAGACCCTTCTTAACAGTGTCCAGAAAAGAGATGTAACATTGCTCCCTCTCCTTTCTCCTTGCGACCATATTGCCACCTCTTTTACCAGTTTTGATTTTTTCCAATATAAACCAGCCAAATTCTGAATCCTTATGGCCCTTTTCTAAAAAATGGGCTACAATTGGAGCAGTGATTTTTTCCATTCTCACGGCTGATCTGTGTTCCTGAAGTCTTGTTCGTACTTCTCTCCCTGTTTCTCCAACATAGGATAGGCCACATGGGCACTGCAGTAAATAGATGACGTTTTTACTTCTACAGTTATTGTGGGTCTTACATGTTATTTTTCTCGAATTACAGACAATATCTGGTCCCACAATACATTGATTGCACATGTTACAGCTCCCACATTTCGTTGTACCAATAACCTTTGTGCCATCAATAGTTCTTTGTTTCTCAACTGATTCATCTTTGTAGGTATGAACCAATAGATCACGAAGGTTGCTATTCTTTTTGAATGCGAATAAGGGCTTTTCTAATACTATATCTTCTTCGTGATTCAGAATGTGCCAATGCCTATTCACAATGTTTTTTATTTGGTTACTCATGTTTGAAAATTTGCTAACAAATACAACCTTATTGAGGGGCTTCTTTTCCTTAGGGGTATTGTGAATCAAAGCATCCCGGTCAAAGAAACGTGCCCTTTTCATAGAATTTGAAAGACGTTTTTTTGGGTATCCCCTATCTTTCAGTTTGAGTTTAAGGACTTCAGCATGTTTGTAATAGTCATTCAGATCAGAACAGTTTCTCCGAAGGCGGAGAAACTGACTGAAGGGAATACTTTCCCTTTGGGATTTTGGATGGAAACTAGAAAATTCCAACAATGTATTCTTCGCCATTGGCTTGGTATATAATTCTACTGCCAAGACTCCATCACAGTTCTTTATGCATATATCAAGGAATTCAACCCTGGTGGTACTGTAAGATGAGGTAAATTTTAGGTTGGGATCTCCTAAGTTAATCCACAGGAGAAATTCCTCCAGGAGTTAAATTGGCCCGTCCCATATGAAGAAGATGTCGTCTATGTAGCGGTACCAGCCCGCTACATTTTCGAAGAAAGGGGCCAATTCATTGTTGATGTGTATGTCTTCAAACCTGCCCACATATAGGCAGGCCAGACTAGGGGCACAGGTGGCCCCCATGCTGGTCCCTTTGAGCTGTTTGTAATAGTCATTTTTGAAGAGGAAGACGTTGTTAGTAAGAATAAGTCTCACACAGTCAACTATAAAGTCCTTGTTGGCCCCACCAAGATCTTGTCCTGACAGAATTTCATCGATCACTTCTGTGGTAGCCTCCTGAGGGATATTCGTGTATAACGACTCAATGTCTAGGGTTACTAGACATTGAGTCTCTCCACAAAAAGGCATTCCCTCAATCATTGATATGATATGTGCTGAGTCTCGCACATATGATTTTAATTTACACACAATGGGTTTCAAAAAGTGGTCGACATACTTGCTGACTGGTTCCAATAGTGAGTCGATACTACTCACTATTGGACGCATTGGTGGGTTGGATCTGTCCTTGTGCAATTTGGGCAGGCCATAAATGGCAGGTGTTCTAGGCTCAAGATTGTTGAGGAAGCAAAACTCTTCTTCACAAATAAACCCGGACTCCTTGGCATTTGTGAGCAGAGCGAGGCATTCATTCGCTACTCTTTTTAGGCTGGCTTCGGTAGTACGGACATAGTGTTCGCTGACCCCAAGGAGCCCTAGCAAACGCCGCTCATAGTCCCCGGTGTCAAAGACCACCACACCGCCGCCTTTATCTGCTGGCTTGATGGTCAAGGAGCTATCGTCTCTCAAATGATTGATGGCCTCTCTTTCACTAGCTGAGATGTTGTGGTTGTAACATCGCTTTTCTTTATTGAAAAGTTTGTGAATGCCGCTTTCAACTGCCATTTCGAAGGCTTCAATGTTTTTATTCACCATACTAAGAGTGGGGGTGAATTTAGACTTGGGTTTTAAACCGGAGATGTTTATTTTTTCTCTATACTCCCTATCTTCAAAAAATCTTTTTAATCTGATCTTCCTGAAAAATGAACGTAAGTCCTTTTCAAACTGAAATTTGTCTAAGTTGGTGGATGGGACGAAACTGAAACCTTTACTTGGAATCCCTATTTCTACATTGCTCAGGGTTTTACTTGATAAATTGATTACTGGTAATTTGGTTGTTTCCAGTACTTCTTGTTCCGGGTGCTTAGATATTCCTGCTGAGGAGGTGCTTGGTTGTAGTTCTGCTGGGGAAGACCCTGGTTGTAATTTTGTTGAGGGGGGCCTTGGTTGTAGTTGTGTTGTCCCTGGTTCTGGTATTGTTGCCTTCCTCGACTGAAATGACCCTGGCCTCGATTCCCATTGTAGACCTGCCCCCTCCTTGGGCGTGGTTCTAAAAAAAACCCTTGGTCATAACTGTTCCTACCAGCCTCACTGATTTCTTCTTCTTCAGATCCGGAACATGATGAATTAGAGAAGGTCACTTGTTTGTTACCACCTCTTGAGTATATTTGTCTATTGGGGGGTCGTTCCCAACTCCCATTATATTTATTCTGAAAATAGTTCTCTTTTAGAAAAGGGTAAGTTTTGTCTTCTGCGTACATCTCAATATCTTTTTTCAGCTTGTTAGTTGTTTTGTTTATCAGGTAGGTACTGTAACCCTCAACATCTCTATTAATGTCGGCCAGCTTTTTCTTGGCCTCTTCTAGGGCCGGGCAATTTTTAAGTTCATCTTCAAGTTAATCAATCTCTTCCTTTTCTAGGATGAGTAGGCCCTGCGCTGTTTCGATGATTAAGAGCATCCAGTCTCTACTGCACCTATTTGAGATTAGTGCCCAGGTTTCAAGGAACTTCCTGTTCTCTGTGAATACTCCCGGCGAACCTGTAATCCAATGGGGATAATACCAGATGTTAAATATTCTACTAGGAAGTCGCCATGGGCTTCCGTTCGGATTAATTTTTTCTTCAGATTCACAAGCTTACCCCAGTTTTCCCCTTTACCTGAGGCTACTGTGATCCTATTCCCACTTTTGGTACTTATAATGCGGTGGAGTTGGTCTTCACTGATACCAAATGTTTTAATTTTATCCATCAGGGCTAAACGTCCCTGGGGATATAGATATTGGGCTCAAGGGCAAAATACAACTCTCCAGTCCAAAGGACCGTTCACAGAATCTCTAATAAAAGAGAGAGGGACCCCGAAACCAAAGGGATAGGGTTCCACAATTGACGTTAGTCAGAAAGAAATTCCCTTTGGGTAAAGTAACAATAGTACATAAGTACTTACAAGCATACAAACAACCATTTAAGCAACCCACATACCACACGGAAGCAATGTAGACAGATGAAACTGACAATGTATGTGAAAACACTCTAAAAATATTTCAAATTATAAAAACAATTTATTAAGGATACATTACATTAAATAAAAACAGAAATTGGGAAACACACAAGGACGGTGCAATAATCAATAAAAACTACATTCAAGTAAAAAAGGAGTATACAGGGAAAAAGGATAGAACTCAATCAAAAGACAACGATTTTGAATTCCTCCTTAGTTTGTATTCCCAGATTCGCTCCTTAGGCGTCGACGCGTTTCGGCGGTGTATTCATTTTAATCCGCCTTCATCAGGACAGTAATAACGTTTCCCAAATAATTTCTGAAATTTAAATGAGACCAATCTTAAGCTTGCTTGCTTAAAACAGAAGATCTACTCAATATACAGAAATCTAAAATCACAATCTTTAAAAAACGTAATGTTTCCAACTCATTATACTAACATACATATATATACATTGCTTCCAAAACAGAACACATAGTACATTAATCATGCTCATATAAGTATACGACATTCATAGTCTGACAGTAATAGTTCAACACTTTTGTTAATCATCACAACGTTAAGGGCATTGAAATATATATGTTCATGCCTAAGTAAGAATCCAGGAACATTTGATTTTCCATGAGTATTGGTATGCTGCATTTACCAAAACTTAACATACTAGAGGTGGCGCGAAAAGAGAGCAATGATACATCACCTACCTCAAACAAGAGATAGGTCTGACAGATATTGTAAGGGGTATTCAGCCTCCTTATCGTCAAATCAAGATATTCATCCAGCGAATTCTTTTTTCTATATGTACAGACACCTAGTCAGGAAAAATGAATATATTGAAGGTTGGCCCTCTAAATACCATGACTCAGGATTCACAAGGAACTTAGCTGATGTGTATCCTTTTTTCACAAACTTTAGGGCAGTAAGTTACTCAGTACTCTCTTCTATTTTACTATGCACATTAATTTGTACGTTGGAAAATAGTCATGTCCCAAATTATATCTGATCTGGATACTATAATCGAGCAGAGAAGGGGGTAAATATTTATAAATAACAGGGAGGCGGCCTCAGTTGAAAGCTTAATGCCTGTTAATAACCCGGTGCTCTTATAGATAGCGTATTCGTTCATTAAACAAAAAATTGTACTCCAAGTACTTACTGGTCAAAAGTTAGTAGTATGAGGCGTAAATACGTCTTTCAGACTCATGGAGATCTCCAGCTAAATGGCTGGTAGCTGAGGAAATATATATACACAAGAACTGGCCATTACTAGCTGAATGCTACGAAGTAAAAGATAATTGCTATTCAGATATCTAAAGGCATACTTACAAATAGTTAAAAAGCTAGTACGTAAGCACGCAGTAGTGATGTATTCAATTCCAACTTCGGTCTCTTTTAATTAGGCTTTTACACGATTTAGTTACAGCATGGGTTCAGGGAGTTGTAATCCAAAGATACCCGCTGTACGAGGGAGATCCTCTTTGTGAGCCCTGCATATTGTAACAAGAAAAGTGCAAATACCCTCGTTACAAGCGTGTTCTTAAAACGCTAGCGCAATATCATCTAAAGCCCCCATTCAGTGCAGTTACCTTGGGCGCTTTGATCGCGGACGTCCTGCGTGCTTCTGTTCGTCTTCCCGGCTAGCAGCGTCTAGGAGAGACACGCGAATTTAAATACCCAGCGTTTACGCGGGTGTTTGTTGATGACGAAAGCGGAAATAATAGAACGGGAAAAAAGACTACCCGTACTAGTAGCCACGTTAGTTGGAATGTGGAGTTTAATTATTAGAAATTATCTTTGTCATGCTTAAAACGTTATATGGTTCTACAAAAAACTAATATAGCGGTTAGTATTGTAATTCATATTTGCTGAGCGTCTTCAAGAACTAATTGAAAAGGAATTCCTTTGTTGTTCGTTTTATTTTAATTTTGTTTTAAAGGGTCGCTAATGAAAAGATCACAAATGTAGGTCAATTTTTTAGACATGAAACCTAAATACTATGGGCACCAAACTTATATTAACAGAATAATCTGTTTTTATAATAGGGGACACCCTGTTCTGCATACATCCGAAATGTCTAAGTGCTGATGGTCTGAGCGTATTATACAGCTAATGGAGACACCTAGGAGTCAATGATTGTCCTATGTAGCTCCAATAATCCGCTCCCATTCTTCTCTTGAATTAAGACCCTTCTTAACAGTGTCCAGAAAAGAGATGTACCATTGCTCCCTCTCCTTTCTCCTTGCGACCATATTGCCACCTCTTTTACCAATTTTGATTTTTTCCAATATAAACCAGCCAAATTCTGAATCCTTATGGCCCTTTTCTAAAAAATGGGCTACAATTGGAGCAGTGATTTTTTCCATTCTCACGGCTGATCTGTGTTCCTGAAGTCTTGTTCGTACTTCTCTCCCTGTTTCTCCAACATAGGATAGGCCACATGGGCACTGCAGTAAATAGATGACGTTTTTACTTCTACAGTTATTGTGAGTCTTACATGTTATTTTTCTCGAATTACAGACAATATCTGGTCCCACAATACATTGATTGCACATGTTACAGCTCCCACATTTCGTTGTACCAATAACCTTTGTGCCATCAATAGTTCTTTGTTTCTCAACTGATTCATCTTTGTAGGTATGAACCAATAGATCACGAAGGTTGCTGTTCTTTTTGAATGCGAATAAGGGCTTTTCTAATACTATATCTTCTTCGTGATTCAGAATGTGCCAATGCCTATTCACAATGTTTTTTATTTGGTTACTCATGTTTGAAAATTTGCTAACAAATACAACCTTATTGAGGGGCTTCTTTTCCTTAGGGGTATTGTGAATCAAAGCATCCCGGTCAAAGAAGCGTGCCCTTTTCATAGAATTTGAAAGAAGTTTTTTTGGGTATCCCCTATCTTTCAGTTTGAGTTTAAGGACTTCAGCATGTTTGTAATAGTCATTCAGATCAGAACAGTTTCTCCGAAGGCGGAGAAACTGACTGAAGGGAATACTTTCCCTTTGGGATTTTGGATGGAAACTAGAAAATTCCAACAATGTATTCTTCGCCATTGGCTTGGTATATAATTCTACTGCCAAGACTCCATCACAGTTCTTTATGCATATATCAAGGAATTCAACCCTGGTGGTACTGTAAGATGAGGTAAATTTTAGGTTGGGATCTCCTAAGTTAATCCACAGGAGAAATTCCTCCAGGAGTTCAATTGGCCCGTCCCATATGAAGAAGATGTCGTCTATGTAGCGGTACCAGCCCGCTACATTTTCGAAGAAAGGGGCCAATTCATTGTTGATGTGTATGGAGGAGGAATTCAAAATCGTTGTCTTTTGATTGAGTTCTATCCTTTTTCCCTGTATACTCCTTTTTTACTTGAATGTAGTTTTTATTGATTATTGCACCGTCCTTGTGTGTTTCCCAATTTCTGTTTTTATTTAATGTAATGTATCCTTAATAAATTGTTTTTATAATTTGAAATATTTGTAGAGTGTTTTCACATACATTGTCAGTTTCATCTGTCTACATTGCTTCCGTGTGGTATGTGGGTTGCTTAAATGGTTGTTTGTATGCTTGTAAGTACTTATGTACTATTGTTACTTTACCCAAAGGGAATTTCTTTCTGACTAACGTCAATTGTGGAACCCTATCCCTTTGGTTTCGGGGTCCCTCTCTCTTTTATTAGAGATTCTGTGAACGGTCCTTTGGACTGGAGAGTTGTATTTTGCCCTTGAGCCCAATATCTATATCCCCAGGGACATTTAGCCCTGATGGATAAAATTAAAACATTTGGTTTCAGTGAAGACCAACTCCACCGCATTATAAGTACCAAAAGTGGGAATAGGATCACAGTAGCCTCAGGTAAAGGGGAAAACTGGGGTAAGCTTGTGAATCTGAAGAAAAAATTAATCCGAACGGAAGCCCATGCCGACTTCCTAGTAGAATATTTAACATCTGGTATTATCCCCATTGGATTACAGGTTCGCAATGAACCGGGAGTATTCACAGAGAACAGGAAGTTCCTTGAAACCTGGGCACTAATCTCAAATAGGTGCAGTAGAGACTGGATGCTCTTAATCATCGAAACAGCGCAGGGCCTACTCATCCTAGAAAAGGAAGAGATTGATAAACTTGAAGATGAACTTAAAAATTGCCCGGCCCTAGAAGAGGCCAAGAAAAAGCTGGCCGACATTAATAGAGATGTTGAGGGTTACAGTACCTACCTGATAAACAAAAAAACTAACAAGCTGAAAAAAGATATTGAGATGTACGCAGAAGACAAAACTTACCCTTTTCTAAAAGAGAACTATTTTCAGAATAAATATAATGGGAGTTGGGAACGACCCCCCAATAGACAAATATACTCAAGAGGTGGTAACAAACAAGTGACCTTCTCTAATTCATCATGTTCCGGATCTGAAGAAGAAGAAATCAGTGAGGCTGGTAGGAACAGTTATGACAAAGGGTTTTTTTTAGAACCACGCCCAAGGAGGGGGCAGGTCTACAATGGGAATCGAGGCCAGGGTCATTTCAGTCGAGGAAGGCAACAATACCAGAACCAGGGACAACACAACTACAACCAAGGCCCCCCTCAACAAAATTACAACCAGGGTCTTCCCCAGCAGAACTACAACCAAGCACCTCCTCAGCAGGAATATCTAAGCACCCGGAACAAGAAGTACTGGAAACAACCAAATTACCAGTAATCAATTTATCAAGTAAAACCCTGAGCAATCTAGAAATAGGGATTCTAAGTAAAGGTTTCAGTTTCGTCCCATCCACCAACTTAGACAAATTTCAGTTTGAAAAGGACTTACGTTCATTTTTCAGGAAGATCAGATTAAAAAGATTTTTTGAAGATAGGGAGTATAGAGAAAAAATAAACATCTCCGGTTTAAAACCCAAGTCTAAATTCACCCCCACTCTTAGTATGGTGAATAAAAACATCGAAGCCTTCGAAATGGCAGTTGAAAGCGGCATTCACAAACTTTTCAATAAAGAAAAGCGATGTTACAACCACAACATCTCAGCTAGTGAAAGAGAGGCCATCAATCATTTGAGAGACGATAGCTCCTTGACCATCAAGCCAGCAGATAAAGGCGGCGGTGTGGTGGTCTTTGACACCGGGGACTATGAGCGGCGTATGCTGGGGCTCCTTGGGGTCAGCGAACACTATGTCCGTACTACCGAAGCCAGCCTAAAAAGAGTAGCGAATGAATGCCTCGCTCTGCTCACAAATGCCAAGGAGTCCGGGTTTATTTGTGAAGAAGAGTTTTGCTTCCTCAACAATCTTGAGCCTAGAACACCTGCCATTTATGGCCTGCCCAAATTGCACAAGGACAGATCCAACCCACCAATGCGTCCAATAGTGAGTAGTATCGACTCACTATTGGAACCAGTCAGCAAGTATGTCGACCACTTTTTGAAACCCATTGTGTGTAAATTAAAATCATATGTGCGAGACTCAGCACATATCATATCAATGATTGAGGGAATGCCTTTTTGTGGAGAGACTCAATGTCTAGTAACCCTAGACATTGAGTCGTTATACACGAATATCCCTCAGGAGGCTACCACAGAAGTGATCGATGAAATTCTGTCAGGACAAGATCTTGGTGGGGCCAACAAGGACTTTATAGTTGACTGTGTGAGACTTATTCTTACTAACAACGTCTTCCTCTTCAAAAATGACTATTACAAACAGCTCAAAGGGACCAGCATGGGGGCCACCTGTGCCCCTAGTCTGGCCTGCCTATATGTGGGCAGGTTTGAAGACATACACATCAACAATGAATTGGCCCCTTTCTTCGAAAATGTAGCGGGCTGGTACCGCTACATAGACGACATCTTCTTCATATGGGACGGGCCAATTGAACTCCTGGAGGAATTTCTCCTGTGGATTAACTTAGGAGATCCCAACCTAAAATTTACCTCATCTTACAGTACCACCAGGGTTGAATTCCTTGATATATGCATAAAGAACTGTGATGGAGTCTTGGCAGTAGAATTATATACCAAGCCAATGGCGAAGAATACATTGTTGGAATTTTCTAGTTTCCATCCAAAATCCCAAAGGGAAAGTATTCCCTTCAGTCAGTTTCTCCGCCTTCGGAGAAACTGTTCTGATCTGAATGACTATTACAAACATGCTGAAGTCCTTAAACTCAAACTGAAAGATAGGGGATACCCAAAAAAACTTCTTTCAAATTCTATGAAAAGGGCACGCTTCTTTGACCGGGATGCTTTGATTCACAATACCCCTAAGGAAAAGAAGCCCCTCAATAAGGTTGTATTTGTTAGCAAATTTTCAAACATGAGTAACCAAATAAAAAACATTGTGAATAGGCATTGGCACATTCTGAATCACGAAGAAGATATAGTATTAGAAAAGCCCTTATTCGCATTCAAAAAGAACAGCAACCTTCGTGATCTATTGGTTCATACCTACAAAGATGAATCAGTTGAGAAACAAAGAACTATTGATGGCACAAAGGTTATTGGTACAACGAAATGTGGGAGCTGTAACATGTGCAATCAATGTATTGTGGGACCAGATATTGTCTGTAATTCGAGAAAAATAACATGTAAGACCCACAATAACTGTAGAAGTAAAAACGTCATCTATTTACTGCAGTGCCCATGTGGCCTATCCTATGTTGGAGAAACAGGGAGAGAAGTACGAACAAGACTTCAGGAACACAGATCAGCCGTGAGAATGGAAAAAATCACTGCTCCAATTGTAGCCCATTTTTTAGAAAAGGGCCATAAGGATTCAGAATTTGGCTGGTTTATATTGGAAAAAATCAAAATTGGTAAAAGAGGTGGCAATATGGTCGCAAGGAGAAAGGAGAGGGAGCAATGGTACATCTCTTTTCTGGACACTGTTAAGAAGGGTCTTAATTCAAGAGAAGAATGGGAGCGGATTATTGGAGCTACATAGGACAATCATTGACTCCTAGGTGTCTCCATTAGCTGTATAATACGCTCAGACCATCAGCACTTAGACATTTCGGATGTATGCAGAACAGGGTGTCCCCTATTATAAAAACAGATTATTCTGTTAATATAAGTTTGGTGCCCATAGTATTTAGGTTTCATGTCTAAAATAATGACCTACATTTGTGATCTTTTCATTAGCGACCCTTTAAAACAAAATTAAAATAAAACGAACAACAAAGGAATTCCTTTTCAATTAGTTCTTGAAGACGCTCAGCAAATATGAATTACAATACTAACCGCTATATTAGTTTTTTGTAGAACCATATAACGTTTTAAGCATGACAAAGATAATTTCTAATAATTAAACGCCACCTTCCAACTAACGTGGCTACTAGTACGGGTAGTCTTTTTTCCCGTTCTATTATTTCCGCTTTCGTCATCAACAAACACCCGCGTAAACGCTGGGTATTTAAATTCGCGTGTCTCTCCTAGACGCTGCTAGCCGGGAAGACGAACAGAAGCACGCAGGACGTCCGCGATCAAAGCGCCCAAGGTAACTGCACTGAATGGGGGCTTTAGATGATATTGCGCTAGCGTTTTAAGAAAACGCTTGTAACATGGGTATTTGCCCTTTTCTTGTTACAATATGCAGGGCTCACAAAGAGGATCTCCCTCGTACAGCGGGTATCTTTGGATTACAACTCCCTGAACCCATGCTGTAACTAAATCGTGTAAAAGCCTAATTAAAAGAGACCGAAGTTGGAATTGAATACATCACTACTGCGTGCTTACGTACTAGCTTTTTAACTATTTGTAAGTATGCCTTTAGATATCTGAATAGCAATTATCTTTTACTTCGTAGCATTCAGCTAGTAATGGCCTGTTCTTGTGTATATATATTTCCTCAGCTACCAGCCATTTAGCTGGAGATCTCCATGAGTCTGAAAGACGTATTTACGCCTCATACTACTAACTTTTGACTAGTAAGTACTTGGAGCACAATTTTTTGTTTAATGAACGAATACGCTATCTATAAGAGCACCGGGTTATTAACAGGCATTAAGCTTTCAACTGAGGCCGCCTCCCTGTTATTTATAAATATTTACCCCCTTCTCTGCTCGATTATAGTATCCAGATCAGATATAATTTGGGACATGACTATTTTCCAACGTACAAATTAATGGGCATAGCAAAATAGAAGAGAATACTGAGTAACTTACTGCCCTAAAGTTTGTGAAAAAAGGATACACATTAGCTAAGTTCCTTGTGAATCCTGAGTCATGGTATTTAGAGGGCCAACCTTCAATATATTCATTTTTCCTGACTAGGTGTCTGTACATATAGAAAAAAGAATTCGCTGGATGAATATCTTGATTTGACGATAAGGAGGCTGAATACCCCTTACAATATCTGTCAGACCTATCTCTTGTTTGAGGTAGGTGATGTATCATTGCTCTCTTTTCGCGCCACCTCTAGTATGTTAAGTTTTGGTAAATGCAGCATACCAATACTCATGGAAAATCAAATGTTCCTGGATTCTTACTTAGGCATGAACATATATATTTCAATGCCCTTAACGTTGTGACGATTAACAAAAGTGTTGAACTATTACTGTCAGACTATGAATGTCGTATACTTATATGAGCATGATTAATGTACTATGTGTTCTGTTTTGGAAGCAATGTATATATATGTGTGTTAGTATAATGAGTTGGAAACATTACGTTTTTTAAAGATTGTGATTTTAGATTTCTGTATATTGAGTAGATCTTCTGTTTTAAGCAAGCAAGCTTAAGATTGGTCTCATTTAAATTTCAGAAATTATTTGGGAAACGTTATTACTGTCCTGATGAAGGCGGATTAAAATGAATACACCGCCGAAACGCGTCGACGCCTAAGGAGCGAATCTGGGAATACAAACTAAGGAGGAATTCAAAATCGTTGTCTTTTGATTGAGTTCTATCCTTTTTCCCTGTATACTCCTTTTTTACTTGAATGTAGTTTTTATTGATTATTGCACCGTCCTTGTGTGTTTCCCAATTTCTGTTTTTATTTAATGTAATGTATCCTTAATAAATTGTTTTTATAATTTGAAATATTTTTAGAGTGTTTTCACATACATTGTCAGTTTCATCTGTCTACATTGCTTCCGTGTGGTATGTGGGTTGCTTAAATGGTTGTTTGTATGCTTGTAAGTACTTATGTACTATTGTTACTTTACCCAAAGGGAATTTCTTTCTGACTAACGTTAATTTCCAATGCACCTAATTGAGTTAAAAATTATGTATGTTAGCTTCCCACGTATTAAATGTCCATTTTTGCTATCACTGTAGAACTCCTTAGGTCTGTCTCTTACTCTTTCCTTTGCACATCTTTCTTTGTCTTTCCACTGGACTGGATCCTCCAGTAGAATGCATGAGGACCATATATCAGAGACACAAAAAAGTACAACATTTCATGAGAGGAAATGTATCTGTTATTAACTTTGGATGTGAGTAATTTGTAAACTAATGTTGAACGTTCTAAAGAACCTATTGCAACAAAATATTATTTATTCACAAATTGGTTCGTTTTTAATAGCATGTACTCACATTATTACAGTTGACGGAATCTGAATTATGCAATAATTATTTCTCTATAAAGAAACACTGTACTATCAGGAGTGTGGCATCATAATGGGCTCCGTATTTGCTCCCCCTCATGCAAACCAATTTATCAGAGGGTGCATGTCTGGGGAGACATGACCATCCTAGAAGTTAAAATGGTCTCTGGGGTAAATATATAGATGGCATTTGTATGATATGGAATGGTTCAGGGGAAGAACTGAAAAACTATTATGAGCATCTGAATTCTATACAATATAACAACAAACTAAACGTGGACTGTAGTACTGAAACCAAAGTTCCTTTGGATATAGATCTATGTGTTGCCAATGCTAAGCTATTAGCCAAAATTGTAGAAAAACTAAAGCTGCTAATATTCTTTAACATGTTAGATTAGGTCATACCAGTAAACAGAAGAAAAATATTTCCAGATCGAGAATTAGTGAGAGAAAATGTAAACTCTTGAGATGGGAGATAAATCCAAAGAAAGGAGCAAATTATTGCTCAGAAATACCTAATAAAAGTTAATAAATTGAGGTCATTAGCAAACACATGTCTACTAACTGAAAAAGTTAAAAGAACTGATTTCACTGCAAGATAGGATATCCAAATCAGGAAAGTATCAGGTCAAGGGGAGATTCATTACAACATTTAGTACAGCTAATGATTACCTGTAGAAGAGCTTACTCAGACACTGTGATTTGATAAGTTTGGATAGAGATATGTGAAAGTTTGTCACCATTACACCATGTATAACTTTAAAAAACTCCTGTGTTGACATAGTTGCTTTATCCTAGTGACAGAGTTGAATATCAAATGAAATTTGTAAGGAAAGATAATTGAGTACAGCAATTATCGGTAGGGAATTATAAATGTACCAATTAGGAATGAAATAAAAATGTCTCAGACTATTGCTGATCCTTTACAGATTTTGAGACAAGAAGAACGTTCCATAAAAGGGCTTTTATCAACTCTAATAGAAAAATATGTATTTATGCACTAATATTCATAGGTGGTTATCAATATGTTGGAGCAACTAAACACAAGCTTAAGGAATGCTGGAAGGAAGATATTAGGCCACTTAAAAAATGGGATACAATATATGTCACCAGGTTGTTCTCTTCATAGCAAAGTGAAATATCATAGAATTCAATAATGCATAGTTGCTGGGATTAAAACACTGAATGTCATAAGAGGGATGAAAATCAGGGACAAATCATGGACAAAAATCTTGGAGCAAGATGGATTTACAGATTGAATACAGTTAGACGGGCTTAAGCATATGCAGAGAATAACACATTCTGTGGTGAACATGAGTAAAAAGATTTAACATGCTTGATATACTAGACATCTATCTATGATGTACTCACTACATATTGTGCCTTAATCGTGGGCACTTAGGGCCTTATTATGAGTTTAGGGGTCTAACATTTGTAGGATTTCCCCTGCCAGCAGCCCAAGGCACTGCCAGTCCAAAGACCACCATATTACATTTTGCAGCAGTGGCGAATATATTTCACAAATATATTGATGCACATATGTGCATTTCGACTGCATATGTGTTGGATGCACAAATATGCATAATATATATGAAAAATATCATATATCTATTATCTGGGTTAAACCCATATTTGGGAAATCCTGGCAATAGGTATATGGTTCGTAACTGACTCACCTGAAGATCGCCACACACAGAGTTGAAATCCATGGGTGAAGATCCTGCTGTGAAGAGAGACTTGGAGGAAGGGATCCATATTAGAATCTGCCTGGAAGAAGAAGAAAGGGAAGAGTATACCCTCTAAATCCTTCACCACTGACACCTCGATGCAGGTGGTTGGACCACTGTGCTCTGCTTGTGGAACAAGCAACTCGCAATACACATGTCTGTGCAGCTCCCCAGGTCCGCCCTATGGTAGCTGCCTTTTCCCGATCATGTACCCGGTGGTCGTCGGTCGGCATTCAGTCTTGGCTGTCCAGTGGCGGTCTTCGGTTTGCCGATCCGCCTAACTCATAATACGGTGGTCAAACCACCGAGCTCACCGTACTCAGAACACCAGCGCTTGTTTGCAGTCCTCAGGACCTCCAAACCCGCAATAAGGCCCTAAATCCTGGTTTATCTATTATAAAAAGAGTAATAAATTGTTCTCAATTCATCACTGAACAATTGACCGAGTTGTAACAAACATTGGTATTTGGACATCTCTGGACATTTCTGATCTTAAATACCAACACAGGAATCAACCAGTGATCAATTTCAATGAGAATAGGGGTTATGATACCAATTTATTTAGATATGTGAATATGCTGTTTCTTTTCTTGTTAGATGTCATTTTGTGTTGTGTTGAAGAGGCAGAAGAACTTAGAAATAGCTATACAAATAATAGGGAGCTTCCTTAAACTGTATTTATTAATCAATTAAAGACTTATAAAGTGCAACTACTCACCCATGAGGGTCTCAAGGCACTGGAGGAGGAGGGGCAAGGTCTGTGGTTCAGTCAAAGATCCATGTTTTAAGATCCTCCCTGAATTTTGGCAGCGATGATGATCACCTCAGGTGACTTAGGGAGTTCCAGGTCTTCATAACGATTATGTGAAATGACAGGTAGGATGGAGACAATATTTTTGTTAGAGCTAGGATCAGTCCAACCCCAGAGATCTGAAAAATAGGTCTTTGTAGAAAGTATATTTATATTGCCTAGAGAAATGATTGGCGCTAAAGCATTATGGTCAACAAGCATGCTTTTGAACTAAATTCATGAATTTGTTTGATTCCTGTGTTTGGAATAACAAATTCAACATTATATCTTACTGGCTTATTTTCAATGGCTTGTTTCATTATAGAATTTGGTTGAAAGGTCATTTCTGATACTTCAAACAAAAGGTTGAAAGGCCATTTCTAATACTTCAAAGAAAAGGTCTCTGCTGCTGCAAAATTGCTGATAACATCATTTAGTTATAATAATAATTTACGTCTGTGGATACTTATTTTTTATCGTATTAGTATAGTATTTGCTTGAAAGGTGATTTCTGATACCCCAAAGAAAATGCTGATTACATCACTTAGTTATAAAATTGTTGAGAGTTTTCTAGTCCTGGTTAGGGAACATTCTGATATAAGATATCTGGTTCACTTTCATATCACTGTCTTTCAGGACTAGTGTGCTTTTCTATTAGTTCAAGGAAAGACCAATATTGCTTTAATTTTAAAAATAAATATGCATATTGTAAAAACAAGACCCATATATTTTGCAGGTCACAAAATAAAAAAGAACATCTCTCCGGGGGAAGGCTGGGTAATGTAGACTTCAGTGTTGTTCCTGCAGTCGTCATGCGGGTCATCAGTAAAAAATGGTGGAGCATTTAAAGTCTTGACTGAAATAGAAGTTGAAACTGTATTATTGTACTTATAAAGATGAGCTTTGGTAGGCTTAGAAATAACTAATGAATTGGGATGTCAGTAATATTTTATGTGTTTCAGGAATGTATATACATTGATGGAATTTTACTTTGGGACGTCCTTATGTTCTATTTTTAGCATACCCTTGCAATGGTATATCTTTGAAAGAAAAGGCATCAAATGTAAAACTAATAGTGAACGTAGACTTTATTCTGACTCTTACAATTGGAGAATGTGTGAAATAGGTGAGCACTAATTATGTATTTTTTTTAACATGCATTAATACCTAGGATATATATTTTTAAGTAATAGATGGACCCTTTTGTGTTTAGAATCATCAGCACTCCTAGATATATTGAGATATTAGTGTTTGGTTTACCAAAACGTCCAGCAGATGTAAATTGATCTATAATGTGATTATTAACTGCAGAGAGTTAGTATTGTTGGGCATTGTATTCACGTTAGACTGGACTGGAATTATTGGATAGCAAGGTAGTTAATACATTGCCCTATGTTTATTGAACATGTGAAAAATGATTGACTTTCATGCTGACATGAACATTTGGGACCAAATCAGTTTTTGATTTGAGATTTTGTGTTGAAATGGAATCTGTGTATTCATTCAAGTTATTTGTCATTGACCTAACAATAGCTGTAATGTGAATAACTAGCTATTATGCATGATGTAGGTAATTATGTTCTTAGCTAAGGGAGGAGGAAACCTTGCTTAAGCAAAAACCATATTCCTTGTCAGGGTGACACACAAAAGTCTCTAAATTAACCTGGGATTTGCCCTTCCGAGCATTGTACAAAAGCAGTCAGGTTTAACTTAGAGCATTGTGTTATGCATTTATGCAGCACGCGAACAGTATTAAAATGAAAACACAACACAAGAAAAATCTCAAAACAATGCAGAAAGGTTTAATAAATGAAATCATATCAGAACAACTAAAATCCAATCAGTAGAACCGGAAATATTCAGTTTCAAAGTTTTATGTAGCTATAGCACTTAAACTGACAAAGCGCTAATCTAGGGGATCTGGTTGTGCTGGTGTAGGGGAAAATCACAAGATCAGGCTGACCACAATGGAGTGCAGGCCAGACATGGACAGGGACCACGTTAGTCTCACTACTCGAAGTCCAGTGCAGAAAGTTACATGTACTATGGATGAGACTATGAGGAGCAAGGGTAGCATTCCAGATGGTCGTAGCTGTAGCACGAAGAGCAGGCCTGATATTAAGCATGAAGATCTGGTCCGGCATTGCAGACGGTCGCTGCTGGAGCTTCATGTTGCCAGTCACCGCAGGCAATTGTGGCTGTGGCAGAAAGTACAGATCTCGTGTTACCAGTCGTTGCAGACAGCTGCTATAGCAAAAGGAGTGGGGCTCAATAGAGCTTCATGATTGCAGTCTCAGTAGGCATTACGGTCTTGGAAAAAATGGGCCTGTTTGTAGTCATAAAGAGTCCAAAACGTCAGAATTTCCCTTTTCTTCACAAAGGAGTGGAGTGCACTCTGATGTCAGTCAAGAGAACAGGATCTGGTGAGGCGCCTCTTGGAGATCAAGGACTCTCTCTAGCAGCCCAGTGAAGGTTTCAAGGTCTCTGCAGCTTGAGGTGTTCCGGCAGCTCACAACAAAAGGTCGGCCAACTAACCCTTGGAGTCACTCAGGTTAGTCTGGGGTAAAGGGAGCAGTCCAGTCATCTTTATGATAGAGCAGGGCAAGCGTAAAGCAGAAGGGGAAACACACAGACCTCAAGCAGCAGGTCAGTTCTCTGATGAACAAGTCAGGCCTCAAGCAACACCACAATCCTCTGGGGAACAGGGCGGTCCTTCTTCTGTAATATCCACAGGTCCAGGAGTGTATAGAAGAGGTGGTTTTAAAAGGTCCAGTCTTTATACCTGGTGGAAGTCTTGAAGTAGGTGTGAAATCCTGGCTATCCCACATCTGGTTCTGGCAAGCACTTCCCCTTTGCCAAAGCTCCAAGCAGTCTGGGATGGCAAAATACTGGCGTGAGGCCCCTTTGAGTGTGTGATGGAGGCAGCCCTTTGAATATAGTTGGGGCAGGGAACAACCCTGCCCCACTCATCTTGGCAGGATGGTCCATTCTGCCATCATCTAGTCCTCTTTGTCTAACTATCTGGAAGGAATACACAAAATACAACTACTAAGCTATTCACAGTCATGTGCCGCCAGGGCACTGGCACCAAATGGTTAGGGCAAAAAAATGCCAATTGTTCTAAAAGTGGCATTTTCAGAACTTGAACTTAAAATACTACTTTACCATTGAAGAGGACATTATATTATAATTATGGGTGGGTGTAAGTCGCGTACTGGACTTTTGCGGAGAGGCACGGAGATTGAACCAATCTCCGTGCCTCTCCGAATATTTCCGTTACGCGCCGCCCGCCCGCTGCCCGCCTCCTGCCTCCTGCCCGCCTTATTAAATTATATTTAAAACCCTAAAATGAAACTTGAATAAAACTTACCTTATTGTGGCCGCATCCTTCCACATTGCGGCTTCATCTGGAAACTGCGAATGACCCCCGCGCGTGCGCTGTTTCCAGATGGAGCCCCGATGGGGAAGGATGCGGCTGCAATAAGGTAATTTTTATTTAAGTTTCATTTTAGGGTTTTAAATATAATTTAATAAGGCGGGCAGGAGGCGGGCCGGAGGCGGGCGGCGGGCAGGGGGCCAACTTCCGTTCCACCCCCGAATGTGTGGAGATTTGCCTCAAATCTCCGCCTTCTTTGCGCAAGGGCGGAAGGGCAATTCTCTGCATATTCCGTGGGCGGAACGGAGATGTCCGCCCACCCCTAATTATAATTATTTTAAATCTAAACATGACATTTCTAGCTGCACCCAAAAAAAAGTTATCACTTATAAAGTGCAATAAGATTTACGGGTTTCTCACTACCAGAATATGTAACACCTAAAAACACATGGCCTACTTTTTAAAACCAATGCACACTTCACTATGGGCAGTTTATGTCCTACTATCAGTATAAATTATATGTTTTAAAAAGGAAACTTTAAGCTAGGCAAAAGGTTTATTTTGCCAGGTCAAATTGGCAGTTTAATACTGCACTACAGGCTGTAGTGGCAGGCCTGAGACATGTTTTAACATGCTATTTAAGTAGGGAGCACAACAAAAGCTGCAGGCCCATTAGTAGCATTACATTTATATGCCTTGGGTACATGCAGTATCACATACTAGGGACTTAAAAGCAAATAAATGATGGCAATTTGTGTAAACCAATTGTACCATGGTTTAAGAAGAGAGCACAAACATTTCATGGGAAAGGGCAGAGAGTCCTAATGGTAACAAAAACGAAAATCTGAAAACAGGAGCTTTGAAGGAATAATGTTGGGGGGAGATCCTGTAGAGAGGGCCTAGTCAAACACGTGAACTTTATAAATTCTAACCCAAATTGAGCTTAAATTGCTCATGAAGTTTGAATAATTTGTATGGGAATACATTGCAACAACAAATCTGAGAGGAGAAGTTATAAACCTTAGCATAATATTGATCAATATATAACAGTATTTTTGATGCCATAGAAGGGAAGAAGTAGAATTGATCAGTGTCTTTCATCATGCTGCATGTGTCATGATTTTAGAAATAACTAATGATTAATGCCAAGATTGGAAGCAATAAAATGAAATGTAAATGGGAACCTGGACATTGACAGTGAAATGGAGACGATTTGACCCTGAACAGGTGACGTAATTTGGAAACCATTTTGTTGTGCTAGCTGTACATTTTCCAAAGGAAGTTATATATATATATATCTAAATCTATTTAAGGGTTGGTATTTACATATATCTAATGATAGCAACATTGTTTAATCAGTGCTCAGGTAATCACATCATCTAATACATTCATTGCAACTATTGATTTGAGAATAGTTTGCTGAAACTATAGAGAAGCCAAGCCAAATAAGTAAGTAATGCTGAGGAAGGGATTGAAAGGGCTAATTTTTCCAGCAAGAACAGAAAATTCAGGTTTAAGAACATCATTACTGTCACCCTTAGTTATCTCCTGGAAAAGGGGCCAAGGCACTAGATCACAGGCACTGAAGACAGGTGTGAGCCGGATCAGTCCAGTCAGGTTCAATGGACACGTTTTAAATTTTGGGGTCTTCATTGGGCAACCATTGGTTGCTACATGACCTGTGGGGTCGACTGGGTGGCCATCAGGGGCAGCAGGTCAGGTTAAATAATGGGTAGGTTACCTTATCACCCATTGCTGCCTGTATGCCCCTGAAGACAGCTGGGGCGGCCCTGATGAGCAGCAGAATTCTTCTTTCCAGAGTACTTTTTCTCTTTTAGGGAGTCAGGGATGCTCGCTGGCTGGGCCAGCTTCACAAACAGCTGGATCTCTCTGTTGAACTGATGGGAAGACGCCTCTGGGGGCATACGGTGGCGGCGACTGTTGAAAAACCTTTCCTCCCTGATATTCAGAGTTCCCACTGGTTGCCTCTGCCTGTCACCTTGTACGGATGCGGCCGATGCAGGGATAGAGGCGAGGTGCGGAGGGTCCAAGCGGGGAGTGTGTGGCTCTACAGCTGACTGTGGGATGGAGCCAGAGGTTCCTCGGGGGTAGAGCAATGTTTTCAAGTTTGACCAGTGCTTTGTTAGGTTTCATTCTTTTTTACTGCAAATATTTCTTTTAATGGCAGTTGCTTCGAAGGGGAAGTAGGTAATGCTACTTTATAACTGTTGAGCCCACCTGTGGGCAATGCTGTGGGTCCCTTAAGGGTAGTGAGCGGTAAAAAATTCATGGGCTGTTTCATAAGCACATCAATCTTGAGCTGGGAAAGGTTTATTTTGACTACTAAATATCTCTTCCTGTTGTTAAATGATAGCTGATAGCTTTTAATATGCTAGAAAATACTCATAGTGGTCATTGTCCCATTGTTATGAAAACAGCTGTGTGTGTTACAAAGTCAGAAAATATCTCTCATTCACTAGGGCCATTTCCTCAGTCCTAAATCCTATTTCAGCACATGGAATGTCCAAGTGTCTGAAGATTTGATAAAAAGTTAATATCTGCACTGGATAATATGCCCGCAGTGTCTGTGGACAATCTGTCATTGATTTGTTACACTACAATACATGACCATATCCTGAATGTTTAGCACACAAGCCCCTCTAAATTTAGGCATATAATGCAGACTTATGGAATTCTTGAAAGCTTTCTTAAGTCCACATTACCATTTATTACATTTTTGGTACTACAATGATCAGGCTCCCATAGCAAAAAGGGGTTGGTGGGGAAAAGTGTGAACCTTGTGACGGGCATCCCATGATAACAGCCACACTGTGCATGCATGGAAAGAGGGGACCCATGGGTACCCCCACAGGACCGATTCGTAGGAGCCTGGGTGAAGGGGGGCCTACTGCAGCCCCCAAAGTTGAATTCCCACAGCTATTTTTTCTCAACAGAAACAAGTCGATACAGCTATCCGAATCATCAATCGTACTCGCTCATTTGATACCCGGCTCCATTGCGTGCCACGATTTGGCTGCGAACAAGTCGGACTGCCAGGATTGGGTTCAGGAACAATTCCTCCGACGCAAGCAAGATCTTCGCATCATATTTGCTCATTTGGAACGAGGGCGATTTGGTCGAAAACATAGGTTTCTAATCGGATTTGCTCATTCCAGAACATGCCTGGAAGCCTTTCTAGCGAGATCTAATTCGTGTCCTATGTTTCTAAATTGGTGTGGGATTTTTCTTATGCTGTGATTTCACTTTGTTACTATTTAGCATAAATATTTTACACATTGCCTTAAATTTAAGACTGACTGCCCTCAACCAACATCTAACTTCTCTCAGGAATGATTTTTTTATATTTTCCAATTCTGAAGAAAAAATTACTGTCAATATTTGATATTGAATCGTAAAATTAATATTTGAGAGATTGCAGATGATTTTATGATTCATAGTTATTTGATTTGAGATATAAATATTTGATGTAGAATTGTTCTCAAATACCTAGAGACCACCATAGAAATTAGATTTACCCTATTTACAAAAATGATTAATACTCTTTGACTACCCTCCTAGATTGATACATCATACCCTTTCCTGCTACTTTCTAGATGCCCAAAGTCAGCTACTATCTAGCACTCCATTTTGGGAAGAATATTTTCAATATTAACTCCTCATTCCAACTCACATTTTCAACCCTTTCGACCCTCCTGTCACATGTAGAACTTTGTGATATCTTTAAATCAGTGTACAAGCAAACACCGTAAACAAAACTTCAACAAAACATAGGTCTCTTGGACTGTGTGCATTGGTGACTAAATGTCATGTGGTGTGTATGTTTGGGTCTCTATTTATATACTGGCCTTTATGTGAACAGCTCTACCTGTCCTGGTGTTAGTGTGCAAGGGTGTAGGTAGGTATGCTGGTTTGCCTTCATAATTGAATATATTTGTTTTTATGTTAATATGTGTTTGAATGTTGTGTGTATGCATGTGTGAATGCAATATACAAAATGTCAAACCTTTTTGCTAAATCACAGCTCGCTTGAACTTGTAGACAGGTGTTTTTCTTCCAGCATGAGTGTGTTGTGTGATAGAATATAACAAATGCCCTGCAACATTGATTTGGGAATTATTTTTATATCAATATAAACATGGCATTAAGTGACCTAGCTTGGTTCAATTTCTTGCCATAGTGCCAGACCTCCCCTTATGAAGGTCAGTAACAAATATAGCAATGTGATAATGTGATTTTTTGATCATGGTCAGGTGCCTATTGTGAGGCTACTGGTGACAAATAAAAAATGATCACAATATAAGACTTGATAATTACCAGCATCCATGAGTTATCACCTGTTCTGGTATACACATGTTGTAGTAATATATACCCTGTGTCAAATTTAGAAGCATGGGTGAATACGTCCTGCCCTCTCTTGAAGGACTAAAGGTATAGGGGAAGCCTTGGACACTTTCTTATATGTGTGCCACCCAGTTTCAGTGAATGAATTGTGACTGGTCTTTCTCTGTGGATCACGGGTCCTAAAATTACCCTTAAGATAGTCTTTCAATATTTTTGAGGCTATCTCTAGTGTGATAAAAACAAATGTAGTCTGCAAGGAGAAAGACCTACTTCAATCATTATTCAGAATTAAGCAAAGTTGATTTTCTCTAACAAAAGCTTCTCCTCAAAAACTTGCTTGGCTGGAACAAATTTATATCCAATTTTACTTTAGTTGAGACCTTTTGGATGTTATGCTTCATGTTCCCCCCAAGGCTTAGTCGACCTCTGGTTGAGTGCAACAGAAGTGCAAACAAATGTGCAAGTGAAAAATGTTAGGCCATCAAAGGCCCCATTTCCTGACAGAAAATAACAAACTAACAGGCAATTTAGCAGTCCTATCGATTAAATATTAAAAGATGGGAATAAGTGTGGCTCATATCACTTTCAAAGATATTAGAAATTGACAGAAACTCAAACAAAATACAGTATAAGTGAATGACTACAATAGTTATTATGTACAAATCACAGCTGTCTATCTCATCCCCACTCCATCTGAAGGCACCTGACAGACACTTTGGTCACAGAAGGTCCTTGTTGTAAACAAATCAGACCCCAATCCCTAACCTGGAGGGGGTTTCATGTGTACTTAAATATTGATCCTTAACTTAACCTTAATACTCACCCAACTTCCATTACATTTAATGACATTCAAATAAATGATTAGCTAACGTTACCTGCACCCCAACCTTTAATTGGTTGAAATAAATTACATTTAAATAAAAAACAATGATTGTCATTAACAGAACCATAATCCTGATCTAAGAAATTTACTATAACTCAAACAGGTCTTACATTAACAAAGATTATTAGCCCTGGCGCTTAATTTGAATTACATATTTACACCTGCTCGAACACTAGCATTCATACAAAAAGTATCTGACTTGCAGATGCACAACGTCAGATTCAATTTCATGTCCTCCTCAAAGATATCAGCACCTCAACCACAACAAAAAAGTCCCTTTATGCATTGGGACTTAGAAGATTTTCTGTTCATACATTAAAAAGCTTGCTAGCACTCGCTGGACTAACTAACTTATTGATTCCGACCTGTGGTTCCAAAGCAGCATCCACAATTTTACCTTCAACCTGTGGGTAATCCCTTTTTGAATTAGAATTTGCATTGTTTTTTTTTAATTGGAGTTACATATTTTTCAGTGCGACCAATCTACTTTTTGTATCCGACCCAAGCTCCATCGCTGTCTCCTTCAAATCGCACATAGATCCCAGTGTATCACAACCATTGACTTCTATTGGTGCATTGAGGTGTTTGAACCCATATTCACTTACATCTTTAAAAACTCATATCTCCTGTTTTGGCAATACATAAATACTTTACACATTGGCCTAAGTTAAGACTTGCTGCTCTGTCTTATATATACTAGGGGGTTAAGCCTAGTTTAATTTGATGATTGAGGTTTCCCTGACAAGAGTTTGATTTATCCTAGTGGAGGTCGATCGACCACCCCAAATAATAACCTGAATTCCTACATATATGAGTGTGGGGTATAATTAATACAATGACAAATCTATTGCAGTCTCCTTGCCCTGCCAAACTAGAGACTATCTTGAAATCAGATTGATGTAGTTATTGCAAAGTTAATATAATAATTTGATTTGTGTCACTGTTAGACTCTAACCTTATGTTCTTATAATTGTATCCTACCTCCTAGGTGGAATGTCCTATCTTCTCAAAGAAGGAGCTGATTTAAACTAATCTCTTTTAATAGAAGTCCCTGCTCCACAGCTGCTGCATTTTGCTTTCTCTTGATGTATGCATACACTTTAATAAATCTGAGTAGCATCATGCTTTTCTTATGATATAGTCCATCATTAATACATTTCGTTTATTGTTATTGAGGGATATGAGGAGTAGTTATTGCACAAATAAAAAAAGTAATTCATGTAAACAAATGAAAATATGAGAATAGACTTATTCAGATGCATTACTTATAGTTTAAGGCCCTCCTTTGCACATTTCTTGTTTTAATACATTTTTGAGGTATCTGAATTGTATGAAAAATTTGTAAGAAAATTCATGAAAAGTTGTAGTCCATAAAGTTCCATGAATTCCTAATATAAGATATGCAATTGATTTAGTTTCCTTTAGCTATTTGCTTTGATTTATATGCTAAAGGAAATTGGCTTTCTGCACCATATACTAAAATGAAGTACACTTTGAAGAGAGTGTGAGAAATCCCTATAGGGCAGGAAGAGGTAAAAGTAAATTAGGGTAACTGTCTTTTTGTGGTATGGGTGGGCGAGCAGTTAGGCATAACAGAGGGTAGTGTTAAGCAATTGTTGTACTCACAGAGGCAATAAATGAGACACACACTAAAGAATAAGTCCCAGACAAATTTGTAAAAATAATGTCGATTTTTATTTAATTTTAATGACCAAAAACACAGTTCTAAGGTAAGTACTTTTGGAGAAACGATTTTGCAAACTTTAATAAATATATCACTTATATGCACAGTTATGCTGGGTGGCAGGACGTTCTCGGCCAATACGGCAAGGCTGTGGAACACCCTGCCTCCTGGCATACAGCTAGCCCCTTCCGAGGCTGGTTTTAGAAAGGACTTAAAAACTTGGCTCTTTACCCATTAGATCAGAGCCATGGACTTCCCCTCACTACTTTCATCTCCCGCAGTGCGCGCTTAGCGCCGGGACACTTCTTATGAGGTAACCGTACGTGCATTACAAAACTCTGTATTATGCACCGTCGATGTCGTGACCAGGTCCAAAGTTCCATCAGGAGAAGTTCAGGAGCATCCCGGATCGGCCGGGAGCAGAGGTGCTAAAGTCTTGGAAGCTGGTGCACAAAAACACAGGGAACTATTTGAAAAAGCACTGCACAGAGAGACTTACATGTAAGTCTGGTGGGTCATCTCAGAGGGAGATGCTTTCAAGCACCTGGGTACCACAGGAGCAGGGCTGGTTAGTTGGTGCTGGGGCCAGTGCTGCCGGGTGCAGACCGAGCAGGTCTGCCGGGCGCCATGCATCTTCAGGTCCTTGCAGTCAGGAGCGAGCAACTTGGAGAGGAAATCTTGGGACAGCTAGGGACACTCATGAAATGGCTCTCTGGTGCTTCGATGTCCCTCAACAGGTGCTTCCTTCTGGTGCTTTGAGAGTCCGGAATGGATTCACCTTCTTGGTGTTTGCCATTGGGGGTCTGGCACCTTGGGTATTTTTACGCGGTGGCTCCGTTAGGTTTTGGTGTCTCCAAATTCCAGCACTGTTATACTGTTTCTTGCCTTGGTGCTGCATCGAGGTCATCATGGAGCAGCACATCGACAAACCATACTTCACGGTATCTGTACCTGCCGTGTGTAGGGGAGTAATAAGTTCACTTCAAGGGAACTTCACTAGGATTTCTTGAAGGCTGGAGGTGCTCCAGGGTTTGTGGAGTCCTTCGAGGTTTCAGGACGACAAAGCAGCAGCAACTGTCGAGTCTTGGGAGCAGCAGGCAGGGTTTGGCACCTTTTTCATCTGCAGCAGGCCTTTGGTTCATGGGCAGCAGGTTTTCTTTGTCCCGGTCTTCTCTTGTCCATCGAATCTGATGTTCAGATCTTGGGGTGCCACCTAACTACTGAATTTATGGCTGTTATAAGGGGAAACAGGTAGTAGCCAATGGGCTACTAACCTTTAGAGTGTCTACGCCCTCGAGTGCCCACTTTCAGTGGGATGAGGTGCTACCCTAGCCATTTTAGGGGATTTTCTCACCATCCCAAGATGGTGGAATTTCAGGAGAGGGGTTAAACTCACCTGCCCCGCCCTAGTGTTTGTTTAGGCTAAGTTGGGATCCTCCTCGTAATCTAAATATGTTTCCCGCCTTTCCTCCAGCCAAAAGTGAAGCGAGATGGGGGTCTGGCCTCCCCCACTTTCTGGATGATCCTGGGTTGGATTTCAAGGGTGACATTGCCTTTGAAGCTTCCTGCCTAGAAAGGCCATCCTGTCCTGGAGGAGGTATAAAGCACCTCCACCCAGAGCAGGCTTTGTCTCTGTCTTCTCGGAGTGCTGGCTCTCAATCCATGAGTTCAGAAACATGTCTGGTAGTGGCAGGCAGGCAAAAACAAGGCAGGAACCACGCCAGTGCTTGGTAGGTTTTCAAGGGACCCTCTAAATGGGTCTCCAGTGTGAATTTATTAATCAATCCAACTCTGGCATCAGTGAGGAATTATTAAGACAAGATGCTTGGCACCAAACACCTTAGAAATCAGTGAAGCCATCACGGAGCTAGAAAACTTGTGTTGGCAAGTATCCATCCCATGAGGTCTTTATGGCTTCCCTGTGCAAGTACATATCAGAATGGACTGGACATTGAAGGGGTATATCTGATTATGCTCATATGCCCACAAATAGGATATAGTGCACCCTGCCTTAGGGCTAAATTGCTGCAGTAGGGGTGACTTATCTATATCCCATGCAGCGTACTGTAGGCATGGCAAATAGGGCTGTGTACCAAGATGACTCTTCGATTTTCTCTGCATCTAGACACACAGCCTGCAATGGCAGAGTGCATAGCCCTGGTGAGGGGTCCCTGGGGTGGCACAACCAGTGCTTAAGCCTTGGTGAGGGGTCCCTGGGGTGGCAAAACCAGTGCTTAAGCCCCAGAGGACCCTCTTCAGTACCTGTGCCCTAGGTACCAGTGGTACCATTTATTAGGGACTTACAGGGGTAACAGAAGAGATTCCAATTGTGGTACAGTTTTTGGGACAGATCTTGCATTAGGAACCTGGTTAGCAGAGACCCAGTGCGCTCAAAGTTTGAAATTACATCAGACCTCAGGCAAAAAGTGAGGGCTAACCATGCCAAAAAGAGCACTTTGCTACATATGATTTTTACTTTTACTTTTCACTTATATTTGCCTCATTCCATCTTTTTTGCAGCCCGGAGGAAGCAGAGAACGACCTCCGCAAAAAGTGTATAATTTAGACTCTCATTTGAAAATTATTATAAGTCATACCATCAACAGAGAAACAAATTTAGATGTCTTTGTTGAAAGTTATTTTCAAAGATCAACTGCATGATAAAACTATCTATGTAATATAATTAATTTTATCATTACTGTATGTATGTCAGTATGAATTAATTTTATTTGTGATTGTCTGTGACAAACTCAAAACTATTATTCCAATAAAATGGTTTTGGAATATTGTTCATAGTATAGATATCTTTTAGAAATTCGGGATAGTTTGGGTCACTCCCACTCAAAGTATTTAAAAGTACTTATTTGTATAAAATAAACAAATTGTGGCCAGTGCAAGTACCAAAGGCTATGTATATCCCTCTCATACTAATACACTCAAAATTGTAAATTCATATTTTATGTTCCTTTAGTATTTTGGTGTACGTTTTTTATTGTAACTTCCATTTAGGCACTTCACTAATTTGTAACATTATTCAGTCCCCCATGCCAAAACCGGCGTCGCTTTATTTCCACCTTATCACAGCAAAAAGATCTTGAAATTGGATATGCTAGAGACAGGCATAGTTTACTCAGATAGGATGATTCAGAATGAATTTAGGGTCCAAGATTGATCTCATTAATAATAATGGTATCCTTTATTTTATTATAGGCATCTCTAAGGCAGAACTGTTAAGCTGGTTTAGACAAACACTACTATATTCTCCTGTGGCCAGTATTGTAAAGAAGACAATGCTGCAGGGCAGTTTTTGAGGTAAACACAGAAGAGTAAGAAGTGAACGTTTCTAGCAGTTCCGCATTAATAACAGTGGGCCGGAAGCAAGAGTTACTGCCCATATTGTAAAGCAACACCCGAGGCTACACATTCCATGTTTTTCACCCTGATATATCCAACCTGCTGAAAGCAAGTGAAATGTCTGGATGACAATCGGCATGAAAATTGATAATGACAGGCAGGAATCGGAGCGGAAACTACCGTACATTGGGTAATCCCTCCTCTCACTGACCAATGTGCCTCTTGTTGTTCATGCTTTAAGTATCTTAGGACAGATTCCCTCAACTTGATAGTGTGCGTGTATTCATTAAAAGGCAAACAAAAAATCCCCCCCAAAAGGACTAAATCGGAGTAAATCTACGGGCCTTATTTAGAGGCCGTGCGTCACTTTTACGCCGCCGGTGTGTCACTTTTTGTGACACACCAGCAGCGTAAAAAATGTGCCTTGTTGCCCCATATTTACAAAGTGACGAATCTAGATAGATGCGTCACTTTGTAAACCCCTGCGCCACTTAATACCTGCACCTGGTATAATGTATGCAGGGGTGGCGTTCTGACGCAAGAAAGGGTCATACAAGTGATGCAGTGAGATCTATCAGATTTCACTGCGCCACTCTAGGACGCTAATGCGTCACTATCTTATGCCTGCCTCACAGCAGGCAGAAGACTGACGCAGGCCCTTTCACACGGGGCTTGCCCCATGTGAAAGGACCCATTGCTTGAGTTGCGCCCTTTTGTGACATACTCCAGCAATGCGTCACATTTGCGCCATACAGATACGTCAGAAATACTGACGTGTCTGTAACTCCTTGCGACATGATGCGTCATACAGTAAATTTGACCCATCAATCATTTCGCAAGGAGGGCGCACTGAGAAGTGACGCATCCCTGCTTTCACGCAGCGATGTGTCACTTCTCATAAATGAGGTCCTACATTTCTGTTTCAGACAATTCAGATAAACCCCATCCCCCTCCCCATTGCCCTCTTCCACTAGATCCTGGGGCCTTATTTATGAAGGCCTTGCGCCACCGGTGCGTGTCTTTTTCCCATTTTAAAAGTCACTAAAATTGGCGCAAGTCCTTCATAAATAAGGCCCCTGGCCTGCAACTATAGCAACTTTATTTGCGCCTGAAACGAATGGAAGGAAACACACTCCTACATTTACGTTTGTGATTTATATTGCGCCGATTTTACTCGACACGCTTTTGTATTGGCAGTTTTAGGCTGGATTTATATTGGCTTAATGCAGCCATGAGCTCCATTTGCGTCATTGATTATTGCACCCCGTGCGGCTTTACGGGCGAGATGCAAACAAGGCGCCCGGGGCATAGTTGACCGCTAACGTTCATCCCAGATGACAGGGCAGGTAGCTTAATAGTATGAAGCTTTTTCGTGCTCTCCGTTTGAAAGGGCCCTTTTCTTCAAGCTGCCATCTCATCTTCATTTTCACTTTCTCTAGCTGTAGTCTTAATGTATTCTCAGCTCCTTGAAAGGTGTTGATTGTTAATGTGTTACCTCATTCACTCAAACCAGCATTGCAGTTGTCTTTTAATGAAACAGTTAACGCCAGATTGACAGCTATCATTTGATTGCTGATCCATGCTAGGGTTGACAGCCGTGTTCTTGTGCCCGGAAGACTGTGTTCCTTTTCCTGCCAAGTGTTTTTGAGAGGGTGAGGGAGCGCGGCACAATGTCAACAGTCAAAGTGGGAATGCAGGCAGTGCAAGGAGTCAGGTGAGTAATTGCCGGGGGTTGCAGACCTGTGACTGCCTCCTGATCCGGGGGGTGACAAGGCGTGGATTGTTTCTGCCTCCCGGCGTGATCTTAGCTGACTTGCTGTTGATGGATGCAGGCGTCATCTACCTAAACGCTGCTAGTTTGCAGAGATGCGCTGATTCGCGCGATACTCTTCCAGCAGAAGACCACGTAACAATAGAACGCACGCCGCTAAGTGCCTTTGTGAATTCAGAACACGTGCAAGTCTCGCGTCTAGCTGTCTAATTCAAATGTGAAAAGTAAGGCCACGTTAAAAGTGATGACAACGTCATGCACTTTAGAAGGATAATCTAATTGAAAGATAGGACGTTCGTCTGATACACTAAGCAGTGTTTCCTTTTCTGTTTAAACATTGGTTTAATAGTGTTTTGTTCTGCATGAATTTCCACTGTATGTCCGCTGATGCAGAAAACTGTCTTTATCTACAACACTGCTGTTGAATTCAGGGCTCGTTACCTCAAATTATTAAACACAGTGTGCTGGTTCCAATCTCCTTCTTGCAGCAGATGAGGCAAGCGGTGCAAATATTAACCTAATCTGCACAAAGGAATATCGTCTAGACAGTCTTAGCATACTTACAATTACATAGCTATCGTCAGCGTCGTCATCGCTTTATTGCACGTGAAGCACAAGCAATGATTCTAGAAAGCATGGGCTGCGTGCTCCAGAAGCAGTGGACAATACAAATAAAATAATAATAACAAGATGCAATTATCGTTTTATTTTCCTTTGCGACTCAGGGTGGGGTGGGGTGGGGCTGACTGACGCATAGGGAGTGGGAGTGGTTTGCACTCTGTGGTATCGTGTGGTGTTGTGCGTTCTCTCACTCCGGCGTTGATGATGAGTGTCTCCGACGTAGTGATAGAGTAAGGAAGTTGCCTGTCCGGTTTTCTGATTATAGATTAGGTTGATTTCGTTGTGGGGACCTAAACTCTTTGAGGAGAAGGGTGTGTGGTATCGTGTGGTGTTGTGCGCGTGTGTGTGTCTCGTGTTGTGGTGCGTGTATGTGTATGTTTGCGCGTGTGTTCTGGTGCTCGTGTGGAATGCGTGGAATGTATGCAAGCGAGAATGCGGGGGAGTCAGTTACTGAAGGGAGGACGGAGGAGGTACTATCGTGTTGCTGTATCGCTATAACTTGAATGCTAATAAAGTGTAATTGAAGAACCTACGTGACTACAGGATCCTTCTTATAATACACTCCCTCCCTACATGATGCTTTGGCTGGCCCTCTAGGGCCGGCAAAACAGTCATGTGTAGTTGGCTTGTTCTCCAATGGGCTGTGTTGCACATCCCAATGGAGCACATGTCCAGTCTCTGCCGGGAACTGCCTGAGTAGCCAAACAAGCCGCTCAGACCAATACCTCACACTGCTCCTGCAGCATTGTGATTGGCTGGCAAAGTTGGAATCCGGGGATGCTTTCGGTGCAGGCTGCAGGCAGCAGCCGGAGGTAGACCAGGAGAGATGTGCAGCGGATGCAGGTAAGTTTTTATATATATTTTTATCTCGCCCCTCCTCCAACCCCGCTGCACCACTGCCGTTTGGAGGCAGCCGCCATTGATGACAAAAACGGAGTGACTTGTACAAGAGAACAAAATGTACACCAAGCGGCAGCGCTGGAATTGGAACAAGTATTTCAGGGAACCCATAAAATGAATGTTGTAGTGTGGCAAGGGAAGGGGGGGAGTGGAGTTTCAAAGGGTGTAGCTTGAACACAGAGTCAACGTATAAATAAATTAAAAAATAAAAGCTAAAAAGATATTATCAACAAAGACAAATGCCACATCAAATCTATTTTAACCTTATTAATTGGCCACAAAAAGCTGCCTTTTAAAATATCTTACAGGGTTTTAAGATTAAGACTCCTGCTGTAGAGATATTTGTGTGTCGAGCAATTTTCAGGGTATTGATGGAGCAAGGATTTGCACGAGAAGCGACTTGCTTGTACTCATGATCCTCGAATAACGCTAACTATGTAATCAACATGTTTGTCTTACTAATTTTGCCCTTTTTATATTGACATGGGGTGTCCGAGTGAAGCTTGCTTATGTGTTTAATAAACCTTAATACGCTTGCATATAAAATGGCTGCTGCTACGCAATATTTTCTACTGCGCATGCATCTGTCATACTCACGTGACATGACGTACTTGCAGCTTTGGAGGGAAACTGTCGCTTCTGCGCACTAGAGCTAATATGGCTGCTCTGTGTTCTAACATGCGAGAGGCTTGCACTGCTGCTTTTGCTAAGCTGTTCGTTCTGTCTAATCCTAATGCTATAGTTTATTATAAGGTAATGGGTATAGTGTAGAAATACATGGTATACAGTGTATTAATTTTATTCTGAGATTCTAAAACTGTTTCTTTTCCATTTCATGTTACACTTTAAAAACTGGCCAGGCTTGTACCGCTGTACTCCATCTTTGTTGAAACTGAGGCTTCGGGAAATTCTCAAATCTCGAGAACAGTGACATTTGGCCTATTGCCAAGGAGCTGACTGACTAGAAGATGCTCCTGGGAAAGCGCCCTATTAATCCCAAGTTTATACAATTTTAATTAATGTATTGGTCAATAGAACATCCATTGTTGGGTGGAATAAAAACTTCATGAGAACCTGAATTTTGATGGGCGGGAACGAAATTTGAATAGGAGACGGTAAAAGTCTAAAATTTAGGTGGTGTGATGACCTGGCCTCCTTTTCTGTCCAATCGAAATTGGGGATCCTTACACTTGCAACATTGGAGGGTGGTACACTGACCCGAAAAACAGTATAACTAGGGTAGGCTTAGCTAGTTAATTCATCCGACTTGTCCGAATACATGACCTGTCACTGACCAAACGCACTCAATAGGTGACTAAGAGCAGAGGGCGTGGAGCAGTCTGTCGGGAGGTTCGCTGACCCAATCGGGGTTCTGGGAAGCTGAAGTGCTGGCGAAGCACTTTGTCAGTGAAATCGATAACCCAATCGGGGTTCTTGCTGTTAGCTGCAGAGAGGGAGTAGTGCAGGCGTTGCAACTGAACTGCGGGTGCTGGTCTTAACCTTTGGTGGTCCTGTCCTGATAGAAATCTGTGTTTTTCCTGTCTTGCTTCTGATCTGCACCTGCTGGTCTACTGGCACTGCAACTTTTGGGGCTCTTCGGTCTTTTTCAACTGACCCGTGGCCAGGGTTGGTCTTCACACCATTCTAGGTAAATATTATAAGTCTGTGTGGGTAATCGTCAGTATAATTGTCGTCCTTTTCTTTACCCTCGCCAAAATTGTTAAGGCTTTATTTGCATATGTTCCTTTTTCTTACCCTTTCACAAGGAAGGAATCTCTCTGTCTGATTCCATCAGGTTGCACAGCCACTTTCTTAATTGAATCAAGTGAATCAATATTTTCTCCGCTTTTCTCGTACTTTTTCAATGTAGTTTCAACTGTTTAAATTAATCTTATCTCTTGTATAATCGATTCATTTTACTCAATAATTACTTTGAATGAAACGATTTCAAAAATGCTCATGAATCCAAAGAGGGTTCCACATCCCGTGCTAGTTATTAAAATGGCCCAATGCATTTCGGAAAGTACATTCCTTCTTCAGGGGCATCTACAAGTAAAAACCAAATTTTAGCTGACCAATTCTATATCGTGCTTTCTCAAAAACATCATTCATTTTATAACCAGGTACTAAATACCGAACTATTTCAACACTTATTACTCCCATGTTTAAAAACCTTCCCTCTTTACTTTCCTCTCTAGTATTCAGCGCTTAGTGGCCCTGCAATTTTACCCGGCTATGTGCTACACTTCATTGTATACTGCTTTACGCTTACCATGATGAATGGATCCCCAAGGTACCTAAAATCACGCACTGCTTCACATTTTCACAGCGTGAACGAACGCTTCTGCTGCTAATACATTTCCTGACTTCGAAGCACCTTACGTAAAGTTGTCCTGCCCATACTCAGCGTTAACAGATTGTAAATTTCTAACATGTGTGCACCTCCCGAGTTTCTGTGTAAACATTAACAACGGACTCATTAAACAATCGTTCATTGTAGCATTAAGCCACTACATTTCCCAGAATACCAAAAATCTTAATGTTATGTTTTATACATGTTACTCTATTTACAATTTCGTTGGGAAAGTTTAGTATATGTTACATTGTCCGGATAACAGTCTGTGTCTCAAAGACGGCTTACAACAATAAAAGCACTTTGTTTAGATCTATGTATCAGCATGGGGGGGAGCCCCGATCCTGTGTACGTCGTTCTTTATCATGGGTCTCCAACCGGTCGATCACGAGCTACCGGTAGCTCGCCAAACCCCCATGAGTAGCTCGTGCCTTGCATCCTAATTTTGTAGCTTATCTTTCTCATTCATTAGTCTTAGGCCTTTTTCATAGGCGTTGCCTGCCCTCACCAAAACCAGCTTCTCAGATTGGCCTAACTAATCTTAGCTGCGGTGGGGCAGCCAAAACTGATGATGCTAGTGCTGAACTGCGTCTCCACACCACCTGGCTTTCACAGCATGTAAACGCAGTCTTGATCGTGTGGGAGGTGTGCAGAGAAAGCAGCAGGTGGGCTGGAATGGAGAAGCATGCATGTCCCCGAGAGCCTGCTAGCATGCAGGTTGCCCAAGCAGTATTGAACTGGTTCGAATCCGTGCCCCCTTCCGTGGCACATATTTCAGCAGCAGATAATCGGTAAGAACTGGCCTAGCCAGTAAACATCTTAGGGCCAGATGTAGGTGGCCGTTTCAGGCCATTTACCAATTAGTAACGGCCGATTTTGGCCGTTACCGATCGGTAAATGGGTGACAGGTATGTAGGGGGCATTTTTTTACCGATTCGGTAATTTTACCGAATCGGTAAAATAAAAATTCGGTAAATTTACCGAATATGAGGCTCCCAGATGTAGGTGGGACTCTTCTGAGTCCCAGAGGCTTTACAGAATCGGTATTTTGCCATCAAATCCAATTTGATGGTAAAATACCGATTCCGGTGTGCATGCACATGTGTGCATGCACACCTATGCCATGTGACAGGCAGACCTGCCCTTAGGGCATGTATGCCTGCCACATTGCACCCAAGCCTGTTTTGGGGGTGCCAGAGGGTGTCAAAGTGACACCCCCTGCACCCTTGTGAAAATCGGTATATACCGATTCGGTAAATACCGAATCAGTAATGCCCATTCATTCCTATGGCCTTCAAAGCCCATAGGAATGAATGGGCATTACCGATTCGGAATTTACCGAATCAGTAAATACCGAATACTTCCGATTTGGTATTCCAGCACATCTGGAATACCTACATGTCCACAGCTTAGATTTACCGATTTTTAATTACCGAATCGGTAAAATTCGGTAATTAAAAATCAGTAAATCTATTTTACCTACATCTAGCCCTTAATGCTCTGTTCTCTAGATGAGATTTGCGATGTGTGCCTTCTATGCTTAGCTGCTGGATATGCCGGGCATGAAAGACTGGGAATGTCTTTTTCTCCCGCTTTCCATCGCTGGGTTATAAATCAGGGGGTGTTGGAAAGTTTCAGTTTCCTTTACCGAAGGCACAAGATAAACAAACTCTCCCCGTCTGCACTCCTAAAAAGAATGCAGTGTTCCACTCTTCAGAACCACTATGAAGTTAAGATCCATTGTGAACTCTTGCATACCTTCTGTGGTCAGGTCACCGACAGAGCGTGGTCATACTCGTCCAAAATATATGTGTTTATATCCGATATTCACAGATAGTGATATGTGTTTTCAGTATTTAACACAGCAGCAGCTCATTAACATTACTGCAAATAATCTCTGTTACGCGTCCCATATCTAATATGATATCGTGTTTCAATCTAAAAGACACTTTTTTTTGGATATTGTATGAAATATTAATTAACACAACATTTCTATTTCTTTAAATATAATTTTCCGTTAATTTATTTTGAAAGTGGGTGATGTGCAAGAATGTTACAGACATTTTGCAGCCCTGTTTAAAAATGATTAATGGTCATTAGGGCAAGGATCTCTGCAGAACATAGCTGGCTCTATCGACCCCTCTGAAAGGGTGGGGCTCTGGCCGCCAGAACCCACGTTGCCCATGCATTCTCTGTTCCTAGCGCATGTGGTAATCAACACCACTACTACAGCAGATTTTCTATGTAGCAACGTTCGGATCACGGACAGATTGGGAGTCTTCTAGTTAAATCCTCAGTTTGGAGGTTGAGTTTGACTGCTTCTTGGGAACAGAGGTTATCTGTTAAGAGTGCTTCAACAACAAAATAGCCAGCCTTACTCTTTACTAAAATAAAGCAGTAACAAAACAGGTGTTTCAAATACTTACATTAAGAGTTGGATCCCAAGTTGTTTTACAGATGCATTAACTGTGAGCCTCTGCCCTTGCCTAGTAGCTGCATTGGCTCTGTGGTTTTGCAGATTTTACTTGCACATTAAATGCGGTCTAAAAAAAACGTGTAAAATTCTGCTTTATTAATGACTACATTTAATCATTGAACGTGTCAAACTCTTTTCTTTCTCCGAATAAATAGCATCTGTCTCAGCAGTTATCCTGTTTACAAAGGAAGCTATGGAAGGGTATGTACCTACCTAGACAGAATAGCCACATGAAGAACTGGAAACCTGCCATTGGCCCCGGGCCTAAAGCATCTGTGGGAAGGAGTGTGGCCCCTTTTGTTCAAACCACAGTATGGGCTCTGAAGAAATTAGGGCGGCTTACAGTCAATATAACTGGGCGTTTGGGGTCTCTCAAAAACATGCGCGAGTTGCTTGGCCTTAAGTAGCTCACAACGATTTTTACTGATCAGAAGTAGCTCTCACTACTGAAAAGGTTGGAGACCCCTGTTCTTTATGATGTTCCTTCAATTATTTTTTCTTTCATATCAATTTTCTCATATGTTGAGTTCTCACTTGTCATTTTGGGTGCAATCTCAATTTGAGACGAACGAGAATTGTACTAATCAGTTTGGGGAAAGAGATGCACACCTGGTCATCTGTATTTCATCTTATTCGTTAGTTTGTTAGCTTTCTTTTATTTTTTAATTTTTTTTATTTCAGTAATTTTTTATTGAAAAAAAGCATATTTACATGGTGCAGAGTGAACACATAGGAGATGGGAAAAGACCGGGAAAAGACGCCGGGGGGGGGGGGTCAAGCATTGTCTCGATTGGCTTGCGGCTGTTTGTCCATGCTTGCTTCTTCTTCTTCTCATCAAACCTTCAGGCCTCCCCCATACCCCTTACAGACTGTTTGATTGTCTTTTCGCTCCCCTGGTGGCGTGGAGAGAGAGGTGTAGAGATATAGAGAGTAAACAGAGAGAGGAGGCACATTTTGTCGCAGAGTAGGTGATGCATGTGGTTTATGCAGTGTTGCCTAGTCTGGACGTACAGGGTGGCTTATGTGAGGACAGGTAGTTGTCTAGCGATAGCCACATCTCGCTTTTTTCCCTGAGTTCGGTAGGCTGTTGGTTGTTATGGTGTCGGCTCCTCGCAGGCATATGACCCAGTTGAACCAGGCTTTAAAAGTGTCCTTCGCTGTGTCTTCCCAATTGTTCAACACCGTCTTGACCGCCGCTGTGAGCAGGAGGTCAATCAGGTCCCTGTCATTTTCGGATGTCATGGAGGGGTCGGTGTACCCCAGTGCTAGATAGTGAAAGTCCAGTGTTAGTGTGGCGCCTGTTATGTCATTGATTGGAGTGTTTATTGAGTCCCAGAATTTCCTGATCTTGGTGCAGTGGTAGATCCCCTTTCTGCTTATTGCAGTTCCAGCAGGAGTCATTTTCTCTGATACCCATGGAGGCTAGGCGGGCTGGGGTCCAGTAGGCCTTGTGTATCAGCCAGAATTTTGTCTGATCTAGTGCTGTTGTCACCTTCCTTCTCGATGTGGAAGACCAGAGGTCAGCCCTTTCCTTCTCACTGAGCTCCATCCCTGCCACCGCTTCCCAATGGGTTATAATTTTGTTATTTAGTTAGAGGTTTTGGGGCACAGGGCTCTGTATTAGGCATGGGCGGAAAATCCGTTCCGCTCGCGGATTCTGCGGATTTTCGGGAAATCCGCAATCCGCGAGATTTGCGAATTTCCTGCAAAATCCGCAAATCCGCGAGCAGCGGATTTTGCTCGCACTGCTCGCACTGTTCGCGTGAGTTCGCGCCCCGCGAATAAGTGCGAAATTGCAGAAATATGATCTAAGCAAAACTGAAAGTAACTACTTACCAGGTTCAAAAGTTCAGGCACATCATTAGTAGCCATTTCCTGTAGTGCTTCCTGAGGGGCCCCTCCAGAGTTCAGTTGCCAGTTGAAACTATTATGTGACCCTGCTCTGAACCTCAGAATAGTTACACATATGCCACAAAGGTCATGAATTACAGCTAAGGGAGACAAGCAGGAGCCAGGCTGGAAGTTAAAATCCATTAATCAGCCCCTAATTCATTATTGTCAGTTGGGGCAGGGCAGGTGTTGTAACTAATTTTGCAACAATGAAAGCACTTAGCAAGTGCAAAAGATCACTAATCAGGGCGCACTAAGGAAGCAGGTGCCAGCTAAAAAAATATTCTGTGACACATTAATCAGCCCCAAATTAATTCAGGTCACTTGAGGCAGGGAAGGTGTGCTTTGCTTTGCCGAAAATAATGTACACTGGACAACCAGAGGGTGTGGTGATGAAACAGAGGGTGGCATGGGTGGGCCAGAGGGTGGCATGAGTAGTCAGAGAGTGGCAGTGGTGACAGAGAGTGGCAGTGATGAAGAAGAGTGTCCCAAACAGGTTGGACACGTAGAAACAACAAGTTCGCAAAACTTGCGACCCGACAGGTAAGTTCGCAAATTGCGAAATTGTAAAAACCCTCGCGAACTGGCAGAAACACGGGCGAACACAAAAAAAAAAGAAAAATCCGCAAATTCGCGGGAATTCGCGGATTTTGCGGATTGCGAGTTCGCAAATCCGCAAATTCGCGGATTGCCAATCCGCAAAATCCGCTCATGCCTACTCTGTATATGTGCGCTACTTGGTGTCCTATTATGTTTAGGCTGGTGGCGTATTGTAGTATTGATGGGGTGAGCTTGTTTATGCCTGCTTTGGCGATTGCCACCCTTATTTTAAGGAAGTTATAGAGCTCTACACTGTCAAACTTGTATTGCTCTTTGAGTGTGTCGAAGGCTGTTTGATTTCCTTTGCTCTGTAGCTGGCCCACCGTTGTTATGCCATGTCGGTACCTTGTGTGCTTGTCTAGTGTGTTGTTCCTGTACTTTATTCTAGGGTTGTGCCAGAGGGACTCTAGTTGGGTTTGTCTGACGCTGGTGTCTAGTAGCCTATCTATTCTTAGTAGGGCCAGTCTTGTGTTCCTTAGGATTGCGTTTTGTTTGATTGCAGGGTGTTTCGTCGCCGTGAGCAGTGCTATGGGTTCCATTCCCCCTAGCAGTCTCCGTTCTAAAGAGAGCCAGGCCGGGGTGTAGTCAGTCTTTGGAGTTAGCCAGTACAAGCCTTGTTTTGCCATGCAGGCTGTTATGTTAAGACCTCCTAGTGCCTTGGGGAGTCTGAGTTTCTGAAGGCTGATTCTGGGTTTCTTTCCTCTCCATAGGAATGCGTTCAGTAATTTGTCCAATTTTTTGTGAAAGTCAGATGTGTTAGTTAGTGGTAGCATGTTGAGCATGTAGTTAACCATAGGGGTGACCATCATCTTGATAGTCTCTACCCTCCCCCACCATGTAGTGAATTTGGGTGACCATCCCTCGAGCTTCTCCTTGATTTTGTTTAAGATTGCTTGTTCGTTCTGGTCTAGTGTGGTGCGCAGGTCTCTTTCGAAAAGGAGGCCTAGGTATTTGATGGCTTTCCTCTGCCAGGTCAGACCAGAGGACCCCAGTGCTGTCTTGTTGGTGTGGATGTTCAGTGGTTTACACTCAGATTTCTCCCTGTTGAGTTTGTATCCGGACACCTGTGCATACTGATCTATAGTGTCCATCAGAGCGTTTATGGATCTCTCTGGGTCTTCTGTTACAATGAGGACGTCGTCCGCGTATGCTGCTAATTTGAAAGATTCTCCCTCTACAGGTATACCCCTAATGTCTGGGTTCGATCGTATCATGTTGAGTAAGGGTTCTATTATCAGTAGAAAGAGGGCCGGCGATAGCGGACAGCCCTGTCTTGTTCCACGTTTTAGGTCTAGCAGATCTGACGTGCCTCCGTTCACTACCACTCGGGCTTTGGGTTCGTTGTATAGGGCCATTACCATCTTCCTGTAGTTGTGGCCTAAGCCGAATTTTTGCATGCATTGGTCTAGGTACGGCCACGACACTCTGTCAAATGCTTTTTCTGCATCGAGGGCGATCATGACCGCCGCGTTGTTGCTTTTGGTCACGTGGTTGATTACTTGGCAGAGTAATCTTGTGTTGTCGTGGGACATCCTGTTCTTCAGGTACCCCACTTGTGCGCAGTGTATGAGGGAGGGTAGGTACGTGTTGAGTCTGGTAGCTAGGATCTTGGCATAAATTTTGCAATTCACATTTATGAGTGAGATCGGTCTGTAGTTTTTCGGGTGTTGCGTATCTTTGCCTTCCTTTGGGATAACTATAATGTTGGCTTCAGCCATCAATTGCGTCATGCGCCCTTTCTGTACACAGCTTGTGAACACTGACGTCATCGTTGGCCGAAGTGTGGTGATGTAGTGTTTGTAGAACTTGGCTGTGAAACCGTCTGGCCCTGGTGCTTTGTTATCTTTTAGACTTTTGACAGCTCTTTCTATCTCTTCGCTGGTTAATTCTGAGTCTAGCCTTTCCCTCTGCTCTTTCGTCAATTCTGGTGTTGTTATGTGTTTCAGGAGTTCTTTCCCCCCATCTGCACTTAAATTGTCGTCTTTTTGTTAGAGCTGCGCGAAGAAGTCTCTGAAGGTGTCGAGTATTCCTTTGTTCGTCGTGTGTGATTTGTTCCTGCTGTCCCTGACGGCTGCTATTGTGTGCTGTCTCTGTTTGCCTTGGAGGTACGATGCCAGTGCTTTACCTGCTCTATTGGCTGAGCATAAGTTTATTGTTTTGTATTTGTTAATCCAGGTCCCTGCCCTCTCGCTAAGGATCTTGTTCAATTCGTATTTTTTCTTTGTTAGGATCGTGAGGGTGTTCCTGTCCTCTAGGTTGGCTATGTGTCCTGATTCTAGTTTTTTGATTTCGCGCTCAAGGTCAGTTATCTTTTTGCCTCTCTCTCTGTTCTGTCTTCCCTTGATACTGATTATGGTTCCTCGTACCGTGGCTTTCAGTGCGTCCCACAGCGTCTCTCTTCCTATGTCTGGGCTGTCGTTATTTTTGAGGTAGTCTTTTATGGCTAGTTCTCTTTCAGTGCTGTTGTTTGTGTTTTTGAGTAGGTCATCATCGAATCTCCATCTTAGTGTCGGGCGTTCGTTGTGTTTGCCCGTTAGTGTTAGGCGGATATGAGAGTGGTCTGAGATCGTTCTTGGACCAATCTCTGTGTGTTCTATGAGGTGTGTGTGTGTGTCTGATATGAGTATATAGTCAATCCTGCTGTAGGAGTTGTGTGGGTTTGAGTAGAAGGTATACTCTCTTCCATCTGGGTTTTGTAGTCTCCATGGGTCTGCTAGCCTTAGTTTTGTGCAAAAGTTCCGTAGGGGGTTGCCCTTCTGTGTAGTCTGGCTCTGTCTTTTTGGGTGCCTGTCTATGGCAGGGTCCAGTACTTGATTCATGTCTCCAGCTACTATTTGGAGCTCTCCTAATGGTAGTGCCTCCAGTTCCTTGCCTATCTGTTCCCAGAATGCCTTATCCTCGGTGTTGGGGCCGTAAATGTTTGCCACATGTATAGGTTCCTCCCCCTGAGCAGGCTGGTGATTAGTAATCTGCCCTCTGTGTCTTTATTTGACTTGGCTGGTGTGAGTTTTGACTTTTTACTATGTATTGTGATGACCCCGTTCTTTTTGTTCTTTGCTGGTGATCCTATTACGTGACCTATCCAGCTGGCCTTTAGGCGGTCTATGTCTATTTCCTCTAGCCTTGTCTCCTGCAGGACATAGATATCGCTTTTAAGCTTGGCCAGGTGTTCTAGGACCTTCCTCCTTTTAACTGGGTGGTTGAGTCCTTTAACGTTCATTGACACTACCTTGATGTCCGTCGTGAGATTGTGGTGCGTGTTGTGTGTCATTTTCCGTTCTTTCTGAGCTGGCTGTCTGATTGGTTCCTTTGCCTACTTGTCTTAGTTCTGTGTTTTGGTTCCCTGTGTGCTCTCTCTAGGGATAGGAAAAGGGTGTAGAAAGATAGGAAAAGAGAAGAAAGTAGTATCAGCCCATGTGTGTGTTCCCCTTGACCCCTCCCCCTCCCTTGCCCCCCTCCCCTCCCCCCCCTTACTTGAATAGTGGGTGTGCGACAACAAAGTTCCTTTGCTCCGCGTCCTCCTGAGGTAGGTTGGTTGCTGATTCCGTATTCCTTCATTGATCAGCGATTGTCCGTTCCCAAGTCTCTGAGTTCTGTGCAAGCTCTTTGGGTTGGCGTTCCTTCCTGGTTTAAAGTTGGCTTTTGTTGTTGTCGCCTGCCCCTTTTGAGTGTCTTTGTTCGAGCTATGAGGTATGAGGTAGTTATCGGTTTAGTGTTGTTCTTGATTTTGAGGTAGATTCTTAGGTTCTATTTCCGTCTAAAAAGTTTCAGTCCGATTTTCCTTCATCGCTTGGTGAGGCGCTTCTTTTTGGGGCGCTTTGGCCTTCCGCATCCATATCTTCGGTCGGTGGACTTCTCATGTAGCGTCTGAGTTCCTCTGGGTCCTCAAAGACCATTGATCTCCAATTGTCCGTGATTTTAAAACGGGCAGGACCAGTGAAGGAGTAGTTGAGGTTCCTTTTCTGCAGCGCTTCTCTCATGGCCAGGAAGCCTTTCCTGGCTTCTACCGTAGTTTTTGAGTAGTCTTGTGTGAGCACAATCTTGCTGCTCGCCCATGTGAGGTTTTGGTTTTTCCTGGCAAAGGCGAAGATCGCGTCGGTGTGATCGGCTCTTAGTGGGGAGCAAATTATTGCTCTTGGGGGCTTCCCTGTTGCTGGTTTCCCCACCGGTACTCTATATGCTTTGTGGACTTCTAACTGCCTCTCAAAATTCAGGCCAGGGAGTTTGGGAAGCATGTCTTCGAGCATTGCTGCGCAGGATTTCTCCTTGTCCTCCAAGCCTTCTGGGACCCCCAGGATTCTGATGTTGCCCCTGCTGGCTCTGTCGTCTTGCTCCGCCAACTGCTTCTGTATTGCTTTGGCTATCTTTGCGTGCTCCTCCGTGGCCTTGATGTTCTTACTTGTTTCGTCTTCGACCTCACTTTTCCTTCCCTCCGCCGTTTCCAGTCTGGTGTTTGTGTTGTGCTGGTCAGCCCGGATTGCAGCCAGTTCTAGTTGCATGTTATCTATTGTCTTTTTAGTTTCTCTTGCAACATCTTTAACTTCGTTGATTCTTTTCAACACTGTTTCTAGTGTTGCAGTCTCTGTTTTGAGCTTTGCCGGAGATTCCAGAGTATCTTTTTTGAGTTTTTTCAGGTCATTTGTGTTTTTCCCTTCGGCCATCTTCTGTAGCTGTGTTTTGCCCAGACTGCACGATCTGCCTGCTATCTTTGTGCCTGCTCGCTGTCTGGCTTGTGCTTGTTCTGTGGCTTGCGCTACAAAATTATAGCGGAAACGGCTTGGTACTCTGATGTGCCGGGTCTTTGTTTTTATCCTTATTCCCTCCAGCCCTTGCCTTGTCTCGTTCGTATTCGTATTGCGTTCCTCTCTGATTGGTTGCGGCTTGGACCTCCTCCCTGCGGAGTTGTGGCCTCTGCTGGGCTTCTCCTTAGTTGTTGTCCCCCTTCTGAGGTACCGGGTTTTTATGGACCCGGCGGTGCCAGGGAGAACACCCAAAGACCTTGAGTCCTTCCTGTTTTGGACCACAGAAACACATAGTCTTCTAGGGGATGTCAAGGATCGAATTTATTGGCTGCAACCAGTAACAGGTATCCTAGATACCTGCATGAAGCGCATGTATGTTCTCAGGAGACTGCTCGTTTTTACAGAACCAGCCTCTTCTCTTTATACTAAATATTAAGCTTCAGGCAAGAATTCCTTGTTTTACAGTTTGGCCATATACATACTTTCACTACAAAGGAAAAGCAGAGTCATGATGACAAGCCCACATTTTAGTTTGTCCAGTTCGTGATAGATTACCCGGCAAGGCCCAGAACTTTCATCAGATATCGACGGACCCCCAATAAAATCGGGCACCTCCTCCTTGTAAAACAGATCATAAAGAAGAAACAGGGACAGGTGTGTGTGAGATTAGCCATAGCTTGTATGCGATGAACGGTTTATGACATGTTGTGCCTTGATACTAATCTCGTTCGGCCACTGGAATGGGGACTGCCCGAGCAGGTTTGGCTTGAGGCAATGGAGTCAGCTCACCCAGCTCACAGAGGAGTCAGCAAAGGTGTACGTGTCCTTTTAGATCGAATTCGGCCTTGGTCGTTTTGACTATGTAAGGGCAATCACAAAATGGATGCCGCTCACAAAATGGAACCCGAGGGTTCAAGACAGAAACTAAGAGTTCAGGGTTATTTCGTCACTTGATCGTGACGCAAATGCTTAGGTATGGTATCCCAATCATTACCGGTCTGCCGATATCAAAATCGTCATGATACAATGATATTTTTGACACGAGTGTAGAGGTTCGGCACCATACAATAGCAGGGTCCAGAATTTTCAGTACCACAGACCCTCCTTTTGCCCTTATATAGGCAATAACCTATACTCATGCTAATCTGAGTCTAGGTCTGTATTCATAAAGTCATTGAGATGTTGCTGTAGCATCATCCTGTTACTTAGTTAATCTCTTGACACAGGCTTCCTTACACATGATGTAGCACAGAGGCCACATATTGCAGGAGCGCACTGTACACACAGGCAGAACATGAACAGAATGGCTAAGACCATCCCAATGACTATCAGAATCTTCCATCCCCAGGCAAATATCAGTTCCCAGAACCACCCCATTAAGGACCAGTCCCCTTTATCCACGTGAATGGATTCAGAGATCTTATGCAGTTTGGAGATGGCCTGGTATACTGTCGGAGCGTTATCTGGGATGAAGATGCAGCAACTGTATTGGATCACCTTACATACCCCACCACGGTCTTTAAGTATGACATCTAGGGCAACCCTGTTCTGAAGAGTCATAAGGTGGTCCGACTGGAGCTCCGCAGTCAAGTTACTAAGGGCACCAGCCGTTTCAATCACGGTGGATTCAACTATCCTCGTCAATTGGCGAATGTTCCTGCTGTTCACCATAGGCCCCCAAAACGGCAGAAAACCCTTTGCGAAATCTCCAAACTCCTGTTCCGCAGTGTCGTCTTCACTCACAACACCCCTAACTGTCCTTGTCCTATGGTAATCTGCCGCAGCTGTGTAGGTGGTGGCAACAGGAATGTGACAAAACATGTGCCCGAAGAGTCAGGGGGCAGCCATGTATATGCTCTATCATGGCAGACGAAGTAGGTACCCTTAGCTGCTAAGAATAAAGGGGAGGTTTGAGACAAGAAGACGTAAGTTTCAGTACAGACACTCTTCCCTAACTGAGCTCTGGGGTTTTTGCCATTTCCCTGCAGACATAGGTGACCCTGATGGGGTACTATCCAAATTGGGGAGGACTTCTTTGCTCGTTGGCTCTCACTCAAGGAAAGTCCATATTTTATTATATTCCATCTACTGTAAGCCTTCAATTCATCTCTGGGAATCGTTCTATACGTGTCGATATCCCTACTCATATTTCTGATTCCTGCCACTAGTGCCTTGTTGCTCGAGTTGCTTCCTGTGGAGCGTGGGGGATATGGTTCGATGGCAAATAGGAACATTGTTTGAAATGCCGACAAAGAACCATAGTAGCTAAATGGCAAGACAAAATACAGGATACCCTTATCTGTCGTGTGTGGCATAAGTCCACATATCCAACAATTTGTCGTGTTCATTACAAACTGGTGTTGGTGTAAGAGCTGAACGAATGAGTTATTTATAAATGCTAATCTCCTGGCACATTCGTGTTCAGGAAGAGGGTGAAAAGAGTGCGAGGAAACAGTAGGAGGAGGTATGGGCTGTGTAGTGGGTGCAAATGATACTCGAAAGGAGAATAAAGCATAGCCTATTAAAAACATAATTATACTACACAACATGAAAATGCATATTATTAAAAATCGTGTTTTCGCCATCACAGTGCATATTCTGGTTTCAAAGTTCGTAGATCTGGCAGGTCTCTCCATCTTGGGAAACTCCATCCTCTAAATTGCTGCCCGCGGCGGGAGGTTGATTCTGCTAAGGGGTGCTTCTGTCAGTCCAGGGCAACTCCCTTAGACCAACCAGAACCATCGACCTAACCGTCTTCGGCTGCACCCCAAAGACTTTGGGTAGCCGCGACCCTAGCAGCAGAACCGGATGGCGGTTCGAAAATCAAAATGAGCAAGTTTCTTGGATGAGAGAGCTGCACAATCAAAAGAAAAAGACTTTATTTGTCCATAGTCATAGGTCTTGGCCTCAGATTGTAGTGATTTCTACCAGGTGCTGTGTGGTCTTGAAACAAGAGTTCAGGCTCTGTAGTGTTCAATCGAATTGACGGAGGCACAGCTTCTTGCAAAATGTTATCGCTTTCGCGTACAGAGTTTGTTCCTTTTATCTGTGCATCACTAAAGAGCAAGAAGCGAGGCAAAGTCTCGGTATCAGAGTCAGCAATCCCTTCCTGGACCCTCTGGTCGTAAGGCAGAGGTAACGGGACCCTCTTGCAATGGGTCCCGTGGATCCAGTGTTTCTTTCCTTCCACTCAAACTGACGATCTCGTGGAGAGGAGAACTAGGTGGAGACCGGTCCAGCGGGGCTCATCATTGTTTGTCCGCTGGAAGTTTTTCACGAGGGCATAGGTTCCAGGATCGATATGGTGTCCTGGAGCTTCAGAGGCCTGAGGTAGAATGTCGTGGACCTGTTGGTGTAAAACACGCAATTTAGCCGTCAATTCATACAGATAGTCAAGCAGTACAGGATGCTCTATTTCACTGAACCTGGTGGGCCTTGGCACTCCCCATATGTTGGCGGGGCGGCCGAACACAATTTCATGTGGACTAAGTCCCACTCTAGAGTGAACAGTCATTCTTGTGGATAGGAGTGCCAAGGGCAGGGCGTCAGGCCATTTAAGACCTGTGCTTGCTTGAATCTTGGCCAGCTTCAGTTTTAACATGCCATTATAGCACTCTACTAGTCCAGCTGATTGGGGGTGATTTGCAGCGTGGAACTTCTGTTGTATGCCTAGCCCCTCACACACTTTCTTCATCACTCGACCCACAAATTCACTTCCGTTATCACTCCAAACCATTCTAGGCATTCCAAACCTAGGGAAGAATTCCTTGACAAGGGCTTTAGCTGTGGATAAGGCAGTGTTGTCCTTAAGTGGATATGCTTCCACCCACCTGGAAAAGGCACAAACAACAACGAGTACGTATTTCAGATTGTTGCACCTTTCCATGTGGATGAAATCTAGCTGCAAAACCTCGAACGGATACGTTGGAGGCGCAAAATGACCAGCTGGAGTTGGGATTCCCCTACCAGGATTGTATTTCAGACACACAATACAATTCTTGACCAAATTCTTTGCACACTTAGGGATCCCACCATTTTGCCATACTGGAGCCACCAACTTACAGATCCCTTTCACACTGATGTGAGCCATTCCATGAGCCATTGTCACCACTGTAAGCACATACGCATCGGGTAACAACCATCTCTGATGCTCTGACAATTCGACCCAGCAAACATTCGCATCCAATTTACCCTCACTTTCTCTCCATTCATTCAACTCTTTCTCTGTGGCTTCAGCTTGGATAGACTTCACACTCTCCATCGTATCTTCACACATACCAACATCACCAATCCATCTCGCAGGGCCTGCAACATACATTCGACTCATTACATTCCTTGCAGTTTCTTTCGAGACTTCATCCGCAAACGCGTTTCCACGACCAACATCATCCGTCACCTTTTTGTGTGCACTGCATTTCACAATCGCAACTTGTAATGGCAAGGTCAGTGACTCGAGAAGCTCATTTACTAACTGACCATACTGGATCTTAGCACCATGCGAGGTCAGGAACCCACGTTCACGCCACAAACGTCCAAAACTGTGAGCCACACCAAAGGCGTATTGGCTATCCGTGTACACATTCACTCGTTTCCCTTTGGCCAAAACACATGCTCTTGTAAGTTCAATCAATTCTGCTGCTTGCGCTGAATTGTGGGGGATGCGTGCAGCTTCAACAATTGTATGCAAAGTCGTCACAGCATATGCTGCAGTCGTATCACCATTCGGCAACTTGAAACACGAACCATCAACCCATAAAGTATCATTACATTCAGGAAGAGGAGTGTCTTGTAAATCTATTCTCCCTTTTGTCTCTTCTTCTGTCCTAAAACAGCAGTCGTGTTCTTCAACCTCATCTGTCTCCACTGAAATGGGCAACAACGTGGCTGGGTTCAGTGTGTCGCACCTCTTTATATGTACATGACTTGCTAACAGTGTCAGCTCATAACTTGACAATCGAGCACTAGTTAAGTGCTGTGTCCTTGTTCTGTTTAACAAAATGTCTACTGCATGTGGGACCATGACGATTAACATATTATTCATTACTAACCCAGCAGACTGTCGAATACAGACAGCTGCTGCCACAGTGGCCCTCAAGCAACTTGGCAATGCATTAGCTACCGGATCTAAAGTCGCTGAAAAGTAAGAGCATGGACGCTGCTTGTCACCAAAAGATTGTGTCAGGACTGATAATGCGCAACCTTCTTTCTCATGAACATACAATGTAAAAGGCTTACTGTAGTCGGGGGTACCCAACACAGGAGCCTAACACAATGCATCACACAATTCGTAAAAACTTTTCTGACACTCTTCAGACCACGGAATGGGTTTCGGTGTATCTTTACGAGTTAATGCTACCAAAAGTTTGGCCAACAAGGAAAAATTCGGTATCCATTGCCTGAAATTAGATGTAATGCCCAAGAAAGCACGCACTTCTCTCTGTGTCCTTGAGACACTTAATTTTGCAATTGCCTGAATTCTTTCTGTGGTCAGTTTCCTTCCCTCCTTCGATAAGAGGTGACCTAAGTAGGTCACTTCTTGTCGACAATATTGCAACTTTGAAAGAGAGACTTTGTGGTGCAGATCACATAAATGACGCAACAACGACAATGTGGCTTTCTTACAAATATCTTCAGTATCTGCAGCTATTAGTAAATCGTCAACGTACTGAATAAGGGTAGCACCATCAGGTAAAACAATCGTATCAAGCTGTGTTTTTAAAGCCTGACTGTATATTGATGGACTTTCACAGTAGCCCTGTGGAGCGCGTTTGAAGTGGAAACTTCGGCCTCCTAAATTGAAGCCAAAAATATCTTTGCTCTCCTCAGCAATCGGGATGCTGAAGAAAGCATTCTTCAAGTCAATCACTGAGAACCAAGTGGCTGAAGCTGGAATCATAGTCAATAGGGCAGTGATATCAGGAACAACTGGGAACTATGGCACAACAATCTTATTCCCTTCTCTAAGATCAATCACAAACCTATAGACAGGTGGTTGGGAAGGATCAGTACGCTTCAAAACCGGCAGAACAGGACTGTTACAAATGTTGCCTGTTGTCTCTTCAATGGCATCTTTCTCAATCAGATCATAAATGATCGCTAACAATGCCTTTTCACCTTCACTATAAATCTTGTATTGGGGAATGCGCGGCATTCTAACATTGGCTTTCAGTGTCACAACATATGGCGCTATTTCCAAGAGACCCACATCATTAGAGCCAGTAGCCCAAAGTATATCTGGAAGAGAAGACAATTCTGTCAGAAGTTTTTCCCTTGACAAATATATTGGAGAAACCACTTTCTTACCCAGTGTAAGTTGTACTCCCGAAGGAGAACAGTACAAAGTTGCATATCATCTTTTCAACAGATCCAATCCCAACAAGTTTTCACCACAACCTGTTGTAAGAATGAGGGGTGCTTCTAATTCATATGGCCCAACAGAAAGGGACATAAGACTAGAGATCGGGCTCCTAACCGGGGCACCAGAAAAACCTACTGAAACGTTCATTTCGCCAGACAAAGGTGCCCCAGGGAGCTTTAAGTGCATAATAGAACTCTTTGTAGCACCAGTATCCAACAGAAAAGGCTCTGACACACCTGATGTAATCACCTCAACATAAGGTCCATTCTGATCTACTGGAACTGAAACAACTCCCTCTCTTTGTCCATGGCTGTCCTAGTAATTGTTACCCTCCATATTCTCATTTTCTGCATAGTAGTCATCAGCATAGTACTGAGCTGTCCTGGCAAACGCGTTATTCTGTTGGTCAAAACTATTCATAGAATTCTGAGGCGGGAAAGAAGGAGTATTCTGGGGGAAATTTCCATGACCCCTACCTCTAGGAGCCTGTTTAACACCTCGACCTCTTGCACCAGAGACACCATTCATACGCCGTAACAAAGCCGGACAACTAATCTTGAAATGACCCTCTTCCTTGCAATACGCACACTGATTCGGACCATATGGTAAACGTTGTTGAGAAGGCTCGTTTCTTTGCGAGTTTCTCGAATACTGCTGGGGTTACTGATAATTGTGCTGACTAGCAGTACGAGGTGGATAAGCTTGCTGCAGAAGGACTTTAGTTTTTAATTCTTTAGTCATTTTATCTGCCTTCTCTAACTCATCTTTACGCCTATTCTCATAGTACTGGGCCGTGGCTAAAATCTGTGCTGACGTGGAAACAGCCCATGCACTCTCAGAATCCTTCAATTTATTACATAGTACAGGAAGCAAATTATGTACAAATTTGTCGACAAACAATCTTTGGCCACCCTCAGTAGCCATATCCTGACCACTATGATCGACGAAGGTCTCTTCAAACCGCGTGAAAAAGTCAGACACAGTCTCATCTTTCTTCTGTTTGCACGCAGACAACTTGTCCCAATTCACACGCAATGCAGGCATTAAAGTCTTCATATACGCAATAATCCTACCATGAAGCTCTGCTACTAAAGGCTCGGGCTTAGAGCCACCAACTTGTCTAGCATCAGCAGCAGCAATATTAACTCATGTGTTGCCTAACTCTTGGTCATGATCTGCATGACGAATCTTTCCCCATAAAGGCTGTGGAACAACATTTCCAAACAACATGCCTAAATCTGCTAGATTCATGATACAGGAGCTGGCAGTCTGTGATAACTCCTTATACTACCCTGCAGGATTTTTACGGGGGTCAGGCAATGTCTGTTTGAGCACCAAAACCTCAGATCTCTTCCAAGGAACATGTACCCACACGCGCTGAAAATGCGGCGGAATGGCTGGATTAGCATTTGCATCACCTTCCCTCCAAACTGGGGGAACCTCTCTCATGGGATACTGTCGCGCCTTCTTCCTACCTGGTGCGTCATGCTCAGACAGTGATCGAGAATTGCTCCCCTTACTCCTATAAGACAACAATGTCGCAACCGCTTGTTCAACATCGGTGCCCACAATCATGCCCTCCGCGAACTTGAACCGCACACGGAATAATTCAGGCTTGTCGTGTTCTGGATCATTTCCCTCTAAATCTTCACAGAGAAATATACACATTTGTTCAAAAACATATCTCTGTGTGGACGCTTCCCACTGACGGAAGACTTCCATGACGGACTGAACGTCATATCTCACAGTATCGATAACCCATTTATGCGCTAGATCATTCAATATCTCCCTCTCTTGATAGCCAGGCAGTCCACTCCGCAACTGTCTTCGTTCTGGGTTAGGGGTCGTATTAGGCGACCCAAAGAAAGGTGAGAAAAGACCAGTAACAGTGTTAGCCACTCTCTGCCGAACAGAAGGAGAAACTGACGGAAAGGCAGATACGCCAGAAAAGGCAGGCTGATGTAAAGCAGAGGTGGAGGCAGTAGCAGAGGTAGTATTAGGATAAGCAGTTGGAGCAGTAGGCGAAGTCGTAGGAAAGTCAGATGGAGTAGGTAGCAAAGGCGGCGGCCCTTGAGAGGGCTTCGCCGGAGGAGTAGGAACCAGCTGAAGAGGAACTGGCGATTGTGGTCCAACAATAGGGGGTTGTACAACCAAAGGTTGCTGTGGTGCTGTAGCACTCTGCGCATATGGAGGTGGTGAACTCAGTAAATGAGACATTAAAGGATCCTTATCAAGTTCTTCTTTTGATCCTCGTCCTTTACGCGGCAGAACTGGGTAGCATTTGTCTACTGCTAGCTTCCTACTTCTAAGCGTTTGTTCATTCTCTTGCTCTTCCTCATTATCCCTGAACGCAACAGCAGCTTGTACCATTGACATACCTCGCTTATTTTTCTTTGCTAATTTCATTTCTTTCTGTTTTGCTTCTTTGCGCCATAGGCGAAAGGAGTCAAACATCGCCGGCCGGGCTTTACCTCTAGATTATCTAAAATCTCTGTGTCAAAGCTACCATATTGGGGCCATTTTAAAACACAATCGTTTCTGGTGTATCGGATCCACACTTCATTATATGTGATAGGGCCTACACCATGCTTCACATAGAGCTCATATGTTGGAGTTCCAATCGGAGGAACGGGACACAAGTCCTCCAATCGGGAGTCCCTACTACAACCAAGACAAAACAAATTTCCAAGTCTGCTAAGACCAGGCATCTTCGCTCTCTAGTCTAGCTTCAAACTTCAAAGGATTATTGAATACGATACTCTCGTGAATACACGAGTTCCTTCGGCTTTGGCACTTGCAAGTTCCAAATCAAAGCAATCCCAAAGGATACAAAACTAAGAACCAAAACTAAGGACTGGGAGACGCTCCACTTATATTTAACTGAAGTATCAATGATCGATAACATCACTAGAAGACTCGTCTATCATTTCGCTCTACCAATCATTAAGGGTCCAAAACAGGGCGATAGTCAGGGCAGCAGTCCTTCGTAGCCGTCGGGACGGGGGGAACCTCGCAGCAAAGACGTTCGGAACCACGTCAACATACAGGGGTCGCTGAAGTGGCTGGCCCGTCCTCTGGAATTTTTACACAAAGCTCCTCACGAACCTCTGGCTTGGACCGATACCGCTTGATACCACCCCGAGTTGGGCGCCAACTGAGGTACCGGGTTTTTATGGACCCAGCGGTGCCAAGGAGAACAATCAAAGACCTCGAGTCCTTCCTGTTTTGGACCACAGAAACACAGAGTCTTCTAGGTGATGTCAAGGATCGAATTTATTGGCTGCAACCAGTAACAGGTATCCTAGAAGTACAACAGCATGAAGTGCATGTATGTTCTCAGGAGACTGCTCGTTTTTACAGAACCAGCCTCTTCTCTTTATACTAAATATTAAGCTTCAGGCAAGAATTCCTTGTTTTACAGTTTGGCCATATACATACTTTCACTACAAAGGAAAAACAGAGTCATGATGACAAGCCCACATTTTAGTTTGTCCAGTTCGTGATAGATTACCCGGCAAGGCCCAGAACTTTCATCAGATATCGACGGACCCCCAATAAAATCGGGCACCTCCTCCTTGTAAAACAGATCATAAAGAAGAAACAGGGACAGGTGTGTGTGAGATTAGCCATAGCTTGTATGCGATGAACGGTTTATGACATGTTGTGCCTTGATACTAATCTTGTTCGGCCACTGGGATGGGGACTGCCCGAACAGGTTTTGCTTGAGGCAGTGGAGTCAGCTCGCCCAGGTCACAGAGGAGTCAGCAAAGGTGTACGTGTCCTTTTAGATCGAATTCGGCCTTGGTCGTTTTGACTATGTAAGGGCAATCACAAAATGGATGCCGCTCACAAAATGGAACCCGAGGGTTCAAGACAGAAACTACGAGTTCAGGGTGATTTCGTCACTTGATCGTGACGCAAATGCTTAGGTATGGTATCCCAATCATTACCGGTCTGCCGATATCAAAATCGTCATGATACGATGATATTTTTGACACGAGTGTAGAGCTTTGGCACCATACAATAGCAGGGTCCAGAATTTTCAGTGCCACACTTCCCGCGTTCCTGTGTTAGCAGTACCCACAGTACAGGCTTTAATCGCCTGATGCACTCTTTCTGTTGCCGGGTTCGCTAAGTTGTTTTCTTAGCGCGTTGCTATGCGCGTTTGTCTCGCTGCTAATTGCGGCATTTAGAAGTTGCTGCGGTTTGGCGTTGCCCAGCGCATTGCTGTGCACGTTTGTGCCCCTTACGCGCTGGCAGTTTTGTGCAGCTTTTCTTCCCCCTTGTTACGATCGTTTTGCTCCGAAGGTGGTAGCGTGTGAGCACTGGCTGTATTATGCAGCAGTTTGCAGACTCCGGCGCTGATCGTGGGTTTATGCAGCTTCTGCCCCTTCCTCCGCCCGATCGAGATACTCGGGGGGCAGTTTGCAGACTCCAGCGCTGGTCGTGGGTTTATGCGGCTTCTCCCCCTTCCTCCGCACAATCGCGTTGCTCGGGGGGGGGGTGTTTGCAGGTTCCGGCACTGATCGCGGCCCGCTAAGGGCTGTCTCGCTCTGCGCAAGTCCTTCCCGCACCGTGGCTTCCGCTTCCTGCCCCTTAGACCACGCCCTTCCGCTTCCGCCTCCTGTAATGGCCGCCTCCAGCCGGCGCTTTTGGTTTCGTTTCTTTTACCGAGACCCCTCCGGTAAGTGTGCAAGGCGTACCTTCTCGGGTATATTCCCGTGCGGCTTGGGCTTCAGCTTCGGCTTCTCTTTCTTCCGCCTTCCACACTCCCCGTTTGAGCACCGCGGTGCCTCCCGGATCTCCTGTTTTTCCACCCGCTGGTCTTCTTCGCCTCCGCTTGCGATCTCACACTGCGGCTTCGTGGTAGTTTTGCAGCGTGTGGCTCCCTGGCTTTGCGCTTGCTGCTTGGTGTGAGTACAGCCCTTTTGTCGGACTTGTCTTGTCTTCGGCTCATCTATCTCTGCCCGATCGCCATCTTGCTTCCCTCCTCGCTTCTCGGCAGTGGCTCTTTCGAGTTCGTTTCTATTTGTTCGAGCCCGTTCAAAAGCTCCTACTCTTGTCGCCTTGAAGCCCCAATCTTCATATGTCGCTGGTTGCTTTTCCGAGGTTAAATCCTCGTGTTTGGCTGGTTAATTTCGCCTTAGTTCCTCAGGGTTCGCGGAGCTTACGGACCTAGGCGACCATCTCCTTTGTCGTCCAAGCCACGCCCCAGTCTGTTAGCTTTCTTCAGTGTGCATACACCTGCTATGCGCTTCGTCTCGGTGCGCTGTTTCAAAATGTCTTTCACAAGGAAGGAATCTCTCTGTCTGATTCCATCAGGTTGCACAGCCCCTTTCTTAATTGAATCAAGTGAATCAATATTTTCTCCGCTTTTCTCTTACTTTTTCAACGTAGTTTCAACTGTTTAAACTATTTCCCATTTATTATTTATTGATAGTCTTATTGCTTTCAATCTTTGGATTATGACCTTTGATGATGATTAGATCCTGCCACACTAATTGCCACCATAAGTGTGGCAGGGTATGCTCAGACGTGAGTCCCTTGCTCACTTTGCCACTGGATTCAAGCAAGCCGGGCTGAAGACGGCTGGATTGCCAGAAACCAGTCATCGGAAGCTTGTTTCCCGTCCAGGGAAGACATGGCTTGGCAGTTCGGGCTGGACTGTTCCCATGAGGCACAGGGTCAGACTTTCTGCCCTTCTGCCCCCTGTTAGACTCGTTTTTTGTGCCCTTCTGCCCTCTGTTAGACTCATTTTTCCCTTGTTTTTCTGCCCTTCTGCCCTCTGTTAGACTCGTTTTTTGTGCCCTTTTGCCCTCTGTTATTCCCTTGTTTTTGTGCCCTTCTGCCTTTTGTTAGACTCGTTTTTTGTGCCCTTCTGCCCTCTGTTAGACTCGTTTTTGTGCCTTTCTGCCCCGTTAGACTCGTTTTTTGTGCCCTTCTCTCCTCTGTTAGACTTGTTTTTCTCTTGTTATTCTGCTCTTCTGCCCTTTGTTAGACTGCTTCTTGTGCCTTTCTGCCCTCTGCATCAACACATCATCACTCAGCGCTACCCCAGCATCACTCAGCACCACCACAGCATCACTCAGCACCACCACAGCATCACTCAGCACCGCCACAGCACCACTCAGCACCACCACAGCACCACTCAGTGCCACCACAGCATCACTCAGCACCACCACAGCATCACTCAGCACCACAAACTTATCACTCAGCACGACAGCACCACTCAGCACCACCACAGCATCACTCAGCACCACCACAGCATCACTCAGCACCACCACGGCATCACTCAGCACCACCACAGCACCAATCAGCACCACCACAGCATCACTCAGCACCACCACAGCATCACTCAGCTCCACCACATTATCACTTAGCACCACCACAGCGCACTCAGCACCACCACAGCATCACTCAGCACCACCACAGCATTACTCGGCACCCCCACAGCACCACTCATCACCACCCCAGCACCACTCAGCACCATCACAGCACCACTCAGCACCACCACAGCACCACTCAGTGCCACCACATCATCACTCAGCACCACCACAGCATCACTCAGCCTCACCACATTATCACTCAGCACTGCCACAGCACCACTCAGCACCACCACAGCATCACTCAGCACCACCACAGCATCACTCAGCACTACCACAGCACAAATCAGTACCACCACAGCACCACTCAGCGCCACCACAGCATCACTCATCACCACCACATTATCACTCAGCACCACAACTCAGCACCACCACAGCACCACTCAGCACCATCCCAGCATCACTCAGCACCATCCCAGTATCACTCAGGGGGTCTTGTAGAGTGAGTGATTGGAAGAACCGGGTGTTTCTATCACCTCTCTCTGCTCCTTTTCAGTGAATGTTTTCCCGCACTATTGGGATCAGCCCCCACTTATAAGGTAGAAGACTTTGAAGAGTGCGGATCCTGATGACCTACTCTCTCCTGAGGGTCCATTGACCGAATTACGGAAGGACCAGCAGTGGCACTGATCGTGACAGTCCTGATGAAGACCGGGGTGACCTTTTTAGGCACAATTTTAGCGGTCGAAACATGTTGACTTCAGCAGTGGTAGGAGGGAAGTCTTGAGGAACTTCACTTTCTCAATAAGACATCTCCCATCCTTTTCTAATTTTTGATCCTGGTAGGGGTACCATATTGTGTTGAATAAAGTAATTCTTTCTATTGGCACCCTTAATCAGTTTTAATCACTTCCTTGTTCTGCACTTTTTTGTTGCACTGTCAGTTTCAGCCACAGGGTGTTTTGTACAAGCTTTTCACCTCATTCTGTGTTACTTGTTGTATGTGTTGATATTATCTGGTTGTACGTCTTGTAGTGTGGATTTTATTATTTTTCCCCCTCCCTTATGCTCCGCCCTGGATGTGGCTACACCAGGGCGTTTGTAGCAGGCCCTATGATGAAGCATGTCACATACTTCGGGATGTGAGTGAGGGTAGTTTTTCCAAACCGAGAAATTTGTCTTAGTTGGGTTTATTGTGTACTCTAAACACCCCTTTTGTGTGAACATTTGAATTTGTCTGGGGGCCTGGGGTAGTAGAGTCTAAACAGTAATGGCCCTCTCCCCTTCTTGGTGTTGAGTATCTACAAATCAAACACATAGATTAAGCTTTATTTTTTAAAGTTTTTTCCCCAGTGGGCTAAAGAACGGTGATGGAAGCTTGTTTCCGGTCCAGGGAAGACATGGCATAGCAGTTCGGTCTGGACTGTTCCCATGAGGCACAGGGTCAGACTGATTTGCATATAGCCATGTCTGAACTGGGGTGGCAGAGTGGGCTAAAGAACAGTGATGGATTAAACCCAGATCTGTTGACTGGGTGTGAGTGTTTGATTGATTCAGATGCTCCGTCCATCACCACCCCCTTTTTGTACCGCTTTTAGCTGCCATAAGTGTGGCAGGGTATGCTCAGACGTGAGTCCCTTGCTCACTTTGCCAATGGATTCAAGCAAGCCGGGCTGAAGACAGTTGGAATGCCAGAAACTGGTCCTCGGAAGCTTGTTTCCCGTCCAGGGAAGACATGGCTTGGCAGTTCGGGCTGGACTGTTCCCATGAGGCACAGGGTCAGACTGATTTGCATATAGCCATGTCTGAACTTGGGTGGCAGAGTGGGCTAAAGAACGGTGATGGATTAAAACGGGATATATTGACTGGGTGTGAGTGTTTGATTGATTCAGATGCTCCGTCCATCACCACCCCCTTTTTGTACCGCTTTTGGCAACCATAAGTGTGGCAGGGTATGCTCAGACGTGAGTCCCTTGCTCACTTTGCCACTGGATTCAAGCAAGCCGGACTAAGGATGGCTGGAATGCCAGAAACCGGTCCCCGGAAGCTTGTTTCCCGTCCAGGGAAGACATGGCTTGGCAGTACAGGCTGGACTGTTCCCATGAGGCACAGGGTCAGACTTTCTGCCCTTCTGCCCCCTGTTAAACTCATTTTTTGTGCCCTTCTGCCCTCTGTTAGACTCATTTTTCCCTTGTTTTTCTGCCCTTCTGCCCTCTGTTAGACTTGTTTTTTGTGCCCTTTTTCCCTCTGTTATTCTCTTATTTTTGTGCCCTTCTGCCTTTTGTTAGACTCGTTTTTTGTGCCCTTCTGCCCTCTGTTAGACTCGTTTTTGTGCCTTTCTGCCCCATTAGACTCATTTTTTGTGCCCTTCTGCCCCCTGTTAGACTTGTTTTTCCCTTGTTATTCTGCCCTTCTGCCCTTTGTTAGACTGCTTCTTGTGCCTTTCTGCCCTCTGCATCAACACATCATCACTCAGCGCTACCCCAGCATCACTCAGCACCACCAAATTATCACTCAGCACCACAGCAACACTCAGCACCACCACAGCATCACTCAGCACCATAACAGCATCACTCAGCACCACCACAGCACCAATCAGCACCACCACAGCACCACTCAGCGCCACCACAGCATCACTCAGCACCACCACAGCATCACTCAGAACCACTACATTATCACCTAGCACCACCACAGCACCACTCAGCACCACCACAGCATTTCTCAGCACTACCACAGCATCACTCGGCACCCCCACAGCACCACTCAGCACCACCCCAGCACCACTCAGCACCATCACAGCACCACTCAGTGCCACCACAGCATCACTCAGCACCACCACAGCATCACTCAGCCTCACCACATTATCACTCAGCAGCACCACAGCACCACAGCACCACCACAGCATCACTCACCACCACCACAGCATCACTCAGCACCACCACAGCACAAATCCGTACCACCACAGCACCACTCAGCGCCACCACAGCATCACTCATCACCACCACATTATCACTCAGCACCACAACTCAGCACCACCACAGCATCACTCAGCACCACCACAGCATCACTCAGCACCATCACAGCACCACTCAGCACCACTCCAGCATCACTCAGCACCATCCCAGTATCACTCAGGGGGGCTTGTAGAGTGAGTGATTGGAAGAACCGGTTGTTTCTATCACCTCTCTCTGCTCCTTTTCAGTGAATGTTTTCCCGCACTATTGGGATCAGCCCCCACTTATAAGGTAGAAGACTTTGAAGAGTACGGATCCTGATGACCTATTCTCTCCTGAGGGTCCATTGACCGAATTACGGAAGTACCAGCAGGGGCACTGATCGCGACAGTCCTGATGAAGACGGGGGTGAACTTTTTAGGCACAATTTTAGCGGTTGAAACATGTATACTTCAGCAGTGGTAGGAGGGTAGTCTTGAGGAACTTCACTTTCTCAATAAGACATCTCCCATCCTTTTCTAATTTTTAATCCTGGTAGGGGTACCAAATTGTGTTGAATAAAGTAATTCTTTCTATTGGCACGCTTAATCAGTTTTAATCACTTCCTTGTACTGCACTTTTTTGTTGCACTGTCAGTTTCAGCCACTGGGTGTTTTTTCTACAAGCTTTTCACCTCATTCTGTGTTACTTGTTGTATGTGTTGATATTATCTGGTTGTACGTCTTGTAGTGTGGAATTTATTATTTTTCCCCCTCCCTTATGCTCCGCCCTGGATGTGGCTACACCAGGGCGTTTGAAGCAGGCCCTATGATGAAGCATGTCACGTACTTCGGTATGTGAGTGAGGGCAGTTTTGCAAACCGAGAAATTTGTCTTAGTTGTGTTTATTGTGTACTCTACACACCCCTTTTGTGTGAACATTTGAATTTGTCTGGGGGCCTTGGGTAGTAGAGTCTAAACAGTAATGGCCCCCTCCCCTTCTTCGTGTTGAGTATCTACTAATCAAACACTTAGGGGGTCATTACGATTGCGGTTTTTCCGCATCCTCGGGGCCGGCCCCGAGGATGCAGAAAAACCGCAGCGGACTGACCAAAGACTCACCGCCACATTAGGATGGCTAGTGGGTCCCGGTTTCCGTCCGCAGCTTTTCCGCCGTGGTCGGATTACAACCGCAGCGGAAAAGCTCTAATATGGTGACGGTGTCTTCCAGACACCGTCCACCATATTAGGATGGCCAGTGAGTTATGCTTTTCCGCGGCGGGTTTTCCACCGTGGAAAAGCATACGGAACTTCATTGCGGGGGCCCGTTGCGGGCCCCCTAGGTGAAGGGGGGTGGGGGGTGCACATGGGGGGTACCTATGGTACCCCCCTGCATTTGCATGCAGAAAGCGGCAGGCACCGCGCGGTGCCTGCCTCTTTCTGCATGCAAATGCAATGCGTGCATTTTTAACATTGCCGCGGGTGCAGCTTGAAGCTGCACCCGCGGCAATGTTAAAAATAGAGGATGTGACCGCCAGGGTGGCGGTCACATCCTAATTGCACAGGAGGGAACTCCGCATGCCATGCGGAGGTTCCCTCCTGCTCTGCGATCCTAATCGACCCCATAGTTTTTTCCCCAGTAGTTTTAATCTAACAATGTTTTTGATCATAGAACAGCTTGATCTGAATCCAAATGTGTTTTGTTATTCATTGTCCAGGTGTAAAGAATATCCAGCACTTCTGAATCTAGACGGGCTGTGAGAAGATACTTTTTTGCTTCTTCTTTAGCTGTGTTTTATTAGATTGATAACTATAGTGAATTGGGTGTAGTATTGCCCCTGTCCTGAGATAAAGATTTGGCTTCTATGTAAGAGTTGAGGGATTAGTTTGTAAGTTATAGGCTCCATAAATCAGGGCCCAATTGATATTATCAACAGGTATCCTGTTTAGACCAGTCAACTTTGAGCATTGTAAATTTTTGATAATCAGCATTATATCATCTTGTGTGCTCTTTAGTGTGGAATCACCATATTCAGGGATGACCAAGATAGTCAAAGACCTACCTAATAAAGTTAATTGATATGAGTGTGCTGTATTTCATATGATTTAAGCTGAACACTTGCACTTCTGTGAGACCCAGTGCCATAGCAGATTAATGACCAAAATGACTTTGTAATATTCTCTCTAATTTTTGTATACACTTTGAACAACGCTACCACTACTTCTTGAGAATTCCTCCATATATTGCACAATTCTCTTCAGTAGTGTAATTTTTCTTCCTTAATCTGAGATTCTAACTGTTGGTACCAAGGGGTTATTAAACAAACCATCAGTTGCTTGTGATGTTCATTTTTGCTGAACTAATCAGTGTGTCAGTGTTTTTCTCGGGTAAAGGAGCCCTGTTGGTTTTTTAGTCAAGTAAAATTGAAAACAACACATTAACAGTTGTTCCCAGTCTCTAAGCCATTCAGTTGAAATATGATCATGAGAGTTTTGAGATTTGAGACTTGAAATGATGAAATCTTGATAATCTAGCTGTGTTTTATTAGATTGATAAATTTAACAACCATGTCATTGTTCTTTGGTTCATTAAACTTAAAGAACTTTTAATATTATGATTTTCAGACTGGTGATAGTTTAAATTAAAGGTAGCATTATTTGTTGAGGATCAATATAATCTTTTTCCTTGCGATAATCCACAATTCCTTACACAATGAAAAAGTAGTCTATTACAATAAGGTGTTATTGATTATGCTTTTTGAGTTTGATGAAGTGTAAGAAGACTGTGCTGATTGGTCTTTCTGTAATCTTCCATTCAGAGTCCAGAATGCTAAGTAATTTAGATATATCATGGTTCTTTAGTTGTTTGTTTTATGACCAGTCAGCACATGTAAGTGACAGAATATTAGAGGATGGATCTGGGAAGTCTTCTGGTGGAAGTTTCTTTAAATATTGGAATAGCATATTGCCATTAAAATCCCCAGTGATTAAAGCTATGGGTTTCGGAAAATAAACTAGAATTAAATCAAGTTCTTTGAGCACTTTGGAAAGCTATGTTTTGTTTGCTATTAGACAGTAGAAAATAAATATTTAACAGCAGTAATTGATATAGCCTTTTGTTCACAAGTAAGTAGAGTTAACAGAATATAGCTTGAGAGAAAAACGGTGGTATGTAGGTCAGTGTTTTTACCAAGATCGCACACATATGGAAATATTGGAGATTCTGAGATTTTACATTTAATATTTCCTGTGACCAGATCACTTAGTAATTGCTTCAGAAAGTTATCAGAATATGTCCACTAGTTTTTATTTGTCATTGTATACCTGTAGTATTACAGAAGCAGGTACTTTGTTCTTTTCCTTATCCATTGGGCTTTTTCCTCCTACGGTTAGGTATAAAGTGGCTCTGTAAGTTCCTCTAAATGATAGTCATCTGAAGATCCTGCCAGAATAATCTGTTGTTCTGTTTTTGTGTTGTCCTTTTATGAGTTGTTTTATTTAGTCTCCTCAGCCTTTTTAAGGAGTGCCTACTAATGTAACATTGACATTTACCACAATGACTGCCTGGTAAATGAAGTCCTGGGACAGTATTTGTTGATGGGTCATCAATTGTTGTTTCAATAGAGGCTAAATGTTCTTCCAGGTGAAGGACTTGTTAATAGGAGCAGAATTTTTGGTCTGTGATTTTAAAGTGTCTTTCAATTAATGTCTGCATTGTATGTTTAGTGGATCTGAGTATCCGGTTTGGGCATTGAAGGAAGGATCTCATCTGTCAAAAATTGAGTTTCATTGCTAAAGGTTTTCCCAATAAAAGTTGGAGTAGATTTACTATATCTTATACTTTGAAGATGTTGGCATAATGGGATTTCAAGATGTGCAGAACACAACACATGGTTAAGATAAGCTACTGAGTGAAATCTATGTGTAAAAGTTATTTTATATAAATCTTCATAACAATGTTTGTTCTGAGAGAGCAGACGAATGAGGCCCAAGGGTATTAGTAATTTTTGATAGGGTTGTACCCACTTCCCATTGCTTGTAAAAGGGAATAAAATGGTGGTGTAAGCCGCTCATCAGTTATCTTAGAGACACAAGGTGAGGTGTTCGAAGGATTGAAAATCTTTAGAAGCGAAAGGCTTCAAAGCAGCTCTGTGAGTGGTAAATTTCCTAAGTTGTTTAACTCCACTAAGAGGGCAGTGTTGTCCATAGAGCTTTCAAGAGAATAATTAGTTGGCTGATGAAGGTCGAGTTGGTGTTCAAGTTCTGGTGATTCAAATGAAGGATCTACTCTCTGTAGATTGACTCAATCGCCATGTAAATATCAAGTGATTTTAAGTTGTCAGGGATTGCAATTATTAAGGCAATCCAGTCATAGTAAACATTGAGTGGGAGCAGTCTCCCTGCAGTAGGCTCAAAGTTACTTTAGTCAGTATTTGACTGTTCTTGTGTTTGTGAAAAATTTAGATCAGTGCTAATTTTCAGAGTGCCTTCCAGCTGAAAGTTATCTCAGATTTGCTTTAATGCTTGTTTTATGTCTCTTTTCCATATTTGCTGACATGTCAGCTTAGAGTTTAGTGAGGTCAATGAGTTGATTCCCAATTTCCTGAGGTTCTAAGAGGGATTAGATTGTTCAATCTCATGCAAACTGTGAATCTGTAAGCAACGTGGGAGCACTCTGGAAGAGCTCTTTAGTCATTTGAGATCTGTGGGTGTGCTGACTTGTGACCTGATGTTTTTGAGAAATCTTTTGGGACTTGGTTTGCATGGTATCAAGGGGAATTATAAATAATAGGTCTTTGATTCATTGTTAATGATGCTCCTATGTATTGAGTCACTAATTCTTAATGGTGAGTCCAATGGATGAATATGCATAATGAATAGTTGCCAGTAATGATGGTATGATGATAGTGGAAGTAGGGGTTGAGATGTCAAAGTATGCAAGATGATGAACACTGGAAGCTGAGCAGTCTGCCAGCACCTCCTTGACAATAGAGCGTTGTTAAATGACTCAGTTTGCATTCATTGTTTTCCCAAGCGCACTCTCCACTCCAGTGCCCATGTCACAGACACTATGTGAAAACCTATCTAACTTCTTCGAAGAAAAAATTGCCAACATAGCGGCAGCGATCCTTCAGAAAGATTCCGATACCACCAAGGATCCAACCCCCAACAGCACTCATGCATTTACCGCATTCCAACCACTCAGCAAAGAACTTGCTCTAAAGCTGTTTCAGGAATGTAAATCTGGTTCACCTCTGGGCCCAGCCCCAGCTCTTATCATGAACGAAATTGCCCCCATCATCATTAACCCCTATTAGACATCTGGAACTCCTCATTACTCACTGGGGTTGTTCCCTCTGACTGGAAACACGCCATGTTAATTCCACTTCAAAAAAAAAATGGCGCTGATCCTTCCTGTTTAAATAACTACCGACCAATTTCACTTCTACCCAGGCCCGCTAAAGTTCTGGAAAAAGCCGTCCAAAAACAACTGTCCCACTACCTGGAATCCAACTCCTTATTCCACGACACCCAATCAGGCTTGAGACCAGACTACAGTACTGAGTCGGCGCTACTCGAGGTATCCGAATCGATCCGCGAATGCACGGACAAGGGAGAGGAGGCCATGCTGGACCTCCTCGACCTATCCGCGGCGTTTGATACCATCTCACACAACAAACTTCTGACTCGCCTGCAAGAAGTTGGTATTGGCGGGCCTCCCCTCGCATGGGCAAAATCTTTTCTCACAAACAGAATACAGCAAGTGATGCTGGGACCTTTTCTCTCCTCCAAAAAACAGCTGATCTGGGGCATCCCACAGGGCTGTGCCCTCAGCCCGCTCCTTTTTAATGTGTACCTCAAACCTCTGGCTAAAGTTGTTGAATCCTGTGGCGTCAAAGTAACTTTCTACGCTGACGACACCCAACTGGTGTTCTCCTTCAAAGTACACACTGAAAAATCTTTTAACAACTTTCGCCTCTGTATGCTCAACATCGCCACCTGGATGTCCGCACTAACAACCTAAAACTCAATACAGACAAGACCAAGGTCCTGTTCTTTAATCAAAAATCGCCTATACCCTCCAATCTCTGGTGGCCGTCTGAACTCAACAACCCCCCAGAACCAGTTCAAACCGCCCGCAACCTTGGCTTTCAATTCAACACCTCCCTCTCCTGCAAAACTCAAATCAATAAAGTCACCTCAGCCTGTTTCGGGAAACTTCGAATGATAAAAAAAATCATCCCATACCTACCACTTGAGTCCCGTAAAACGGTAGTTCATGCCCTCATTACTGCTCATCTGGACTATGCCAACAGCCTATACATAGGCTCCCCTACTTACCTCATCTACCAACTTCAAAAAGTCCAGAATGCTGCGGCCAGGCTAGTCTGCAATATCCCCTACCGTCATTCCATCACACCCCACCTAATCAAACTACACTGGCTCCCAATAAAACTCCGTATTCAATTCAAGGCCTCAACACTGGCCTTCAGAGCACTCAATGACCTAGGCCCAATCTTACACGTACACGAGGAAGGGCCCTGGCAGTAGCCACTTCCAAACTGTGGAATCAACTACCCACAGAGTTAAGATTCCTGATGTCCGAACCCCAATTCCGAAAAAAACTAAAGACCTGGTTATTCTCACAGATCTAAAAGATCCCACTCTACTCCTTCTAGACCCTCTTGAGACTATGTCTTCAGCGCCGGGACACCTCCGTCGGAGGTAGCTGTGCGCTCTACAAAATTCTAAATAAATAAATAAATAAACTATCCCCTTCTCATTGTTCACCTACATGCCTGCTTCACCCCATCCTCCAAAAACTATGTATTGTTCTATCAGTCAACTAAGGTAGCAGCACCATGTTTAGCTGTACTTAACCAACAGCTTCGCCCCCTAAGAGCAGTAGATGCTACATGGCAGGTGGCCTAAGAAAGCTTTCACACTCACACACGATATTGGTAGGGGAGGACACTAAGAGAACCATAGTGTATGAAAAAGTGCAGCAGTAGCTTCCTGCCCTAAAGAAGCAGCACAAATGTTGCTTAATATGTGTGCAGGGTGGCTACAGCCAAAGCATGGCAAAATCAGGGTACAGGGGCAAAGGAAGGGAGGGCATAGGGGCCAGCAACCGGTAGACAACAAGAAGGACAGAGGGGGAGGGGTACTTGCTTGTCTCACAGGTCACATGAGCAGCGTTGGGATGCTTCCGATTTTTCACACAAGCACAACACCCACCCACATTTACTCTGCACTCTGGATTTTGGAAATTTGTGAGGGAATCAACAATCTGGTTCTAAAGGCTTTCTCAAGAAATAACAGCAAAGCACCTAAAATCTTTTAGAGGGCAACATCCATCGCTGCCTACAATTCGTCTTTTGATAGATAAGGGCCTATACCAGCTTTTCTTGATTTGAACTTAGGACCCTCATAGACTTCCTTTGCCTTTTTAAATGACTCAAGGAATTCCAACAAGAGCTCAATTGAGAAAGGGAAGCAAGGAGAATTGGCCATTTCCCATCACTTCTGAAGTTTGCGTCAACTTGTGGTCGAAGACCTGGATGAAAAATAAGGAATCAACATACCAAATTACTCATTTTGTTTGTGTAAATTTGTTTTTATTATTATTATCATTAGTAGTATTTGCATTACAATTATTACACTGCAACAGTTCACATTACATCTGATACATCTACAGTCCAATACGAATTACATATCAACTTTGCAGAATGCGTGCACAGTTGTACACATTATAGCCAATTTCTGTTGACATAGAGCCAATATGTTGTTAGCTAAAATATTCGTTTACATGTTGATCATCTATTATAACCAAGTAAACTAAAAAAAAAAAAAACATAACATTTGTACCCACTTCTTCAAGTCATTGAACAACATGCCGCACATGTCTAGAATCAGCACAGTTTTTGCCACCTTACCTCACCATGTTGAATGTGCCCAGCCGCCCACCCTGCTTTTACAAGATATCAATTCAGGCCCTTGTGCCTGTCAGTGTTCGTAACATAAAAAACAGGAGGTACTTTCAGTCTGGGTAAGGGAATGGACCCAAGTGGTGTCCAAAAAAGCATACAGACCACACAGTTGATCTTGAAAGAAGACAATATTATGTCATGTTAAAGAGAAAATGAAATGGAGAAGATACAGAGTCTTTGAGACTAGAAAACAGTACCCATCAGCCCACTCAAAAGCGGAGTATCGTCATCTGGGTAGTGGGAGAGAAGGTGTCCTATAGGCTCATCCTCAGCCGAAGTCTAAGGTTGCCTGATCATGGACCCTTTAGGTCGAAACATCCAACCCACAGAAGACAGGATGTGAGCAGACAGGGCAGAAAGAAAAAGTTGCAGTGCAGAAAATAAAGGAAAAGTGCTCCAAGTGTTTAAAAATGCCTAGTTTGATGACATAAGGTAACTTTATTGGGTTTGACCATCAAATTGGCATCATTAAAAGCAGTATGCTGATAGCATGGAAAAAATGTTTTGCTATCTGTCATGAGTGTTACTTGGTCGACATGTTTCAGCCTTTAACGGCTTTCTTCAGGACCATGATAAGCTACCGCAACACATACTTATCGTGAATAACGACCAATGTCCCACTCTCCGTCGTTGCCTCGGGTCTGTAGACCTCCCCCTCGGCTCAGTCTACAGACCCGAGGCAACGACGGAGAGTGCGTGGCCTCCTTCTTACCTGAGCAGTCGCCAGGCGAGGTGAGGTTTTCTCTCCCTGCATTTAGGGAGAAGATACACCTTTTTCCTTTGAATCCATGGGACATTGGTCGTTATTCACGATAAGTATGTGTTGCGGTAGCTTATCATGGTCCTGAAGAAAGCCGTTAAAGGCTGAAACATGTCGACCAAGTAACACTCATGACAGATAGCAAAACATTTTTTCCATGCTATCAGCATACTGCTTTTAATGATGCCAATTTGATGGTCAAACCCAATAAAGTTACCTTATGTCATCAAACTAGGCATTTTTAAACACTTGGAGCACTTTTCCTTTATTTTCTGCACTGCAACTTTTTCTTTCTGCCCTGTCTGCTCACATCCTGTCTTCTGTGGGTTGGATGTTTCGACCTAAAGGGTCCATGATCAGGCAACCTTAGACTTCGGCTGAGGATGAGCCTATAGGACACCTTCTCTCCCACTACCCAGATGACGATACTCCGCTTTTGAGTGGGCTGATGGGTACTGTTTTCTAGTCTCAAAGACTCTGTATCTTCTCCATTTCATTTTCTCTTTAACATGACATAATATTGTCTTCTTTCAAGATCAACTGTGTGGTCTGTATGCTTTTTTGGACACCACTTGGGTCCATTCCCTTACCCAGACTGAAAGTACCTCCTGTGTTTTTTCGCTATATAAGTTGGGGGACTAGGTACCTATTCTGTCTATAAACCATTTCCCCTCGGACCCTCCAAATACTCTGTATATTGTTGGTTAGTGTTCGTAACATACCAAATTATTCATAATGATTGACATGTAAGTGATGCAGTCATACATGTTGACATCACAGCATTGCTCATAGGGGGATAGTAAGAAGGATAAAAACGTAGAATACGTGAGAGTGTGAGTCTAAGAATGGACAGAAAAGAAGGGAAGGGATAAACCTTATGCTTTAGTTGATAAACCATATACTCTCAAAATATTACACAATGGCAACAAAAGGATAATCAGTAATAGGAAAGAAACAAAAGGCAATGTATCTTTTTGGTGAGAAACCAATAGGAGTCAGAGTTTACTTTATTACTAGACAGCTTACCAGTAAGCATCCCATTTCACTTAAGAGATGTTTGTGAAATGCTCCTGGGAGAAGCAATTAACATTATTTATGGACCTACCCAAATCATAACATAACATTCTGATTACTTTGTAGTTTCTCCTGGAATGGGCTTAATAACAGAACTCATAAGTTTGCCCTTCATGAACATCTGAACTACAGATTTATGTAGGCTTATGAGTGAAGTTGAATTTTTTGTTGAGAGAACCAACTTTACTCTTTGGTAAATATGTGCAGTGCAGGCCTAATTTTTCTGTGTTTAGCTAGTAAGAAGTTTAGAACGCCATTGAGTAATTGATTACAAAACAGTGCAGTGCACTGGCTGAATACCAATCAGGAAAGTGAGCTTTTTAGTTAGAAAAGAAATTAAGATATGGTTTTTCAAGAGCTTACAAAAAGAGTTGAGACAGCTAATAGAAACAAGATAACATAGCGACCGGCGCAGGCCACGCTGCCGGCCTGATTCCTCGCAGCCAGTATATAAACTACCCAAAAGACGCACTCTTAGCGTTGAGGAGGGAACCGTGCGTATGCCTCCCTTTTCATATATCTGGATTTTGGCAGCAACCTACTAAGACATGCCCCTTATGTGGTTGGGAGGGTTTTACCTCTAATACCCAGCAGCCTTCTAATAAGGGAACTGGAGTAAACCCAGGCTCGGGTGATTCCACATACGGCCACAGTAAAAAGTAACTTTGCGCCCTACTTCTTAACACCTGGTCTCTGAAAAAACACGCTCTCAATATCCACGATCTACTAGTAGATAGATCACCTGATATTTAATTTTTAACTGAGACATGGCTATGCGAGACATCTAATCCTACATTAGCACTGGCTATCCCGACGGGTTACCAGATTATCAGGAAAGACCGCCAGGCTGGAATAGGGGGTGGCATCACCATTATCTTTAAAAACCACTATTCCTGCTCTACTATACCCGAGGTTGAAGTGGAGGGCACAGAATACCTTGGATTTCACCTTGTGATATCACCCCACCAGTCCATTGCGGGCCTTCTAATTTATTGACCTCCGGGGCATGCTGGCAGGTTTCTAGCAGCAATCAGCGACTCTGCCTCGCCGTTTGTCCTTAAATACAAACATTGCCTGGTGCTGGGTGACTTTAATCTACATATGGATGTTCCGGAAGATACGGACTCAGACAGATTACTAAACACATTGGAGGCACTAGACTTATATCCTTATGTCTCCTCTCCTATCCATGAAAAAGGCCACACTTTAGACCAGATCTTCTCTACAATCACACTAGGCATGAGTCAACCCCTTCCTCTTGTTTGGTCTGATCATTTTCTTCTTGAGTTCACATGCGAGAAGACTTCCAACCCTACCAAGACTCCAGGGAATTGTAAAAACACTAATTACAGACCCTTTCACTTAATCACACCGGACGCACTTCTCAAGGCACTTGATAATCACCCGATCATTCTCAGCAGGGACCTGGAGAAAGATGTCCAGGACCTCGATGACTGGCTTGTGTGCCGTGCTGGGGAACTTGCCCCCCAGCCTCTCACTCTGGTAAGGCGGCCACCATCTGCCCCCTGGTTCACCTCTGCTCTCAATGAAAGTAAGAGATCATGCAAGCATCTCGAAAGGGACTGGCGAAAATTATTTGACCTCAACAATAAAATCACGTACAAACAGGAATTAAAGACATATTTCAAACAAGTCCTGGAGGCAAAGAAAACTTTCTTAGCTGCCAAGATTCAACGTGCGTCAAATAAAAAGAAGGACATTTTTAAAATTGGCAGCGATTTCTCCACCCTGGCAGTAGTAGCCAAATCATTCTCCCCTACTGAGGCATGGACAAATCGCATAGCGTCCTATTTCCATGACAAAATCGTAAGCATTCAGGAATCTTTCCTGAACTCTCCTCGGGCTCAGAGTGATAAGGGTGTGACTAGCCACCCTCAAAATCAAGATAAGGGCCCTTCTTTGGAACAGTTTCTACTGATCCCAATGGAACAAACTCTTGAAGTCCTGAAGGGTCTCAAATCCGGCTCTCCCTCTGACCCTTGCCCTGCGCACACTTTGGCATTTATTGCGGATATCATTAATCTTCCATTCAATCAGATCCTAAATCTCTCCTTGAAGATGGGCCAGATCCCTTATAGATGGAAGAGAGCCAAAATCCTGCTTCTCCTAAAGAAACCTACCCTAGACCCTGAACTAGCGTCTAACTATAGTTGCAGTGTTCTGGATGGGACTATTGAGTAAAAAGATCTGAAATGTGGTGAGTCGAGGTAAAGAGACATAGGACATTTAAGATGCACCTCCTCTTGATGAGTAGCCAATGAAGGGATTGATGCTTAGATATTTTAGAACCTCTGTATAGTCCAAGAATTAGACAGACAACTGTATTCCATGAACGTCAATTCATCAAAATGACAGGGGTAGTGGAAGTGAAATCCCGAGCCATGTGACCCCTGGCTGATGCCACAGAAAATGACATCACACAAACTTTGACATGGTGACATCACAGGAAGTTGCATCACTGACCCTTTGACTCACTCTGATGTTGTTGCAGGAAGTGACATCGGAAGGCATTTGACCTGATCAAATCAGAGGAAGTAATATCACATAATATTTGGACCCCATGACATAAAAAAAAACAACATTGCATAACATTTGGCTTGATACTATCACAGGAAGTGATGCATCTAATGTTGGTTCCTTACATCACACACAGAGACTGGAAAACCTCTTCTGATACAAAAGAAGGTCCCTATAAACAGACATATTTCAAATCCTATTGAAAATGTAGTGCCACACATTGGTTCAGCTAGTATATACATATGTTCATATGTACAATTAAGATAATGTAGCATTGATTATGAACCTATCCAATAGTGTACAGCAATGGAAAATTTGCTAGTCAAGTTTAATTCAGCCATTATCAATATCAAATAACTTATAAAATGGGAAGGTTGAAGGGCTATAATTCTCAAAAGAAGTTCACTTTATAATGTGTTGTTGAAACTAAGAGTACCATGTAATTAAATCTCAGTCTTGGAACACAGATAACAGTGCTATTTAATGTAGGTCAAGTTCTTCTAGCAGTCTTTCTTTCCATAACATACTTCAAAACCTGTGGAGCCATTGAAACTTTCAAGGTTTATTATCATTATTTCTTCTACAGAAAAAATGCACATCACTTATAAGCACTTGTGTTGATCAATAATATGCGTGTTCTGCATTAGCATACCTTACCATCAATAAACATCTTATCTAACAGCCACAGAACTCAAAGTCATAAATGCTTGTCTTAACAATGTAGATGTTACAGTCTGCATTTAAAATTAACTTCATTGATCACTGCTCCTAAAGCAAAACTTTATAAATTTTTAAAATCCATCACACACATACATACAGAGAACATAATTAAAACAGGTGTAGATTAGTGTATCACTGGATAAACAATGTTACATAAGGCAAAGGAGACTAAAAGGTGTAGGATTCACATGTCATCCATACTGGTAGGCACTTTTTAAGAGTGCTTGGTCTGGAGAAGCACAAACTCAGGATTCCGAACATACACAGTGGTTAGAGTTGCCTTTAATAATAAGAATGTATTTCTGCCCAAACAAACCTATTCTTAGCAACATCAGGATAAAAAAGCTGGGAAAAAAAACTAAGCCTGGGCAGAGTTGGCTGAGTGACACTACTCGTAGTACCACAGAGTTGGAAAAAACCTTAGTGGAACTCTGCTCCGCTCCCCTCCACGCTCCCTAATTTAATTATAACAAAAAATGGCACGTACCTGCTTGTGACGAGGATGGCGAGGATGAGGAAAAGAGAG